>NC_052073.1:3617857-4220000 GCF_015852505.1 Tachyglossus aculeatus | reverse complement strand
AAATAGAATTATAGGCATATACACATCAGCGCCTCCACCGACTCCGGTACCTTTTCTCAAATGCTTAGTACAGTGCTCTGCACACAGTAAGAGCTCAATAAACGTCATTGGTGAATGAGTCGGGCTTCCACCCTCACAACCCATTTCTCTTGGCGGCCTGGATTCGAGGTGACTGCTTCCCTAACCTCTCATAGTAATCAAAATGATATTTGTTGGATGCTACCTAGGTGCCGACCACTCCTGAGCACCGGGGTAGAGAGCCTGGAATCAGATCAGACGCGGTCCCTGCCCCACCGTGCGGCTCACATTCTAAGCAGGAGAGAGAACGGGGATTTAATCCGCATTTCACGAACGAGGAAGCCAAGACCCAGAGAAAAGAAGTGACTAGCCCACGGTCGCAGGGCTGGGATTAGAACCCGGGTCCTCTGACTTGTGAGTCCGGTTGACCCCGGCCATCTTTGGCAACTGTGCCTGGGATTGCTCCACCCCATCCGGCCACCCCTTGGGGACCAGGAAGGGGACTGACCAGCTTGGGATCCACCCTCTAACCCCAGGGAGCCAGTGCAGGCTGATAACTGGGAAACCACGCCCTGAGGCTGTAGGGAATTGGGATAAGGGGGCTGCCCCCCAGGAACTGCCCAGGTGTTCTCTCGAAGGTGGGGTGTTGGTGGGTAGGGCTGTACTTTAGGGATAAGGGGCTGCCCAGGGGTTCCTTCTCTGGGGGGGCTGCGCGTCATCATCATAATAATAATAATGGCATTTGTTAAGCACTTACTATGTGCAAAGCACTGTTCTAAGCGCTGGGGGGGGGGATACAACGTGATCAGGTTGTCCCACGTGGAGCTCGCAGTCAATCCCCATTTTACAGATGAGGTAACTGAGGCTCAGAGAAGTTAAGTGACTGGCCCAGGGTCACACAGCAGACGTGGTGGAGCCGGGATCCCATCACAGGGGGGACAAACTGAAACATTGACAGCCTGCCCCCACATGACAAGCCTCGGGTGGGTCCCCCTTCAGCTGGGGTGGGCGGCCCGAGGGCTCGGCACCCACCACTGCGGGACCCCGGGCACTGGAAACTCAGCAGCCCTGTTCTCCCTGCTTCCCCAAAACCTGGAGTGATGGGCGCTGCCCACTCGCTTTCCAGCACAGTGCCTGGGTCGCGGTGCTGTCACATCAGGCCGGGGTCACCGGAAGGGGGCTGGTGGCAGGAAACCCCCCGTGCCACATAGTAATGATGGCATTTATTAAGCACTTACTATGTGCAAAGCACTGTTCTAAGTGCTGAGGAGGTTACAAGGCGATCAGGTTGTCCCACGGGGGGCTCACAGTCTTCATCCCCATTTGACAGATGAGGTAACTGAGGCCTAGAGAAATGACTTGCCCAAAGTCACACAGCTGACAATTGGCGGAGCCAGAATTTGAACCCATGATTTCTGACTCCAAAGTCCGGGCTCTTTCCAATCAATCAATCAATCGTTATTATTATTTATTGAGCGCTTACTGTGTGCAGAGCACTGTACCAAGCACTTGGGAAGTACAAGTCGGCAACATATAGAGAGAGTCCCTACCCAACAGCGGGCTCACAGTCTAGAAGGGGGAGACAGAGAACAAAACCAAACATACTAATAAAATAAAATAAATAGACTAGATATGTACAAGTAAAATAAATAGAGTAATAAATATGTACAAACATATACATATATACAGGTGCAGTGGGGAAGGGAAGGAGGTAAGATGGGGGGGATGGAGAGGGGGTGGAGGGGGAGAGGAAGGAAGGGCTCAGTCTGGGAAGGCCTCCTGGAGGAGGTGAGCTCTCAGTAGGGCCTTGAAGGGAGGAAGAGAGCTAGCTTGGCAGATGGGCAGAGGGACTGGGGGTCGATGGTGGGACAGGTGAGAAGGTGAGGAGATTAGCGGCAGAGGAGCGAAGGGTGCGGGCTGGGCTGGAGAAAGAGAGAAGGGAGGTGAGGTAGGAGGGGGCGAGGGGATGGACAGCCTGGAAGCCCAGGGTGAGGAGTTTCTGCCTGATGCGCAGATTGATTGGTAGCCATTGGAGATTTTTGAGGAGCCACGCTGCTTCTCTGCAGCCCTGCAGCCCTGGGTATGCTGGTTCGGCCTGCAGCCGAAATGTATTTAATCAAGTGTGTGGTTGTGTATGTATGCTTGAGGATGTGTGTGTGTGCTTGGGGCTGTACACAGAGTGTGCCTGGGTGTACGCCTGGAAGTCTGTTCCCCCGTCTCCATCTGCATCTTTCTGTCCAGCCTTTGGCTGTCTGGCCTTGGTCCTCGCTCCCCTTCCTTTGCCCTTTCCCTCCCCATCTTTCCACCCCGTCCCCCGCTGACCGGGATCCACCTCTTCCCACTCCCTTCCCTCAGTTACTCCCAGCCCCATCTCAGACACTCCCCATGTTCATTCATTCATTCAATCGTATTTATTGAGCGCTTACTGTGTGCAGAGCACTGTACTAAGCGCTTGGGAAGTACAGATTGGCAACATACAGGGACAGTCCCTACCCAACAGTGGGCTCACAGTCTAGAAGGGGGAGACAGAGAACAAAACAAAACATATTAACAAAATAAAATGAATAGAATAAATATGTCCAAATAAAATAGACTAATAAATACGTACAAACGTATATACATATATACAGGTGCTGTGGGGAGGGGAAGGAGGTAAGGGGGGGATGGAGAGGGGGAGGAGGGGGTTCTCTCCAACCCAACTGGTCGCCCCTTCAGTGAGCACTGGGAGCACTAGCCTCAGTGGAAGGAGCCCGGGCTTTGGAGTCAGAGGTCATGGGTTCAAATCCTGGCTCCGCCAATTGTCAGCTGGGTGACTTTGGGCAAGTCACTTCACTTCTCTGGGCCTCAGTTACCTCATCTGGAAAATGGGGATTAAGAATGTGAGCCCCATGTGGGACAACCTGATCACCTTGTAACCTCCCCAGCGCTTAGAACAGTGCTTTGCACATAGTAAGCGCTTAATAAATGCTGTCATTATTATTATTATTATTATTGTTATCAATTACTGCTCCATTGGTATTAGAGAAGCAGCATGGTGTCATGCATAGACCATGGGCCTGGGAATCAGAAGGTCGTGGATTCTAATCCTGGCTTTGCCACTTGCCTGCTGTGTGATCTTGGGCAAGTCACTTCACTTCTCTGGTCCTCAGTTACCTAAACTGTAAAATGGGGATTAAGACTGTGAGCCTCCCTTGGGATAACCTGATTACTTTAGTGCTTAGAACAGTGTTTGGCACATAGCGCTCAACAAATACCATAATTATTACTATTATATGTTATGTGGGCTTAAGCAAATCACTTCTTTGTGCCTCAGTGACCTCATCTGTAAACTGGGGATTGAGACTGTGAGCCCCAAGTGGAACAGGGACTGTGTCCAACCAGATTTGCTTGTTTCCACCTCAGCACTTAGTACAATGTCTGGCACATACTAAGCGCTTAACAAATAACATAATTATTACTGAGTACTTACTGTTAATTCAGTCTTTCATATTGAGCGCTGTGTGCAGAGCACTGTGCTAAGTGCTTGGGAAAGTACAATAGAACAATAAACAGACATATTCCCTGCCCACAATGAGCTTACAGTCTAGAAGGGGAGATGTGCAGAGCACTACTAAGTGCTTAGGAGAGAAAATACGTTAAAATTGGAATAATAATAATAATAATAATAATGCTGGTATTTGTTAAGCACTTACTATGTGCAAAGCACTGTTCTAAGCAGTGGGGAGGATATAAGGTGATCAGGTTGTCCCATGGGGGGCTCACAGTTTTAATCCCCATTTTACAGATAAGGGAACTGAGGCACAGAGAAGTTAAGTGACTTGCCCAAAGTCACACAGCTGACAATTGGCGGAGCCGGGATATGAACCCCTGACCTCTGACTCCAAAGCCTGTGCTCTTTCCACTGAGCCACGCTGCTTCTCAAATCTATCAACGGTATCGATTGAGCGCTTCCTATGTGCATAGCACTGTACTAAGCGCTTGGTAGAGAAAATGCGTTCAAATTGGAATCAATCAATGGTATCGACTGAGTGCTTCCTATGTGCATAGCACTGTACTAAACGCTTGGGAGAGAACAACAGAATTAGCGGAGGCGGTTCCTGCCCACGAGGAGTGTTCAGTGTAGTGGGGAGAGACTGACCTTAAAATCAGTTAGAGGTGGGAGAGGCAGAGGCGAAAGGACACGTCCTGACATCAGTGCTGGGGGGCCCGGCCGGACCCCAGTGCTGGAGGGAGGCACTATGGTGGGCAAGTAGGGGGGTGAGGGGGTGGGGGGGGGAGGGAAAGAGGTTAGTCAGGGAAGGCTTCTTGGAGGAGATGGTGATGATGATGATTATACTATTTGTTAAGCGCTTCCTATGTGCCAGGCACTGTACTAAGCACCAGGTTGGATGCAAGAGAAGCAGCGTGGCTCAGCGGAAGGAGCACGGGCTTTGGAGTCAGAGGTCATGGGTTCAAATTCAGGCTCTGCCAATTGTCAGCTGTGTGACTTTGGGCAAGTCACTTCACTTCTCTAGGCACAGTTCCCTCTTCTGTAAAATGGGGATGAAGACTGTCAGCCCCCCGTGGGACAACCTGATCACCTTGTATCCTCCCCAGCACTTAGAACAGTGCTTTGTACATAGTAAGCGCTTAACAAATACCATTATTATTATTATTATTATTATGCAAGCAAATCTGGCAGGACACAGCCCCGCCCCCAGAGCCCCAGAGTCCCCCCACCCTGAACCCCCAGGCCCCGCCCCTATAGGCCCCCCAAAGGATGGGGAGGGGTGGGGTCCCCGCCCTCTCCAGGGTCAGGAGGTGAGGTGAGGTCCATCCCGGTAGCCGGAGCAGGGAGAAGACCAAACGTGGCCCGGGGGGCTCCGCTGGGAGCCCGGGGAGGACGGGCATGGAGCGCCCTTATCTGGCACACATCCAAGGGCCCTGCCAGGCCCCACTCAGCTCCAGGCACAGGGGGACGGACACCCACGGGCACAGGCCGCAGGGGCGAGGAGGGAATATTGGAGGAAGGAATGGGGCAGGTGGGGCATGCGGGGCACGGGCACCGTCTTACCTCCTTCCCTTCCCCACAGCACCTGTATATATGTATATATGGTTGTACATATTTATTACTCTATTTATTTATTTATTTTACTTGTACATTTCTATCCTACTTATTTTATTTTGTTGGTATGTTTGGTTCTGTTCTCTGTCTCCCCCTTTTAGACTGTGAGCCCACTGTTGGGTAGGGACTGTCTCTATGTGATGCCAATTTGTACTTCCCAAGCGCTTAGTACAGTGCTCTGCACATAGTAAGCGCTCAATAAATACGATTGATTGATTGATTGATATGAGGCAGGCACAGAGCAGAGCATGGGGAACAGGTCATATGGGGTGGGCACATGGGACAGGGCAAAAGGGGCACCAGGCCGGGCATGGAACAGAGTGAGTGAGTGGCGCAGGGGGCGGAGCAGAGGGCGAGCGGCAGTGGGACGGGCTCCCTAAATCTCAGACCCCCTGCAGGGTGGAAGGTCCCCCCAGGACCCAGATGCCGCCCCCAGGCCCGGCTTTCCCTGCCCACTAAGCAGGTCAGGGTCAGAGCCTGCCTTGCGGGTCACCGGGGGAAGACCTGGTCCCCCCAGGTCCCAGCTGTGGGGCCTGGATTGGACTCCAGGCAACACCAAGCCTGGGGTCATCGACGGCCTGAGAAAACCCCACTGGCTGGCTAATAAGGGTCTTGCGGAGGGAATTGTCTCACTCCCAGGCAACCAACACAGAGCTCTTGGCCCCCAGTAACAGCCCAGTACAGCGTCCTCCACTCCACTTCTATAGAGCTCCGTGCTTAGAATGGTGTTGGACACATAGTAAATGTGCTTTGCACATAGTAAGTGCCTAACAAATTCATTCAATCAAACTTATTGAGCGCTTACTGTGTGCAGAGCACTGTACTAAGCGCTTGGGAAGTACAAATCGGCAACATATAGAGATGGTCCCCACCCAACAACGGGCTTACAGTCTAGAAGGGATTAGAAGGGTCCAAACCTAGCCCCTCATTGTAAGATGCAGTTCTTTGCCATCATTATTATCATTATAAATATGATTGATTGATTGATTGATTATTATTAAATACCAGCCCCAAAGGACTCTGGGAAGACTCTATGCAGTGATCTGGGACTGCAGGGGGGCCCAAGCATGCCTGTCATGAAGCAGCATGGCTCAGTGTAAAGAGCCCGGGCTTCGGAGTCAGGGGTCATGGGTTCAAATCCCAGCTCCGCCACTTGTCTGCTGCGTGACCTTGGGCGAGTCACTTAACTTCTCTATGCCTCAGTTACCTCATTTGCAAAACGGGGATTGAGACTGTGAGCCCCACATGGGACAACGTGATTACCTTGTATCTACCTCAGCGCTTAGAACAGTGCTCGGCACATAGCAAGCGCTTAATAAATACCATCATCATTATTATTATTATTATTACAGTGTTCTGCACATAGTAAGCGCTCGATAAACACCTTTGACTCACTGACTGGCCCAAAGGAAACCAGCCATTTCCTTTGAGTCGATCCTTGAGTCCTTGAGTCGAGTCAGTCTTTTAGACTGTGAGCCCACTGTTGGGTAGGGACTGTCTCTATATGTTGCCAATTTGTACTTCCCAAGCGCTTAGTACAGTGCTCTGCACATAGTGAGCGCTCAATAAATACGATTGATGATGATGATGATCACCCTGGTTTTCTGCTGTAAGTCTCGCCATGTCCAGCATTAGCCATTTTCTTCTGAGCCAGTCACCCTGGTTTCCAGCTGAATGTCTTTCAGTGTGTGGTGTTTGGGGGTGGGAGGGAGTCTCACTGACCCCTCTGAGCCCTGCTAAGTGCTCCCAGCCCAAAACTCTCCACATCCCCGGTGATTCCCGGGTCAGAGGCTCAGATCACAGGCCTCCGGGACCCCCGGCCCCCGGACGCTCGGATGCCCGGGCCCCGTGGGAGGCTGCCGTGGGCCCGGCCGAACGCCGCCGCCGCTCCGGGGGCTCGGAGACAATGGGCCCTTGTTCGGCTCGGCCGTGGCCTGGCTCGGAAAACTCCCCCTTCATGTTTCTTTTCACTCGGAACACAGTCGCAGCCGCTTTCCCAGAAGATCGTATCTGCGTTTGGCAGAAACTCGCTTGCGAAAATAAACTGTGGCCCGAGAAGCTTGCAGGCGCTCTTAGAAATAAATGGGGGGCCCAGAGGAAGAGGCGGGCGAGGGGTGGCACACACTCCTTCCCAAAATAAAGCCGAGCAGGCTCGCCGGAGGGCTCTGGGCAGCGTGGATGTTATAGGAAGGCGGGGTAGGCCATCACTGTGCTACAGAAGCAGTGTGGCCTCGGTTTCCTCATCTGGAAAATGAGGATTAAGACCGTGAGCCCCACGTGGGACAACCTGATCACTTTGAACAGTGCTTTGCACATAGTAAGCGCTTAACAAATGCCATCATTCTTTTAGACTGTGAGCCCACTGTTGGGTAGGGACTGTCTCTATATGTTGCCAACTTGTACTTCCCAAGCGCTTAGTACAGTGCTCTGCACACAGTAAGCGCTCAATAAATACTATTGATTGATTGATTGATTGATTGGCCTAAGTGGATAGAGCGCGGGCCCCGGGAGTCAGAAGGACCTGGGTTCTAATCCCAGCTCCGCCACATGTCAACTGTGTGACCTTGGGTAAATCATTTCACTTCTCTGGGCCTCAGTTCCCTCGACTGTAAAATGGGGATTAAGGCTAGGAGCCCCATGTGGGACAGGGCCTGTGTCTGTGTCCGGCCAGATTTGCTTGTATCCACTCCAGAGTTTAGTACAGTGCTTGGTGCAAATTAAGTGCTTAGTAAATACAACAATTATTATTATTATAAATAGCGGGAGCAGTTGGAGCCTGGTTCTGGGCCTGTGCCTAAGAAGAACATTCCCTGGAGCCTCTGAAAGTGTCAGGGGAGGGGAGTGGGGGGCATTGCCTCTCTATTTCAAGAGGGGGTGGAGGTAGTGCTCACCAGAACCTGCCCGTGCCCTAGAACCCCATTGTCGTGTCTATCTGTGGACTGGGTTTTGGGGATGGGCGATGGAAGGGGTCCTGAAAACCTGATTACTTTGTATAATAATAATAATAATAATAATAATGGCATTTGTTAAGCGCTTACTATGTGCAAAGCACTGTTCTAAGCGCTGGGGGGATACAAGGTCATCAGGTTTGGCCCATGTGGGGCTCACAGTCTTAATCCCCATTTTACAGACGAGGGAACTGAGGCTCAGAGAAGTTAAGTGACTTGCCCAAGGTCACACAGCAGACATGTGGTGGAGCCAGGATTCGAACCCATGACCTCTGACTCCAAAGCCCGTGCTCTGCCCCAGTATCTGTATCTGCCCCAGTGCTTAGAACAGTGCATGGCACATAGTAAATGCTTAACAAATACCATCATTATTCTCCACCTTCTAGACTGTGAGCCTGTTGTTGGGTAGGGATTGTCTCTATATGTTGCCGAATTGTACTTACAAGCGCTTAGTACAGCTCTCTGCACACAGTAAGCGCTCAATAAATACGATTGAATGAATGAATGAATGATGAATGAAAACACATTCCAGGAAGAAGGGGCTCATTCCGGAAGATACAAGCCAGCATCTCCCAGGCATACCTCTCCTGACAGGGCCCGAGTCAAGGGTAAAGGCTTGGAGCATGCGCGTGGGGAGTTGAGTAATAATAATTAATAATAATAATCACGGTATTTGTTAAGCACTTACTATGTGCCGAAGACTTTACTAAGCACTGGGGTGGATACGAGCAAATTGGGTTGGACCCAATCAATCAATCAATCAATCGTATTTATCGAGCGCTTACTGTGTGCAGAGCACTGTACTAAGCGCTTGGGAAGTCCAAGTTGGCAACATATAGAGACAGTCCCTTGTCCCACAGGGGGCTCCCAGTCTCAATCTCCATTTTCCAGATGAGGTAACTGAGGCCCAGAGAAGTAAAGCGACTTGCCCAAGGTCACACAGCAGACAAGTGGCAGAGTCAGGATTAGAACCCAGGACCTTCTTACTCCAAGGCCATGTTCCATCCATTATGCTGCTCAAAGCCCAGAAACGACAAGTCCCGAGGGCAGCTGGAACTAGAAGAATAGAAGAATCACCACATCCATCGATCCTCACCTTGACCCAAGCCCTGAGATAGACTTATCCCAACTTTGGTCAGGGGTGACCCCAGAGGTTGGGGAATTAATCAGGAAAGCCTTTCTGGAGGAGGCGGGATTCTTTAAATGCACCTCCTCCCCTCCCCATCACCCCGACTCCTTCCCTCCGCTCTACCCTGCTTTAGAGAAGCAGCGTTGCTCAACGGAAAGAGCCCGGGCTTTGGAGTCAGAGGTCAGGGGTTCAAATCCCAGCTCTGCCAATTGTCGGCTGTGTGACTTTGGGCAAGTCGCTTCACTTCTCTGTGCCTCAGTTCCCTCATCTGTAAAATGGGGATTAAGACTGTGATCCCCCTGTGGGACAACCTGATCAGCGCTTAGAACAGTGCTTTGCACATAGTAAGTACTTAACAAATACCATCATTATTATTATTATTACCCCCTCCCTGCCCCACAGCACTTGTGTATATATGTACATATTTATTATTCTATTTATCTTAATGTGTATATATCTACAATTCTATTTATTTATATTGATGCTACTGATGTCTGTCTACTTGTTTTGTCCTGTTGTCTGTCTCCCTCCTTCTAGACTGTGAGCCCATCGTTGGGTAGGGATTGTCTCTGTTGCCAAATTGTGCTTTCCAAGCGCTTAGCACAGGGCTCTGCACACAGGAAGCGCTCAGTAAATATGACAGACTGACTGACTGACTGAATGAATGAATGGATGAATGGAGAGACTGGTCTCCTGACTCACCACTTGTTCCTGTCCCGATTAGGATCACCTGTCAGGCAGGGTCCCAGAGCCTCGGAAGAAAAGCAAAGAAGCAGAAGGCATAGTCCTTCTAGAATGGGGGAATTGGGCACAGCCAGGAGATCAGATGTGCAATAATAATAATAATGATGATATCTGTTAAGCGTTTACTATGTGCAATGCACTGTTCCAAGTGCTGGAAGCACCAGAGTGAGAGAAAATGATCAGATACAAGCTAAGCGCTGGGCTGAAAACAGGATAATCAGATGGCATCCAGTCCCTTAACACCACGGAGCTCCAAATCCAGGAGGTAAGGATGGAATAATAATTATGCTATTTGTTAAGCACTTACTATGTGCTAAGCGGTGGGATAGGTACAAGGTAATCAGGTTGGCCCACGTGGGGCTCACAGTCTTCCTCCCCGTTTTACAGATGAGGTAACTGAGGCACAGAGAAGTTAAGTGACTTGCACCAAGGTCCCACAACAGACAAGTGGCAAAATCAGGATTAGAACCCATAACCTCCGACTCCCAAGTCCATGCTCTTTAATAATAATAATGGCATTTGTTAAGCGCTTACTATGTGCAAAGCACTGTTCTATGCTCTTGCAACTAGGTCATGCTGCTCCTCTAAGTTAAGTGCTTACTATGTTCCAAGCACTGTTCTAAGTGCTAGGATAGAGACGAGGTTATCTGTAAGCCCGTTGTGGGCAGGGATTGTCTCTCTTAATTGCTGTATTGTACTTCATCATCATCAATCGTATTTATTGAGCGCTTACTATGTGCAGAGCACTGTACTAAGCGCTTGGGAAGTACAAATTGGCAACATATAGAGACAGTCCCTACCCAACAGTGGGCTCACAGTCTAAAAAGTGGGCTCACAGTCTAAGTACTTCCAAGGGCTTGGAATGCTCTGCACACAGTAAGCGCTCAATAAATATGGTTGAATGAATGAATGAATTACCAAATACTGTTAAAAACACCCCCCAAAACCAAAAACCTGTCACAGCCAGAGCACTCTCCCCTCAAGCCCCCCACCCCAAAACCACACACTTTTGTTCATGTCTTATTTACTCTACTGCTTAAGCACCAAACCGGATAAATCTCTTTTTCCTTCTATCTCTCATCTGCAATTTATTTTAATATCCCTTTCCCCCACAGAATATAAACTTCTTGAGAACAGGGATCATGTTTACTGACGCTACAGTAATCGCCCAAGTGCTCAGTACGGTGATCTGCACACAGTAGACCTTCAATAAGTACTATTGATTGATGGTGATTATGTTAATAATTGTGGTATTTAAGGGCTTACTATGTGCCAAACACTGTACTGAGCACTGGGGTAGATGCAAGATTCATTCATTCATCCAATCGTATTTATTGAGCGCTTACTGTGTGCAGAGCACTGTACTAAGCGCTTGGGAAGTCCAAGTTGGCAACATATAGAGACGGTCCCTACCCAACAGCGGGCTCCGGTCTAGAAGGGGGAGACAGACAACAAAACCAAAACATATTAACAAAATAAAATAAATAGAAAGGATAGGTCGGTCACAGTGCCTGTCCCTCACGGGGCGCACAGTCTAAGCTGGAGGGAGAATGGGTACTTGACCGCCATTTTACAGATGTGGAAACTGAGGCATACAAAAGTTAAGTGACTTGCCCAAGGTCACACAGCAGGCAAATGGCAGAGTCAGAATTAGCACCCCACGGCATAGTGACTAGAGCCCAGGCCTGGGAGACAGAAGGTCATAATAATAATAATAATAATGGCATTTGTTAAGCGCTTACTATGTGCAAAGCACTGTTCTAAGCGCTGGGGAGGGTACAAGGTGATCAGGTTGTCCCACGGGGGGCTCACAGTCTTAATCCCCGTTTTACAGATGAGAGTACTGAGGCTCAGAGAAGTTAAGTGACTTGCCCAAGGTCACACAGAAGACATGTGGCGGAGCTGGGATTCGAACCCATGACCTCTGACTCCAAAGCCCGTGCTGTCCCAGCTCTGCCACTTGTCTGCTGTGTGGCCTTGGGCAAATCACTTCACTTCTCTGGGCTTCTGTTACCTCACCTGTAAAATAGCGATCAAAACTGTGAGCCCCATGTGGGACGGGGACTGTGTCCAACCAGATTTACTTGTATCACCCCAGCGCTTAATACAGTGCCAGGCACATAGTAAGTGCTTAACAAATACTATTATTGTTATTATTTTGACTCCTAGGCCTGGGCTCTATCCATTAAGCCATGCCATCCTAACTAGGACCACACTTAGATCATTCAAAGTTTGGATAGATGGATTTGCCCATTTTTGTTCAGAGAGTTTAACTTTTCAGATGCCCCAAGCCCACCTGGGCAACCAGCGGGTTGGATCCAGTGGCCAATTGAGAAGCCTAGTGGCTTAGTGGAAAGAGCCCGGGCTTGGGAGTCAGAGGTCGTGGGTTCTAATTCTGCTCCTCCACTTAGCTGTGTAACTTTGGGCAAGTCACTTCACTTCTCTGTGCCTCAGCTACCTCATCTGTAAAATGGGGATTAAGACTGTAAGCCCCATGTGGGACAACCTGATCACTTTGTATCCTCCCCAGCACTTAGAACAGTGCTTGGCACATAGTAAGCGCTTAACAAATGCCATCATCATCATTATTATTATTATTATTATTCTCTTGGCCTCGGTTACCTCATCTGTAGTAATAATAATAATAATAATAATAATGGTATTAAGTGCTTAATATGTGCCGAGCACTGTTCTAAGAGCTGGGATAGGTACAAGGTTATCAGGTTGCCCCCCGTGGGGCTCACAATCTTAATCCCCATTTTACAGATGAGGGAACTGAGGCCCAGAGAAGTGAAGTGACTTGCCCAAAGTCACACAGCTAAGTGGCAGAGGCGGGATTAGAACCCATGACCTCTGATACCCATGCCCTTGCTCTTTCCACTAAGCCACGCTGGGGATTAATCAATCGCATTTATTGAGCGCTTACTGTGTGCAGAGTACTGTACTAAGCGCTTAGCTGTGTAACTTTGGGCAAGTCACTTCACTTCTCTGGGCCTCAGCTACCTCATCTGTAAAATGGGGATTAAGACTGTGAGCCCCATGTGGGACCACCCTATTACCTTGTATCTACCCCAGCGCTTAGAACAGTGCGTGGCACATAGTAAGCGCTTAAAAAAAATTATTATTATTATTCCAGTTCGCCGGAACTTCGGGCAAAGTGGGGAGGCTTAGTATGGCCGCTAGAGGGCGACCGTTGATGGCAGAGAAATCTTGGGAAAAAACGATTGGAAAATTCTCCGCTCCAACTAACCTTTCATTCATTCATTCATTCAATCGTATTTATTGAGCGCTTACTGTGCGCAGAGCACTGTACTAAGCGCTTGGGAAGTCCAAGTTGGCAACATATAGAGACGGTCCCTACCCAACAGTGGGCTCACAGTCTAGAAGGGGGAGACAGAGAACAAAACAAAACATATTAACTAAGTAAAATAAATAGAATAAATATGTACAAATAAAATAAATAGTGTAATAAATATGTACAAACATATGTACAGGTGCTGTGGTGAGGGGAAGGAGGTAAGGCGGGGGGGAGGGAGGGGCAGGAGGGGGAGAGGAAGGAGGGGGCTTCTCTCTGGGAACTTCAAGGATCCCAAAACTCCAACCTTCATTCAGTCATATTTATTGAACGCTTACTGCGTGCAAAGCACTGTACTAAACGCTTGGAAAGTACAATTCGGCAACATATAGAGACAGTCCCTACTAAACAACGGCTCTCAGTCTAGAAGGTCCACAGTGTCCAGCTGCTGCAGTCTTCATCCGGCCGTAATAATAATAATGATGATGGCATTTGTTAAATGCTTACTATGTGCAAAGCATTGTTCTGTGTGCTGGGGAGGTTACAAGGTGATCAGGTTGTCCCTCGAGGGGCTCACAGTCTTCATCCCCATTTTACAGATGAGGTAACTGAGGCCAGTGAAGTGACTTGCCCAAAGTCACACAGCTCACAAGAGGCAGAGCAGGGATTCAAACCCATGGCCTCTGACTCCCAAGCCCGGGCTCTTTCCACTGAGTCACACTGCTTCCATGAGCTCTTTCCAGCTTTCCTGCTAGGCCTGGCCCAGTGAACTAAGGAGACAGACCAATTCAAGGGAAACATCATGTCCTAGTAGAAAGACCTAGTAGAAAGACCGTGGGCTCGGCAGTCAGAAGACCTGGGTTCTAATTCTCCCTCTACCATAGACCTGCTCTGTGACCTTGGCCATCACTTTTGTTCTCTTTTTGTTTTTTTATGGTAATTATTCAGTGCTTGCTACATGCTGGGGCAGGTACAGGTGGTGGAAAGAGCCCGGGCTTGGGAGTCAGAGGTTGTGGGTTCTAATCCCGGTTCCGCCACTTTTCAGCTGTGTGACTTTGGGCAAATCACTCAACTTCTCCATGCCTCAGTTACAGCATCTGTAAAATGAGGATTAATAGTGTGAGCCCCACCTGGGACAACCTGATAACCTTGGATCTCTCCCAGCACTTAGAACAGTGCTTGGCACATAGTAAGCGTTTAACAAATACCATCATTATTATTCATTCATTCAATCGTATTTATTGAGCGCTTACTGTGTGCAGAGCACTGTACTAAGCGCTTGGGAAGTACAAGTTGGCAACCTATAGAGACGGTCCCTACCCAACAGTGGGCTCACAGTCTAGAAGGGGGAGACAGAGAACGAAACAAAACATATTAACAAAATAAAATAAATAGAATAAATATGTACAAATAAAATAAATAGAGTAATATATGCGTACAACCATATATACAGGTGCTGTGGGGAGGAGAAGGAGGGGACTCAGTCTGGGGACTGGACCTCGGACTCCAAAGCCCGTGTTCTTTCCACTGAGCCACGGCGGCTTCTGAGCCCCCTGTGGGTCAACCTGATCACCTTGCAACCTTCCCAGCGCTTAGAACAGTGCTTTGCACATAGTAAGCGCTTAATAAATGCCATTATAATAATAATTATTATTATTAAACTGGACCCTCTCCTCTCCCCTCTGCGAACGACAAACAGAAGCCCGCCATTCCCAAGAGTGGCCACCAGAGGGCGCTACTCAAATGCTCTTTTTTATGTTATTTGTTAATCAATCAATCGTATTTATTGAGCGCTGTGTGCCGAGCACTGTACTAAGCGCTTGAGAAGTACAAAGTTGGCAACATATAGAGACAGTCCCTACCCAACAGTGGGCTCACAGTCTAAACGGGGGAGACAGAGAACAAAACCAATCATAATAACAAAATAAATAGAATAGATATGTACAAGTAAAATAAATAAATAAATAAATAGAGTAATAAATATGTACAAACATATATGCATATATACAGGTGCTGTGGGGAAGGAAAGGAGGTAAGATGGGGGGATGGAGAGGGGGACGAGGGGGAGTTAAACGCTTACTACGTGTTCTAAGTGCCTGAGTAGATCAATCAGTCGTATTTATTGAGTGCTTACTGTGTGCACAGCACTGTACAAGGAGCCTGGGAGACTATGCTATAACAATAAAACAGACCCACTCCCTGCCCACAATGAGTTTACATTCTAGAGGGGTGGACAGACATTGATATGATATCGATATGAGAAGCAGCATGGCTTAGTGGAAAGAGCATGGGTTTAGGAGTCAGAGGTCATGGGTTCTAATTCCGCCTCTGCCACTTGTCAGCTGTGTGACTTTGGATAAGTCGCTTCACTTCTCTGGGCCTCAGTTACCTCATCTGTAAAATGGGGATGAAGACTGTGAGCCCCATGTGGGACAATCTGATAACCTTGCAGCTATCCCAGAGCTTAGAGCAGTGCTTGGCACATTGTACGCATTTAACAATTATTATTAAATAAATAAAGGAATGACAGATATGGGCATAAATGCTGTGGGGCTGAGAGGGGGATGAATAAAGGAAGAAAATCAGGGTGACAAGCAAACCGGATTGCACACAGTCCCTGTTCATTCATTCATTCATTCATTCAATCGTATTTATTGAGCGCTTACTGTGTGCAGAGCACTGTACTAAGCGCTTGGGAAGTACAAGTGGGTTCCACATGGGGCTCACAGTCTCAATCCCCATTTTACAGATGAGGTAACTGAGGCCCAGAGAAGTGAAGTGTCTTGTCCAAGGTCACACAGCAGAAGGGAGTTGAAGAAAAGGACAAGAGGGCTTAGTCAGGGAAGGCCTCTCGAAGGAAGCCCACCTTCAGTAAGGCTTTGAAGGTGAGAAGAGTGCTTCAGTAAGGCTTTGAAGGTGAGAAGAGTGATAGTCTGTTGGATATGAGGAGGGAGGGCATTCCAAGCCAGAGGCAGGAGGTGGGTGAGAGGTTGGTGTCACGACAGATGAGATGGATGCTGGCATTCGAAGAGTGAAGTGTGTGGACTGGGTTTGACCTCCTTCCCCTCCCCACAGCACTTGTATATATTTGTACGGATTTATTACTCTATTTATTTTACTTGTACATATTTACTATTCTATTTATTTTGTTAACGATGTGCATCTAGCTATAATTCTATTTGTTCTGACGATTTTGACACCTGTCTACAAGTTTTGTTTTGTTGTCTGTCTCCCCCTTCTAGACGGTGAGCCCGTTGTTGGGTAGGGACCGTCTCTATATGTTGCCAACTTGAACTTCCCAAGGGCTTAGTACAGTGTTTTGCACACAGTGAGCGCTCAATAAATACGATTGAATGAACGAATGAATGAGTAGGAGAGCAATGAGGTGAAGTAAGAAGGGGCGAGGTGATGGAGGGCGTTAAGGGTGATGGGAGGGAATTTCTGTTTGATGGGGAGGTAGATGGGCAACCACTGTTCTTGAGGAGTGGAGTAGATACAAGTCATCAGGTTGGACAGAGTCATGGTCTTAATCCCCATTTTACAGATGAGGTAACTGAGGCACAGAGAAGTGAAGTGTCTTGCCCAAGGCCACACAGCAGATGAGTGGCAGAGCTTTCTACTCCATCCTGCCTCCTCCCAACCCTGCTCCAACCCCAACCCCTCCACCTCCATCCTGCTCCTCCCCCCTTTGTCTCCACCTCACTCCTGATAATAATAATAATAATAATTTTGGTATTCGTTAAGCGCTTACTATGTGCCAAGAACTATTCTAAGCGCTGGGGAGGCTACAAGGTGATCAGATTGTCCCACATGGGGCTCACAATCTTCATCCCCATTTTACCAATGAGGTAACTGAGGCACAGAGAAGTGAAATGACTTGCCCAAAATCACACAGCTGACAAGCGGCGGAACTGGGATTTGAACCCATGACCTCTGACTCCAAAGTCCGGGCTCTTTTCATTGAGCCACGCTGCTTCCCCAATCCAGAAGGAGCATTACCTAGTGGAAAAAGCCTGGGTCCTGGGAGTCAAAAGGTCATGAGTTCAAATCCCAGCTCCACCCACTTGTCTGCTGTAGAACCTTGGGCAAGTCACTTTGCTTCTCCGGGCCTCGGTGACCTCATCTGTAAAATGGGGATCGAGACTGGGAGCCCTACGTGGGACAGGGACTGTGTCCAACCTGATCTGTTTGTATCCACCCCAGTGCTTAGAACAGTGCCTGATGATGATGATGGCATTTATAAAGCACTTACTATGTGCAGAGCACTGTTCTAAGCACTGGGGAGGTTACAAGGTGATCAGGTTGTCCCACAGGGGGCTCACAGTCTTAATCTCCATTATACAGATGAGGTAACTGAGGCACAAAGAAGTTAAGTGACTTGCCCAAAGTCACACAGCTGACACTTTTAGTGTGACACTGTCACACTTTTAGACTGTGAGCCCACTCTTTTAGACTGTGAGCCCACTGTTGGGTAGGGACTGTCTCTGTATGTTGCCAACTTGTACTTCCCAAGCGCTTAGTACAGTGCTCTGCACATAGTAAGCACTCAATAAATACGATTGATGATGATGATGACAATTGGGATTTGAACCCCTGACCTGTGACTCCAAAGCCCGGGCTCTTTCCACTGAGCCACGTTGCAGCCTGGTACATAGTAAGTGCTTAACAAACACTGTAATTATTGTTAACTCTTATTATCCTGGCCCCCCTCCATCTCTGCCCCTTCCCGCTCCATCCCCACCTTCCCAGCAGCCCTTCCTGGGAAGAGTTCCTTGGGCCTCCACGGCTGCCTCCAGGAGAAGAATCGGGAGAGGGAGGGGAAAGTGGGGATCCCCCCGGGGAAGGGGCATTCATAGGGGTCAGAGGTCACATGTGCACCCCCCCCACACCCCCCACCACACCCTGGACCCTGAGTCCAAACCACTGGTCTTTGAACACTGACTAGTCACCCAAGAGCAGGGTAAGGGCAGGGCCACCCCCCTCCTCCCCTCCTTCTCTCCCCATCGGAGTATTGTACTTTCCCAAGCGCTTAGTACAGGCAGTGAGAAGCAGCGTGGCTCAGTGGAAGGAGCACAGGCTTTAGAGTCAGAGGTCATGGGTTCAAATCCCAGCTCCGCCGCTTGTCAGCTGTGTGACTTGGGGCAAGTCACTTAACTTCTCTGTGCCTGTTACCTCATCTGTAAAATGGGGATGAAGACTGTGAGCCCTCCGTGGGACAACCTGATCACCTTGTAACCTCCCCAGCTTTTCAAGTAGTAAGCGCTTAATAAATGCCATTATTATTATTATTATTATTATTATTACAAGGCACTGCACATCAGGAGGGCTCTCCTCTGCTGGCTTTTACAGACTTTTACCTAATAGGCCTCAAGCAAACTCCAAGATCAATCAGAGGTATTTATTGAGGGCTTTACTCCTGGCAGAATCCTGTACTTAGCACCTGGAAGAGTAATAATAATAATAATAATTATAGTATTTGTTAAGCGCTTACTGTGTGCCAGGCACTATAATAATAATAATTGTGGTATTTGTTAAGCACTTACTATGACTATGTGCCAGGCACTGTACTAAGCGCTGAGGTGGATACAAGTGAATTGGGTTAGACACGGTCCCTGGCCCACGTGGGACTCACGGTCTCAATCCCCATTTTATAGATGAGGTTACTGAGGCACAGAGAAGTGAAGTGACGTGCCCAAAGTCATACATTCTATTCTATTTTGTTAATATGTTTGGTTTTGTTCTCTGTCTCCCCCTTCTAGACGGTGAGCCCACTGTTGGGTAGGAACTGTCTCTATATGTTGCCAACTTGTACTTCCCAAGTGCTTAGTACAGTGCTCTGCACGCAGTAAGCGCTCAATAAATACAATTGATTGATTGATTGATACAGCAGACAAGTGGCAGAGCCGGGATTAGAACCCCTGACCTTCTGCCTCCCAAACCCAGGCTCTATCCGCTACGCCTTGCTGTTTCTATGTACAATGGACAACAACAGAGTCATTAGAATCATCTCTCGGGGAATAAAAATGAAGATTGAACATTCATTCATTCTATCGTATTTATTGAGCACTTATCATCATCATCAATCGTATTTATTGAGCGCTTACTGTATGCAGAGCACTGTACTAAGCGCTTGGGAAGTACAAGTTGGCAACATATAGAGACAGTCCCTACCCAACAGCGGGCTCACAGTCTAGAAGGGGGAGACAGACAACAAAGCCAAAACATATTAACAAAATAAAATAAATAGAAAGGATAGATCGGTCACAGTGCCTGTCCCTCACGGGGCGCACAGTCTAAGCAGGAGGGAGAATGGGTACTTGACCGCCATTTTACAGATGCAGAAACTGAGGCATACAAAAGTCTAAAAGGGGGAGACAGAGAACAGAACCAAACATACCAACAAAATAAAATAAATAGAATAGATATGTACAAGTAAAATAAATAAATAAATAGAGTAATACATATGTACAAACATATATACAGGTGCTGTGGGGAAGGGAGCACTGCATGCAGAGCACTGTACTAAAGGCAGTGGTATCTCCGCACCTTCCCACCCCATCAAAGGTTGAGCCCTCAAGGAGGCGGCCTGGGGTTTCTATTATATTCTGGATGCCCCCAAAGGGGCAGATTCTGAATGGAGTCCCCCCCTTCCCTCTCCCCCATCCCTCTCTATGACTCACCCCCTCCCCTGTGAGCTAAAGGGGCGCAGGATCCAAGAAGTCAGGCCCTCTCACAGGGATTCCCCTCTCTGCAAATCCCTGAACCCGATCCCCATTTTGTGCAGGCCGAAGCCAATCAATCAATCAATCAATCGTATTTATTGAGCGCTTACTGTGTGCAGAGCACTGTACTAAGCGCTTGGGAAGTACAAGCTGGCAACATATAGAGACAGTCCCTACCCAACAGTGGGCTCACAGTCTAGAAGGGGGAGACAGAGAACCAAAGCAAACATACAAACAAAATAAAATAGAATAGATAGGTACAGGTAAAATAAATAAATAAAGAGAGTAATAAATACGTACAAACATATATACATATATACAGGTGCTGTGGGGAAGGGAAGGAGGTAAGATGGGGGGGATATCCCGGAGAGGGGGACGAGGGGGAGAGGAAGGAAGGGGCTCAGTCTGGGAAGGCCTCCTGGAGGAGGTGAGCTCTCAGTAGGGCCTTGAAGGGAGGAAGAGAGCTAGCTTGGCGGATGGACAGAGGGAGGCCATTCCAGGCCAGTGGTAACCCTCGCCTGCGGGGAGCTTAAGTGGGCGTCTGATTTGCGGCAAGATTTCGTGCAGAGCCGGTCCCCGCGGAGAGACAGGTTGGGGGAGACCAGCCTCCGCCTGACTCAGGAGAAGCTCTGCTCTGCCAGTTCCAACTTCCTGTTGCCCCGGTTCCTCCCCGGTGGAGCCTCTTCCTGGAAATCTCAGCCCCTGCCCAGATCCCACTGCCAGGATTTGTTACTTGTTAAGTGATTACTATGGGCCAGGCATTGGGGTAGATATAAGCTAATCAGGTCAGACACAGTCCATGTCCCACGTGGGACTCATAGTCTTAATCCCCATTTTATAGATGAGGTAAACTGAGGCACAGAGACATTCAGAGACTTGCTCAAGGTCCCACAGCAGACATGTGGTGGAGCTGGGATTAGAACCCAGGTCATCTGACTCCTAGACCTGTCCTCTTTCTACTAGGCCACACTGTTTCCTTATAATAATAATGGTATTTGTTAAGCACTTTTTATGCAAGGTAATCAGGTTGGAAACAGTCCCTGTCCCACACAGGGTTCACAGTCTTAATCCCCATTTTACACATGAGGCAACTGAGGCACAGAGAAATGAAGTGATTAGCCCAAGGTCCCACAGCAGACAAGTGGTGGAGCTGGGACTAGAACACAGGTCCTCTGACTCCTAGACCTGTCCTCTTCCCACTAGGCCACACTGTTTCCTTATGATAATAATAATAATAATAATAATAATAATAATAATAATAATAATAATAATAATAATAATAATGGTATTTGTTAAGCACTTATTATGGAAGGTAATCACGTTGGAAACAGTCCCTGTCCCACACAGGGCTCACAGTCTTAATCCCCATTTTACACATGAGGCAACTGAGGCACAGAGAAATGAAGTGATTAGCCCAAGGTCCCACAGCAGACAAGTGGTGGAGCCGGGATTAGAACCTTTGACTCCCAAACCTGTGCTCTTTCCACTAAGCCACACTGCTTCCTTAATGATGATGATAATAATAATAATAAAGGTATTTGTTAAGCGCTTACTGTGTAATCAGGTTGGACACAGTCCCTGTTCCACTTGGGGCTTACAGCCTTAATCTCCATTTTACAGATGAAGGAACTGAGGCACAGAGAAGTGGAGTGACTTGCCCAAGGTCATACAATTCAGGGTTTCCAGCTCCTGGGAGCTACCTCTTTGCAGGGAGAGCAGCCTAATACAGGACCCAGGACCTAGGGTTGATTGCCTCAGTACCCTCCCAGGACCCCTTCCACCCGGGGATTCCGGGCTGTGGGCAGGGAAGGGGGGGATCCACTGATAATAATAATAATAATAATAATAATGGCATTTGTTAAGCGCTTACTATGTGCAAAGCACTGTTCTAAGTGCTGGGGGGATACAAGGTGATCAGGTTGTCCCACATGGGGCTCACAGTCTTAATCCCCGTTTTACAGATGAGGGAACTGAGGCTCAGAGAAGTTAAGTGACTTGCCCAAGGTCACACAGCAGACATGTGGCGGAGCTGGGATTCGAACCCATGACCTCTGGCTCCAAAGCCTGTGCTCTTTCCACTGAGCCACACTGCTTCTGATGAAAGCTTTCCCATACCAGAGTCAGGATAGGGAGGCCCAGAGGACCAGGAGTACACCCATCCGATCCCTGAGAAGGAATCCTATCAACTCTGTTTTTTAATGGCATCTGTTAAGCGCTTACTATGTGCCAGGCATTGTACTAAGCACTGGGGTAGATACAAGCTAATCAGGTTGGACACAGTCCATGTCCCACGTGAGGCTCACAGTCTTAATCCCCATTTTACAGATGAGGTAAACTGAGGCACTGGGAAGTTAAGTTCCCAGTCACACAACAGACAAGTGACAGAGCCGGGATTAGAACCAGCTCCTCTGACTCACAGGCCTGAAGCAGCGTGGCTCATTGGAAAGAGCACGGGCTTTGGAGTCAAAGGTCACGGGTTTGAATCCTGGCTCTGCCAGTTGTCAGCTGTGTGACTTTGGGTAAGTCACTTAACTTCTCTGTGCCTCAGTTACCTCATCTGTAAAATGGGGATGAAGACTGTGAGCCCCCCATGGGACAACCTGATCACCTTGTAACCTCCCCAGTGCTTAGAACAGTGCTTTGCACATAGTAAGCGCTTAACAAATGCCATCATTATTATTATTATTTTCATTAGGCCACCTGTTTCTCTATTGTATTAGAGACTCTCAAGTGCTTAGAGACTCTCAAGTGCTTAGTAGAAGCATGGCCTAATGGATAGAGCACGGACATGGGAGTCAGAAGGACCTGGGTTCTAATCCTGGCTCCACCACATGTCTGCTGTGTGACCTTAGGCAAGTCACTTCGCTTATCTGGGCCTCATCTATAAATGGGGATCAAGACTGTGAGTCCCACATTGAACGGGGACTGTGTCCAATCTAATTAGCTTGTATCTACCCAGGGCTTAGAACAGTACTTGACACATATTAAGCGCTTAACAAATACCATCATTATTTTCATCGTGTGACTTTGGGCAAGTCACTTAACTTTTCAGTGCCTCAGTTACCTCATCTGTAAATTGGGGATTAAGACTGTGAGCCCCACATGGGACAACCTGATCACCTTGTATCCCCCCCAACGCTTAGAACAGTGCTTTGAACATAGTAAGCGCTTAACAAATACCATTATTATTATTATTATTGGAACAGTGCTCTGCACACAGTAAGCATTCCATGAATACCACTGAATGATTGCTCATTTTCCTTGGATAGGTCACTCTGCTGCTGCTCATCTCCATCTTTCCATGGGCGTAATGGGGCTGTCCCATTCATTCTTTCATTCAATCGTATTTATTGAGCACTTACCATGCACAGAGTACTATACTAAGAGCTAGGGAGAGACCAATACAACAATAAATAGACACATTCCCTCCTCTTATACAGTCACTCATATGAGCTCACAGTCACTCCCATCCATGCACACACACATTCGCTCATACAGTTGCTCCTGAGCTCACACACTCACATGCTGTCAAACTCTCAAGCTCACACTCACTCTCCAAGAGTACTTAGCTAATGTAAATAAGGGGAATCTATTAAGAAAGCAATCTAAGGGCCCGACTTCCTGGAGTGAGCTGTATAAACACAGTCCCTGCTCAGGCCTTGCTCCTTTATCTCTCTGCCCCGCCACCTCCCCTGACCCTCCTAGAAGCACTTCTTGGCTAAGAAGTCATCCCGGGGAGGTTTAAACATTAATTAAGCCTGACCCCAATCCTGAGTGCTGTGCACACAGTAAGCGCTCAATAAATACGATTGAATGAATGAATAAATATTAGGGTCTCTCACCCTCCACTTGGGACTCCTAACCACTGCTAGATGAAGCTGGCTGGCCCTGAGGAGCACTAATGGAATTCAGATGGGGGGGCTCCGCTTCCCTCCCCTCCTCGGTCCCTCCTTCCTTTAGTGGGATTCCTTAGTGGAAAGTTTCATCAGATAGCGCTCTCCCCAGGGAACCCCGTTTTTAAGGAGCAGAGTCATCTCTCCCCCTGCCTCCTGGGAGCCTCTGGGCTTGGCCAATTTAGCAGAAAAATAAGTCAGGTGGGATCCTCCTGAAGACTGCTCCCCATTCCCCCCTGCCCACCATTTCTTCCTTTGGGTATCCTACTGCTAATGAGGATGGACTAATTGGCTCGGAAAATAAGACCCCGGGGGGCACCCAGCTTCAAACACCAACTAAAGATAGCGTGTGTTTGTGCCTCACCACTTCTGCTTGGAAAAAAGCCAAGGCCCAGCAAAATTCACTGCCAGTTGGAAACGCCCAGAAATCTTTTTTTCTAGCCAGTCCGAGCCACTCTGGGAAAAGGAGACTCCTCTCATCCCTCGGATAGCTCCTTTCTCAATAATGTATGCTGCCAAGCGCTTAGTACATTGCTCTGCACTCAACAAATGTGATCGACTTGCTGGCTGACAGACTCTGTCCTTTCCAAGGACTGGATTGAGTCGAAAAGCACTTGTATTGCATATTTCCGCTGCAGGCAGCTCCGGTCCCCAACCCCTACCCTTGGCTGTGGAGTTTAGGAGCTTCCAAAAGTTTGTTTTAAAATGGTATTTGTTTAGCGCTTACTATGTGCCAAGCGCTGCATTAAGCACTGGGGCAGATATAAGATACAGTCTCTGTTCCACATGGGGTTCACAGTTTAAGTCGGAGGGAGGAGGATTCAATCCCCATTTCACGGATGAGGGAACTGAGGCACAGAGAAAAGAACTGACTAAATAAAATGGTATTTAAGTTCTTACTACAAATACAAACTAATCAGTTTAGACACAGTCCCTGTCCCACACAGGGCTCCCAGTCTTAATCCCCATTTTATAGATGAGATAACTGAGGCACAGAGAAGTTAAGTGACTTGCCTGGGATCACGCAGCAGACAAGAGCCAGAGCTGAGATTAGAACCCAGGACCTCTAATTCCTAGGCCCATGCTCTATGCACTAGGTCACATTGCTGCCTCTAAACTGTAAACTGGTGGGGAGGGAATGTGATTACCAACTCTGTTCTTTCATACTCTTCCAAGCACTTAGTACAATGCTCTCCACACAGTAAGCAAGTCCTCCCCCTGGCCTGGAATGCCCTCCCTCCACTTATCCACCAAGCTAGCTCTCTTCCTCCCTTCACAGCCCTACTGAGAGCTCACCACCTCCAAGAGGCCTTCCCAGACTGAGCCCCCTTTTTCCTCTCCTCCTCCCCACCCCCCCCGCTCTACCTCCTTCCCCTCTCCACAGCACCTGTATATATGTACAGATTTATTGCTCTATTTATTTTACTTGTACATATTTACTATTCTATTTTTTATTAATGATGTGTATATAGCTATAATTCTATTTATTCTGATGGTATTGACACTTGTCTACTTGTTTTGTTTTGTTTGTCTCCCCCTTCTAGACTGTGAGCCGGTTGTTGGGTAGGGACCGTCTTTATATGTTGCCAACTTGTACTTCCCAAGCACTTAGTACAGTGCTCTGCACATGGTAAGCACTCAATAAATACGACTGACTGAATGAATGAATAAATGATTCATTGATTAATTTGAGTATCCACTTTACTGTCCAGGTCACATTTGCCCAGTCTCAGAATTTCTGTCCTCATCAGAGCCCCCCATTTTTAGCCCTGGCTGTTGGATGGGCAGAAGTAATCTGGTGAAGCCCCTTCAATTAGTCAATTTTTTTTTTTAAATGGTGTTTGTTAAGTGCTCACTTTGTGTCAAACACTGTACTAAACACTGGAGTGGATAGAAGCAAATCGGGTTGGAAACAGTCCCTGTCCCACAGGGGCTCACAATCTTAATCTGCATTTTGCAGATGAGGTGACTGAGACCCAAAGAAGTGAAGTGACTTGCCCAAGATCACACAGCAGGTGAGACGGAGGCAGAATTAGAACCCATGTCCTCCTGATTCCCAGGCCCATGGTCTATGCACTAGGCCGTGCTGCTTCTCAGTGGCTCAGTGGAAAGAGCCTGGGTTTAGGAGTCAGAGGTCATGGGTTCTAATCCCGGCTCCGCCACATGTCTGCTGTGTGACCTTGGGCAAGTCACTTCACTTCTCTGTGCCTCTGTGCCTCCGTTCCCTCATCTGTAAAATGGGGATTAAGACTGTGAGCCCCACATGGGACAACCTGATCACCTTGTATCCCCCCCAGCGCTTACAACAGTGTTTCACACATAGTAAGCGCTTAACAAATGCCATTATAATTAATAATAACGTGCCTCGCGGCTCCAGCCCTTTGATTTAATGTCCACTTAGCTGAGTTGAAGCTCCGCCTCCCTTCCACATCTGAAGCCTTTTACTTAGCAGCCCCCAAATCCCCCTCCCTCCACCACGCCCCAGCAGAAAGGAGGCATTCTAATAATAATTATTATTATGGCATTTATTAAGCACTTATTATGTGCCAGGCACTAAGCACTGGTAGATACAAGCGAATTGGGTTGGACACAGTCCCTGTCCCACATGGGGCTCAGAGTCTCAACCCCCATTTTACAGAAGAGGGTACTGAGGCCCAGAGACGTAAAATTACTTGCCCAAGGACACACAGCAGACAAGTGGTGGAGCCAGGACAAGTAACTCTTTAGACTGCCTTTCTTTTGTTGTTTTAAATGGTATTTGTTAAGCACTTACTATGCATCAGGCACTGTACTAAGCGCTGGGGTAGAGATGAGATAATCAGGTTGGATGCAGTCCATGTCCTGTGCTGTGGGGCTGGGAGGGGGGATGAATAAAGGGAGCAAGTCAGGGTGACGCAGCAGGGAGTGGGAGAAGAGGAAAGGGGGGCTTAGTCAGGGAAGGCTTCTTGGAGGAGATGGGCCTTCAATAAGGCTTTGAAGAGGGGAATTTTGAGAAGCGCTAACTGCAGCCCCCTCCCACTCCCAGTTTTGTCCAGGGTCCCTCTTCTCCCTCGGGGTGGGCTGGACCCCAGGAGTCTCCAGATAGCCCCCCAATGCGCCCAGCCCGCCCCTCCAACTGGCGTTTAGTGGATAAAGCACAGGTTTGGGAGTCAGAAGGACCTGGGCTCTAATCCCGAATCCACCACTTGTCTGCTCTGTGACTTTTGATCAAATCACTTAACTTCTCTGTGCCTCAGTGACCTCATCTGTAAAAGGGGGATTAAGACTGTGAGCCCCACGTGGGACAACCTGATGAACTTGTATCTACCCCAGTGCTTAGAACAGGGCTTGGCACATAGTAAGTGCTTAACAGATACCGTGATTATTATTATTATTAGTAGTAGTAAGAACTTAACAAATAGCATTATCATTATTTATTATTATTACTATTATTACCCCAGCCCTTAGAACAGTGCTTGGCACATGGTAAGTGCTTAACAAATACCATAATCATTTTTATTAGTAGTAGTAAGTGCTTAACAAATACCATGATGATGATGATTATTACCCCAGTGCTTAGAACAGCACTTGGCACATAGTAAGTGCTTAACAAATACCCTGATAATTATTATTATTAGTAGTAGTAGGAGCTTAACAAATACCATGATGATGATGATGATGATTATTACCCCAGCGCTTAGAACAATATTTGGCACATAGTAAGTGCTTAACAAATACCATGATTATTATTATTATTAGTAGTAGTAAGAACTTAACAAATAGCATTACCATTATTTATTATTATTACTATTATTACCCCAGCCCTTAGAACAGTGCTTGGTACATAGTAAGTGCTTAACAAATACCATGATCATTATTATTAGTAGTAGTAAGTGCTTAACAAATACCATGATGATGATGATTATTATTACCCCAGCGCTTAGAACAGCACTTGGCACATAGTAAGTGCTTAACAAATACCCTGATCATTATTATTAGTAGTACTAGTAGGAGCTTAACAAATACCATGATGATGATGACAATGATGATGATAATTATTACCCCAGCGCTTAGAACAGTATTTGGCACATAGTAAGTGCTTAACAAACACCAGGATCATTATTATTACTAGTATTATTATTAGTAGGTGCTCAAGAAATACCATTATTATTATTATTACCCCAGTGCTTAGAACAGTGCGTGGCACATAGTAAGTGCTTAACAAATACCATTATTATTAGTAGTGGTAGTCGCTTAACAAATACCACCGTGATGATGATTATTATTGTTACCCCAGTGCTTAGAACAGTGCTTGGCACATAGTAAGTGGTTAACAATTGTCAGCTGTGTGACTTTGGGCAAGTCACTTAACTTCTCTGTGCCTCAGTTACCTCATCTGTAAAATGGGGATGAAGACTGTGAGCCCCCCGTGGGACAACCTTGTAACCCCCCCAGTGCTTAGAACAGTGCTTTGCACATAGTAAGTGCTTAATAAATGCCATAATAATAAAATACAAATACCCAGATCATTAGTACTAGTAGTAGAAGTAAGTGCTTAGAACAGCACTTGGCACATAGTAAGTGGTGCCCTCCCTCTGCCCATCCGCCAAGCTCGCTCTCTTCCTCCCTTCAAGGCCCTACTGAGAGCTCACCTCCTCCAGGAGGCCTTCCCAGACTGAGCCCCTTCCTTCCTCTCCCCCTCGTCCCCCTCTCCATCCCCCCATCTTACCTCCTTCCCTTCCCCACAGCACCTGTATATATGTTTGTACATATTTATTACTCTATTTATTTATTTTACTTGTACCTATCTATTCTATTTATTTTATTTTGTTAGTATGTTTGGTTTTGTTCCCTGTCTCCCCCTTCTAGGCTGTGAGCCCACTGCTGGGTAGGGAGTGTCTCTATATGTTGTCAGCTTGTACTTCCCAAGCGCTTAGTCCAGTGCTCTGCACACAGTAAGCGCTCAATAAATATGATTGATTGGTTAACAATTGTCAGCTGTGTAACTTTGGGCAAGTCACAACTTTTCTGTGCCTCAGTGACCTCATCTGTAAAATGGGGATGAAGACTGTGAGCCCCCCACCATGGGACAACCTGATCACCTTGTAACCTCCCCAGCGCCTAGAATAGTGCTTTGCACATAGTAAGCACTTAATAAATGCCATAATAATAAAAAACAAATACCCCCATCATTAGTACTAGTAGTAGAAGTAAGCGCTTAGAACAGTGCTTGGCACATAGTAAGTGGTTAACAATTGTAAGCTGTGTGACTTTGGGCAAGTCACTTAACTTTTCTGTGCCTCAGTGACCTCATCTGTTAAATGGGGATGAAGACTGTGAGCCCCCCACCATGGGACAACCTGATCACCTTGTAACCTCCCCAGCGCCTAGAATAGTGCTTTGCACATAGTAAGCGCTTAATAAATGCCATAATAATAAAAAACAAATACCCCCATCATTAGTACTAGTAGTAGAAGTAAGCGCTTAGAACAGCGCTTGGCACATAGTAAGTGGTTAACAATTGTAAGCTGTGTGACTTTGGGCAAGTCACTTAACTTTTCTGTGCCTCAGTGACCTCATCTGTTAAATGGGGATGAAGACTGTGAGCCCCCCACCATGGGACAACCTGATCACCTTGTAACCTCCCCAGCGCCTAGAATAGTGCTTTGCACATAGTAAGCGCTTAATAAATGCCATAATAATAAAAAAACAAATACCCCGATCATTAGTACTAGTAGTAGAAGTAAGCGCTTAGAACAGCGCTTGGCACATAGTAAGTGGTTAACAATTGTCAGCTGTGTGACTTTGGGCAAGTCACTTAACTTTTCTGTGCCTCAGTGACCTCATCTGTTAAATGGGGATGAAGACTGTGAGCCCCCCACCATGGGACAACCTGATCACCTTGTAACCTCCCCAGCGCCTAGAATAGTGCTTTGCACATAGTAAGCGCTTAATAAATGCCATAATAATAAAAAAACAAATACCCCGATCATTAGTACTAGTAGTAGAAGTAAGCGCTTAGAACAGCGCTTGGCACATAGTAAGTGGTTAACAATTGTCAGCTGTGTGACTTTGGGCAAGTCACAACTTTTCTGTGCCTCAGTGACCTCATCTGTTAAATGGAGATGAAGACTGTGAGCCCCCCCCCCCGTGGGACAACCTGATCACCTTGAAACCTCCCCAGCGCCTAGAATAGGGCTTTGCACATAGTAAGCGCTTAATAAATGCCATAATAATAAAAAAACAAATACCCTGATCATTAGTACTAGTAGTAGAAGTAAGCGCTTAGAACAGCCCTTGGCACATAGTAAGTGGTTAACAATTGTCAGCTGTGTGACTTTGGGCAAGTCACTTAACTTTTCTGTGCCTCAGTGACTTCATCTGTTAAATGGGGATGAAGACTGTGAGCCCCCTCCGTGGGACAACCTGATCACCTTGTAACCTCCCCAGCGCCTAGAATAGGGCTTTGCACATAGTAAGCGCTTAATAAATGCCATAATAATAAAAAAACAAATACCCTGATCATTAGTACTAGTAGTAGAAGTAAGCGCTTAGAACAGCCCTTGGCACATAGTAAGTGGTTAACAATTGTCAGCTGTGTGACTTTGGGCAAGTCACTTAACTTTTCTGTGCCTCAGTGACTTCATCTGTTAAATGGGGATGAAGACTGTGAGCCCCCTCCGTGGGACAACCTGATCACCTTGTAACCTCCCCAGCGCCTAGAATAGGGCTTTGCACATAGTAAGCGCTTAATAAATGCCATAATAATAAAAAAACAAATACCCTGATCATTAGTACTAGTAGTAGAAGTAAGCGCTTAGAACAGCCCTTGGCACATAGTAAGTGGTTAACAATTGTCAGCTGTGTGACTTTGGACAAGTCACTTAACTTTTCTGTGCCTCAGTGACTTCATCTGTTAAATGGGGATGAAGACTGTGAGCCCCCTCCGTGGGACAACCTGATCACCTTGTAACCTCCCCAGCGCCTAGAATAGTGCTTTGCACATAGTAAGCGCTTAATAAATGCCATAATAATAAAAAACAAATACCCCCATCATTAGTACTAGTAGTAGAAATATGTTGCCAACTTGTACTTCCCAAGCGCTTAGTACAGTGCTGTGCACACAGTAAGCGCTCAATAAATACGATTGAATGAATGAAAGTAAGGGCTTAGAACAGCGCTTGGCACATAGTAAGCGCTCAACAAATCCCCCGATCATCATTATTGTGATTACCACCCTGATGATTTCTCCCTCCCGCCTGGTGGGAGGCCTCCAGGGTTGCCGGTGTGCTGGGTGCCCGGGCCCCTCCCTCCCAGGGGTGGGTCTGGGGGCGGGCCTGGGGGCGGGCACTGGTCCTGCTGGGGTTGGGCAGTGGTGGCAAGGAGCCGGAGCCGAGCGCAGCGTTTTGGTGAGTGTCCCAGGGGCCAGGCCAGGGGAAGGGAGGGGAGAAAAAGAACCTGGGGGGCTGCTCCCCCCAATCCCCCCCCCCCGGCCTCTGTGTGCCAAGCGCTGGGGGGCTGGGAGGGAGCCCCTGGCCAAAATAATAATAATAATAAGGGCATTTGTTAAGCGCTTATTCTGTGCAAAGCACTGTTCTAATTGCTGGGGGGATATAAGGTGATCCCCCCGTGGGGCCACAATAATAATAATGGCATTTGTTAAGCGCTTACTATGTGCAAGGCACTGTTCTAATTGCTGGGGGTATAGAAGGTGATCATCCCGTGGGGGCCAAAATAATAATAATGGCATTTGTTCAGCGCTTACTATGTGCAAAGCACTGTTCTAATTGCTGGGGGGATATAAGGTGATCATCCCGTGGGGGCCAAAATAATAATAATGGCATTTGTTCAGCGCTTACTGTGTGCAAAGCACCGTTCTAATTGCTGGGGGGATATAAGGTGATCATCCCGTGGGGGCCAAAATAATAATAATGGCATTTGTTCAGCGCTTACTGTGTGCAAAGCACTGTTCTAAGCCCTGGGGGGATATAAGGTGATCATCCCGTGGGGCTCCCACAGCTCACGCTGGGGGAGATCCAAGGTTATCAGATTGTCCCACGTGGGGCTCAGTCTTAATCCCCATTTTCCAGATGAGGGAACTGAGGCCCAGATAAGTGAATCGACTTGCCCAAGGTCACACAGCAGACGTGGGGGAGCGGGATTCGAACCCATGACCCCTGCCTCCCAAGGCCGTGCTCTTTCCACTGAGCCAAAAGAAGCTCTTTCCACTGTGCTTAGTACAGTGCTTAGGAAACATCGAGCTCCTCAAAAGAAAGGGCCTTCCCTGCCCAGCGCCCCCCTCCCCCTTTTCTCAGCCCCCCCACCGGACCGTGGGCACCCCAAACCCAGACCTGGGTTCTCAGCCTGGCTTAGTAGAGGTCGTGGGTTCTAATCCCGGATCCGCCACTAGTCTGCTGTGTGACCTTGGGCAAGTCGCTTCACTTCTCTGGGCCTCAGTGACCTCATCTGTAAAAGACTGTGAGCCCCCCTTGGGACAACCTGATGACCTTGTATCCACCCCAGCGCTTAGAATAGTGTTTAGCACATACTGAGCGCTTAATAAATGCCATTATTATTATTATCCCACCTCTGCCACTCGTCTGCTGTGTGACCTCGGGCAAGCCACTTCACTGTGCCTCAGTTCCCTCATCTGTAAAATGGGGATTGACTGAGCCCCACGTGGGACAATCTGATAACCTTGGATCTCCTCCAGCGCTTAGAACAGTGCTTGGCACATAGGAAGCGCTTAACAAATCAATCAATCAATCGTATTTATTGAGCGCTTACTGTGTGCAGAGCACTGTACTAAGCGCTTGGGAAGTACAAGTTGGCAATATATAGAGACGGTCCCTACCCAACAGTGGACTCACAGTCTAGCAATGCCATCATTATTATTATTCCCCTTCTTCCCCCGCCCCACCCTTCCTATCGGGCCGGGACGCGAAGGGTTAAATAGAAAAACCACAAAGTATTTATTTTTTTGTGTTGGGGGGGATCTCTTTTTCCCTCCCTCCCTCCCGGGCTTCGGCATTCCCCACGCGCCCTCCGGGACCCCCACGTGATGTCTGCCGTGTGACCTTGGACGAGTCACTTCACTGCCCTGGGCTTCAGTTTCCTCATCTGGAAAACGGGGATGGACAACGCTGAGCCCCACCCGATTTGCTGGGATCGACCCCAGCGCTTAGTAATAATAATAATGATGGCATTTGTTAAGCGTTTACTATATGCCAAGCACTGTTCTAAACGCTGGGGGGGATACAAGGTAATCAGGTTGTCCCACATGGGGCTCACAGTCTTAATCCCCATTTTACAGATGAGGGAACTGAGGCCCAGAGACGTGAAGTGACTTGCCCAAAGTCATATGCTCTGCACACAGTAAGCGCTCAATAAATACGATTGAATGAATGAATGCAGCTGAGAAGTGGGATTAGAACCCACATCCTCTGACTCCCAAACCCCTGGTGTTTCCACTAAGCCACGCTGCTTCTCCAAGTACAATGCCTGGCACATAGTAAGCGCTGAATAAATACCATCCTTAATGAATTAACCTCCCTCCGGCGACCCCACTTGACCCTCCGCCGGGGTCCCCACTTGATGTGTGCTGTGAGACCTTGGGCAAAACATTCATTCAATCTATTTATTATACATATCTATTCTATTTATTGTATTTTGTTAGTATGTTTGGTTTTGTTCTCTGCCTCCCCCTTTTAGACTGTGAGCCCACTGTTGGGTAGGGACTGTCTCTATATGTTGCCAACTTGTACTTCCCAAGCGCTTAGTACAGTGCTCTGCACACAGTAAGAGCTCAATAAATACGATTGATGATGATGATGATGATGATCGAGCGCTTACTGTGTGCAGAGCACTGTAGTAAGCGCTTCGTTTCACTGCTCAGGGCCTCAGTGACCCCATCTGTAAAAACGGGGATGGAGACCGATTTGCTGGCATCCACCCCAGTGCTTAGTACAGTGCCTGGCCACAATTAATTATACTAATAATAATGATGATGGCATGTATTAAGCGCCTACTATGTGCAGAGCACTGTACTAAGCAATTCGTTTCACTGCTCAGGGCCTCAGTGACCCATCTGTAAAAATGGGGATGGAGACCGTGAGCCCCACATGGGACAAGGGACTGTGTCCCACCCGATTTGCTGGCATCCACCCCAGCGCTTAGTACAGTGCCTGGCCACAATTAATTAATTATAATAATAATAATGATGATGGCATGTATTAAGCGCCTACTATGTGGAAAGCACTGTTCTAAGCGCTGGGGAGGTTACAAGGTGATCAGGTTGTTCCACTGGGGGCTCACAGGCTTAATCCCCATTTTGCAGATGAGGGAACTGAGGGACAGAGAAGTGATTTACCCAAAGTCACACGGCTGACAATTGGCGGAGCGGAATTTGAACCCATGACCTCTGACTGCAAAGCCCGTGCCCTTTTCCACTGAGCCACGCTGCCAATGCCCTGTCCTGTGCCCTCTGCGGTGCCCAGCCCGGACTTTGGGGAATCAATCAATCAATCAATCGTATTTATTGAGCGCTTACTGTGTGCAGAGCACTGTACTAAGCGCTTGGGAAGTACAAGTTGGCAACATATAGAGACAGTCCCTACCCAGCAGTGGGCTCACAGTCTAAAAGGCTCTGTACCAGCAGGGCGTGGTTGCAGTTGGTATTTACAGGCCGCCCTGTAATACCAGTACACAGAGAATCCCTTGTTTTCACACTTTTTGTCTTTCTCTTCGTGTTGGCAAGAAACGACCCCCATCCTGACTCCCACCCCCGGGACTCGGGGAGGGAGGGGCGGCCGGGAAAACCCACCCCCCGCTGGGCGTTGGAAAGAACCGTGGGTGAGGCCTTTGGGCTTTGGTGTGACTCCTCCGGGACCTGGCTTTATTCTCTGCTAATTACAGCCTTAAACTCCCCAACCTAAACCCGCGTGCCCCGTGTTTACCTGCCGGATTTAGCCAGGGCGGAGTCGGTGGCCATCTAGAGCGCGTCCCTGCTGTGTGACCTTGGGTAAGTCACTTCGCTTCTCTGGGCGTCAGTGACCTCGTCTGCAAAATGGGGATAGAGACTGTGAGCCCCACATGGGACAGGGACTGTGTCTAACCCGATTTAGACTGTGAGCCCACCGTTGGGTAGGAACTGTGTCTATATGTTGCCAACTTGTACTTCCCAAGCGCTTAGTACAGTGCTCTGCACACAGTAAGCGCTCAATAAATACGATTGATTGATTGATTGATTCCTTCTGGACTGGGAGCTCCTTGTGGGCTGGGATTGTCTCTCTCAGTTGCTGTATTGTACTTTCCAAGCGCTCAATACAGTGCTCTGCACACAGTAAGCGCTCAATACATACGATTGATTGATTCCTTCTGGACTGGGAGCTCCTTGTGGGCTGGAATTGTCTCAGTTGCTGTATTGTACTTTCCAAGCGCTCAATACAATGCTGTGCACACAGTAAGCGCTCAATAAATAACGATTGATTGATTGATTGATTCCTTCTGGACTGGGAGCTCCTTGTGGGCTGGGATTGTCTCTCTCAGTTGCTGTATTGTACTTTCCAAGCGCTCAATACAGTGCTCTGCACACAGTAAGCGCTCAGTAAATACGATTGATTGATTGATTGATTCCTTCTGGACTGGGAGCTCCTTGTGGGCTGGGATTGTCTCTCTCAGTTGCTGTATTGTACTTTCCAAGCGCTCAATACAGTGCTCTGCACACAGTAAGCGCTCAATAAATACGATTGATTGATTCCTTCTGGACTGGGAGCTCCTTGTGGGCTGGGATTGTCTCTCTCAGTTGCTGTATTGTACTTTCCAAGCGCTCAATACAGTGCTCTGCACACAGTAAGCACTCAGTAAATACGATTGAAAAAATGAATAACTGTATCCACCACAGCGCTTAGTACAGTGCCTGGCACAGTAAGCACTCGACGGATACCAACATTATTTTTGGCCATGGAATGGAATGCTACTGATCCCTGTTCACTTGTTTTGATGTGTCTCCTTCCTTCTAGACTGTGAGCCCGTTGTGGGCAAGGATTGTCCCTATTTGTTGATGAATTGCACTTCCCAAGTGCTTGGTACAGTGCTTAGCACACATTAAGCACTCAATAAATACGATTGAATGAATGAATGGTGGTATTTGTCAAGTGCTTACTCTGTCCCAGGCACTGTTGTAAACGCTGGGGTAGATACAAAATAATTGGGTTGGGACACAGTCCTTGTCCCACCTAGAACTCAATCTTAATCCCCACTTTACAGATGAGGTCACTGAGGCACAGAGAAGTGAAGTCACTTTTCATTCATTCATTCATTCACTCGTATTTATTGAGCGCTTACTGTGTGCAGAGCACTGTACTAAGTGCTTGGGAAGTACAAGTTGGCAACATCTAGAGACGGTCCCTCCCCAACAGCGGGCTCACAGTCGAGAAGGGGGAGACACAAAACAAAACATATTAACAAAATAAAATAAATAGAATAAATATATACAAGTAAAATAAATAGAGTAATAAATATGTATAAACATATACACATACATAGGCTTTGAAGGGTCACACAGTAGACAAGAGGTGGAGCTGGAATTAGGCCATGGTGTCACCCCCAGCCTGGGTATCGATCAACCAATCGTATTTATTAGTAAGCGCTTAGTAAATGCCATTATTATTATTTATTGAGCGCTTACTGTGGGCAGAGCATTGTACTGAGCATTTGGGAAAGGACAGTATAACAGAATTGATAGGCACATTCCCTGCCCTCAACATCCAGGGGAAAGAAGGGGTGAGGGAACACCCTGTGGCCCAAAGGGAATCAAACTTGATGTAAGAAGACCTGGATAAGTCAGTCAATTCATCATATTTACTGAGTGCTTATTGTGTGCAAAGCATTGTACTAAACGCTTGGGAGAGAATAATACAACAATTGGTAGACATGTAATAGACCCGGTTTCTAGGCCCTGCTCTTGCCCCTGGTCTGGTTGACCTTGGACAAGTCATTTAAATAATTGTAATGAATAATTATGCTATTTGTTAAGCACTTACTATGTACTAAGCGCTTGGGAGAGAATAATACAACAGTTGATAGATATGCAGTAGACTTGGATTTAGGCCCTGCTCTTGCCCCTGGTCTGGTTGACCTTGGACAAGTCATTTAAATAATTATAATGAATAATTATGCAATTTGTTAAGCACTTACTATGTACTGAGCGCTTGGGGGGGGAATAATACAACAGTTGGTAGACATGTAGTAGACCCGGATTCTAAGCCCTGCTCTTGTCCCTGGTCTGGTCGACCTTGGACAAGTCATTTAAATAATTATAATTAATAAATATGCTATTCGTTAAGCACCTACTATGTACTAAGCGCTTGGGAGAGACTAATACAACAGTTGGTAGATATGCAGTAGACCTGGATTTAGGCCCTGCTCTTGCTCCTGGTCTGATTAACCTTGGACAAGTCATTTAAATAATTATAATGAATAATTATGCTATTTGTTAAGCACTTACTATGTACTAAGCACTTGGGAGAGAATAATACAACAGCTGGTATACACGTAGTAGATCCGGATTCTAGGCCCTGCTTTTGCCCCTGGTCTGGTTGACCTTGGACAAGTCATTTAAATAATTATAATGAATAATTATGCTATTTGTTAAGCACTTACTGTGTACCAAGCACTGTTCTAAGGCTCTGGTTTATTAATTCCTTACTCTGCGTCGAGCACTGGTCTAAGCCTCCAGCGCTTAGAACAGTGCTTTGCACATAGTAAGCGCTTAACAAATACCATCATTATTATTTATTAAGCACTTACTCTGCACCAAGCAGTGTGCTAGAAACAAGGTGACCAAATTGGACACAATTTCTGTCTCACACAATGTAGGAAGGAAAACAGGTATTTCATTCCCACTTTACAGTGGAAACTGAGGTGCAGAGAAATTAATCAATTGTATTTATTGAGCGCTTACTGTGTGCAGAGCACTGTACTAAGCGCTTGGGAAGTACAAGTTGGCAACATATAGAGACAGTCCCTACCCAACAGTGGGCTCACAGTCTAAAAGTAAGCGACTTCCCCAAGGTCGCACAGCCAAGTCCTCTGTATTTCCTCATCTGCAAATTGGGAACAAAATCATCATCATCAATCGTATTTATTGAGCGCTTACTGTGTGCAGAGCACTGTACTAAGCGCTTGGGAAGTACAAGTTGGCAACATATAGAGACAGTCCCTACCCAACAGTGGGCTCACAGTCTAAAAGTAAGCGACTTCCCCAAGGTCGCACAGCCAAGTCCTCTGTATTTCCTCATCTGCAAATTGGGAACAAAATACCAGTTCTCCCACCGTTTTAGCCCGGTGTGAGGCAGGGCTTGTATCCAATTTGATCATCTTGTTTCTAGCACACGGCTTAGTGCAAAGTGCTGAGCAGTTCAGGAGTTACTTGCATTTTCCGGTATACGGCCAAGAGCTTAGTACAGTGCTCTGCACACAGTAAGCGCTCAATAAATACGATTGAATGAATGAAAAGAGCTTTCTGGTAGGATGAAAGGCCCAGGAGTCAAGACTAAAATGGATTAGGGGGCGTTTGGGGGTCAGCAGGAACCAGAGGTTCCTGGCAGATAGTTGGTGGTGGGGTGGGGGGAGGTTTTGCTCAGGGGTCAGATTCCTGGTCAGATTCCTGATTGACAGCCTCAGGCAAGCTGAATTCTCCCCTAAACCTAGGGGAGGAAGTTATTAAGCGGACCCATAATGGGCTGGTTTTTTAAAATTAGTAATAATATCATCATCATCAATCGTATTGAGCGCTTACTATGTGCAAAGCACTGTACTAAGCGCTTGGGAAGTACAAATTGGCAACATATAGAGACAGTCCCTACCCAACAGTGGGCTCACAGTCTAAAAGGGGGAGACAGAGAACAAAGCCAAACATACTAACAAAATAAAATAAATAGAATAGATATGTACAAGTAAAATAAATAAATAAATAAATAGAGTAATAAATATGTACAAACATATATACATATATACAGGTGCTGTGGGGAAGGGAAGGAGGTAAAATGGGGGGATGGAGGGGGAGAGGAAGGAAGGGAAGGAATAATAATAATGATATTCGTTAAGCGCTTACTACGTGGCAGGCACTGTACTAAGCACTGGGGTGGATTCAAGCAAACCGAGTTGGACACAGTCTCTGTCCCATGTGGGGCTCACAGTCTCAATCCCCATTTTACAGATGAGGTGACTGAGGCCTAGAAAAGTGAAGTGACGTGCCCGAGGTCACACAGCAGACTAGTGGTGGAGCTGGGATTTCATGCATTCATTCATTCAGTCGTATTTATTGAGTGCTTACTGTGTGCAGAGCGCTGTACTAAGTGCTTGGGAAGTACAAGTTGGCAACATACAGAGACGGCCCCTACCCAACAGTGGGCTCACAGTCTAGAAGGGGGAGACAGACAACAAAATGAAACATATTAACAAAATAAAATAAATAGAATAAATATGTACAAATAAAATAAATACGTACAAGCATATATACATATATACAGTTGGTGTGGGGAGGGGAAGGAGGTAAGGCGGGGGGATGGGGAGGGGGAGGAGGGGGAGATTAGAACCCAGGACCGCCTGGCTCCCAGGCTTGTGCTCTAGCCAAAATGCCATGCTGCTTCTTTTTTTTTATTAGCCAGAAGGGCTGGTGGAGCCCCCCTCCCCACCCACCCACCCCCACACACAAAACACACCCCACAAATAGCATTCAGTACTGGGCTGGGGACTTTGTATCAGTTTCTGAAGGTCCTAGTCTTCCAGGCAAGAATGAGGGAGTATGGGCTGGGCCTGGGAATTTTATGGTCCTTGTGTCCCGCGGAAAAAAAGAACAAAGCAAAAAAAATTCACTCCCCCTCCCCAAAAACCTGCCTCTCCAGCTGGAGGCCTGGAATGCTAAACTGTAAAATCGTGCGTGTGCAGGGAATCTGTTAGAGTCTGTCCCAATTGCTTAAGACAGTGCTCTGCAAACGGTAAGCGCTCAGTAAATATGACTGACTAGGGAACTTTAATGTGTAAACTCCCTGAGGGCAGGTTTCCTTTGTCTTGCTCCTGCTGTACTCTCCGAAGTGCTTTGTTTAGTGTTTTACATTCAGTAGGCAATTGATAAATGCCATCGATGGATTGGGGCACCTGGTGAGACCTGTTTGGGGAAAACAGGCCCATTTGGGGCCAGTCTCCTTTTCTGCTGATTTTCCCAGAGGCCATCAGAGCGAAACCTGTCTTTATTTTAATTGCCTGGGCTCCGGACTCTATGGGCGAAAAGCTTCCTAAATGTAGGTTAGGAGGGGCTCCGTTCAAAACAACCCCCTTTTTCACATCCTGCGAGAAGGCAGCAAGATTGAATGGTATCCGATGCATGTTTGCAAGAAGCGAATCTGAAAAGCCATCTTTTCTCCAAGCGCTTAGTTCAGTGCTCTGTACACAGTAAGCGCTCAGTAAATACAGTTGACCTACTGACTCCAAGTGGGAGGGCCAGGGGAAAAGGGAGGTGGTGGTGGAGAGGCTGGGGGGGGGTGTCCAGGGAGGAAGGGAAGGTCTCTCCCGCCCACCCACAACCCACTCTGGCGGAGGGGAGAATTATTAAATAGCCAAGTCTCTGATTCCAGCCAGAATCTAGTTAATAGAGTCAGCAGATCTTGGAATGCCTGCATAATCCCAAACTCTCTTAGTTGTGTGATTCCAAATTTAGGTCCCCACCCCTACAAGGCATGTTAATGATTAAAAAAGAGAAAAAGACCAATTTGAGTTTTACCCCTTTATTATTAATGTTAATAATAACAAAACGAATAAGTCTGGTGTTTTGTGTTTACTCTGTGCTGTATAGTGGATAGAATACAGGCATGGGAGTCAGAAAGGTTCTAATACTGGCTCCGCCACTTGTATTCTGTGTGACCCTGGGCAAGTCACTTCACTGGGCCTCAGTTTCCTTATGTGTAAAATGAGGATCGAGACTAGGAGCCCCATGTGGGACAGGGACTGTATCCAACCTGATTATCTTGTATGTACGCAAGTGCTCAGTGCAGTGACTGGCAAATAGTAAGTGCTTAACAAATACCAACACTTATTAGACAGACCAATGATAATCGTCATCATCATCAATCGTATTTATTGAGCGCTTACTGTGTGCAGAGCACTGTACTAAGCGCTTGGGAAGTACAAGTTGGCAACATATAGAGACAGTCCCTACCCAACAGTGGGCTCACAGTCTAAAAGGGGGAGACAGAGAACAAAACCAAACATACTAACAAAATAAAATAAATAGAATAGATATGTACAAGTAAAATAAATAAATAAATAGAGTAATAAATATATACAAACATATACATATATACAGGTGCTGTGGGGAAGGGAAGATAATGATAAATATGATGATATTTGTTATTGTACCATCATATTGATCATTATTATTGGCCTAGATAATGTGTTGGCATTTGTTAAGCAATCAGTCAATCAATGGGATTTATTGAGCGCTTACTGTGGGCAAAACACTGTACTAAGTGATTGGAAGAGTAGAGTACAACCACACTGGAAGACATTTTCCCTGCCCACAAGGAGCTTACAATCTAGAGGGGGCATCGTTAAGGGCCAGTTAGTCAATCAGTGGTATTTGTTGGGTGTTTACTATGTGCAGAGTACTGTACTAAGCGCTTAGGAGATACAACAGAGTTGGGAGGTGTTCCCTACCCACAAAGTGCTTGGCATGCAGCAGACCTCCAGGGTAAAGGATTGCTTGATTGATGGTGAAAAAGTGGATAGATCAAGGACCTCGCCTTCCAGACCCACAGCACTTATGTCCATATCTGTAATTTTATTTATTTGTATTGATGTCTGTCTCCCCACCTCTAGACTTGGAGCTTGTGGTGGGCAGGGAATGTCACTGTTTATTGTTCATTCATTCAGTCATATTTATTGAGCGCTTACTGTGTGCAGAGCACTATACTTAGCGCTTGGAAAGTACAATTCAGCAAAAAAGAGAGACAGTCCCTGCCCACACCAGGCTTACTGTTGTGTTGTACTTTCCCAAGTGTTTAGTACAGTGAGTAAATGCTCAATCAATACGATTGAATGAATGAATAGGTGTCAGAGGGACTTGGCTTGTAATCCCAGCTCTGCCACTTGTCTGCTGTGTAACCTTGGGCAAGTCATTTAGCTTCTCCCTGCCTCAGTTATGTCATCTATTAGTTATTATTATTATTATCTATAAAATGGTGAATAAGACTGAGAGTCAGGCCCTGTGTCCAGTCTGATTATCTTGTATCTACCCCAGCGCTTAGTACAGTGTGTGGCACAAAATGACTGATTGAGACAGGCAACGAGCAATTGCCTACCTGAGGGCTCGTGGCATTGTCTGTTGTGGGTGTAACAGGGCTAGGGCGATAGAATAAACCATTTTCTCTCCTGCCCTTCCCCCTACTTGCTCCCTTTGTTCACCCCTCCACTCAGCCCCATAACATTTACGTCCATATCTGTAATTTATGTATATTAATGTCTGTCTCCCCTTCTAGGCAGCAAGCTCATTTTGGGCAGGGAATATGTCTGCCAACTTTATTGTATTGTACTCTCCCAAGTGCTTAATACAGTACTGTGTATAGACTAAGTGTTCAGTAAATATGACTGATAAGAGGGGGGCATACCTCCTGGAGATAACGCTGGGCTTGGGGCTCCTGGCTGGGATGGGCTCTAGTACCCCAGTTCTCTCAGGATGAGGTGCTAAGGTGAAGAAGTGGGGAGAGTGATGGGAGAGCCAGTTTGGAGCCCAAACTAAAGTTAGTGAACTTGGAGTATGCCGGAGCAGAGGACTGTGGGGCACAGGATTGTGGGGAGCAGTGTGCCGGGGCAGAGGACTGTGGTGACAGTACCTGTTTATTTATTTTGTTAATTTGTTTTGTTTTGTTCTCTGTCTCCCCCTTCTAGACTGTGAGCCCACTGTTGGGTAGGGGCCATCTCTATATGTTGCCAACTTGTACTTCCCAAGCGCTTAGTACAGTGCTCTGCATACAGGAAGCGCTCAATAAATACGATTGATTGAATGACTGAATGAGTGTGCCGGGGCAGAGGATTGTGGGGGACCTCTGGATGGCTCCTCTGGAGGACCTGGGCCAACCTTGGGGGTTCTGGAAGGTGGGGGTGGGAGCACTGACCTGCTCTGTGGAGAGACCCTGAGGGTCCCTTCCTGCCCTCACCATCCCTGCTGGATTCCAACTGGCTGGTCATGCCCAGAGGAAATGTATTACATATCCATTGTTATGGGTTCCATAATGGCCTGGAGCCCTGGGGCTGGTGGTTGTGAGTGTTGTATGTTGTGTTGGACAAGCATGGGGCCAGGGCAGTCAGGAGCACTTGAACCAGTGTCAGTGAGCACCAGGGAGCCTTGGCAGCTGGGAGCACTGGAGCCTGTCCAAGTGATAATGAGCACAGGAGGCTCACTGTACCTCCATCTCATCTATCTTGCCACCGGCCCCTTGCCCACCACGGCCCCTTGCCCACCACGGTCTGTCTCTGGCCTGAAAAGTCATCCATTCTCAAATCCGACAGACGGTTAGTAACTCTCCCCCACTTCAAAGCCTTATTAAAGGCCAATCTCCTCCAAGAGGCCTTCCCTGACTAAGCCCTCTTTTCCTTTTCTCCCATTCGCTTCTGCAACACCCTGACTTGCTCCCTTTATTCATCCCTCCCTCAGCCCCACAGCACTTACATACAGATCTGTAATTTATTTATTTATATTAAAGTCGGTCTCCCCCTCCAGACTCCAGACATTGTACTCTTCCAAGTATTTAGTGCAGTCCTCTGCACACAGTAGGCGCTCAGTAAATACGATTGACTGACTGAGGCCCGAGCGGCTAGGAGCAGTGGGCGCCAGTGTAATAGTAATAATAATAATAATAATGGCATTTATTAAGTGCTTACTATGTGCAAAGCACTGTTCTAAGCACTGGGGAGGTTAGATGATCAGGTTGTTCCACGGGGGTGCTCACGGTCTTAATCCCCATTTTACAGAGGAGTGAAGTGAAGTGACTTGCCCAAAGTCACACAGCTGACAGTTGGCGGAGCTGGGATTTGAACCCATGACCTCTGACTCCCAAGCCCATGCTCTTTCCACTGTGCCACGCTGCTTCTTGTGTAGTCGAGATCACTGGAGGGCTGTGGGCTAGCGGCCAAACCAATTTGTTTGTAATAGTAATAATAATAATGATGGCATTTATTAAGCGCTTACTATGTGCAAAGCACTGTTCTAAGCACTGGGGAGTTTACAGGGTGATCAGGTTGTCCCTTGGAGGACTCACAGTCTTAATCCCAAATTTTACAGATGAGGTAACAGACACAGAGAAGTGAAGTGACTTGCCCAAAGTCACACAGCTGACAATTGTTGGTGCCGGGGTTTGAACCCATGACCTCTGACTCCAAAGCCCGTGCTCTTTCCACTGAGCCACGCTGCTTCTTCTGTAGTCAAGAGCACTGGAGGGCAGTGGGCTAGCGACCAAACCAATTTGTTTGTAACCACCTCAGAGCTTAGTACAGTGTCTGGCACATAGTGAGCACTTAACAAATACCACAGTTGTCATTCCCAGCCGATTCAGGTTCAGTTCCCAAACCATGGGCAGTTTCCACTCGGGGAAGGTTGGCCCTGAGAAAGGAGCTCCGGTCAGCTGGTCAGCCTTCAGGCCCTGCTGGGGCAGGGTGGTTGCCATGGAGTCCCTGGTGTTTGGGGGTCACAACACAGTCCACTTTGCCGGAACCTAGAGGCCGGGCATCAGCAGTCCTGGCAGGCTGCTCGGGGAGGGCTTTGCCCGGCTGCCAATCCTGGCTGCCAATCCCAGCTACTGCTGGCCTGGAGCGGGATTTCCCAGGGGGTGAACCCGGCCTGGCCCTCAGCTGAGCCTCCCAGCACCTTGTGACTCTTCAGCTGCACAGAATTCAGGAAAGAAAGCAAGATACGGAAAAAGCGCCTGGTTTGCACCAAAGTCTCCCCTGCTTTGTAGCCTTGCCCCACCCCCACCTCTGGACCCCCCTTTCCCAAAGCTCGCCAACTTTCCCCACACAATTCTGCCATGTGCGCATATGTTTGTGCTGTGGGGCCACTTTGTCATGGAGATGATATTCAGGTAAACTCCTTGTGGGCAGGGAACAAGTCTACCAACTATTGTTGTTATATGTTGCCAACTTGTACTTCCCAAGCGCTTAGTACAGTGCTCTGCACACAGTAAGCGCTCAATAAATACGATTGATGATGATGATTGTGTTATACTCTCTCAAGCGCCTAGTACAGTGCTCACTCAATAAATACGATCGATGGATTGAGGGATTGGAGTCGGTCCTTCAACCTCTGGCTGTGGCCACTGGCCTCTCAGGCTCCTAGACTGGAAACTCCGTTGCAGGCAGGGAATGTGTCTGTTATGTTGCTTTATTGTACATACTGCTTTATTGTACTCACGCAAATGCTTTGTGCAGTGCTCTGTGTGAAGTAAGTGCTCTGTAAATACTATTGAGTGAATGATGAATGAATGATTACTAAGAGCTGGAGAGTATAATGCAATAGAATTGGTAGACACTTTCCCCGCCCACATACGGAGCTTATTTATACGGGAGGAGATGAATGTATTTTAATTACAAATAGGGGAAATAGAGTATAAAGGAGATGAACATTTTAATTACAAATAGGGGAAATAGTAGAGTATAAGGGGCTGGGGAGAGAATCAAAGTGCTTTTAGGACCCTCCTGGCTCCCTGATATCCCCCTCCCTCCTATCTACCCCCCAGGGCCTGGCCAAAACCAGGTGGGCTCAGAGGAATGAAAGTGATGGGATTTAGTAAACATTTACTATGTGCCAGGGACTGGAGGAGATACAGGATAATCAGATCAGATACAATCCCTGTCCCACATGGGGCTCACAGTCTAAGAAGGAGGGAGAGTGGGTTTCTTCTCCCCATTTAATGGGTAAAGAAACCGAGATCCTAAGGAGCTAGTGATGGTGTTTGCTGAGCATTTGTGATGTGCTGAGCACTCTGCTCAGCACTGGGGTAGACATACCAGAAAATAAGACTGGGCACAGTCCCTGTCCAAATAGGGCTTTCAGTTTGAGGGAGGGAAAACAGGTAATTTATTCCCATTTTACAGATGAGGAAACTGAGGCCCAGAGAGGTATGAGGTCACACAGCAAGACAGAGTCAAGAGCTGGGACTAGAACCCCAGTCTCCTGATTCTGGTGTGTTTGCGTAGTCTCCCCGGAGGAAAAAGCCCCCCCCCCGCCACCCCCTTTTCCAATCTCCCCCTCCTGCCCCAACCTCCCCACCGCTATCAGAGGCGAGGCCCAGCCAGTTCTCAGCCTTGTCCTTAGAGTTCCAGAGTTATCTGCAAGCGCCTGCTTGTCCTCCTTTCCCCATCCTCCCCCATCCTCCAGGGGACTCTTGGATCCTCCCCGCAGCAGGGGCTCAGGAATCTGACTCAAAAGAGCCTCCCAATGTTCCTGACCTTCAGAGCTTTGGGAAAGGGAAGGGCTGGGAATGGTGCAGCCCCTCCCAAAGAGGGAGAGTTTCCCATCCTATCTGTGCAGCACCCAGATTGCCGTGCCCTGAACATTTCATTCCGAGGCAACACTTGTCTCTCATGATCGAGTTGCACTTTCCTCATCCCAGTAAGGGCTGTCTGGAGCAGATTGGCTTCCTGGGAATCACCTTTAAGGTGGGAGTCCGTGGGCCCTTCCACACCAAGCTTTTCATCGTCTTTTCAAGCTTTTCATCCCCTACGGGGTCTGCCTGGAAGAGCATACCCTGGGCAACATATCCAGCTTCCGTCCGACCCAGGACTCTGGTCTCTGAGAGCAGCTCCAATCACCCAGTATGGACTGTCCAACAACGTAGACTCTCCCCTCTCCAGCATGGACCATCCAACTCCCCTGACTCCCCTCTCCCTCCCCAACTCTCCCTCCTTCCTCCCAACTCTTCCCAATTCCCCCCCCATCCTTCCCCTACTCTCTTCCCTCCCTTCCCAACGCTCCCCCTCCCTCCATAACTGTCCCCTCATTCATTCATTCACTCAGTCATATTTATTGAGTGCTTACTGTGTGCAGAGCACTGTGCTAAGCACTTGAGAGAGTACAAAATAGCAATAAACAGACACATTCCCTGCCCACAACAAGCTTACAGTCTAGAGGGGGAGACAGACATTAGTAAAGATAAATAAATGACAGATATGGACTTAAGTGCTGTAGGGCTGGGAAGGGGGATGAATAAAGGGAGCAAGTCAGGGAGACGCAGTCTGCTCTTAGACTGTGACCCTCAGGAGGCAGCGTGGCTCAGTGGAAAGAGCCCGGGCTTGGGAGTCAGAGGTCATGGGTTCTAATCCCGGCTCTGCTGCTTGTCAGCTGTGTGACTTTGGGCAAGTCACTTCACTTCTCTGTGCCCGTTACCTCATCTGTCAAATGGGGATTAAGACTGTGAGCCCCACGTGGGGCAACCTGATCACCTTGTATCCACCCTAGTGCTTAGAACAGTGCTTCACACATAGTAAGCACTTAACAAATGCCAGCATTATTATTATTAATATTATGTAGGACAGGGACTGTGTCTAATCTGATTAGTTTGTATCTTCCCCAGCGCTTAGTACGGAACATAGCACAAAGTAAGTGCTTAACAAATGCTGTCATTATTATCATCAGCTTTTATATAATCTTCTTCCTGTCCCAGCACCTACCTCCATATGTGTATATTCATTTGTATATTCCAGGATTTTCTCAGCTGTTTTATCATTACCTTTAAACAATTTTTGTTCTGTGTCTCCCTCTGTATTAGAATGTAAGCTCCTGGAAGGCAGGGATCGTTTGTCTTGCTTCTGGTGTTCTGTCAGTTAATCAAACAGTGGTATTTATTAAGCACTTATTGTGTGCAGAGCGGTGTACTAAGTGCTTGGGAGAGTACACTACAACAGAGTTAATACACCCAATCCCTGTCCACAAAAGCTTACAGTCTAGAGGACATGGATAACTATAACAATGATAATTATGGTAACGGTAATAATAATTGTGGTATTTGTTAAGCGCTTACTATGTGCCAGGCACTGTACTAAGCACTGGGGTGAATACAAGCAAATCAGGTTGGACACAGTCCCTGCTCCACATGGGGCTCACTGTCTTAATCCCCATTTTACAGATGAGGTAACTGAGGACTAGAGAAGTGATGTGACTTGCCCAAGGTCACACAGCAGACAAGTGGCAGAGCCAGGATTAGAACCTATGACCTTCTAACTCCCAGGCCCATGTTCTATCCACTACGCCATGTATTGAGTGTTGATTAAGTGTCAAGTACTGTATTGAGCACTTGGATACAAATAATGATGGCATTTATTAAGCGTTTACTATGTGCAAAGCACTACTCTAAGCGTTGGGGAGGTTACAAGATGATCAGGTTGTCCTGGGGGTGCTCACAGTCTTAATCCCCATTTTACAGATGAGGTAACTGAGGCACAGAGAATTTAAGTGGCTTGCCCAAAGTCACACAGCTGACAACTGGCGGAGCCGGGATGAGGTAGAACAGTTCCTGTTCCACATGGGGCTCATAGTCTAGGTAGGAGGGAGAACAGGTTTGGAATCCCAACTGTACATATGAGGAAACTGAGGCATGGTGGCTTTCCTAAGGTCATACAGCAGGCATGTGGATAGGATGGGTACTGACCCACCGGAATGAAGCAGTATTGTGGAGCAGTGGTCCTGGTATTAAGGGAGCCCAAGTGAGTGCAATACTATGTAGAAGCAGCGTGGCTTAGTGGAAAGAGCACGGGCTTGGGAGTCAGAGGTCATGGGTTCTAATCCCGGCTCTGCCACTTGTCTGCTGTGTGACCTTGGGCAAGTCACTTCACTTCTCTGTGCCTCAGTTCCCTCATCTGTAAAATGGGGATTAAGATTGTGAGCCCCATGTGGGACAACCTGATTACTTTGTATCTACCCCAGCTCTTAGAAAAGAGCTTGGCATGTAGTAAGCACTTAACAAATACCATTATTATTATTATTGTTACTAAGCGCTTGGGGAGGCACAAGAGAAGCAGGAGGCACTTTTGCTTCTTATGGTCTAGAGGAAGCAAAACAGTGGACTCAGACCTATAAGCTCCTGTTTGTTCTCCTTCTTTTTTTTCCCCTTCTCTTCCTCCCTCCATCCTCCCCCATCCCTCTCTCTCCCTGCCATCTCCTTCCCTCCTGTTTCTACTCCCTTCCTCTCTTCCTCATTTTCTTTCTCTCCATTCTCCCTCCCCTTCTGCCAGTTGAGGGCAAGTAGTGCCCCGGAATTGGGGAGAAGCCTGGGGGGAGGGTAAACCAGGAAAAGGAGGAGCCCAGCTCCCACGGGGGAGGGGGCTGGCAAGAAATGGGACTGAACAGTCTAGGGGGCGGAGGAGGAGGAGAGTGGGGCAGGGGAGAGTCAGGAAGATTTGGCAGGGAGGACGAGGCTCATACCTGAACTGGGCGTCAAGAATCTCACAGAGCGGGTTCGCCGATAAGTCGTTCCCCGCTGAAACCAAGCCTGCATCCTCAGACCCCACTCAAGTGCCTCATCGCTGCTGCTTCTCCTTGTCCACGAGCAGCCCTGGGCAGAAGAGGAGGGCGAGGAGGGCAGGTTTTCCTCAGAACTGCCCCAAGGTGGGTCAGAGCCGGTGCTAGGAGAGGGTTCTATTTTCTTTGCCGCGCTAAAAAAGAAAACAAACCCCAAAGAACCCTCCTTGACCTTTAGCCACGTGTTTTGACCAAAGAAAATCCAGCTCGAGCTCGCCGGCCTCTCACCCCGTAACAACATGGCATTGTTAGCCAGTCCCTGACCTCTGGCAGTGCCAGCTTTCTGCTGCTGTGGAGACTAAGGGTCCCCATTTCTCCTCTCCCTCTGGCGAGAGGCCTCAGTGCAGAGGGGCAGGAGGGGTTTACCCCCAGTGCCCACCCCAGGAGCCGGGCACCCTCCCACTAGTGCCCACCCCAAGAGCCGGGCAGAGGGGGGCGGCTCACCATAGGGGTCCCCTGCCAGTGGCTGAGGTCAAGGGGTCAGCCTTCCGGGCCGAATGCAACTAGTGGCATCGGAAGCTTTGATCACCGAGGGCAGACGGGCTCTGGGTCACCAGTCCCGGTAGTCCAATTAGGACAGACTATGTGGACGCACAAGAGTGTGTGTGCCTGTGTATGTATAGTCAATCAATCAATCATACTTTTTGAGCATTTATTGTTTGCCGTCCCCTCCATGTGGGTGTCCATGTGTACAGTCCTTTCCATGTGTGTGCACACGTGTACAGTTCCCTCCTGGGGGGTGTGTGTGTGTGCATGTGTATACAGTTCCCTCTCGGGACATTCCCAGCACCCTCGGAGGCAGAACTGGCTATTTATACTTTTTTATTTTTTTGCATGGTATTTGTTAAGCGCTTACTATGTGCCAGACACTTAGTGCCAAACCACCTTCAGAGAGGCAGCTAGTGGAACAGGAATTGTGTCTGATCTGATCCCCTTGTACCTATTTAGTACCTACACAGCAGTTAGTACAGTGCTGTGCACACCGTACGCGCTCAATAAATACAATTGAATGCTACAGTGCTTAGCAGGCTGTTTGCCGTGTAGAAAGTGCTTGACGCCTACAATGATAGTAACAGTAAGGATAATGGTGGCGGAAGCTACCTGGGCTCAGAGCACTGTAGCTTGGAGGCCAGGAAAGCTGTGGCGGCAACGTGGGTGGGAATTGGACGCAATCTGTTACTCCTGTTTAATTGGCATTTTCTGCTGGCGGGCTGTGTCCTTGTGTCTGCCCTCCCTCCCTCCCAAAGGTGCTTCCCCAAGGGCCCAGGAAAACTACTAGAGAAGCAGTGTGGCTTAGTGGAAAGAGCACGGGCTTGGAAGTCGGAGGACGTGGGTTCTAATTCATTCATTCAATCATATTGAGCACTTTCTGTGTGCAGAGCACTGTACTAAGCGCTTGGGAAGTACAAGTCGGCAGCATATAGAGACGGTCCCTACACAATAACGGGCTCACAGTCTACAAGGGGGAGATCCCGGCTCTGCCACTTTTCAACTGTGTGACTTTGGACAAGTCATTTAACTTCTCTGTGCCTCAGTTACTTCATCTGTAAGATGGGGATTAAGACTGTGAGCCCCACGTGGGACAACCTGATTATCTTGTATCTCCCCCCAGTGCTTAGAACAGTGCTTGGCACATAGTAAGTGCTTACCAAATACCGTCATCATTATTATTAATATTACAGTCGGGGCTACCTTGGGTTGTTTCCCCCCTCTTCACCGTGAACCCATTGTGGGTAGGGAATGTGTCTACTACCAACTTTGTTATACTGAACTCTTCCAATCAATCAATCATATTTATTGAGCGCTTACTGTATGCAGAGCACTGTACTAAGCGCTTGGGAAGTACAAGTTGGCAACATATAGAGACAGTCCCTACCCAACAGTGGGCTCACAGTCTGTCTCTTCCAAGTACTTAGAACAATGCTCTGCACATAGTAAGTGCTCAGTAAATAACAGTGGCTTGATGGAATGATTCCAATGCATTAGCCAGTGGCTCTCAGAGTAGCATGGTGCAGTGGATAGAGCACAGGGCTGGGAGTCGGAAGATCATGGGTTCTAATCCCGCCTCTACTTAAGACTGTGAGCCCCAGGTGGGACAGGGACTGCAACTGACCTGATGATCTTGTATCTACCCAACTGCTTAGTAGAGTGCTTGGCACATAGTAAGTGCTTAAGAAGTACCATAATTATTCATTATTATTATTATTATGGAGAGCACTGCATCTCTCTCCACCTGCAGAGGGGTGGGCAAGCAGCTGGGAGTCACAGACTACTGAGGATCCGAGCTCAGGGGGACCAGTGGTTTCTTTTGGCCCAGGCTGGAGGGAGAGTCATGGGCCGGGAGAGTGGTTTTTAGACACTCTGGAAAAGAGAAATGGCCATGGGAAAAAAGCCCCTGCATGGAGAGGAGGGGGTGGGGAATGAATCAAAGTTCATCTGTAGAAGAATTGATTAGTTTTTTCCCCGCAGACGGGGGTGGGGGAGAACAGGATCTGGTGTGGATCGAATGGCATAGAATTCCCTGCTCGGGCAAAGACGGGTGAGACCCTAACTAGACTAGATTGTGCTTAGTACAGTGCTCTGCACATAATAAGTGCTCAATAAATACAAATGAATGGATGAACTGAGGGTGGAGGTGGCCAGTGGGGCCAGGCTCCCCATCTACCTCCTGTTCATCATGCCCCCTCTTCCTCCTCTATAGCCCCCCCCCCCTACTCCGAGAGCTCCCCCATCCAGTAATAATAATAATATTCATTATGGTTCTTGTTAAGTGCGTACTATGTGCCAGGCACTGTTCTAAGCACTGGGGTAAATACAGGTTAATCAGATTGCATACAGTCACTGTCCCACATGGGGCTCCCACCCGTATTCCCATTTTACAGATGAGGTAACTGAGGCCCAGAGAAGTGAAATGACTTGCCCAAGGCCACAGAGCGGACGTGTGGTGGAGCCGGGATTAGAACCCAGGTCCTTCTGACTCCCAGGCCTGTGTTCTATCCAATTCTATCTATCCAATATCCCCATTTTACAGATGAGGGAACTGGAACACAGAGAAATGGAAGTGACTCGTGGTTCAGTGGAAAGAGCACGGGCTCAGGAGTCAGAGGTCATGGATTCTAATTCCGACTCCGCCATTTGGTGGCTGTGTGACCTTGGGCAAGCCACTTAACTTCTCTGTGCCTCAGTTTCCTCATCTGTAAAATTAAGATTGTGAGCACCACGTGGGACAACCTGACCACCTTGTATCCCCCCCATGCTTAGAACAGTGCTTTGCACATAGTAAGCGCTTAACAAATACCATCATTATCAATAAGCCACGTTGCTTCTCAGTAATAATAACTCTGGTATTTGTTAGATGTTCACTACGTGCCAAGCCCTGGGGTAGATACAGGATAGTTAGGTGGGACACAGTCTCTGTCCCATTGTCTAAGAAGGAGGGAGAACATATATCGAATCCCCATTTTACAGATGACGGAACTGAGACACAGAGAAGTTAAAGGACTTGCCCGGGGACACAGAGCCAGGATTACACCCAGGTCCTGACTACTTACAGACCCACGCAGGTGCTCTTTCCAGCAGGCTACCCTGCTTCTCCCTAGGAGTGGGGAAGCAGCGTGGCTCAGTGGAAAGAGCATGGGCTTTGGAGTCAGAGGTCATGGGTTCAAATCCCAGCTCCGTCACTTGTCAGCTGTGTGACTTTGGGCAAGTCACTGTACTTCTCTGGGCCTCAGTTCCCTCATCTGTAAAATGGGGATTAAGACTGAGCCCCCGTGGGACAACCTGATCACCTTGTAACCTTCCCAGTGCTTAGAACAGTGCTTTGCACATAATAAGCGCTTAATAAATGCCATTAAAAATAATAATAACTTTAGTGGAAGCAGCGTGCTGGAGGAGTGAGGGTGGGGGGAGAGGTGAAAATGGGGAGAGGGGCAAGAAAGTTTTGGATTGGATTCTAACCGCCCTGAAAGAGCAAGGAGTGTTTATTGTGGTTGAGAAGCTATTCTTGGCATGGAGCTGGTAAGGGGTTGGGGTGGGAGTTACACGGATACTGTTTTGAGTCCCAGCACAAATCTTCCCTTCTCTTTATGGATTTCGTCCTCTGAAGGGACTCCTTTGTTCAGGAAAAGAGCACGGCGGCGGATCACAATAACAGGGACAGAGGCAGCCAACGTTGATTTTCATTTTCTTATTAGGATTGTGTTGAGCTTTAATAAAGCGACGTCTCCTGCGGCCCTCTAAAAATACAGGACCGGATACGCCCTGTACTCAAACAATAATGATGGTGTGGGGCTGGGGTAAGATCATTTCCTCTGGAACAAAATAAAAAGCCTTCGGGATTCCCAATTGGAGGAAAATGTAGTAAAACAGCCTAAAGCTTCCTGTGTCAAACAGGTTGGATGGATTTGAGCTGCTTGGACACAAACCGGCAATTGTACTCAGAAGTGCAAACCGCTTTTAGAAAGGTCTTGGGACTTCACAGCTGCATTGTCCTTCTGATTTCATTCGCAACATTGATGAGAATAGTCTCTTTCCTTTGGCTCTCCCTTTCTCAGTCAGTCAATCGTATTTATTGAGTGCTTACTGTGTGCAGAGCACTGTACTAAGTGTTTGGGAGAGTACAATATAAGAAAAAAAGACACATTCCCTTCCCACAATGAGTCAGAGACTCCTTCCCTCCCTTCCCCTCTCCCACTTTTCCTCTTTCCCTTCCCTTTCCCTTCCCTCCTCACGTTTTCTCATTCCCTCCTCCCTTTCCTTTCCCCCCCTCCCTCCTGGATATGGGGGGATGAGTTTTCTCATTGACGTCCCTCCCCACGGATGGAGAGTGGGGGGGGAATGTGTCGGTGGGCCGGAGTTTCTCAGAGGGAGGTGGGAGATGGCGGCGTGGAGGGTGTTCTCGGGGAGGTGGGAGGTGGTGGGGAGAGAGGTTTGGACCCCAGCCTTGGGTCATCTGAGAACTTTGAGTACTGCTGTCCTCGTAGCCTTCTGGTTGCAGCCGAAGGTCACGATGGCTCTGTCGGTTGGAACACGCGGGATCAGAGCACAAGAGGTTCCCGCTTTTTGTCCGTGTCTTTAGCAGGCCCCTGTTAGGATCAGTTTTGGTTACAGCCTAGAGTGATTTTTTTTTTCCCCAGCTGGCCCCTGGGAGGGAGGGAGGGAATCTGGAGAACACTGGCCCCAGGACTGGGCGCAGAGCCCATTCCGGGCCTCCCCCGTCCGCTGTCCCGGAATGCTGGCCTGACATGTTTTTGTTATTCCTGGTGGGGCTGGGGGCTGGACCCGCTTCCCACCATGGACTGGGCCGGGGGGAGAACAGGAGGGCTTGCCCCTGCTTGAGGCGAGGGCAAAACCTTGGTGGGCATAACTGGCCTGCTGGGTGACCTTGAGCCAATCACTTAACCTCTCTGAACCTCAGTTTCCTCAATCCACCTCACTTTCACAGGGATGTTTTGAGGGCAAAGCGCAGAGATGCAGTGTAAAAGCAATCTGGAATTCTCAAACTCAAGGAATTGTTGGGGTCTTGAAGCTGGCAAGCGTAGTCACCCTGAAGGGGTGGGGGTCTGAAAACTATGTAGGGGTTGGGGGGAAGCAAGCTTGGAACCTCTGGATGGTCTCATCCCCTTCATGGGGTAGGGGTGGAAGCGTTTGGGGCTGAGGGGGCACCAGTGGGCCTCCGTTTCCTCAGAAGCCAGTTGTGACTAATGGTATTCATCATAAGCGCTTAGTACAGTGCTCTGCACACAGTAAGCACTCAATAAATACGATTGATGATCATGGGCTATGCCCACTTCTAGAGCAGGGGCACTTTGGTGCCTGGGGCAGCTGAGGCTGTGGGGTCGGATAGCTTTCTAATAATAATAATAATAATGGCATTTATTAAGCGCTTACTGTGTGCAAAGCACTGTTCTAAGTGCTGGGGAAGTTACAAGGTGATCAGGTTGTCCCACTGGGGGCTCACAGTCTTAATCCCCATTTTACAGATCAGGTAACTGAGGTACAGAGAAGTTAAGTGATCAGGTTGTCCCGCTGGGGGCTCACAGTCTTAATCCCCATTTTGCAGATGAGGTAACTGAGACCCAGAGAAGTGAAGTGACTTGCCCAAAGTCACACAGCTGACAATTGGCGGAGCCGGGATTTGAACCCATGACCTCTGACTCCAAAGCCCATGCTCTTTCCACTGAGCCACGCTGCTTCTAATAACAACAATAATAATAATGATACAGAGTGGCATTGGTTAAGTGATTACATATGCCATGCATTATATAAAGTGCTGAGGTCGAGTCATCCTAATCAAGTCAGACACAGTCGCTACCGCACAGTGAGGTCACAGTCTTAAGTAAAGGGAGAACAGGAATCGAATTCCCATTTTATAGATGAGGAAGCTGGGGCACAGAGAAGTTAAGTGTCTTGCCCATCACACAGAAGGCCAAAAAGGGATTAGAATCCAGATCCCCCTACTCCCAGGGCTAGTTTCTTTCCATTAGGCCATGCTCTTTCTCTTGGGGTAGGGTTCTCCCAGCTGTCCTTCCTGTTAAAAATCGATGGTTAGTACTGATAGAGCACCTACATTATTTTAATGTCTGTTTCCCCCTCTAGTTTGTCAGCTCCTTGTATATAACTGTTATATTGTACTTTCCCAAGCACTTAGTATAGTGCTCTACACACAGTAAGTGCTCAATAAATATGATTGACTGATTAGGACTGTACTAAGTGCTAGAGAGAGAATAGAAATAAAAGACACTATCCCTGGTAATAGTAATTGTGACTCCGTACTCTCTTGTACTCTCCCAAGTGCTCAGAACAGTGCTCCACACCCAATAAGCACTCAATAATAATTAAAAATAATTCTGGTATTTATTAAGTGTTTACCGTGTGCCAAGCACTGTTCCATTAATTGACTGTTTGATTAAATAAGGGAAGTGGACAGGCAGAAATAATTTCTAGTTTGTAAGAGCAGGAGGAAGGGCAGAATTTCAAGTCGAAATAGCAAGATTATGGAAAGGCAAGTGGATAAATAGTGTTGGTGGACTGATGTGTTACTAAGGAGAAGCAGTGTGGCCTAGTGGAGAGAGCACGGGCCTGGAAGCCAGAAGGACTTGGGTTCTAATCCTGACTCTGCCACTAGTGTGACCTTGGGCAAGTCACTTTTCTGTGGCTCAGTGACCTTATCTGTAAAGTGGGGATGAAGACTGTGAGCCCCAAGTGGGACAGAGACTGTGTCCAATCTGATAAGCTTATATCTGCTCCAGTACTTAGTACAGTGCCTGGCACATAGTAAGCACTTAAAGCATGCCATTTTATTATTATTCATTCGATCATATTTATTGAGTGCTTACTGTGTGCAGAGCACTGCACTAAGCGCTTAAGAGAGTCCTATACAACAATGAACAGATATATTCCCTACCCACAACAAGATTCCAGTCTAGAGGGGGGAGGCAGACATTAATATAAATAAATAAATTACAGCTATGTATTATTATTATAACCCCAGAGGGAGATGAATCAGAGAGGGTTTCCTGATGAAGGTGGGGCTTGGCTTCCTGGAGGCCTCAGAAGGGCTTTGATGATAGAGCTGTGGTCTGGTGGGTTTGATGGGGAGGCCAGGGGAACTGTAGGAATGAGGGATTTGAAATAAAGGGTGAGAAGTGAGGCCTGGGGAGAAGCTGAACTTGAAATAATAATAATAATGATGGCATTTGTTAAGCGCTTACTATGTGCAAAGCACTGTTCTAAGCGCTGGGGAGCTTACAAAGTGATCCAGTTGTCCCACGGGGGGGGGCTAACAGTCTTAATCCCCATTTTACAGATGAGGGAACTGAGACCCAGAGAAATGAAGTGACTTGCCCAAAGTCACACGGCTGACAATTGGCGGAGCCGGGATTTGAACCCATGACCTCTGGCTCCAAAGCCCGTGCCCTTTCCACTGAGCCACGCTGCTTCTTGAAAGGAACAGAGTGTGAGCTAGAGGTACCTAGTGGGGGAAAAAAGTGGTTTAGTCAGATGGGGTTGCTGGGGGCAGTGTTAACCCCTTGGGACTGTAGGACCTCTAATATGAATAATAATAATAGTTATGGTATTTAAGTGCTTACTATATGCCAGGCACCATTCTAAGCACTGGGGTGTATGCAAGCAAATTGGGATGGACACTGTTGCTGTCCAATGTAGGGCTCACAATCCTTATTTTATAGATGAGGTAACTGAGGCCCAGAGAAGTGAAGTGACTTACCCGAAGTCACACAGCAGACAAGTGGCGGAGCTGGGGATTAGAGACCCGTGGTCTGTCCACTAGGCCATGCCGCTTCTCCACACTGCTCTTTCTAGACTGTAAGCTTGTTGTGGTCAGGAAATATGCCGGTTATGTTATATTGTACAGGTGGATTGTAGAGGTGCCCTGTACACAGTAAGTGCTCAATAAATACGATTGTCTGACAGGCTGATTTACTGAAGGCTTTGAGACTGTTGGAGTCCAATCTGGGCTTCCGTTTCTTGCAGTGGTGGCATGTCCAGAGAAGAAGAAGCTGCTTAGAGAAGCAGCGTGGCTCAGTGGAAAGAGCCCGGGCTTGGGAGTCAGAGGTCATGGGTTCTAATCCCGGCTTCGCCACTTGTCAGCTGTGTGACTTTGGGCAAGTCACTTCACTTCTCTGTGCCTCAGTTCCCTCATCTGTAAAATGGGGATTAAGGTTGTGAACCCCACATGGGCCAACCTTGAATACCTTGTAGTCCCCCCCACCAGTTCTTGGCACATAGTAAGCGCTTAACAAATACCAACCTTATTATTATTATTATGTCCCCCACCTCAACCCCCACCTCGGCACTTTGGTGCAGCCGGGCATTCCCCTCTGAAACCAGGCCTGACACTTGGGGCCCAGAAGGGTTTGTTTTGGCCGACGGGATGGGGAGAGCCCCCCGCCCGGCCGCCTCCTGCCCTGTTCCCTTCCGTCCCTCCCAGGCAGCGGCTCCGCTGGAAACGGAGAGATTGTTGCCGGGGAAATCCGGCCGGGCCGTCTCTCCACAGGCGACCGAGGAAAGCGAGATACCGGCAAAATATCCCTTTTCCTCGGGAGGGGCATGGAAACCTCAGAGTTTCCAAGTCCGCGCGTTATCTCAAACAAAACACTTGTTCTGGGAGGACGTTATGAGCCAAAGGATGTCAGGAAAAGTATGTGTTCTTTGGAGTTGCGAATTCAAAGGAGATAGGGCCAAGGGGATGGGAGCTGGGAGAAAGAACCCCACATCCCCTCGCCCTCCCTTGCCACCAGGCAGACGGACCGTGCAGCCAGATGAAGTGCGGTGAGGCTAGAAGCAGCGTGGCCTAGTGGCAAGAGCACAGGCGTGGGAATCAGAAGGACCTGGGTTCTAATCCCGGCTCCACCGCTTGTCTGCTGTATGACCTTGGGCAAGTCACTTCACTTCTCTGGGCTTCATTTACCTCATCTGTAAAATGGGGATTACGATTGTGAGTTTAGGGACTACACCCAACCCGATTGGCTTGTATCCACCCCCAGCGCTTAGTACAGTGCCTGGCACAAAGTAAGTGCTTAACAAATACCACAATCATTATTAGTCTTATTATTACTAGGGCTGCATCCCGGAGCTACCATGTTCCACTGCCCCCCCACCCCATTTTGGCATTCATTCATTCATTCAATCGTATTTATTGAGCGCTTACTGTGTGCAGAGCACTGTCCTAAGTGCTTGGGAAGTACAAGTTGGTAACATATAGAGACGGTCCCTACCCAATAGCGGGCTCACAGTTTAGAAGGGGGAGATGGACAACAAAACAACACATATTAACAAAAGGAAATAAATAGAATAGTAAATATATACAACTAAAATAAATAGAGTAATAAATCTGTACAAATATATAGAGAGGTGCTGTGGGGAGGGGAAGGAGGTAGGGTGGGGGGATGAGGAGGAGGGGGAGAGGAAGGAGGGGCTCAGTCTGGGAAGGCATTCTGGAGGAGGTGAGCTCTCAGTAAGGCTTTGAAGGGAGGAAGAGAGCGAGCTTGGCGGATGTGCAGAGGGAGGGCATTCCAGGCCCCGGGGGAGGACGTGGGCCGGGGGTCGACGGTGGGACAGGCGAGAACGAGGCCCAGTGAGGAGGTTAGTGGCAGAGGAGCAGAGGGTGTGGGCTGGGCTGGAGAAGGACAGAAGGGAGGTGAGGTAGGAGGGGGCGAGGTGATGGACAGCCTTGAAGCCCAGAGTGAGGAGTTTTTGCCTGATGTGTAGGTTGGTAGCCACTGGAGATTTTTGAGGAGAGGGGTAAGATGTCCAGAGCGTTTCTGCACAAAGATGATCTGGGCAGCAGCATGGATTATAGATTGAAGTGGGGAGAGACAGGAGGATGGGAAATCGGAGATGAGGCTGATGCAGTAGTCCAGTCGGGTTAGGATGAGAGATTGAACCAGCAGGGTAGCGGTTTGGATGGAGAGGAAAGGGCGGATCTTGGCGATGTTGTGGAGGTGAGACCGGCAGGTTTTGGTGACGGATTGGATGTGAGGGCTGAACGAGAGAGTGGAGTCGAGGATGACACTAAGGTTGCGGGCTTGTGAGACGGGAAGGATGATAGTGCCGTCAACAGTGACGGGAAAATCAGGGCGAGGGAAGGGTTTGGTAGGGAAGATAAGGAGTTCAGTCTTGGACATATTGAGTTTTAGATGGCAGGCAGACATCCAGATGGAGATGTCTTGAAGGCAGGAGGAGACACGAGCCTGTAGGGAGGGAGAGAAAGCAGGGGCAGAGATGTAGATTTGGGTGTCATCAGCGTAGAGATGATAGTTGAAGCTGTGGGAGCGAATGAGTTCACCAAGGGAGTGTAGATAGAGAACAGAAGGGGACCAAGAACTGACCCTTAAGGAACCCCTACAGTAAGGGGATGGGAGGGGGAGGAGGAGCCTGCAAAAGAGACTGAGAATGAACTGCTGGAGAGATGAGGAGAAGAGGCATGACCCCGTCCCTCCCCAAGGCTCACCATCCTCTGGAGGTGGAGAGAGAGGTGACCTGGTTTATTCCAGAAAATCCTCCCCAGTTCCATCCCCAGCATTAGCCCAGTTGCCCTGCCCAGACTGGCTGCCCCCTCCCCACAGAGGGGTCTTGGACAAGACGCCACAATGACCCTCTCCCTCCGGTAGTGGACGGAAATCTTGAACATTGTGGTGTGGCTCGGCTCCCAGGATGCAGGTCAAGGACCCATTTTGTTTTCATGGTATTTGTTAAGTGCTTACTGTGTGTCAAGCACTGTACTAAGTGCTGGGGCAGATACAAACTAATCAGGTTGGACACGATCCGGTCCATGTCCCACATGGGGCTCACAGTCTTAAACCCCCGGCTCCCTCTGATCAATGTTTGATGTTCCCCATCCCTCTAATAATAATAATAATAATAAAAATGGTGTTTGTAAAGGGCTTACTATGTGCCAAGCACTGTTCTAAACTCTGGGGTAGATACAAGGTCTTCAGGTTGTCCCATGTGGGGCTCACAGTCTTTATCCCCATTTTACAGATGAGGTCACTGAGGCCCAGAGAAGTTAAGTGACTTGCCCAAAGTCACAGAGCTGATAAGAGCCAGGATTAGAACTCACGACCTCTGACTCCCAAGTCCGTGCTCTTTCCACTAAGCCACGCTGCTTCTCTAGGTCTGTTCCAACTAGCTGCCGCACTCTGGACCAACTGCAGGCTCCTCGAAGCAGGGAAATATTTGGCTTCTGGGGTCCTCTCCCAGTAGTAATAATTGTGGCATTTGTTACAGCGTTTACTATGTGCTAAGCACTGGGGTAGATACATTACAATCAGACTGCACAGAATCAATCGAACAGTGGTATTTATTGAGCACTTTCTACGTGCAGAGCACTGTACTAAGCCCTTGGAAGAGTACAGTACAACAGAATTAGCAGACACGTCCCCAGCTCATGATGAGTTTACAGGCTAGAGGGACAAGTTGGCTCACAGTCTAAAGGGGAGGGAGAACAGATATTTCATCCCCATTTTACAGATGAGGTAAGTGAGGCACGGAGAAATGAAGTGACTTTCCCAAGGTCACCCAGCGGGCAAGTAGCAGAGCGGGAATTAGAGTCCAGGTCCTCTGCCTGTCCGGGCCGGGCTCTTTCCATGCTAATCTGGTTTCATTGACCCTCAGGCCCTTGACCTGTTCCTCTGGGTAGTTTCTGAGTAAGATCGTTTTCTTCCCATTCCAACATACACGCACGTTACACACCCTCACACCAGTCACATATTCATCACAAATAATTTGTTAATGATGTGAATGATGTGAATGATGCGATGTTAATGATGAGTTTTGTTAATGATGTGCATTAATAACATTGATTGATTTTGGGAAGCAGCATGGCTGGGAAGCAGTGTGGCTTAGTGGAAAGAGCACAGGTTTGGGAGTCAGAGGTTGTGGGTTCTAATCCCAGGTCTGCCACTTAGCAGCTGTGTGACTTTGGGCAAATCACTTAACTTCTCTGTGCCTCAGTTACCTCATCTGTAAAATGGGGATTAAGACTGTGAGCCCCATGTGGAACAACCTGATTACCTTGTATCTACCCCAGCATTTAGAACAGTGCTTGGCACATAGTAAGCGCTTAACAATACCATTATTATAGAGAGAAGCAACGTGGCTCAGTGGAAAGGGCACGGGCTTTGGAGTCAGAGGTCATGGGTTTGAATCCCGGCTCCACCCCAAGTCTGCTGTGTGACCTTGGGCAAGTCACTTAACTTCTCTGAGCCTCAGTTACCTCATCTGTAAAAATGGGGATTAAGACTGTGAGCCCCTCGTGGGACAACTTGATCACATTGTATCCCCCCCGGCGCTTAGAACAGTGCTTTGCACATAGTAAGCGCTTAACAAATGCCATCATCATTATCATCATCATCATTTAGCTTTAATTCTATTTGTTCTGACGACTTGACACCTGTCCACATGTTTTGTTTTGTTGTCTGTCTCCCCCTTCTAGACTGTGAGCCCATTGTTGGATAGGGACCATCTCTATATGTTTCCAACTTGTACTTCCCAAGCTCTTAGTACAGTGCTCTGCACACAGTAAGCGCTCAATAAATATGATTGAATGAAATGAATGAAATATACCACAGACACTATGTACACTTCACACTCTACAAACCCTCACACCACTCACATGTTCACCACAAACACCATGCCCAGATCCCATCCACCACACATGCACATTCATACACCCGACAAACCATTCCACACCACGAACACCACACTCACTTCTCCTTGGTAATTATCCCCAAAGAACCAGGCCTCTGCAATTGGTTGAGGGAGCAGGGTTTGTTTTCAGAGTTAAATATTTCTCTGAGTTGGTCAGTTTTCTCTCTAAATATTAGCTCTGGAGACGGTAAAGCTGGCCTTGTTCCCGTGCTGGCTCTGAGGCCTAGAAAGCAGTGTTGAACACCCACCCCCACCCTCCTGGCCTGGATTGCCTCAGTTTCCCCACACTGGACTGCGTTATACTTTTTTTTTCTTTCACATCTGGATGGTGCCCACTCTGGCTGGGCATTTATTGGGTGCCCACCAGAGGCAGTGCAGTATACTAAGCTGTTGGGAAAGGACAACATATCTATTCTATTTATTTAATTTTGTTGGTATGTTTGGTTTTGTCCTCTGTCTCCCCCTTCTAGACTGTGAGCTCACTGTTGGGTAGGGACTGTCTCTATATGTTGCCATCTTGTGCTTCCCAAGCACTTAGTACAGTGCTCTGCACACAGTAAGTGCTCAAGAAATACAATTGATTGATTGATTGATTGACAACATGGACAAGTGGCATGTTCCCTACCCACTAATAATAATATAATAATAATGGCATTTGTTAAGCGCTTACTATGTGCAAAGCACTGTTCTAAGCACTGTGGGGCATACAAGGTGATCAGGTTGTCCCACGTGGGGCTCACAGTCTCAATCCCCATTTAACAGATGGGGTAACTGAGGCACAGAGAAGTGAAGTGACTTGCCCAAAGTCACACAGCTTACAAGTGGAGGAGCCGGTATTAGAACCCATGACCTCTGACTCCCAAGCCTGGACTCTTTCCACTGATCCATGCTGCTTCTCACTAGAAACTTTTTTTTTCTTTGTATTTGTTAAGCTCTTACTACGTAGCCAGGCACTGTACTAAGTGCTGGGGAAGATACAAGATAATAGGGTGGAACACAGTCTCCGTCCCCCCATAGGGTTTACAGTCTTAATCCCCATTTTACAGATGAGGTAACTAAGGCACAGAGCAGTTAAGTGACTTGCCAAAGGTCAGACAGCAGGCAAATGACAGAGCAGGATTGGAACCCAGGTCCTCCGACTCCCAGGCCTGTGCTCTATCCACTAGGCCATGCTGGTTGCACTCTAAGAGAGGAGGAGCAGTCCTTGCAGACTCCAACACCCCCCATCCTCTTCAAATGGTGGCTTGGGCCGTCCTCATTCATTCATTCATTCATTCAATCGTATTTATTGAGTGCTTACTGGGTGCAGAGCACTGTACTAAGCGCTTGGGAAGTACAAGTTGGCAACATATAGAGACGGTCCCTACTTAACAACGGGCTCACAGTCTACCTCCATCCCCTCGCCCCCTCCTACCTCACCTCCCTTCTGTCCTTCTCCAGCCCAGGCCGCACCCTCTGCTCCTCTGCCGCCTCTAACCTCCTCACTGTGCCTCGTTCTCGCCTGTCCCGCCGTCGACCCCCGGCCCACGTCCTCCCCCCGGGCCTGGAATGCCCTCCCTCCCCACATCCGCCAAGCTAGCTCTCTTCCTCCCTTCAAGGCCCTACTGAGAGCTCGCCTCCTCCAGGAGGCCTTCCCAGACTGAGCCCCCTCCTTCCTCTCCCCCTCGTCCCCCTCTCCATCCCCCACGTCTTACCTCCTTCCCTTCCCCACAGCACCTGTATATATGTATATATGTTTGTACATATTTATTACTCTATTTTACTTGTACATATCTATTCTAATTATTTTATTTTGTTAATATATTTGGTTTTGTTCTTTGTCTCCCCCTTCTAGCCTGTGAGCCCACTGTTGGGTGGGGACTGTCTCTATATGTTGCCAACTTGTACTTCCCAAGCGCTTAGTACAGTGCTCTGCACACAGTAAGCGCTCAATACTTGATTGATTGATTGATTGATTGATAGAAGGGGGAGATGCTGCCCCGTCCTCCGTCCAGCAGAGGCTCAGACACTGGGATGGCCGCTCTCCAGAATCTCTCTCCAGATCCATTCTCTCCTTGACTGTGTCTGTCTTCCCTCCCCCTGCTTCTCCCACACCCCTCAATCCCACCCCTACTTTCATCAGCGCTTAGAACAGTGCTTTGCATACAGTAAGCATTTAATAAATGCCATTATTATTATTATTATCTAGAATATGAGCCTGCTGTTGGGTAGGGATTGTGTCTACCTGTTGCCGAATTGTACTTTCCAAGCGCTTACTATAGTGCTCTGCACACAGTACATGCTCAATAAATACAATTGAGTGAATTCATTCATTCTGTTGAGCACATACTGTGTGCAGAGCACTGTACTGAGCACTTGGGAGAGTACAATATAACAATTAATAGACAATTTCCCTGCCCACAGCAAGCTTACAGTCTAGAGAGGGAGATAGACGTTAATATAAATACATGAATTACAGATGTGGATGTCAGTGCTGTAGGGCTGGGATGGGGGATGGATAAATGGAGCATGTCAGGGTGATGCAGAAGGGCGTGAGAGAAAAGGAGGGTTTAGTCAGGGAAGGCCTTTTGGAGGCAAGGGGCCTTTCAATAAGAGTTTGAAGGCTGGGGGCGAGAGCCATTCAATCAATCAATCAATCATATTTATTGAGCGCTTACTGTGTGCAGAGCACTGTACTAAACGCTTGGGAAGTACAAGTTGGCAACATATAGAGACAGTCCCCACCCAACAGTGGGCTCACAGTCTAGAAGGGGGAGACAGAGAACAAAACCAAACATATTAACAAAATAAAATAAATAGAATAGATATGTACAAGTAAAATAAATAAATAAATGGAGTAATAAATATGTAGAAACATATATACAGGTGCTGTAGGGAAGGGAAGGAGGTAAGATGGGGGGGATGGAGAGGGGACGAGGGGGAGAGGAAGGAGGGGGTTCACTGCCACTTCCCCAGGGCAACCCTTAGTGGACACCTTCCAGGGAAGCAGCTTGGCTCAGTGGAAAGAGCAGGGGCTTTGGAGTCAGAGGTCACGAGTTCGAATCCTGACTCCGCCACATGTCTGCTGTGTGACCTTGGGCAAGTCACTTAACTTCCCTGAGCCTCAGTTACCTCATCTGTAAAATGGGGATTAAGGCTTTGAGCCCCCCGTGGGACAACCCGATCACCTTGTAACCTTCCCAGTGCTTAGAACAGTGCTGTGCACATAGTAAGCGCTCAATAAATGCCATCATCATCATCAACCCCCCACCCCAACCTCACATTCTGGGGGGCCGAGTGTCGCTTCCTGGGGCGTTCCAGTTCTGATCCTGCTCCCAGCCCTGCGGGGCTGTGTCTGGGGACTAATAATAATAATAGTAATGGCATTTATTAAGCACTTACTATGGGCAAAGCACAGTTCTAAGTGCTGGGGAGGTTACAAGGTGATCAGGTTGTCCTACGGTGGGCTCACAGTCTTAAACCCCATTATATAGATGAGGTAACTGAGGAACAGAGAAGCGAAGTGACTTGCCCAAAGTCACACAGATGACAATTGGCAGAGCCGGGATTTGAACCCACGACCTCTGACTCCAAAGCCCATGCTCTTTCCACTGAGTCATGCTGCTTCTTATCAGTCCTGAATCACTGTCCCTTTGCTCCACATCTGCTCCTCCCGACCTCCCTCCCCCAGCCCCCCTGCTCAGAATTCCCGGGGGAGTTCCCCCCCGCTTCCCAGCCCACTGCCATCCCTCCACAATCAAGGGTAGCGGTGGCTACCTAGTGAGCCAGGAAGTGGCCAGAATTGGGGTTTGGGTTGGGAAGACTCAGCTGTGTGAATAGTGTCTGTCTGCCGGCCGGCTTCCCCCACTAGACACCCCGCCTCTCGAGGGCAGGGTCCGTGAGGACCATCTCAACCGCTCTGCACTCGATCGATACCATCGTTGATCCGTTGATTGGAAGACGTCGAGGCCGGAGAAATTAGAGGGGTCAGGGAAGAGAGAGATCCACCTTGGATAAATGCATAGCGCCGTGTCCGCTCGCTGTCCGTTCCGTCCCCCCGAGGGTAACGCTTTCCGCATGTGAGCCTGATGGCCGACTCGGGCCCCCGGTAGCCACCAGGCCACTGACCCCAGGTGCAGGAGGTTTTAATCTGACCGTCCCTTCTGACCAAGCGGTCAGTCAACCTCTCTCTCCAGTGGGTGGGAGTGCGACCCCTCCCCATATAAACCTGCACCCCCGGCCCTCCGTGAAATTCCAGTGAAATTTTCCAGTCTGCATTGCCAAGTCCTGGCCCTGGCGGGTCCCCAGAGGCCGCGGCTGAGGAAGATCGTCATCATCATCAATCGTATTTATTGAGCACTTACTATGTGCAGAGCACTGTACTAAGCGCTTGGGAAGTACAAATTGGCAACATATAGAGACAGTCCCTACCCAACAGTGGGCTCACAGTCTAAAAGGGGGAGACAGAGAACAAAACCAAACATACTAACCAAATAAAATAAATAGAATAGATATGTACAAGTAAAATAAATAAATAGGGTAATAAATATGTACAAACATATATACATATATACAGGTGCTGTGGGGAAGGGAAGGAGGTAAAATGGGGGGGATGGAGAGGGGGACGAGGGGGAGAGGAAGGAAGGGGCTCAGTCTGGGAAGGCCTCCTGGAGGAGGTGAGCTTTCAGCAGGGCCTTGAAGGGTTCATTCATTCAGTCGTATTTATTGAGCACTTATTGTGTGCAAAGCACTGTATTGAGTGCTTGGGAGAGTATAACAACAAACAGACACATTGGGTCCTTGAAGTTGGCTGGACACTTTTGGTGCCAAGGAGAAATGGGGGACAGTCCTCCTGAGCATCCTGGTGCCACATGGGGGACAGTCCTGGGCTGAGTGGCCGGGGGGTGACCGGGGCATCGCTCAGGGTCAAGTGGTCACTGGCTTTGGCTGAGGGCAGCTGGCAAGGTGGATGGATGGACCAGAGGTGCCTGGGAAAGCGAGGGAGGCAAGATGCTCGGGGTCATTGGGACCGGCGCTTGCCTCTGCATGGAAGCATCGACCTCAATTCCTGCCTTTCGTGCCGGGCTCAGTAGGGTAACAGGAGAGGGGGCACTGAATATTTTGGGGAAGTCAGAGTGGAGGAAACAAATATTTCCTCTTCAGGAGGCCGTGTGCAAACACGGACCCTAAATGAAGGAACGAAGCCAAACTGGAGGGGAGTGGGATTCTCACCTGGGTCCCTGAGGCCCTGAAGCCCTGCCTGCAAATGTGAGTGTGTGTGTGTGTGCGCGTGCGTAATAATAATAATAATAATGTTGGTATTTGTTAAGCGCTTACTATGTGCTAAGCACTGGGGAGGATACAAGGTGATCAGGTTGTCCAACATGGGACACAGTCTTAATCCCCATTTTACAGATGAGGTAACTGAGGCACAGAGAAGTTAAGTGGCTTGCCCAAGGTCACACAGATGTCAAGAAGCAGCGTGGCTTAATGGAAGGAGCCCGGGCTTTGGAGTCAGAGGTTATGGGTCTGAATGCTGACTCTGCCGCATGTCTGCTTTGTGACCTTGGGCAAGTCACTTAACTTCTCGGAGCTTCAGTGACCTCATCTGTAAAATGGGGATGAAGACTGTGAGCCCCCCGTGGGACAACCTGATCACCTTGTATCCCCCCAGCACTTAGAACAGTTCTTTGCACATAGTAAGCCCTTAAAAAATGCCATTATTATTATTATTATTATTATTATTATTATTATTATTATTATTATTATTATGTGGCTGAGCGGGGATTCGAACCCATTACCTCTGACTTACAAGCCCGCGCTCTTTACATTGAGCCACGCTGCTTCTCCTAATGTGTATGTGCCCTCCACACTGCAGCTCTGAAGCTCGTTGTGAGCAGGGAATGTGTCTGTTTATTGTATTGTACTCTCCCGAGTGCTTAGTACAGTGCTGTGCACACAGTAAGGGCTTAAGAGAATCAGCATGGTGTAGTGGATAGAGCATGGACCTGGGAATCAGAAGGTCATGGGTTCTAATCCCAGCTCCGCCACTTGTCTGCTGTAACTTCTCTGTGCCTCAGTTATTTCGTCTGGAAAATGGGGATTGAGACTGTGAGCCCCACGTGGGACAGGGACTGTGTCCAACCTGATTTGCTTGTATCCACCCCAGTGCTTAGTACAGTGCCTGGCACATAGTAAGAGCTTTTACAAATACCACCATTATTATTAATTATTAGTAAATAGGATAGAATGAATGGCTGAATCTCTCCTAAGTGTGTGTGTGTGTAAGGGACACAATCCCTCTCCCCTTTCCAGATCCCTGTGTGGATGCATGTGTGTGTACGCGCATGCCACACTGCAGCTCTCCGTGTCACAGCTCGGCCTGCAGATTCATTCATTGAGAAGCAGCATGGCATAGTGGATAAAGCATGGGCCCAGGAATCAGGAGGTCATGGAGTCTAATCCCAGCTCCACCATTTGTCTTCTGTGTGGCCTTGGGCCAGTCGCTTCACTTCTCTGGGCCTCAGTTATCTCACCTGTAAAATGGGGATTAAGACTGAGCCCTATGCGGGGCAGGGACGATGTCCAACCCAATTTGCTTGTGTCCACCCCAGTGCTTAGTACGGTGCCTGGCACATAGCGCTTTACAAATATTATTATTATTCATTCATTCAATCAATCATATTTATTGAGCGCTTTCTGTGTGCAAAGCACTGTACTGAGCACTTGGGAGCGTACAACAGAACAATAAACAGACACCTTCCCTTCCCAGATGTGTGTGTGTATCTGAGTGGAGAGTCTTGGAGGCACTGGGGGGGTGGGAGGGGTGGGATGGAGCGGAGATTGAACTGATGTCCAGTCACCCCCCCACTCCCTAGCCCTGGGCAAGTGAGGGCAGCAGTGCCCTGTGGGGATGTGTCCCCGAACCAGGGCGAGTGGGGAGATTCCCGTTCCCCGGGTGGGGATGGGGATAAGTCTCCGGCCATGGCTTCCTTGGGGATGTGCTCTGCACATAGTAAGCACTCAATAAATACGATTGATGATGATAACTGCATTCAGGACGGGTGGGGGATCCCTGGCTGGCTCCAACCCGGTCACCCCAAGCTGCCGTGGCACCACATGCCCCGTCCTAGCCAGGGTCTGGAATGCAGACCCCAAGCCTGGACTGGTCTCCCTGTCCGGTCCATTCTGCTGCTCGACTCCCTCTGCACTTTAGGGGAAGGGGGAGCGTCTCTGTCCAAGGCAGTGAGACCCTTCCCCAGTAGATAGGCCAGAGAGGGCCCAATGGGTGAGCCTGGGTCACCAAGGAGATTAACGTCTCTCTCCACTTCCTTTGCAGTGGTCCGGCAGTCCGGAGTCATGGAGCTGTTCCTGGGCGAGTACAAGTCTGTGCAGCAGGACTACGGCCTGCACGTCCGGCTCTCGGGGGAGTCGGCCCAGGTGCCACGGACCGCTCCCAGCGCCAAGGCGGGGTCCTACGGGGTCAGCATCCGAGTCCAGGGCATCGACGGCCACCCCTACCTCGTGCTGAACAACGCCGAGCGTGGCCGGCTCCTCCCCGAGAGCGCCCAGCCCCAGCCCCTGCCGCTCCGTGGGGGGCCTGGACCGGCTGACCGGGTGAACGAGGCGTGGTCTGCCAGCCACCCGCCCACCCTGCCCGGTGCCAGGTGGGGCCCCGGGGCGCCCCGCCCCTCCGAGGACTCGTCCGGCGCCCCAGAAGGCGGGGAAGAGCCGCCCGAGCCCCCGCAGCAGGACGAGGCGGAGGGCCAGTCCCTGGCGGAGGGGCCGGGGGAGAGCCCTGGGCCCACCAGCCCCCAGGCCCGAAGCCCCGCGGAAGGCGAGAAGCTGGGACAGGGGGTCCGCAGCGGCCTGCCGAAGCCCCCCAGCCCGCCCCTGCTCCCGGGCAGCCCGGCCCCCTCCGGGGACCCCAAAAGTCCAGGCGCCCGGGACGGAGGGTCGGAGGGGCCGGGATCCCCCGATGGCAGCCGGGATGCCGGGACCCCGCGGCCGGACCTCCTCCCCTTCCGCCGGCAGGACTCGGACGGGTCCCGTTCCCGCAGGTCCTCCGCCTCGTCGGCCGCAACCGCGCCGCCCGGCGCCCCCTCCCCGCCCCGGCTCCCGGCGGGCGAGCGGGAAGGCGCGCTCCACGCCAACAACGTCAACCGGCACGAGAACCGGCGCTACATCCCCTTCCTGCCGGGCACCGGGCGGGACGTGGACACGGGGTCACTGTCCGGCGTGGACCAGCTGATCGAGAAGTTCGACCAGGGCGGCGCCCGGCGGCGGGGCCGGTCCGGGAAGCGGGGCCGCGTCCGGCCGGGCGACTGGAAGAGGTCCCGCAGCGTGGACAGCGTGGACGGCCTCTTCCCCTTCAGCCTGCGGGGAGACCCGGCCTACCTGGACGAGTTCAGCCGTAACCTGGGCAAGTCCACCGAGCACCTCCTGCGCCCGTCCCAGGTGTGCCAGCAGCAGAAGCCCCACGACCGCCGGCCCGCCGGGAGACCCCCCTCCGGCCGGGCCTCGGACCCCCCGGAGGCGCCCGGGAAGCAGAAGCAGCAGCCGCGGCAGCGCCCCGAAAACAAAGCGGTTCCTGACCGGAAGGCGGGAAAGCTGCCCGCGCTCCCGGCCCAGGCCAGGAAGGGGGATGACGAAGTCAGGTCGGCCACCGCCACGCTGCAGCTACAAAACCACGTCTCTGCTGCCCCACCCGAATCCACCACCAAGAAAATCTCCCTGAAGACGTTTCCAGCGGCCCCGGGTACCCAGGTCAGTCGGTCGCTCAGTCGATTGTGTTTGTTGAACGCTTATCGTGTGGAGAGTGCTGTACTGAGCGCTTGGGAGAGTGCAATAGGACAATAAACGGATCCATTCGCTGCCCACAACAAGCTTACAGTCTAGAGGGGAGCTCGTCAGTTGATTGGCCGACTGGGGGGTTTGCTGAGCGCCTACTCTGTGGGCAGAGCACTGTACTGAGTGCTCGGGTCAGTGCCACAGTGGTAGTGGGTGCCATCACTGCCTTCAAGGGCACGAGAGAATCAATGGGCTAGGGGAACGAGGAATCAATCAATCAATCAATCGTATTTATTGAGCGCTTACTGTGTGAAGAGCACCGTACTAAGCGCTTGGGAAGTACAAGTTGGCAACATATAGAGATGGTCCCTACCCAACAGTGGGCTCACAGTCTAGAAGAGTGGGAGGAAGACACAAGAAAATAATAATAATAATAATGTTGGTGTGTGTTAAGCGCTTACTATGTGCCGAGCACTGTTCTAAGCGCTGGGGTAGGTACAGGGTAATCAGGCTGTCCCACGTGGGGCTCACAGCCTTAATCCCCATTTTACAGATGAGGTAACTGAGGCACCGAGAAGTGAAGTGACTTGCCCAAAGTCACACAGCTGAAAAGTGGCAGAGCCGGGATTAGAACCCTCGACCTCTGACTCCTAAACCCGCGCTCTTTCCACTAAGCCACAAAGTGGCAGATTCCTTCATTCAACCATATTTATTGAGCTCCTACTGTGTGCAGAGCACTGTACTAAGCGCTTGGGAAGTACAAGTTGGCAACGTATAGAGACGGTCCCTACCCAACAACAGGCGCAAGGCTGGTGTGGGCAGAATTATTGAGCCAGGAGTAGGGTGGCTGAAACCTTAGAAGGATAATAGAGCAGTCATAATGATGGCCCTTATTAAGCGCTTAGTACAGTGCTCTGCACACAGTAAGTGCTCAATAAATACGATTGATGATGACGAAGGGCATAGTCATTCATTCATTGTTGTATTTATTGAGCGCTTACTGTGTGCGGTATCACAAGCCAAGATGGGTAGATCCAAGACGGTCAGACCGGGCCCCGGCTCTGTCCCTCCGGAAGCTTAGGCCTGAGACGGAGGACAGGTATTTTACCTTGAGGGAACAGTCACTCAGAGAGGTGGAGTGACTTACCTGAGGTCACACAGCCAGCCTGACTAGAGCTCAATCAGTTAATCAGCGGTAGAGAAGCAGCACGGCCCAGTGGCTAGAGCACGGGATTGGGAGTCAGAAGGACTTGAGTTCTAATTCTGGCTCTGCCGCCTGTATGCTGTGTGACCTTGGGCTAGTCACTTTACTTCTCAGGGCCTCAGTTACCTCATCTGTAAATTGGAGATTAAGAATGTGAGCCTTATGTGGAATAGGGACTGTGTCAAACTCGATTATCTTGTATCCACCCCAGGGCTTAGAACAGTGCCTGGCATATAGTGAGTGCTTAGCAAATACCATTTAAAAAAATTGAACATTTACTTTGTGCATTAAGGCTTTTAAGGTCACATCTCCTCCAAGAGGTCTTCCGTGATTAAGCCCTCTTCCTCTCCCATCTGCTTCGTCTGTACCCTTTGGGTATCTGATATTCATCCCACCCTCAGCTCCTCAGCACTTAAGTACATTTCTGTAAATTATTTATATTAATGCCTGTCTCCCCCTCTGGACTGTAAGTTCATTGTGGACAGGGGACGTGGAGTTGGAGGCCGTGGATTCTAATCCCAGCTCCGCCACTTGTCAGCCGTGTGACCTTGGCCAAGTCACTTCTCTGGGCCTCAGTTACCTCATCTTTAAAATGGGGATAAAGACCATGAGCCCCACGTGGGACAACTTCATTACCTTGTATTTCCCCCAGTGCTTAGAACAGTGCTTGGCACATAGTAAGTGCTTGACAAATACCGTGATGATGATAATAATAATAATAATGGCATTTGATAAGCACTTACTATGTTCAAAGCACTGTTCTAAGTGCTGGGGGGGATACAGTGATGATGATATGTTTACCAGTTCTGCTCCCAGGTGCTGAGTACAGTGCTTGGCATATAGTAAATGTCCAATAAATACCATTTATTGATTAATTGCAGAGCACTGTACTAAGCACTTAGGAAGAACTGGTAGCCATACTCCCTGCCCACCAAGAGCTTAAAATCTTCAGGGGGAGACAGACATTGCAATAGATTAGGGACAGAGGAGTATAAGAATATTTACATAAGTATCGTGGGGCTGAGGAGGGTCTCCTGACCCCCCAAACCCCAGGCTTTTGTCACGAAACCGAGCGCCTGGCAGAAAGAGCTTGCAAAACCGTGCAGTTTCCGGAAATTTGGACCCAGGGAGAGCCCTGTCTGGAGGATTGTGGGGAGGTGAGGCGGGTGGGAGAGATCCAGGCCAGATGCCAGGAATTGTGACATCATTCCCGGGCCAGACTGGAGCTGCCAACAGTGAATGCAGAAGCCGCCTCTGCTCCAGGCAGGAATTTCCTCCCCCTGAGGCCCAGGAACCCTCCCCACCCCCAGAGCCCTTTCAGAGCAGTTGGTCAGTCAGTCAATCATATTTATTGAGCGCTTCCTGCATGCAGAGCACTTTACTAAGCACTTGGGAGAGTACACTGTAGCAGACACATTTCCTGCCAACAACAAGCTTACAGTCTACAGGGGGAGACAGGCAATAAAATAATTATGCATCTGGACATAAGTGCTGTGGGGTTGAAAGTGAAATGAATATCAAGTGCTTAAAGGGTACAAATAATACTAATAATGTTGATGAGTATTTGTTAAGCCCTTACTATGTGCCAAGCACTGTTCTAAGCACCTGGGGTAGATACAAGGTAATCAGGTCCCACGCGGGGCTCACAGTCTTCATCCCCATTTTACAGGTGAGTTAACTGAGGCACAGAAAAGTGAAATGACTTGCCCAAAGTCACACAGCTGAGAAGCGACAGAGGTGGGATTAGAACCTGCATCCTCTGACTCCCAAGCCCGGGCTCTTTCCACTAGGCCACCCCGCTTCTCTAATCCGTATGCATAAGCGATGCAGAAGGGAGAGGGAATAGGGGAAATGAGGGCTTTAGTCAGGGAAGGCGTCTTGGAGGAGATGATTTTAATAAGGCTTTGAACATGGGGAGAGTGGTGGCCTGTCACATATAAAGGGGGTGGAATTTCCAGCCCAGAGGGAGTCGGCAGCAGGACCCGATGGAGAAAGTCCGGGTCAGGCAGCTGGGATAATTTAATCCTGGCTCTGCCACCACCTTGAGTGAGTCACTTCACCTCTCTGGGCCCCAGGTTCCTTCTGTGTAAAAAGGGGATAATTGTACCTGCCTCTCCCCACCTCACAGGGATGTTATGAGGCTATAGGAGGCCAATGCTTTAGAAAAATAAAAGCCCTCTACAAACCCATGGTGCTACTATCATTATTATTATTGCTGTTGTTGTTATTGTTATGGCTACCGTCGCCATCATCATCGTCATTCGTCCAGATGAAAGAGTTTCGGGGTTCAGGGCCCTGCCAAGGTCTGCGTTCCCTTCAAACTCAGCTCATCTTACCTAAAGAAACTGCTTCTCGTCTCAGGTCCGGGAGGAGGAGAGGGGAAGGCAGGGAGAGGCAGGAGAGGCGATGAGAGGAGGCGAGCAGGGCCAGAGGTGAAAGGACAGGAAATGGCGAGAGACCAGAGCCAGGAGACAGAACGTGAGGCAGCCGGGTGCTGGCTGGCATCCTGGACTCCCAGGTTGCACCCTTGGTTTGGGGGGCCAGGAGGAATCACTGATTTTCCTAAGAGCACCCTTATGGGGCCCTCTTGAGTGACCTCCAGGAAAGTGGAGCGTCCAGAAAGGGTCTAGGCATCTGGTGATTGTCATGGGCGGTCATCAGCTCTTCGGCCGTGGGCCCGACCAGGGCGGTGCCACCCATGGGGAAACTGCAGCTCTGTCCAAGAGCCTGTCTGTGATCCATGCTTGCATTTTACCCAGATGATGCCCCCCTCTCAGATCCCTTTTGGGCTGCCACTGCTACCACCCTTGCCCAAAGCGTCTTTGCTGGCTGCCCTGGCCTCCGAGGCCCCTGTGTTTCCAGGGACGGGGGTTTAAGGAATTGACTAGGCACTTAGTAGGTGCTTGGAAAAGCTTGGCCCCCAGAGGAGAAGAGAGCTATTCCTACGTCTCCCCCATCCTGAAAAAAACCCTGTCTTGATCCCACCTCCCCTTCTAGTTATCGCCCTATCTGCCTCCTACCATTCCTTTCCAAACTCCTTGAACGAGTCGTCTACACCCGCTGCCTCGAATTCCTCAACGCCAACTCTCTCCTCAACCCCCTCCAATCTGGCTTCCGTCCCCTACATTCCACCGAAACTGCCCTTACAAAGGTCACCAATGACCTCCTGCTTGCCAAATCCAATGGCTCCTACTCTATCCTAATCCTCCTTGACCTCTCAGCTGCCTTCGACACTGTGGACCACCTCCTTCTCCTCAACACGCTGTCCAACCTTGGCTTCACAGACTTTGTCCTCTCCTGGTTCTTCTCTTATCTCTCCGGCCATTCATTCTCAGTCTATTTTGCAGGCTCCTCCTCCCCCTCCCATCCCCTTAATGTAGGGGTTCCTCAAGGGTCAGTTCTTGGTCCCTTTCTGTTTTCTATCTACACTCACTCCCTTGGTGAACTCATTCACTCCCACGGCTTCAACTATCGTCTCTACGCTGATGACACCCAAATCTACATCTCTGCCCCCGCTCTCTCTCCCTCCCTTCTGGCTTGTGTCTCCTCCTGCCTTCAAGACATCTCCATCTGGATGTCTGCCCGCCATCTAAAACTCAATATGTCCAAGACTGAACTCCTTATCTTCCCTCCCAAACCCTGCCCTCTCTCTGACTTTCCCATCACTGTTGACGGCACTACCATCCTTCCCGTCTCACAAGCCCGCAACCTTGGTGTCATCCTCGACTCTGCTCTCTTGTTCACCCCTCACATCCAATCCGTCACCAAAACCTGCCAGTCTCACCTCCGCAACATCGCCAGGATCCGCCCTTTCCTCTCTATCCAAACCCCTGCCCTGCTGGTTCAATCTCTCATCCTATCCCGACTGGATTACTGCATCAGCCTCCTCTCTGATCTCCCATCCTCCTGTGTCTCCCCACTTCAGTCTGTACTTCACGCTGCTGCCCGGATCATCTTTGTGCAGAAATACCCTGGGCATGTTACTCCCCTCCTCAAAAATCTCCAGTGGCTACCAATCAACCTGCGCATCAGGCAAAAACTCTTCTCTCTCGTCTTCAAGGCTGTCCATCCCCTCGCCCCCTCCTACCTCACCTCCCTTCTCTCCTTCTCCAGCCCAGCCCGCACCCTCTGCTCCTCTGCCGCTCACCTCCTCACTGGGCCTCGTTCTCGCCTGTCCCGCCGTCAACCCCCGGCCCACGTCCTCCCCCTGGCCTGGAATGCCCTTCCTCCGCACATCCGCCAAGCTAGCTCTCTTCCTCGCTTTAAAGCCCTTCTGAGAGCTCACCTCCTCCAGGATGCCTTCCCAGACTGAACCCCCTCCTTCCTCTCCCCCTCCCCCCTGCCCTACCTCCTTCCCCTCCCCACAGCACCTGTATATATGTTTGTACAGATTTATTACTCTATTTTACTTGTACATATTTACTATTCTATTTTGTTAATATATTTTGTTTTGTTGTCTGTCTCCCCCCTTGTAGACTGTGAGCCCGTTGTTGGGTAGGGACCATCTCTATATGTTGCCAACTTGTACTTCCCAAGTGCTTAGTACAGTGCTCTGCACACAGTAAGTGCTCAATAAATACGATTGAATGAATGAATGAATACCCTCTCGTAGGGAGTAAGAAGCAGCGTGGCCTATTGGATAGGGCACGGGCCTGGGACTTAGAGGATCTGGATTCTAATCCTGGCTCTTCCTTGGGCCTGCTGAGTGGCTTTGGGCAAGACACTTCACTTCTGTGTCTCAGCCTCATCTGTGAATTGAGCATCTAAAACCTATTCTCCTTCCTACTTAGACTGTGAGTCCTGTGTGGGACAGGGACTATGTCTGACCTAATTATCCTATATTCATTCATTCATTCAATCGTATTGATTGAGCGCTTACTGTATGCAGAGCACTGTACTAAGCGCTTGGGAAGTAGAAGTTGGCAACATATAGAGACGGTCCCTACCCAACAACAGGCTCACAGTCTAGGAGGGGGAGACAAACAACAAAACAAAACACGGAGGCAGGTGTCAAAATCATCAGAACAAATGGAATTATAGCTATATGTACATCATTAACAAAATAAACAGAATAGTAAATATGTACAAGTAAAATAAATGGAGTAATAAATCTGTACAAATATATACAAGTGCTGTGGGGAGGGGAAGGAGGTAGGGCTTGGGGGATGGGGAGGAGGAGAGGAAAAAGGGGACTCAGTCTGGGAAGGCCTTCTGGAGGAGGTGAGCTCTCAAATCTCCCCAGCGCAGCGCTTAGAACAGTAGTTGACACATAGTAAGCACTTAACAAATACCATGATGATGGTGATTATTAATTTTACCTGAAAATGCTCACAACTGGAGAAAAGAGTCCAATCAAAGGGTCATCAGTGTCCAACTTAAGTGAGTGTGGGCTGACCTTCTGGACCTTCTGGGGTCAACCCATCAATGGTATTTCTTGAGCGCTTACTTTGTGTAGAACACCGTACTGAGCGCTTGGGAAAGTACAGTACAACAGAGTTGGTAGACAAAATTTCTGCCCACAAGTAGTTTACAGATTACGGCGGGGGCGGGGGCTTGTTGGGACCAGGCCAGCCTCTTCATCTTCCCCAGTGACCGCAGCCAGAGTCCCACCAGGGGTGGTCCGCACTGGGGTCTTGAGCCCACTGTTGAGTAGGGACTGTCTCTATATGTTGCCAATTTGTACTTCCCAAGCGCTTAGTACAGTGCTCTGCACATAGTAAGTGCTCAGTAAATACGATTGATGATGATGATGATGGGGTCTCGGGTCTGCTTTGCTGAGCGTACGGGGCCTGGGGCTGTCCCGGAGCCCCAAGTGAGGCCTAGTCTCTGGAGTGGACATCTAGATAGGGAAGCAGTTTGCCTTGGTGGAAAGAGCCCGGGCTTGAGAGTCGGAGGTCATGGGTTCTAATCCCGGCTCCGCCACTTGTCAGCTGTGTGATTTTGGGCAAGTCACTTTACTTCTCTGGGCCTCAGTGACCTCATCTGTAAAATGGGAATGAAGACTGTGAGCCCCGTGTGGGACAACGTGATCACTTTGTGTCCCCCCGCAGTGCTTAGAACAGTGCTTTGCACATAGTAAGCGCTTATCAAATGCCATCATTACTATTATTATTATTATTGTTATTATTATTATTATTAGATACTGGGAGTGAAAGGGCAGAGACAGGAGCTAGCATGGCTCCCCCTTGTGATGCTGGGAGGGGGACAGTCCATCGACCTCCTCTTTCCACGTGGGCGGGCGGGAGGTCATCTGTGGGGGACAAGGGCTGCCCAACGCCCCCCTAATAGCCTGCCATACCTGCCCTCTGTGTTTCAGGTCACTCCGGATCTCCTGAAGGGCCAGAAGGAAGTCGCCCAACAAGGCCACGAGGAAACGGCCAAGCAGATCCTTTTCAATTACCTCAGAGTGGGGTGAGTGACTCCATGTCCTTCTCGGTGGCCCTGGATGGAAGTCGGGGTGGGGCTGGTAACTAAGCCCTTCCTGTCCTGGGAGGCTCCCGTCCCCCTGAGCTGAGCCGGGGTTAGCAGGGTGGGAAGGACATGGTTTTGTGGGGGTGGTTTTGAGGACCCCTGGGGGCTAGTATGGGGGGTGGGGTCCCTCTCAGAGCAAACTTAAGAGCCTCAAATAAAGTGTGTTTTCTTTGCGAAGGGGAAAGTTGAGTTGGGACAGGTTGCCGGGGGCGGGAGCCAGGGCGGTCTGTAAATGAAGCAGGGTCGTCTACTGGTAGCGACCCGGCGGGATGTCCAAGGAAGGCGATCAGTTTCACCCCGCCGTGGAAAGGTCCGGCTTCCCAAGGGGCTCGGGCTGGCCACGGGCCAGACCCTTGGGAGGACCATCTGGTTGAAGGGCTCAGGGTGTGGGGTGCCACAGGTGAAGGCTGAAAAAGCCCAGCTGCTCGCAGCCCCCCCTCCTCCCTTCCCAGGCTGGAGGTTAAAGTCACAGAGGTAGCTGAAGGTCTTTTCTTCCTCCTTCAGGGGGGTGGTCTCTGAGCTCTGGTCCAGGGGGCCTATCGGGGAGTGGGGAGGGCCTCTGGTGAGCGGGACGAGGGAGCCGTGTCGAGGGTGGACTGGGCCTGGCTCACCCGTGCCATCCCCCACTCGCTGCCAGCAGCATCGACAATGATGACGTCACCAAAAGGAAGGTCAATCTGGTCTTCGAGAAGATCCAGACCCTGAGGTCCCGGGCGGCGGGGAGTGCACAGGGGAGTAGCCAGGTAAACCACGTTTGGGCCCGGGGGTGGTGGGCGTGTGGGGCAGGGGCGTGTGAGGATGGGGGAGTGTCCGGAGTCAGGGGTAGGAAGAATCCAGGAAGCAGGAAACACCCCTGCTAAAGGGTTCAGAATCCTGTGGCAAGAGAAGGGCTCTCAAAATATCATCCTGTCCATTCCCCTGTGTTTAGGCAGGGCTCTCCTGAAGAGACCAGCCCGACACCTAGCTGATAATGGGGTTGGGGGCTGGAGAGTGGCCCAGGGTCGGAGCTGGAAGTGAACGGATATCTTCTCCCATCAGGAGAGTGAGGGTTGTTCACTCGGGCAGCCCCGGCCAGTGGCCATTGGCACTGAACTTCAGTGGCTCCGAGCCATGGGGCAGCTCTCCACACCCTCATCCCTGTCCCCCTCCCCATGCTCATCAGAAGCAGCATGGCCTAGTGGAAAGAGCAGGAGACCTACGTTCTAATCCCTGCTCTGCCACATCCCTGCTGGGTGACCTTGGGTGAATCACTTACCTTTCTGAGCCTCAATTTCCTCATCTGTGAAATGGGGATTCAGTACCCATTCAGTGACTTCTCTCTACTCCTTAGCTTGTGAGCCCCGCGAGGGACAGGGACTGGGTGCGATCTGATGGTGCTGTATCTTACTCCAGCACTTAATATAGTGCTTGGCCCACAAGCGCTTAGTACAGTGCTCTGCACACAGTAAGCGCTCAATAAATATGATTGATGATGAATAAGCTCCGATCCGACAATCAGTGGTATTTACTGAGTGCTTACAGTGTGCCTAGCACTGTACTAAGCTCTCAGGAAAATACAATACACAGAGTTGATAGACGCAATCCTGGCCCACAAGGACCTTCCAGCGTACCACTGCTTAGAGAAGCAGCGTGGCTTAATGGAAAGAGCACAGGCTTGGGAGTCAGAGGTCGTGGGTTCAAATCCCGGCTCTGCAAATTGTCAGCTGTATGGCTTTGGGCAAGTCACTTAACTTCTCTGTGCCTCAGTTCCCTGCTCTGTAAAATGGGGATGAAGACTGTGAGCCCCATGTGGGACAGTCTGATCACCTTGTATCTTCCCCAGCTCTTAGAACAGTGCTTTGCACATAGTAAGCGCTTAACAAATACCATCACTATTATTATTATGACGATGATTATTGCCTTAGGCTGCTGAGTCTTCCCTCGAACTCAAAGCTCTAATGGAGCAGAAGAGCAAACTGAGCAAGGAGGTGTCCGAGCTGCAGAAGAAGCTGGACCTTGAGATGCGGGTATGGTGGTCAATCCCAGGTGGCCAGAGTAACTTGGGAGACTCTCCCGAGTCCCAGACCCATCCTGTATGGCAGGTCCTGTCCTCTATCCCCCGCTGGGGTGGAGAAGGGCAGAGGGATGTAGACAGGGCTTTTTCTTAGAGACTCCATTACTTCTGCCTCCCCCACCGGACTGGAAGCTCTTTGTGGGCAGGAATTGTGTCTTCTAATTCTATTGTACGCTCCCAAGCACTAAGTACGGTGCACTGCCTACAAGAAGCACTTAGTACGGTACTCTGCCCACAGGGGATGCTCAGCAGGGGATCCCTTATGGGCAGGAGAGGCGACTCAAGGGCTTTTCTCACATGCCAGCAGTCACTCAATCATATTTATTGAATGCTCACTGTGTGCAGAGCACTGTACTAAGCGTTGGCTTGTGCCCAGAGCTGACTGTGGCAGCCAAGTCAGAGAAGAGCATCCCTGGCATTTGGCTGTGATTCCCCGGTTGCTCCTCAGCCTTGTCGGGCAGCCGGAAAACCGCGTAGTTGCCCGGGATGCGGGCGTGAAGCCCGGAGAGGTCAGGACTTTGTAATGCCCCCGGAGCGGATCCGGGGCAGTGCCCAGCAGTTAGTACGGTGCCCCGTCCCGGGTTCGGGGGGTACCCGGGACACTCCCTGTCACTGCCGCGCCCTCACTTTGCACTTGGCACCGCCAGAACCAGCAGAACCTCAGGGAGGAGAGGGACCAGACGAGGGGGAGCCTACAGGAGCTGCAGCGACAGCACGAGGGGAAGGTGGAGGAGAACGCCGAGCTGCAGAAACAGATCGGCCAGGGCCAGACCGAGCTCCGGAAAACCTTGGAGGAGTAAGTCTAGCGGGCCCGGACTAGTAGTGACCCTCCGCCAGCTCCCCGGGAATCACCTCCTCCCTGGGCCAACATCACGCGCCCCTCCCCTACCTCACTTCCTGGAGGAGGTGGCATCTCGAGAAGCAGCGTGGCCTAGTGGATGGAGCACAGCCTGGGAGTTAGGAGGACTTGGGTTTTAATCCCGGTTCCTCCGCTTGTCCACTGTGTGAAAGTCACTTCACTTGTGCCTCAGTTCCCTGGTCTGTAATAATAACAGTAATAATAATGTTGGTATTTGTTAAGCGCTTACCATGTGCCAAGCACTGTTCTAAGCACTGGGGTAGATCCAAGGTAGTCAGGTTGCCCCATGCGGGGCTCGCAGTCTCCATCCCCATTTTACAGATGAGGTAACTGAGGCACAAGAGAAGCAGCGTGGCTCAGTGGAAAGGGCACGGGCTTTGGAGTCAGGTCACGGGTTCAAATCCAGGCTCCACCAACTGTCAGCTGTGTGACTTTGGGCAAGTCACTTAACTTCTCCGGGCCTTAGTTACCTCATCTGTAAGAATGGGGCTGAAGACTGTGAACCCCCCATGGGACAATCTGATCACCTTGTATCCCCCCCCCAGTGCTTAGAACAGTGCTTTGCACATAGTAAGCACTTAACAAATACCATCATTATTATTATTATTACTATTTATTGAACACCTTCTAGTACCAAGTGCTGTGAGCCCCCAGTGGGACAACCTGATGACCTTGTAACCTCCCCAGCGCTTAGAACAGTGCTTTGCACATAGTAAGCGCTTAATAAAAACCATTATTATTACTATTATTATTAAGTGGCCTGCCCAAGGTCACACAGCTGACAAAGTTGGAATTCGAACCCATGACCTCTGACTCCCAAGCCCGTGCTCTTTCCACTGAGCCACGCTGCTTCTATGTAAAATGGGGATTAAGACGGTGAGGCCCGTGTGGGACATGTATTGCATCTACCCCAGCGCCTAGTACAGTGCCTGGCATAGAGTAAGCACTTTACAAATATCATAAAAAAAGAAGAGAGCTTGGCCACAGGGGAGGGATGCGATCGGAAGTGGGAGGACGGTCATGGGTGTCCGAACGTCAGCCACGCCCGCCGTCCACACCTGACGCCCCCGCCTCCTCCCTCGGCCCCAGACTGTTCCGGGTGCGGATGGAGAGGGAGCAGCATCAGCTGGAGATCAGAGACCTACAGGACCAGCTCTCAGAAATGCACGACGAGCTGGACAGCGCCAAGCACTCCGACGATGGGGAGAAGGCGGCTCTGATCGAGGTGAGGGGGCAGAGAGCCAGCCGCTCTGCTTGGAGGTGCCCATACTGGGCCGCCCCAGCCGATGCCCACCGGGGACTTGTTGGTGAGGCCGGGGCAGAGGGAGCCCTGGTCCGTGGGGGGATGGATGGAACGGCCTCACCAGGCCTCCGGGACCATCCCAGGCCTTGCCATCGCTGCACAAATCATCCTCATCATCATCAATCGTATTTATTGAGCGCTTACTATGTGCAGAGCACTGTACTAAGCACTTGGGAGGTACAAATTGGCAACATATAGAGACAGTCCCTACCCAACAGTGGGCTCACAGTCTAAAAGGGGGAAATAATAATGATGACATTTATTAAGCGCTTACTACGTGCAAAGCACCGTTCTAAGCGCTGGGGAGGTAACAAGGTAATCAGGTTGCCCCACGGGGGCGTTCACAGTCTTAATCCCCATTTTACAGATGAGGGAACTGGGGCACAGAGAAGTGAAGTGACGTGCCCAAAGTCACACAGCTGACAATGGGTTCGAATGCCGGCTCTGCCAACTGTCAGCTGTGTGGCTTTGGGCAAGTCACTTCTCTGGGCCTCAGTTCCCTCGTCTGTAAAATGGATTAAGACTGTGAGCCCCCCGTGGGACAACCTGATCTCCTTGTAATCTCCCCAGCGCTTAGTACAGTGCTTTGCACATAGTAAGCGCTTAATAAATGCCATTAAACAAAAAAATTGGTGTAGCTGGGATTTGAACCCATGACCTCTGACTCCAAAGCCCGGGCTCTTTCCACTGAGCCACGCATGCAAGCAGTGTGGCCTAGTGGTTAGAGCACTGGCCTGGGAGTCTGAAGGACCTGAGTTCTAATCTCAGCTCTGCCTCTTAGCCTGCCGTGCGACCTTGGGCTTGTCACTTTTCTCCACCTCAGTTTCCTTATCTGTAAAATTGGGGTTCAACAATTGTCCTTCCTCCTACTTAGACAGCAAGCCTGACGTGAGACAGGGATTGTTTCCAACCTGATTAACTTCCATCTACCCCAGTGCTTAGAAGGGCACTTGACACATAGTAAATGTATAAAATGTATAACAAATATCATAAAAAAAGGGGATGTGCAAAAATGGGGCTACTACTATTACTACCACCAGGTCTCAGAAGGTTTGGATAGGCCAGAGTCCATGGTCACTGAGGGGTGGGATGAGTGGAGAGAATTACTCTCTCAGAGAAGCAGTGTGGCTCAGTGGAAAGAGCCCGGGTTTGGGAGTCAGCGGTCATGGGTTCTAATCCCGGCTCCGCCACTTCTCGGCTGTGTGACTTTGGGCAAGTCGCTTCACTTCTCTAGGCCTCAAGTTACCTCATCTGTAAAATGGGGCTGAAGACTGTGAGCCCCCCATGGGACAATCTGATCACCTTGTATCCCCCCCAGTGCTTAGAACAGTGCTTGGCACATAGTAAGCACTTAACAAATACCATCGTTATTATTATTATTATTACTATTTATTGAACACCTTCTAGTACCAAGTGCTGTGTTAAGGGCTTGGTAAAGTACAGGAGAGATAGAAATAGAGATAGAACTGAGAAGCAGCATGGCTTAATGGAAAAACAGTTGGCTTGGGTGTCAGCCGTCTTGGGTTCCAATCCCAACTCTATCAATTGCTTGCTTTGTGACCTTGGGCAAGTCATTTAACTTCTGTGCCTTAGTTTCCTCAGCTGTTAAATAGGGTTTGAATACATGTTCTCCATCCTACTCAGACTGTAAGCCCCTTGCAGGATAGGGACTGTTATCTAATGTGCTTAGAAAGGTCCTTGACACATAGTAAGTGCTCAACAAATGCCATTAAAAAAAACAAAAAAGCTTCCAGGGTAACTGACCAGGCAGATCAGTCATTTTTAATGGGCTCTTATTGTGTGCAGAATACTGTACTAAGAGCTTCAGAGAGTACAATGTAACACTGTAATACTGTCTTTTTGGCTCTTTCTAAGATATTTGTTAATTGCTTAGTATGTGTCAAACACTGTTCTAAGAACTGGGGTAGGTACAAGTTAATTTGGTTGGACACAGTCCCTGTCCCACATGGGGCTCACAGTCTAAGTAGGAGGGAGAACAGGTATCCCCATTTTTCAGGTGAGGAAACTGAGGCACAGAGAAGTTAAGTGACACAGCAGGCAATTGGCAGGGCCGGGAATAGAACCCAGGCCCATGCTCTCTCCAGTAGGCCATGCTGCTTCTCATTGTTATTTTATTATTATTATTAGTAAAAATAATAATAATAATAATAAGCATGCTATTTGCTTACTATGTGCCAAGCACTGTTCTAAGCGCTGGGGTAGATACAAGGTAATCAGGTTGTCCCAAGTGGGGCTTAGTCTTCATACCCATTTTACAGATGAGCCCCACTTGGGCCAACCTGATTACCTTGTATCTACCCCAGTGCTTAGATGAGGTAACTGAGGCACGGAGAAGTTAAGTGGCTTGCCCACGGTCACCCATCATCATCAATCGTATTTATTGAGCACTTACTGTGTGCAGAGCACTGTACTAAGCGCTTGGGAAGTACAAGTTGGCAACATATAGAGACAGTCCCTACCCAACAGTGGGCTCACAGTCTAAAAGACTGTGACACCCAGCAGACAAGTGGCAGAACTGGGATTAGAACTCATGTCCTCTGACTCCCAAGCCCGTGCTCTTGCCACTAAGCCACACTGCTTCTCTAACAATATTTTATATTTTATAACAATATACAATATAACACGGACATGTTCCCTGCCTACAGTGAGCTCCCTCCCCCGGGGCCCAACCCAACCGAAACCAATGTCTCCCCGTCTAGACTGCAAGCTTACTGTGGGCAGGGAATGTGCCTGCTTATTGTTAAAGTGTCCTCTCCCAACTGCTTAGTACAGTGATCTGCACACAGTAAGCGCCCCAAAAATAGGAGTGAATCAATCAATTGTATTTATTAAGCGCTTACTGTGTGCAGAGCACTGTACTAAGCGCTTGGGAAGTACAAGTTGGCAACATATAGAGACAGTCCCTACCCAACAGTGGGCTCACAGTCTAGTGATTGACAAGGGAAATACGCCCAATGTGCTATGAAACAAATGAAATCTCCCATACTGGCAATGAGCGGACCCAATCAGAGTCTCCATTCTGTGTCCCGTTCCCGTGCCGGCAGGAGCTGCTCCAGATGAAGCAGGAGCTGCAGGAGATCCTGATCAGCCGAGAAGAACAGGAAGACCTCCTCCGCAGAAGGGAGCGGGAGTTGACCGCCCTGAAAGGGGCACTCAAGGACGAGGTGTCCAGCCACGACCAGGAGATGGACAGGCTAAAGGAGCAGTACGACGCGGAGCTGCAGGCCCTCCGGGACAGCGTGGATGAAGCCACCCAGGTGAGCGGGCCGCCCCTCTATCCGTGAGGAAGGGAGATATTACTCTGTTTATTTTACTTGTACATATCTATTCGATTTATTTGTTAGTATGTTTGGTTTTGTTCTCTGTCTCCCCCTTTTAGACTGTGAGCCCACTGCTGGGTAGGGACTGTCTCTATATGTTATGAACTTGTACTTCCCAAGCGCTTAGTACAGTGCTCTGCACACAGTAAGCGCTCAATAAATACGATTGATGATGATGATGATGATGATGAGAGAAAGCGTTTCCGAGTCGGTGTAAGGCTGCTCCGGGAGGTGCGGCCCCGCTGCCGCTGGTGTTCCAGGCGGAGTTGTTCCGGATGGCGCTGCTGTGGGCGGTGCGATCCCAGAGAATTTGGTCCCAGGAGGTGTTTTTCCAAGTGGCGTGGCCCTGGAAAGTGTCGCCGGCGGCCTGGTCTGGTCCCGTGGACACCACACCGTTTGGTTTCACAGCCGGCACGAGGCCGAGGCAGATATAAACAGAATACGAGGGAGAGACCAGAGAACGTGTTCCCACGTCTGTTCTGGTAGGGAGGCCATCCTCACGTGTGCACGTGGGGTTTCGGGGCAGGCGGAGACGGTGGTACACGTACACGTCATCATCATCATCATCATTAATCGTATTTATTGAGCGCTTACTGTGTGCAGAGCACTGTACTAAGCGCTTGAGAAGTACAAGTTGGTAACGTATAGAGACAGTCCCTACCCAGCAGTGGGCTTACAGTCTAAAAGGGGGAGACAGAGAACAAAACCAAACATACTAACAAAATAAAATAAATAGAATAGATATGTACAAGTAAAATAAATAAATAAATAGAGTAATAAATATGTACAAACATATATACATATATACAGGTGCTGTGGGGATGGGAAGGAGGTGAGATGGGGGGATGGAGAGGGGGACGAGGGGGAGAGGAAGGAAAAGGCTCAGTCTGGGAAGGCCTCCTGGAGGAGGTGAGCTCTCAGTAGGGCCTTGAAGGGAGGAAGAGAGCTAGCTTGGCGGATGGGCAGAGGGAGGGCATTCCAGGCCCGGGGGATGACATGGGCCGGGGGTCGATGGCGGGACAGGTGAGAACGAGGCCCGGTGAGGAGATTAGCGGCAGAGGAGTGGAGGGTGCGGGCTGGGCTGGAGAAGGAGAGAAGGGAGGTGAGGTAGGTGGGGGTGAGGTGATGGACAGCCTTGAAGCCCAGGGTGAGGAGTTTCTCCCTGATGCGCAGATTGATTGGTAGCCACTGGAGATTTTTGAGGAGGGGAGTAATATGATCAGAGCGTTTCTGGACAAAGATAATCCGGGCAGCAGCATGAAGTACACATGACGAAGGCCCAAGTGTGACACCGCTCCACTTCTGCCTCACTGTTCAGTACCTACGACTCCTATGTGTTTTAGCAATTCTGTAGTATTTAATGTGGTAAAGGAGTAATGGCTGAGGGAAGCCGTAGTAAGCGCTTAACGAATACCATCAAAAAGAAAAGTGGCAGAGGTAGCAGCAATAGGGGAATTGAATTGGTATAGAGAAACCACGTGGTTCAATGGAAAGAGCACGGGCTTGGGAGTCAGAGGTCATGGGTTCAAATTCCGGCTCCGCCAATTGTCAGCTGTGTGACTTTGGGCAAGTCACTTCACTTCTCTGTGCCTCAGTTCCCTCATCTGTAAAATGGGGATGAAGACTGTGAGCCCCACATGGGACAACCTGATCACCTTGTATCCTCCCCAGCGCTTAGCTAATGCTATTATTATTATTATTATTATTATTATAGAAAGTGTTGTTTGAATGAGGAGTCATCAAGCCATCTACCTACTCACCCAACCTAATCCCGGCTCTACCACTGATCTGCTGTGTAATCTTGGGCAAGTCACTTCACTGCTCTGTGCCTCATTTATCTCATTTGTAAAATGGGTATTGAGACAGTGAGCCCCATTTGGGACAGGGACTGTGTCCAACCCGATTTGTTTATATCCACCCCAGTGCTTAGTACAGTGCCTGGCACATAGTAAGCACTTAATAAATATCATGATTATTATTATCCCTATGCAGCCAATGGTGGCCACACCTCCATTTTCCCTTGCATGAGTTTTGCAAACACATAAGCAGCAGTGTGGCCTAGTGAAGGAGCAGACTTGGGAGCTGGGGGACCTGCGCTCTCCTACTTACCTGCTGTGTGACTTTCCCATGGCTTCTGGGCCCCAATTTCCTCACCTATAAAATGAGGTTAAAATACCTCTTCTCCCTCCCCTTTAGTGGTGTGGACCCCCCCAACATGGGACAGAGACTATGTCTAACTTCAGTCAGTCATATATTTATTGAGTGCTTACTGTGGACAGAGCACTGTACTAAGTGCTAGGGAAAGTACAATACCAAAAAGTAGGTAGGGAAGCAGCATGGTTTAATCAATCAATCGTATTTATTGAGCGCTTACTGTGTGCTGAGCACTGTACTATGCGCTTGGGAAGTACAAGTTGGCAACATATAGAGACAGTCCCTACCCAACAGTGGGCTCACAGTCTAGAAGGGTTTAGTAAGTAGAGCATGGGCCTGGGACTCAGAAGGACCTGGGTTCTAATCCCAGCACTGCTGCTTGTCTGCTTTGTGACCTGTGTGGGACAGGGATGGGGATGGTGTTTCCTTCCCCTCCTTCCCCTCCCTGCAGCACCTGTATAGATGTATATATGTTTGTACAGATTTATTACTCTATTTATTTTACTTGTATATATCTATTCTATTTATTTTATTTTGTTAGTATGTTTGGCTTTGTTGTCTGTCTCCGCCTTTTAGACTGTGAGCCCACTGTTGGGTAGGGACCGTCTCTATATGTTGCCGACTTGGACTTCCCAAGCGCTTAGTACAGTGCTCTGCACACAGTAAGCGCTCAATAAATACGATTGATTGATTGATTGATTGACCTTGGGCAAGTCACTTCTCTATGCTTCAGTTAGCTCATCTGTAAAATGGGGATTACGGCCGGGGGCCCCAGGGGGACAGGGACTGAGCCCGACCTGATTCTCTTGTATCTACCCTAGTACTTAGGACAGTGCTTGGCACATAATCTCCGCTTAACAAGTACCATAATTATTATTAGACGAAGAGTTTACAGACCAGAGGACTTATCTTGCAATCACCCAAGCACTTAGTATGGTGCTTGGTGGGCAATAAGTGAGTGCTTAACAAATACCTTAAGAAATACTTTTATTAGCATTACAACCCACACTCTGCCAATACCCCCAGGGTGAGCCCCAGCTCCCAGGGAAGTGGACCCTAACGCTCTCCCTGTACCTGGCAATGTCCCCCAGTGTCACTGAGGGCTGGGTGGACAGGCAGGCTACCCACCCCCGGGAGGAGGAAGGAGCTGTGCCACCCCGGTGGTCCAGGCTGGGGCTTCCTGGGGAGGAAATGAGGCTGGAGGGGGCAGGGCCAGGCCCGGGGCTCTTCCTTTGCCGCTTGGGCAGAAATTGCAGTGACAGGGCTGGGCGGCCCGTGTCCAGACCTTGGCCCCGGGTCGTGTGCGGAGTCCCAATTACGGAACCGTAATTGCTGAAAGGCCGCCCTGTTCGGCACCACAGTGGGAAACAGCTCTGCCCCGGTGGGGCCTGGAGCTGTGGGACAGGGTGGCTATGAAAGGCCGCCTCCTCATCCCTCCCCTGTACCCCCCACAACCCCGGGCCCCCCTCAGCTCTCCTGTGAGCCTGGGCTCAAGGCCCAGTCCTCGGTCTCCGTCCAGGGAGCGACTGTCAGCACCAGGCCAAGAGCTGCGGTTTATCATCCTTCCACTTCTGTATGGGAAGCAGCGCGGCCTAGTATGTTGCCGACTTGTACTTCCCAAGCGCTTAGTACAGTGCTGTGCACACAGTAAGCGCTCAATCAATCAATCGTATTTATTCAGCATCATCATCAATCGTATTTATTGAGCGCTTACTGTGTGCAGAGCACTGTACTAAGCGCTTGGGAAGTACAAGCTGGCAACATATAGAGACAGTCCCTACCCAACAGGGGCTCACAGTCTAGAAGGGGGAGACAGAGAACAAAACCAAACATACTAACAGAATAAAATAAATAGAATAGATAGGTACAAGTAAAATAAATAAATAAATAGAGTAATAAATATGTACAAACATATATACATATATACAGGTGCTGTGGGAAAGGGAAGGAGGTAAGATGGGGGGGGATGGAGGGGCCTGCACCCCCCGCAACCCCAAGGCCCAGTCCTCGAACTCCGTCCAAGGAGCGACTGTCAGCACCAGGCCAAGAGCTGCGGTTTATCATCCTTCCACTTCTGTATGGGAAGCAGCGTGGCCTAGTTTGTTGCTGACTTGTACTTCCCAAGCGCTTAGTACAGTGCTGTGCACACAGTCAGCGCTCAATAAATATGATTGAATGAATGAGTGAATGAATGAAGAAGCAGCATGGCTCAGTGGAAAGAGCACGGGCTTTGAAGCCAGAGGTCATGGGTTCAAATGCCGACTCTGCCACAAGTCTGCTGTGTGACCTTGGGCAAGCCACTTAACTTCTCTGAGCCTCAGTTCCCTCATCTGTAAAATGGGGATTAAGACTGTGAGCCCCAGGTGGGACAACTTGATCACCTTGTAACCCCCCAGTGCTTAGAACAGTGCTTTGCACATAGTAAGCACTTAACAAATGCTATTATTATTATTATTATTATTATTATTATTATTATTATTATTATTATTATTATTATTATTAATGAAGAGAGCCCGGGCCTGGGATTCAGAGGTCTGGGGTCCTAATCCCTGCTCCACCATGTTCCTGCTGTGTGACCTTGGGCAATTGACTTAACTTCTGTGCTTCACTCCCTGTAAAATAGGGATTCAATACTTGTTCTCCTCCTACCTAGTCTGTGAGCCCCATGTGGAACCTGGTTATCTTGTATCTACCCTAGCGCTTAGTAATAATATTCATGATGGTATTTGTTAAGCGCTTATGCTAGGTATCAAGCACTGTTCTAAAGGCTGGGGGAGGTACAAACTAAGCAGGTTGGACACAGTCCCTGTCCTAAATGGGGCTCACAGTCTTAATCCCCATTTTACAGATGAGGTAACTGAGGCCCAGAGAAGTTTAGTGACTTGCCCAAAGTCACACAGCACCAAAGTGGCAGAGCTGGGATGAGAAACCAGGTCTTTCTGGCTCCCAGGCCTGTGCTCTATCCACCAGGCAACACTGTTTCCTACATTGCTTGGGACATAGTAAGCACTTAACAAATTGGTTTTGTTCTCTGTCTCCCCCTTTTAGACTGTGAGCCCACTGTTGGGTAGGGACTGTCTCTATATGTTGCCAACTTGTACTTCCCAAGCGCTTAGTACAGTGCTCTGCACACAGTAAGCGCTCAATAAATACGATTATGATGATGATGATGATATCACAGTAATTATTTTTATTGCTGTTATTATTATCCCTCACACCCCCAGGACAGGCTTTCATGCCAACAGCTCCTACCGTGGCCTAGTGGATAGAGCCCAGGCCTGGGAATCAGAAGGACCTGGATTCTAAAATCGTTTACACCACTTGTCTGCTGCGTGACCTTGGGGAAGTCACTTAACTTCTCTGTGCCTCAGTTACCTCATTTGTAAAATGGGGATGAAGACTGTGATTACCTTGTATCTACCCCAGTGCTTGGCACATAGTAAGCACTTAACAAATACCGACATTATTATTATTATTATTATTACTTAATTCTCTGTGCCTCAGTTCCTTCATCTGTGAAATGGGGACTAAGACTGTGAGCCCTCTGTGGGACAGGGACTGTGTCCCAGTGCTTAGAACAGTGCCTGGCACATAATAAGCACTCAATTGTTAATATTATTATTATTATTATTACCACCGTTCTGGGCTGCCCCCCACCTGCCCTGGCTGTACCCTTCCTCCCTCTCCCCAGTTTTGGGGGCCCCCAACCCTTTCTGCAGATCACGTGTGTCAACATAGGAACAGCTGCTCCATTCATTCATTCAATCGTATTTATTGAGCGCTTACTGTGTGCAGAGCACTGTACCAAGCGCTTGGGAAGTACAAGTTTGCAACATATAGAGACAGTCCCTACCCAACAGCGGGCTCACAGTCTAGTAGAAGACTCCTAAGTGGTGCTCCACCTCTACCCAGTTCACCCAGCTCGTCACCCCCAACCTGTGGCTGGCCGTAGTGGTCACCTGCCCAACCGGGCTGCCGGGGTGACCAGCTTGTCCCCACTGCCAGTGTGCTCCACACCTGTGAGAGTGAGATCCCGCCAATGCCCCAGGGCCAGGCTGGTCGGGGGAAAGAGCAGGGTGGGTCCGGGGTCAGAGGTCACCCGCCTCCAGGCAGGGATTGGAGTCCTGGAGTTGGGACCTGGGTTGGGGGCTTTCCCAGGGCCCTTGACAGTGAGCCAAGGGACCCCCCAGGGCTCTTGGAGAGGGTCCTTCCTGAGTCTGTGCCTTTGGCAAGGCCCTACTGAGAGCTCACCTCCTCCAGGAGGCCTTCCCACACTGAGCCCCTTCCTTCCTCTCCCCCTCGTCCCCCCTCCATCCCCCCCATCTTACCTCCTTCCCTTCCCCACAGCACCTGTATATATGTATATATGTTTGCACGTATTTATTACTCTATTTATTTATTTATTTATTTATTTTACTTGTACATATCTATTCTATTTATTTTATTTGGTTAGTATGTTTGGTTTTGTTCTCTGTCTCCACCTTTTAGACTGTGAGCCCACTGTTGGGTAGGGACTGTCTCTACATGTTGCCAATTTGTACTTCCCAAGCGCTTAGTACAGTGCTCTGCACATAGTAAGCGCTCAATAAATACGATTGATTGATTGATTGATATTTATTACTCTATTTTACTTGTACATATCTATTCTATTTATTTTATTTTGTTAGTATGTTTGGTTTTGTTCTCTGTCTTCCCCTTTTAGACTGTGAGCCCACTGTTGGGTAGGGACTGTCTGTAGGTGTTGCCAACTTGTACTTCCCAAGCGCTTAATACAGTGCTCTGCACACAGTAAGCGCTCAGTAAATATGATTGATTGATTGATTGATGGGCTCCTAGGTCTGCCTTCCTCTGCAGAAAGGTTGTTTTTTTATGGTGTAAAGTGCTTACTTTGGGCCAAGAGTAGGGGTGGATCTGTTCAGATGCATTCCTTGTGCCACCTCGTGTAAGGTGGAGGGGGAGCCAGCAAGTAATAATAATAATAATGATGGCATTTGCTAAACGCTCACTCTGTGCCAAACACTGCTCTAAGCGCTGGAGGGGATACAAGGTAATCAGGTTATCCCAAGTGGGGCTCACAGTCTTAATCCCCATTTTACAGATGAGGTAACTGAGGCACAGAGAAGTTAAGTGACCTGCCCAAGGTCGCACAGCTGACAAGTGGCGGACGCAGGATTAGAACCCACGACCTCTGACTCCCAAGCCCGTGCTCGTGAAGAGTCACAGGTCTTGGGTTCTAATCCCGGCGCCGCCACTTGTCTGCTATGTGACCTTGGGCAAGTCGATTATCCGTGCTTCAGTTCCCTCATCTGTAAAATGGGGATTAAGACTGTGAGCCCCACTTGGGACAACGTGATCACCTTGGATCTACCCCAGCACTTAGAACAGTGCTTGCAACGTAGTAAGTGCTTAACAAATACTACTATTATTATTATTATGATTATTATTTCCACTGAACCACGCTGCTTCTCTAATAATGGTATTTGTAAAATCCCCGTTTTACAGATGAGGGAACTGAAGCACGGAGAAGTTATGTGACTTGCCCAAAGTCATACAGCTGACAAGTGGCGGAGCCTGGATTCCAACCCACATCTCTGGCTCCCAAGCCCAGGTTCTTTCCACTCCCCAGGACACAGATGAGGAAACAGTGGCCCAGAGAGGTTAAGGGCTATGACCAGTTCACCCAGTGAGGCAGGCTGGGCTCTTTCCCCCTGATAGATCAATGAATCAATCAGTAATAATAATAATAATAATAACTGTGCTATTGTGTGTTTACTGTGTGCCGGGCACTGTACCAAGCATTGGGGTGGAGACAAACAAATTGGGCTGGACACAGTCCCTGTCCCGCATGGGGCTCAGTCTTAATCCCCATTTTACAAGTAACCAAGACACAGAGAAGTGAAGCACTTATATATCTGTAATTTATTTATATTAATGTCCATCTCCCCCTCTAGGCTGTAAGCTCATTGTGGGCAGGGAATGTGTCTGCTTATTGTTGTACTGTACTTTCCCAAGTGCTTAGTACAGAGCTCTGCACACTACACAGTAAGCTCTCAATAAATGCATTGAATGAAAGTGACTTGCCCAAGGCCATACAGCAGACAAGTGGCAGAGTCAGCATTACTAAACACTTGGGAGAGTACAGTATAACAATAATAATAATAATGATGGCATTTATTAAGCGCTTACTATGTACAAAGCACTGTTCTAAGCGCTGGAGAGGTTACAAGGTGATCAGGTTGTCCCACGGGGGGCTCACAGTCTTAATCCCCATTTTACAGACGAGGTAACTGAGGCACAGGGAAGTTAAGTGACTTGCCCAAAGTCACACAGCTGACAATTGGCGGAGTCGGGATTTGAACCCATGACCTCTGACTCCAAAGCCCGTGCTCTTTCCACTGAGCCACGCTGCTTTTCTTACCCAGTCCCCAGGCCCAGTCCCTGCCTACAGTGAGCTTACAGTCTAGAGGGGGAGATAGACATTAATATATATAAATGCATTATGGATATGTACCTAGAGAGGTTGAGGGCCTTGTCCAAGGTTGTACAGTGAGGCAAGGCCAGGCTCCTCCCTCCATCCTAAGTGGTTTATGAGAGGTAAGGACTATATATATTGCCGACTTGTACTTCCCAAGCGCTTAGTGCAGTGCTCTGCACACAGTGAGCGCTCAATAAATACAATTGAATGAATGAATGAATCTCGGGAAGGTTTGTGCCTTCTCTCGCCACACAGTTCCACTGCCCAGGCCTGAGATCTGGTGGTCTTCTTCCGGCATTCAGTTAAAAGGATCATTTGCTCTCAGGGACCCCACGTTCTCTCCCTCCTCTTCTTGTCAGTTTGGAGCAGGCGCAAGTTTCCACCTTCAGCTCAAAAAACAACAGAGAAAGCCCATGTTTTCCAAGAGGAAAATCTCCTTAACGGATCTTGGCAAGTCATTAGAAGAAAGTCGGCCCAGATTATAGGGTCAGAGAGAGTGGAATGGGGGGAGGGGGTTTTGGCCACCCTGGTGGTCTCCCCCTCCTCCCGAATCCCGCCTCTCCAAGGTCAGCATGAGTCCTTGGCTGTATCCTGGTTGCCGTCTCCCTGCCGACCGCGGCCTGGTGTGTCCTGGGCTTGCAGTGGTCCCTAAACTCCTGGTCCCATTGTGGGGTGGCCTGTGAGCAGGGGTCTCGGGGGCATCTGAAGTTAAAGTGCTCGAGACCAGCTGCCTTCAAAAACCAGTTTGGGTTTGTGGGAGGAAGGGGTCGGTCCCTTCTTTTATGATTAATAATTGTGATATTAAATGATTACTATGTGCCAAGCACTGTCCTAAGTGCCGGGGTAGCTAGAAGATAATCAGGCCCCACCGGGGGCTCACAGTCTAAGTAGGAGGAAGAATGGGTATTGAATCCCAATTGCAGATGAAGGGACTGGCGCGTGGATAAGTGAAGTGACTTTCCCAAGGTCATACAGCAGATAAGTGGCGGAGCTGGCATTAGAACCCAGCTCCTCTGATTCCCTGGCCCCCTGCTCTATCTTTTAGACTGTGAGCCCACTGTTGGGTAGGGACTGTCTCTATATGTTGCCAACTTGTACTTCCCAAGCACTTAGTACAGTGCTCTGCACACAGTAAGCGCTCAGTAAATACGATTGATGGATCCACCGGGCCGTGCTGCTTCTCTTAGCCTAAAACCGTGACCCCTTCCCGGATTTCTGGGCAACGGGAAGAAGAAGGGTCAAGTCGAGAAACACTCTTTCCTCTGAATGGAAGAGTCCCTAGAGGGTCATTTAGTCCAGTCCCCTGCCTGTCCGCTCCCAGGAGAGCCTCTTCTAACTCCCAAAGCAGCTGGTGGGGGGAATCACCACTATTGGCTCTCTACCCCGGTGTTTTGGGCAAGGGTAGTCCGCGGTGGCTAATCCATTAGTCTAACCCTCATCCCTCTGGCTGCTGTGCAGTTTGGGAAGGCTGGAACACTAAAGCTAGGTGGAACTGTAGCAGATGGGAGGCGACATTCCGATCATCAAGAATTCCAGTGGGTGGAGTGAGGCTAAGAGGGCGACAATTCCAGAGCCCCCCCCTCGGGCTCCAGGGTGTTGACTGGATGTCCAGCTGGCCATGCTTGGGCCTCACCCCTGCTGCTCCAGTGAGAGAGGACCGGCCAGTTCTGAGCTGGTTTGGGCTGGCAGCCCGGGGCCTGTTCCCTTTCCTGGAGCCCCGACCAGAGATCAGGAGAAGTCAGGACTGCGGTGTCGGGGGAGGGAGGGAGAAACGTGGCCAGAAATTGTGGGGAGGGGAGGAGGTAGGGAGGCTGGCAAGAGGATCCAGCCCCGGACCGTGACCAGGCCTTGGAGGGGGGTAGGGAGGGTACTGCCGTGCCAAAATAGCTCCTTATTGAGAACCTAATCCCCTTCCCAGGCCGCCTCCCACCTGTCCCTAGCACTCATGTCCTGCAGAATAAAAATCACTGTGGTATTTGTTGAGCTCTTAAACAAGCACTGTACTAAGCGCTAGGGTAGATACAAGGTAATCCCGTCGGACACAGTCCCTGTCCCAAATGGGGCTCGCGACCTGAGAGGGAGAACAGGTATTCAATCCCAACTTTACAGGTGAGTCACGGAGAAATTAAGGTCACACAGGAGACAAGTGGCAGAGCCGGGTTTAGAACTCAGATTGCCTGACTCCCAAGCTAGTGATTTTTTCACTAGACCTCACTGTTTCCTACACTGTGTACCACAGTGCAAGCCCTCTCCCCAGATGGTCAGGGAGCGGGTCTAATTACCACTTATCAATTAATCGTATTAATCAAATGCTTAGTTTGCAGAGCACAGTACTAAGCATTTAGCACTTGTATAATAATAATAAGTAATAGTTGTGGTATTTGTTAAATGCTTAATATGTGCCAGGCACTGTACCGAGTGCTTGCCTCTACATTTTTTTTAATGGTATTTGTTAAGCACTTGCTGTGTGTCAAGCAGCGTGGCTCAGTGGAAAAAGCACGGGCTTTGAAGTCAGAGGTCATGGGTTCAAATCCCGGCTCCACCACTTGTCAACTGTGTGACTTTGGGCAAGTCACTTAACTTCTCTGGGCCTCAGTTCCCTCATCTGTAAAATGGGGATGAAGACTGTGCGCCCCACGTGGGACAACCTGATCACCTTGTAAATTCCCCAGCGCTTAGAACAGTGCTCTGCACATAGTAAGCGCTTAATAAATGCCATTATTATTATACACTGTTCTAAGATCTGGGAGTGGCTCAGTGGATAGCACACAAGCCCGGGATTCAGAAGGACCTGGGTTCTAATCCCAGCTCCGCCACGTGTCTGCTGTGTGACCTTTGGTCTGGCACGTAGTAAGTGCTTAACAAATACTACAATTATTATTAACTTCTCTGAGCCTCATTTACCTCATCTGTAAAATGGGGATTTAGAGTGTGAGCCCCATGTGAGACAGGGACTGTGTCCAACCTGATTACCTTGTGTCTACCTCAGCACTTAGAACAGTGCTTGGCACATAGTAAGCACTTAAGTACCATTATTATTATTATTATCATTATTATTATTAGTAGTAGTAGTAGTGTTAAGTAAATAAGGTTGGACACAGTCCCTGTCCCGCATGAGGTTCAAAGTCTAAGTAGGGTGGAGAACAGGAATAATAATAATTGTGGTATTTGTTAAATGCTTATTATGTGCCAGGCACTATACTAAGCGCTGGGTAGATACAGGCCTTCAAACTCTGTGAGCCCTCTTGTTGGGTAGGGACTGTCTCTATATGTTGCCAACTTGTACTTCCCAAGCGCTTAGTACAGTGCTCTGCACACAGTAAGTGCTTAATAAATATGATTGAATGAATGAATACAAGCTAATTGGGTTGGACACAGTCCCTATCCCACATAGGACTCAGAGTCCTAATCTCCATTTTACAGATGAGGGAACTGAGGCACAGAGAAATTAAGTGACTTGCCCAAGGTCACATAGCAGACTCAAATTGGAGTGGGGAATAGAACCCAGGTCCTCTAATAATAATAATAATAATAATAATAATAATAATAATAATAATGATGATGGCATTTATTAAGCGCTTACTATGTGCAAAGCACTGTTCTAAGCACTGGGGAGGTTACAAGGTGATCAGGTTGTCCCACGTGGGGCTCACAGTCTTAATCCCCATTTTCCAGATGAGGTAACTGAGGCCCAGAGAAGTTCAGTGACTTGCCCAAGGTCACACAGCTTGGCGGAGCCGGGATTTGAACCCATGACCTTTGACTCCAAAGCCCGTGCTCTTTCCACTGAGCCACGCTGCTTCTCTAATCCCCAGGGCTGTGCTCTATCCACTAGGCCACACCATTCATTCATTCATTCATTCGTATTTATTGAGCGCTTACTGTGGGCAGAGCACTGTACTAAGCGCTTGGAAAGTACAATTCAGCAACAAAGAGAGACAATCCCTGCCACAATGGGCTCACAGTCTAGAAGGGGGGAGACAGACATCAAAATAAGGAAACAGGCAGGCAGCAGCAGTGTTTGGGTGCATGGTTTGGGGTGCGGGCTGAGGGCCCTGCAGTAGAACAGATGCAGGTGGTGATGGAGGGGGGGGAATTGTTTTGCTGTTGTGTTTTCATTCTCCCGATCAAGCCAGGCCAGGCTGAATTTTTCCCCTCCTGGGCTAGAGATGGGGACCTGGAGTAGGTGGACTCTGCTGCGGCCCCTCTCTAATCCCCAGGGCTGTGCTCTATCCACTAGGCCACACCATTCATTCATTCATTCGTATTTATTGAGTGCTTACTGTGGGCAGAGCACTGTACTAAGCACTTGGAAAGTACAGTTCAATCAATCAATCAATCAATCAATCGTATTTATTGAGCGCTTACTATGTGCAGAGCACTGTACTAAGCGCTTGGAAAGTACAGTTCAGCAACAAAGAGAGACGATCCCTGCCACAGTGGGCTCACAGTCTAGAAGAGGGGAGACAGACGTCAAAATAAGGAAACAGGCAGGCAGCTGCAGTGTTTGAGTACATGGTTTGGGGTGCGGGCTGAGGGCCCTGCAGTAGAACAGATGCAGGTGGTGATGGAGGCGGGGGAATTGTTTTGCTGTTGTGTTTTCATTCTCCCGATCAAGCCAGGCCAGGCTGAATTTTTCCCCTCCTGGGCTAGAGATGGGGACCTGGAGTAGGTGGACTCTGCTGCGGCCCCTCTCTAATCCCCAGGGCTGTGCTCTATCCACTAGGCCACACCATTCATTCATTCATTCGTATTTATTGAGCGCTTACTGTGGGCAGAGCACTGTACTAAGCACTTGGAAAGTACAGTTCAATCAATCAATCAATCAATCGTATTTATTGAGCGCTTACTATGTGCAGAGCACTGTACTAAGCGCTTGGGAAGTTCAGCAACAAAGAGAGACAATCCCTGCCACAGTGGGCTCACAGTCTAGAAGGGGGGAGACAGACATCAAAATAAGGAAACAGGCAGGCAGCTGCAGTGTTTGAGTACATGGTTTGGGGTGTGGGCTGAGGGCCCTGCAGTAGAACAGATGCAGGTGGTGATGGAGGGGGGGGAATTGTTTTGCTGTTGTGTTTTCACTCTCCCGATCAAGCCAGGCCAGGCTGAATTTTTCCCCTCCTGGGCTAGAGATGGGGACCTGGAGTAGGTGGACTCTGCTGCGGCCCCTCCCACGTATTCTCTCTCTCTCTCTCTGCCTTTCTCTCTCATTCTCTCATTTTCATTTTCTTTCTCTTTCAATACCTTTCTCTCATTCTCATTGTCTCTCATTCTCCCTCTGCCTTTCGTTCTCTCAGAGAAGCAGCGTGGCTCAGTAGGAAAGAGCACGGGCTTTGGAGTCCGAGGTCGGGGTTCAAACCCCGGCTCCGCTAATTGTCAGCTGTGGGACTTTGGGCAAGTCACTTCACTTCTCTGTGCCTCAGTGACCTCATCTGTAAAATGGGGATTAAGACTGTGAGCCCCACGAGGGACAACCTGATCACCTTGCAACCTTCCCAGTGCTTAGAACAGTGCTTTGCACATAGTAAGCGCTTAATAAATGCCATCATTATTTATTTATTTATTATTATTTTCATTTTCTCTCTGCCTTTCTCTTTGTCTTGCATTTCATTTTCTCTCATTCTCTCTACGCTTTCTCATTCTCTCTCTTTCTCCCTGCCTTTCTCATTCTGTTTATATATGTTTGTACATATTTATTACTCTATTTGTTTATTTATTTTATTTGTACATATCTATTCTATTTATTTTATTTTGTTAGTATGTTTGGTTTTGTTCTCTGTCTCCCCCTTTTAGACTGTGAGCCCACTGTTGGGTAGGGACTGTCTCTATATGTTTCCAATTTGTACTTCCCAAGCGCTTAGTGCAGTGCTCTGCACATAGTAAGCGCTCAATAAATACAATTGATTGATTGATTGATTGATTCTGTCTCATTTTTATTTTCTATCTCATTCTCTCATTTTCATTTTCTCTCATTCTCTCTTTCTCTCTGCCTTTCTCATTCTTTCTCTCATTTTCACTCTTTCTGTCCCCCCCCCCCCCACCTCCCCTGGAGGGAGCAGCCAGGGACCTGCTTCTCAGCAAAGGCAGGGATGGTAGGTGACCCTCTGTAGAGATAAGATCATCCCAACCATCTGGGTAAGCAGGAATTGGAATCCTTATCTGCGTCTGCGGCAACAAAGACCTGGCCACCCCTTTCCTCCCCTCGCCTCCCCCCAAGGGTCCCGATAGACCAATCAGGGAAGTGAAGGGGACGCCTCGGGCCGGATCTTTCCATCTGCCTGTCTTTGGACAAGGCTCCATCCTACTGGTCATCCTGGTTGTACCTTCTGTTAATTATGTTGGCCAACTTGTACTTCCCAAGCACTTCCCAAGTGCTCTGCACACAGTAAGCCCTCAATAAATACGATTGAATGAATGAATGAATGTTAATGTGCTAAGCGCTGTACTGAGAGCTGGGATAGGTACAAGGAACAAGGTCACAAACAGGTCACCCACACTGGGGCTCATGGTGGAATGGCCTTGTTCGGTTTGGCTTGATTGGGGTGAGACTTAACCAGGGCTCCTGGAAGTCCCTGGTTGAGGAGCTTGGGCGGAACCAGCTGTAGCCCTGAAGGCCTTCCCTCCCCCATTTCCTCCTCCCCACCCCTGCTCCCTTCAGTTGTATTTAATTACCCATCCTAGGCCTCTTTGGAATGGGAATTTGTGACTGAATGAGGCTGGTTTGAAAGGGAAGGGGCATGGAGAGGGGGCTGAGGGGATCCAGCTGTGGTAGGGAAAGGGGGTGGGGGGATGGGAATTCCTGGTCCCAAGACTGTCCTGCCTGTCCACTCCTGGATGCACTCCCTCCCTGACACTCACAAGAGGCCAGTGATGAGACTACAAGACCCCCAGTGGGGAGCACCCCCTCCTCCTTTACCATCTGCACTTCAGGTCAGAAAGTCACCTTGCCCCCTCCTGTCTCACCTCGCTTCTCTCCTGCTTCAACCCAGCCCGCACACTTTGCTCCCTAATGCCAACCTTCTCACTGTGCCTCCATCTCTTCTATCTCGCTGCCAACCCCTAGCCTGCATCCTGCCTCTGGCCTGGAATGCCCTCCCTCCTCAAATCCGACAGACAGTGATTCTCCCCCAATTCAAAGCCTTATTGAAGGCCCATCTCCTCCTAAGTCCCCCTTTCCTCTTCTCCCACTCCCTTCTGGGTCACCCTGACTTGCTCCCTTTGTTCTTCCCCCATCCCAGCCCCACAGCACCGATGTACATATCTGTTATTTATTTATATTAATGTCTGTCTCCCCCCTCTAGAATGTAAGCTCCTTGTGGGCAGGGAATGTGTCTGTTTATTGTTGTGTTGTACTCTCCCAAGTGATTAGTACCATGCTCTGCACACAGTAAGCACTCACTAAATATGATTGAATGAATTAGTACAGTGCTCTACACGCAGTAAGAGTTCAATAAATGCAATTGAATGAATTAGTGAATGAATGACAGGGGTGGCTCTTGGGCACAGAGCCTGTGGCTGGCACCAGTCCAGGTGGAGAACAGAGGCCTTGGTTGAGGGGTGAATGTGAGGGGAGAAGCCCAGAAAATACCAGTATGTCTCTTTGGGTATTGCAGTTTCTACACCAGGACAGTTGGGTGGAGCGACTGAATGGACAGAAATTTCCAAGGCAGCTTAGAGAGCCTTGCATTTTAACCCCTTTCCAAGAAGCTCACCCTGCCTCCTGCCCGGAAGAGTGGTCTGGTTTGGACCCTGGGGAAGAAGGGGAGGGAGAGAGCGTGAGTGTGTATGCGTGTGCGGCGAGTATGTGCACTCACTGGGCCCAGAATTGATGGTTATCTCCAGACACAATATCCAGCTGGCTTTGTCCCGTTATCACCCAACAGGAATGAGGTCCCCTGCCTTCTCCCGGCAGGGTCAGTCAGCCTGGGGGAGAGGGGAGGGAGGAGGCCAGCTTACTCCTGGCCCCTGATAAGGATGGGGTAATAATAATAATAATGATGGAGAAGCAGCGTGGCTCAGTGGAAAGAGCCCGGGCTTCGGAGTCAGAGGTCATGCGTTCAAATTCCGGCTCCGCCAATTGTCAGCTCTGTGACTTTGGGCAAGTCACTTCACTTCTCTGGGCCTCAGTGACCTCATCTGTAAAATGGGGACTAGGACTGTGAGCCCCCCATGAAACAGCCTGATCACCTTGTAACCTCCCCAGCGCTTAGAACAGTGCTTTGCACATAGTAAGCGCTTAATAAATGCCATTATTATTATTATTTGTTAAGCACTTACAATGTGCAAAGCACTGTTCTAAGCGCTGGGGAGGTTACAAGGTGATCGGGTTGTCCCACAGAGGGGGCTCACAGTTTTAATCCCCATTTTACAGATGAGGGAACTGAGGCCCAGAGAAGTTAAGTGGCTTGCCCAAAGTCACACAGCTGAGAGTTGGAGGAGCCGGGATTTGAACCCATGACCTCTGACTCCAGAGCCCTTGCTCTTTCCACCAAGCCACGCTGGTAGGGGCGGGCAGGGAGAAGAAAGAGCATGGCCTCTCCGGGGCTGATGATGGGCCAGCTGGATGTATAGCCCGGTACTGATACTTCCAAATTTCCCCCAGCCCAGCTGCCGCGAGAGTGGTAGGGGGTGACGGAAGAGCGTTGGGGGTGACAGACCCCATCAACCCTTGACTGCTGGGAAAAAAAGCAGGTTGGAGGAGGAGGAGGAGGCTGGAATCTGGGCCGGAGGGTGGGCAGCCTGCCCTCCCCATCCCCTGTCCTCGCCCCTGCCATGGGCCAGCATAATGGCCACTGGTGGGAGTCTGGTGCCCAGGTTGCCCGCCACCAGAGCAGCCTTCGGCCCGTGTGGAGCATGAGGGATCCTGAGGTGTGGAGCGGAGAAGCCAGACCCCCACCCGTCCAGGGGTGGAGTCAATCCCCTGCGGGAGGCTTGGATGCAGAACAGGACACACTGGAGAAGATGTTCCAGTCTCCCCGGCTGCCTCGGTTGCTCCTGGTCTGGTCCACGCCCCACCCGGATCACGAAGCAGCATGACCTTTCATACATTCATTCATTCATTGTCGTATTTATTGAACGCTTACTCTGGGCAGAGCACTGTACTAAGTGCTTGGGAAGTACAAATCTGCTAGTGGGAAGATCATGGGACTGGGAATCAGAGGACCTGGGTTCTAATCCCGGCTCCCCCACTCATCTTCTGTACGATTTTGGACAAGTCACTTAACTTCTTTTTGCCTCAGTGACCTCACTTGTAAAGTGGGGGCTCAATATCTGTTCTCCTTGCAGTTTAGAATGTGTGGGACAGGAGGGACAGGAACTGTGTCAGATCTGATTATTCTGTATCCCCCCCAGTGCTTAGAACAGTGCTTGACACATAGTAAGCACTTAACAAATGCCATTAAGAATAATAATAATAATAATGATGGCATTTGTTAAGCGCTTACTATGTGCAAAGCACTGTTCTAAGCACTAGGGGGGAATACAATGTGATCAGGTTGTCCCACGTGGGGCTCACAAGTCTTAATCCCCATTTTTACAGATGAGGGAACTGAGGCTCAGAGAAGTTAAGTGACTTGCCCAAGGTCACACAGCAGACTTGTGGTGGAGCCAGGATTCGAACCCCTGACCTCTGACTCCAAAGCCCGTGCTCTTTCCACTGAGCCACGCTGCTTTTCTAATAAGCAGCTTCTCTAATTATAATTATTATTAGTAGTAGTAGTTATGGTATTATCATCATTTGGGACATTGCCATTGGGCAGGATGGTCAGAAAAGGGGCAACAAGAAAAGGGCCACCGATTAAGTGAAGGTGGCAATGATGCCCGTATGTTGCTAGTGACCCTCGGGAAGGTAGGCCCCTGATGGAGGTGGGGGTAAGGCCTGGTGGGGGTCTTTCTATGCAAGGACCCAGACTGGTGGAAGGGGGTCTCACCCGCTTGAGGCCCAAGAAACCGTCCTTCCTGTCCAGTGTGGAAGCAAATAGGGCCTGTGACCTTGCACTGGGCAGCCCGCTGGTTGTTGGGCTGCCTCCTAACTGTGTCCTGCCCTGCGGGAGGGGCAGCCCAACCCCTCTGTTTATTCAGCTGCTCCTGCAGGCCTGGGTCTCAGCCACCCACAGAGCCAACCCGGGAGAGGAGAGAGTTGGTTTTGGGGGAGGGGGTGCACTACAGGGCTTGGGGCAAGTGACCCCCAGCACAGTCTGGGAACCCCAGTAGCCCCCCCAAATTTGTTTGGATGAACCCACTGGGGGGTTGCCTTGGGTCTCTCGGTCCTCTCCGGTTCTCTGCCTTGAATCCTGGCACTGAGTATGGCATTCTGGGCCTTGTGGGCTCCAGGACTGACTCGGACATTGTCAGGCTGTTGGGAGGTGGACTCTGTGAGCACCTGGTTTAGGGCATTTGGGGGCTCCAGCCAAGACGAGCAGGGCTCTGGAAGACGGGTCTCCATCTGGATGCAGTTTTAACTTGTTGCAGGACATGTGTGTGCTTATACGTACATGGTACAGGTCCAAATCCTTCCCAGACTCTCCAAAGAGGGCAGCTGAGCGGCCAGGGTTGTAAGGTCAGGTGTCGGATGGGGTTTTCAGGGCACGTGACCCTTCTCCAGGAAGACTGCCAGCCCAAGGAGCTGAAGCAGAAAGAAGAGGAACCATCCTTAGATGCCTTCTTGGGAGGCAAGGAGCCAGGAGGGTGTCAGGCCAGGGCCGATTAATCCCTGCCGGCTGGGAGCCAGCATTGTGGTGATGGGAGCCGGGGCAGTGGTGGGACTCAGGAGCTCTCAGCAGTCTAGCTCCCTTGCTTGGGAGGACGGGTAAAAGGGGGACAGACTGGGGAGGCAGTTTGCCCGTGATTCGGGGTCCTGACCACCTCTACCCAGAGACCTGCCCACTGAGCCACCCTCCTGCCTTTGACCCCGAGTCAAACCCTTAAGTTATTTTTGCCTGTTCCCATGGTTTTCAAGGATAAGGGTAGCAAATCTTGTTTCCGAGACCTTCACGGGGACGCTAGCTTTGAATTTGTTAATCTGAATATGTGTTATACTGAAAAATTCTCCATGTCCTGAAGAAACAGAAGGAAAGGTAAGTCCTTTAGAAACAGTCTGGGCTACGAGAAGCCTGCTGCCAGATTCTTGGGCCACCCCTTGTTTGACCAGACACCTTGAGGGCAGGTGTTTGCCCTACAGAATGGGTGTGTATTGTGTTCAGCCCTCATTGTGATCCAAGCGGCCCACAACTCTAGGCCTTCAAGATGAGGGGAAAGAGGCTTTCTCTGCCCCAGGGCGGCACCGGGCTGGTGATGAATCCCCCTGGATGGGGGGTGCCCGTGAGGGCAGGGACTGACTGTCGCCCCTGCTTGTTTCTGGCAGAACATCGTGGCGCTGGCCAGCCGGGAGAGCCCGACGGCACGCAATGGCCCCGAGGGCCAAGTGAGGGCCCTGGCAGAGGAGAATGAGAAGCTGCGAGCCCGGGTTAGGGAGCTGGAGCTGGACGCGGCACAGCTGGAGGACGAGGTCGACGCTGTGTGTGGAGGCGATGGCGAGGTCTGGGAAAGGGTCCGGAAGCTTGAGGTGAGGACCCCCGGGCAGGTGGGTGGCCCCAGACTTGGGAGGTGCGAGGGAGGGGTGAGGCTGGGATGCAGGACGAGGGAAGGGGCAGGCCTGGGGAGGTCCAGTCTGCCCCTGCACCTTCTTTTTTCCTTCCCATGACTGCCCAAGGAAGGAAGACGAGGTTCAAGGATGAAGTTGGCGTTACTGTCAGGGTTATCTATGGAGACCCTGCTAAAGGCCGAGCACTGTACTAAGGGCTCAGGCTGCCCAACTTTAAGGGCTTCCATTCTATCGAAAGGGGGCCTTGGTCCAGCCCGGGGAGGCCCTCTGCCTTGCCGAGACCCACTGGTCTCAGAGAGGTGGGTGGAATGGGGTTCCCTCCCCCCGGGGAAGTGGAGTTGCCGTGCGTCCTGCTCTGTGGAGAGAGGTGGTGGTGGAGGGGGATGGGAAAGGGTGACCGCTCGCTGTCTGATGGCAGGGGGAGAAGCAGCAGCTGCAAGAGGCCCTGGCGCGGGCCGAGGAACAGGACCGGGAGATGGTGTCAACCACCCGGGCACTGGAGAAGCAGCTGGAGGATGTCCAGGTAGTTCCCAGGGCCAGACCCTCGTGAGCTTTGCTGGGCGGGGCAGGCTGGGAATCAAAGTTGGAACCGAACTGAGAGGGAGGCACAAGCTGGCTCTCCAAAGGCCTCCCTACCCCGGGGATCTGGCTGGGGTGGGCCTCAGGGTGAGGAGGGGAACTAATAATAATAGTAATAGCAGTATTTGTTAAGCACTTACTATATGCCAGGTACTGCACTAAGCACTGGGATGGATACAAGCAAATCAGGTTGGACACAGACCCTGTCCCATGTGGGGCTGACAGTCTCAATCGCCATTTTACAAGTGAGGTAACTGAGGCCCAGAGAAGTGAAATCACTTGTCCAAGATCACACAGCAGATAAGTGGTGGAGTCAGGATTGGAACCCATAACCTTCCGAATCCCAGGCCCGTTCTTTATCCATTATGCCATGCTGCTTCTCTAGTTACCAAGGCAGTTGGTCCTCTCCTTAAACTATACTCCTTAAACTAAACCACACTGAGGCCAGGAGACATTAGTTCCAGTCCAGTTGGGTCCCCCCGGTGTCTAGGGTTCAGGTGACCGGGGATCCCAGGCCCCCCAAGGTGGCCAGCCCTGCCTGTCAATCAATCAATCAATCATATTTATTGAGCGCTTACTGTGTGCAGAGCACTGTACTAAGCACTTGGGAAGTACAGGTTGGCAACATATAGAGACAGTCCCTACCCAACAGAGGGCTCACAGTCTAAAAGGGGGAGACAGAGAACAAAACCAAACATACTAACAAAATAAAATAAATAGAATAGATATGTACAAGTCAAATAAATAGAGTAATAAATATGTACAAACATATATACATATATACAGGTGCTGTGGGGAAGGGAAGGAGGTAAGATGAGGGGGATGGAGAGGGAGACGAGGGGGAGAGGAAGGAAGGGGCTCAGTCTGGGAAGGCCTCCTGGAGGAGGTGAGCTCTCAGCAGGGCCTTGAAGGGAGGAAGAGAGCTAGCTTGGCGGAAGGGCAGAGGGAGGGCATTCCAGGCCCGGGGGGATGTCGACTCTAGAGATCCTGGGTGAGCCGACTGTAGGGCGCAAGAGGTCTGGAGTAAATCGTCCCATTGAAACTGGATCCTGGCCTGCAGCCGTGGAATAGATTCGCTTTCAGCCCTGGATGTGATCTGAAGAGAGTTGAGATGCCTTGGTGAAATCCACGCTGCCCAGTCCAGCTTTTTCCTGACGGCCTCTGTTTTCCAAACCCTTCCCAGGCCCACGGATTTGGTGGGTACAGAGTGTTGCTCTAAGCAATGGGAAAGAATATACAGGTGGGATTTAGACGCAGGCCTTGTCTTTCTGGGGGCTCACAATGTATAAATTAAAAGTGGAGAAGGGAGGGCTGGAGACAGACCCACTGAGAAGCAGCGTGGCCCAGTGGATAGAGCATGGGCCTGAGAGTCAGAAAGACCTGGATTCTAATCCTTGCTCCACCACTCATCTGCTGTATGACCTTGGGCAAGTCACTTAACTTCTCTCCACCTCTTCTGTTACCTCACCTTTAAAATGGAGATTAAGACTGTGAGCCCCAGGTGGTAATAATGATGACATTTATTAAGCGTTTACTATGTGCAAAGCACTGTTCTAAGCACTGGGGAGATTACAAGGTGATCAGGTTGTCCCGCGGTGGGCTCACAGTCTTAATCCCCATTTTACGGATGAGATAACTGAGGCACAAAGAAGTTAAGTGACTTGCCCAAAGTCGCACATCTGACAATTGGCAGAGCTGGGATTTGAACCCGTGACCTCTGACTCCAAAGCCCGTGCTCTTTCCACTGAGCCACGGCTGTGTCCAAACTGATTATCTTGTGTCTATCCCAGCACTTAGTACAGTGCCTGACCCATAGCAAGTGCTTAACAAATACTATTTAAAAAGAAAACAAACCCTGAAACCCCAAAACATTAAAACAGAGTAAGAGGCAAGGACAAATATGCAATAAACAAAAGTCAGTAGGGGGCTGTGATTAGAGGAGCAGAATCTCTCCTCGTGATTCAAAGTCCTCAGCAATGGCTACCCAGCCTGTAGCTTTCCTGAGGTTTATGAGGCCTCATCCTGCAGACGCTGTGCTCATTCCTGCCCGGGCAGTGGAAAGCAGTACGAGTTGGGGTCACCTCAGTGGTGCAGAGGGGAGCTGTGCCACTCATGGGTGATGGGAAGGGAAGGCAGAGTAGCTCAGCTGCAATGGAAGAGAGGATTCCCATGCAGGATACTGCTATCTTCCCAATTTGCCCACCTGGATGAGAAAACCACATTTGGGAGCAGAAGCTGGATGCTTCCCCCCACCTCCCCTCCCGGCTTCTGGATTGGTCCGGATGGAAATGGCTTCCAGTCAGGGCAGCTGTTGACCTTACAAACACCCTTCACCACCACCACCACCACCACCACCCCTTGGGATGAAAATGGCTCACACTCCAGTGACTGACAACCTCAAAATGGTCCTCATCCCCCTCCCCTCTGCCCCTCAGTTTGGCTTCCTAGACTCCTGGCCACCCTGCAAAGGGGGAAAAATTCGGGACTCATCTGCCAGGCCATGATTCCCCCTGGGGTCCCTTGACTCCCACCCAAAGTGAGGACGTGAATTCCCGAGGTACAGGGTAGGTGGGCCACCAGACTGCCAATGATCCCATCCTTGAAAGGAAGGAGGCAAGGGCCGAGGGGAGAGGGATGTCTCTGGTTGGTCAGTGGTCTCTGGGAGGTAATTGCGGGGTGGGGTGTTCTAATAATAATATTGATGGCATTTATTAAGCGCTTACTATGTGCAAAGCACTGTCCTAAACGCTGGGGAGGTTACAAGGTGATCAGGTTGTCCCATGGGGGCGCTCACAATCTTAATCCCCATTTTACAGATGAGGTAAGTGAGGCCCAGAGAAGTGAAGTGACTTGCCCAAAGTCACACAGCTGACAATTGGTGGAGCCGGGATTTGAACCTATGACCTCTGACTCCAAAACCCGAGCTCTTTCCACTGAGCCACGCTACTTCTCTTCTGCTGTTCTGTCTCCAGCAGCCTTTCCCTCATGTTGGGCAGTCCCGGAGGCCACCGGGGGTGGGGGGGGGTGGGGGTAGTTGAGGGCCACCCACCACCACTACCCCCAGGGCCTGGTGCACAGTTCCCCAGGTGAAGGCTGAAATCGTAGAAGCCTTGGGGAGTGCCGGGAACAGGACAGAGGGGCTACTGGTGGCCGAGGTGTGAGGACAGGGTCAGTCAATCAGTGGTAGACTGTAAGCTCATTGTGGGCAGAAAATGTGTCTGTTGTTGTACTCTCCCAAGTGCTTAGTACAGTGCTCTCCCCACAGTAAGTGCTTAATAAATCATCATCATCAATCGTATTTATTGAGCGCTTACTATGTGCAGAGCACTGTACTAAGCGCTTGGGAAGTACAAATTGGCAACATATAGAGACAGTCCCTACCCAACAGTGGGCTCACAGTCTAATAAATATGATTGACTGGTATTTATTGAGTTCTGACTATATGCAGAGCACTGTTCTAAGAGCTTGGGAAAGTATAATATAATAACAAACACAGTCCCTGCCCCGTGAGAGAGGATGGGCGGGGGTGAGAAGGAGGATGGGGGTGGCACCCTAGCCTCTCCAATTGCCCTACAGCTAGGGCTGGGCAGCCTGCTTTCTCTGGGCTACAAGACCCCATTTGAAAACAGGGCACAGACTGACTGGTTTTCCAGGGTCCTCAGGCTGAGCCTGTTGCAAGCAGGACTTAGGAGGCCCAGGGAAGCGGCCCCATCCCTGTCCTCTCTGTGGGATGCTTGAGAGGGAAAGAGGGGAAGAAGTTGCCGGGAGCTCCCCTCTTGGAGCTGTGTGTCTCAAAACCCCCACCCCTGCCCAAGGACTGTTCCCACCATGCACCCTAAACCTTCCTCGCTGGAGTGGGCTCCCTGTCTGCATCTCGGCAGAGCCCTGTAGGCCTGGCTTTTCCGAGGCTGGGAGGAGGAGGAGGAAAGGGATGGTTATGCCCCTCCCCTCCCTGGCAGAGAAGTCTCAGCCAGACCACACAGGAGCAGCAACAGCTGATGGCGAAGCTGAAAGAGGAGACGAAGGAGAAGGAGCAGCTGAGGAGCGCGATGAGAGAGATGGAGAAGGAGCACTGGCAGTCGGACAAAACCATTGAGAAGCTGCGCAAGGAGGCAAGAAAGGGCTGGGCAGCCGGTGGGCCTTGGGTGAGGAGAGGGTGGCCGGATGGGGCCGTGAGACTGCACGAGGTGGCAACGCCTGCTTGGTTGGCCGTGAAGGGTGGGGGCCAGTGGTGATTACGCTCACATGAAGGAAGTGTTTGCCCTTCTGGCCACCAAGAACCAAGCTGAGATGGATTCAGAGGCAGGATGCCATTTGGTGTCTATTTAGGACTTTCTATGTGACCAGCACAGTCCTGAGCACTGAAGTGGGTAGTGGCCTGCCTATAATAATATCTGCAGTTGATTGCAGTCCTTGTTGCTCGTAGTATTCACCACTTCAGAGGGAGGGAGAGAACAGAGGAGAAAACGGAAGCCCAGAGAGGTGAAGTGACTTTCACAAGGGCACAAGGCAGGCCAGTGACAGAGCTAGGACTAAAACTTAGGTCTCTGGGCTTCCAGTCCCTTTTCCATTTCCTTCCTCTCAAGCCCCTTCATTCTCTCCAAGTTTGAGGGACCAATTAGAGGGGACTTTGTCCTGTGCTGCTGGGACCAATGGGGAATTTTAATTTTGTGGAGGTTTTGGAGTGTGTTCGTCAGAAAGAGGTTCGGCTATGGTGGTTGTACCTGTCCCAGACCCTGCTCCCCAGATGCTTCCAGCTGGACTGGTTTCTCGTCCTTGTCCAGACACCCAGGGTAGGGCCTGGAAGGAGGGACCTCTGGCCATTGGCCTTATCCTCGTGGAGGCGTGGAAAGGCTAGGTCCCCTTGTCCTCCTCCTGCCTGGCACCCAGTGGCGTGGACTGACCACCCACCATGGGCCCCCACAGATGGCCGAGGTCACGGAGGCCTCGCGGGCATCCACTCTGGAGCTGCAGAGCCAGCTGAGTGAGGCCAGGGAGAAGACTCGCAAGGAGCTGGGTGAAATGCAGAGGCAGCTGTTGGAGAAAACCCAGGAGGCGGACAAGTCTCGCAAGGCCACCCAGAAACTACAAGATGAGGTAACAGCCTGTCATGGCCCGCCAATCTCCTGAGCCCCAACCCCATGTCCTCGGGGGGTCGTGACCCTACTGTTCTGGGGTGCATTGGTGCAGAATTTGGGTCTCTGGCAGCTGCACACTGGTGATCAAGGAGACCCTGTGGTCCCAAGATGGGGGAGTTACCACAAGTCATCTAAGTATGAGGCTGGAGCCCTGGTGCTCTTTTTAATAAACAAGATGGAGTTTATTAAGCGCTTGCTCAGCCAAGCACTGTGCTACACACTGTGCTAAAGCCAGAACACAGTTCCTGTCTGATTGGGAGCTCACAATGTAAAGGGAGGGAGAGCAGTACCCTCTCTATTTGCAGAGGAAGAAACTGAGGCTCAGAGAGGTTTAGGGATGCACCCAAGGTTACACGGCAGGCTGGGAACAGAACTGGGATTAGAACCTCGGATCTCCGGACTCTCCCAGTGGGTGAGATGAGAAGACCCGTCCAGACTGTCGACTGGGGTGGGGCTCACAGGAACGTCTTTACTTTAGGAAGAGTGGAGATCCAGGTTGGGGATGATCTGAGCAGGTTGTCTGTCTTTTGCTCCCTGGAGGCCTAAGGCATCTCCCCCAGCTGCTTGGGACCTTGAGCCCGGGTAGGCTGGTGAGGGGTTTTACCCAGCCCAGGTCGGCGAAGGAGAAGTGTTGGGCCAGGTGGGAAGCCCTACTCTCTCCGGGCAGGCTTGTGGACTGCTTGTGGACTCTTCCTCCAAAATTGGCAGCAGGGGAGTGGAATGATATTTCCGAGCCCGTTGCTCCAACCTTCCTCCATCTGTAAGCTTTTGTGGGGCCAGTGCCAGCCTACACTGCCTGGTCATTGTATATACCTGTATATATGTATATATGTTTGTACATATTTGTACTCTATTTATTTATCTTGTACATATCTATTCTACATATTTTATTTTGTTAGTATGTTTGGGTTTGTTCTCTGTCTCCCCCTTTTAAACTGTGAGCCAACTGTTGGGTAGGGACTGTCTCTATATGTTGCCAACTTGTACTTCCCAAGCGCTTAGTACAGTGCTCTGCACACAGTAAGCGCTCAGTAAATACGATTGATGATGATGATGATGATGGTCATCTCATGGGAGCTGGCTAAAGGGGTGAAATAAAGGGGCTCCCCCTCGGGCCAAGGGGTGTCTATGATTTCAGCTCTGTTTTTCTGGTCCTCCCTTAGCCTCGGGCTTCCAAGGGAAAGGGCCACCCCCCAGTACTCGACTCCTCCCACCCCAGCCCACGTTTCCCGAGACTGGGCCCATCCTGCCTCCTGATCATTGGAGACTGGGGTCTCCCTGGAGCCCACCCCCTTCCGCATGGGGTTGTCTTCCCTGCTGCCCCTGGGCCTCTTTCTCGGTGTTTTCCCAGCACCATCTTGTGGCTGGAGAAATCACTGGCCCTGCAGATCACAGGCCGGACTGGGCCCTGTCGGGAGTCTCACTTCCACAAGTGTCTCAGCCCATCTAGCTCCCTACAAGTCCTCAGGACCGTCTCTGCAAGTAGCCCACTTCCACTGGCTACTTCTCCCTTCGCTGGCTGGATGGGAAGCAGTCGGGAGGTTCAAAGGACAGGTCAGGGCAGCTAGGACCAGTCAGGGGTGCCCCAGGACTCTGAGGTTTGGTCTCTGTGCAGCCAGTTGAGTTCAGCTGCACTCTGAGCATGTGCGCTGACCCCCAGAGGGTGGGTCTCCACAAAGGTTGTGGGAAGAGATGGGCAAGGGTAAAGAGGCTGGGGGAGTCCCAATCCACTGAGGGCCCAGGGCTGTTGGGGGTGGGATGGGGCTCATGGGTTGGGGAAGCAGCGTGGCTCAGTGGAAGGAGCCCGGGCTTTGGAGTCAGAGGTCGTGGGTTCAAATCCCGGCTCCGCCACTAGTCAGCTGTGTGACCTTGGGCAAGTCACTTAACTTCTCTGGGCCTCAGTTCCCTCATCTGTAAAATGGGGATGAAGACTGTGAGCCCCACGTGGGACAATCTGATTACCTGGTATCTACCCCAGCGCTTAGAACAGTGCTTGGCACATAGTAAGCGCTTAACAAATACCAACATTATTATTATTATTATTATTATTATGACTCTCTCGGGCGGGGGGTGAACGCAGCCGCTCTCTGGTGCCTCGGTCTTGTGGGACCCCCTCACCCAGCCAGAGGGCACCTGGCCCTGTGCTGTCTCCCCAGCCAGGGGTCCGCCTCCCCAGAGCCCATGGACAGGGTAGCCCTGACCCCCACCCGCCCCCGGTTGCAGACACGCTTGCTGGAGGAGGAGCTGCGAGCCCACCGGCGGGCCCAAGATGAGGCCCTGACCAAACGACAGCTCCTGGAACAGGCGCTGAAGGGCCTGGAATACGAGCTGGAGGCCAAGAGCCACCTGAAGGAGGACCAAGGACGACAGGTCAAGCTGATGGAGGTGGGCCTGGGCAGGGAGAAGGCACAGGGTGGGGAGTGGGTCTGTGATAGGTGGTGGGTACTGAGGAGGAAAGAGGGCATGGGGAGGCTGGCTGGTTTCAAGGAGAGAGAGCACCTGGTAGAGTCCCTCTCCATGGCCCCAAAACAGGAAGGTGGTGCATTTTGGAGGTTGGGAAGTGGCCAGGCAGAAACTCCTCACCCTGGGCTTCAAGGCTGTCCATCACCTCACCCCCTCCTACCTCACCTCCCTTCTCTCCTTCTCCAGCCCAGCCCGCACCCTCCGCTCCTCCGCCGCTAATCTCCTCACCGGGCCTCGCTCTCGCCTGTCCCGCCATCGACCCGTGGCCCACGTCATACCCCGGGCCTGGAATGCCCTCCCTCTGCCCATCCGCCAAGCTAGCTCTCTTCCTCCCTTCAAGGCCCTGCTGAGAGCTCACCTCCTCCAGGAAGCCTTCCCAGACTGAGCCCCTTCCTTCCTCTCCCCCTCGTCCCCCTCTCCAACCCCCTCATCTTACCTCCTTCCCTTCCCCACAGCACCTGTGTATATGTATATATGTTTGTACATATTTATTACTCTATTTGACTTGTACATATCTATTCTATTTATTTTATTTTGTTAGTATGTTTGGTTTTGTTCTCCGTCTCCCCCTTTTAGACTGTGAGCCCATTGTTGGGTAGGGACTGTCTCAATGTGTTGCCAATTTGTACTTCCCAAGCGCTTAGTACAGTGCTATGCACATAGTAAGCGCTCAATAAATTCGATTGATGATGATGATGAAGTGGCCAGAGAAAAACTAAGCTGGAACCTGACTCTGTCCCTCGCCACCCCAGTGCCCTCGGCTCTCTCTCCCCACCAGGCCGCGGTTTGGTCTGCTGTGGCCTGTGGAGCCTCGCTCTGTCCCCATTCCCAGAGAGCCCGCCCGAGACCGAGGTAGCGCGGGCTCAGCACCTACGTCTGTCGGTTATCTCCTAGGACAAGGTATCGCAGCTGGAGATGGAACTGGATGAGGAGAGGAACAGCTCAGACCTGTTGTCGGAGAGGGTGGCCTGGAGCCGAGAGCAGGTATTGGTCCAGTGGCCCCGGCACAAAACACTCTTCAGAGGGACTCCAGTTTTTCTCCCATGTGTCTGCCTGGGATGGGGACTGGTGTGGGACAGCAACGCGCCTCACCCTGCCTGCTCTGCGGCCTCCACCGCAGACACCAAATTTTCATCAGACAGTTTTTTTGGGAGGGGCCAGCCTGTTGTCTCCCCTCCTGTGTTCCCAAGCCCAGGGCTACGCCAGTTCTCCAAGCCAGTCAGGACTGAGGCAGATTCAAGAGGCAGGACAAACTTGGGGATGACAGGGATGGCCAGGCCCAGCATTCCGGAGCCAGCCTATGTCCAAAGGGCTGATCGGGTACCTGGCTTTGTGTGGGGACCCAAGTGACTGCCTTGTTCTCCTGGCTCACGTTAGTCCTCGGCGGCCACAGAGGCCTTTTTTGGAGGAAAGGGTGCCAGAAGACAGGCAATGGCAGTGTGCCATTCAATTACCCAGCCAGTCAACAGTTAGCATGGACCTCCTACCCTGTCCAGAGCACTGTATTAAGTGTTCAAGGAGTTTATAAGATCCCTGCCCTTAAGGAGCTTACAATCTAGCAGGGAGACACTGAAACCAATCATAAATAGGAGGATACGACAGAGTATGAGGGTGTGCATGTAAGTGGCCATGGTCAGGTGCAGTGTGGGGTGTATGAGGGTCCCTGGAGAAATGAGAGACTAACCAGGCAGAAAGGGGAGTCTGGCTGCTGTCCCTCTCCCGTAATAGGCCCGGTGACTTGGGCCAGAGGGGAGGAGGGTGAGACCGCCCGGGATTGACAGGCTTCTACCACTCACCATCGATCCTGAGGGCCTCGCGACCCCCGCTCCTAGCCTGCGTGTCCGGCCGGGTATCCCCTAGCTGGGCAGCCTGAGGAGAGTGGCCGCGTGAGCCCCGCCGTCACTTAATGAAGCGGCTAAATGGAAACTGAAAACCCAGCTGCGGACCCCAAACGTGGCATAATTGGCCCATGTGGGTTTTCTGGAGAGCTGGAGGTTCCGGTTTCTGCTCTGGAGACAAAGGTGGCTTTGTTTGCCACCCGGCCGGCCGGAGCAGCAGAGCAGTGAAATTACCCGGGGGCACTCTGGGGTTCGCGAAGCAGGCGGAATGACAGATTTGTTTTGGTGACACATCTTCCTGTGAGATGGGGGCGGCTGGTTATCCCAATAGTCAGATCATTAAGACAAATGAACAATCAGCAGTTTAAACAAACCTCCCTTTCTGGCTGGGCCTCGGGTCACGGGGGTGCGGGGAGAAGCAACCTTCCCCCCGAATTCCTTTCTGTTTATTTTTTTCTCCTCCTCTTCGATCTGGCCCCTGGAACCTGGGGAGGTCACCGACCTTGCCTTTTCTACTGACCTCGGACCGGAACCAGCTAGAGTGGGGCAGGGCACATTGCAGTGGATGGGGAAGTGGAAGGGTTGTATTGGGCCGGTCCCCTGTACATATGTACATGCACAAACACACACACACACTCACACACACACTCTCTCTCATAGCTGAAGTACCAGTGATGCAACACTTCCTTGCAGGGTCCCTATTAATGTCAATAATAACAATATTTTTAAGTATTTACTATGTGCCAAGTGGTGGGGTCGATACAAAATAATCTGCAAAAAAAAATCACAGTCCCTGCCTACATTGGGCTCACAGTCCAAGTAGGAGGAAAATAGGTATTGAATCCCCATCTTACAGAGAAGCAGCATGGTTCAGTGGCAAGAGCACAGGCTTTGGAGTCAGAGGTCCGTGGGTTCGAGTCCCGGCTCCGCCACATGCTTGCTGTGTGACCTTCAGCAAGTCACTTCACTTCTCTGAGCCTCAGTTACCTCATCTGTAGAATGGGGATTAAGACTGTGAGCCCTGTGTGGGACAACCTGATCACCTTGTATCCCCCCAGCGCTTAGAACAGTGCTTTGCACATAGTAAGCGCTTAACAAATGCCATCATTATTATTACAGATGAGGCACGGAGAAGTGAATTGGCTTGCCCAAGGTCACACAACAGGCGAGAGGCTGAATTGGGATTAGAACCCAGGTTTCCTGAGTCCGAGGCCCTTGTTTCTCCCACTAGGACACCCAATTTGGTTTGCCCTCCCAGCATCCCTGGTGGGAAGAGGAGTGGAGGGTCCCTGCCCCATTCTTCCAGAAGGAAGAACTGAGGCCCTTGTGTGAGTACACAGGGATGCAGAATGAGTCCTTAAGGAGAAGTGGGACGGGAACTCAGGCCCTGGACTTCTACTCCGGACATTGGCTTTTGCCGCTCGGTCAGGGCAGGCCCGACAAGACCCTTGCTGTCTGGCAAGCTGAAAAGGAGTACTGCTCTCTACTGATTCCCACTCCCTTGCTGTCAGTCAGTCAGTTAATGGCATTTACTGAGCGCCTACAAGGTGCAGAGTACCATAGTTACAAATAAGCAGGAGGCAAGGTGCCCGCCCTTGAGGAGCTTTCGGTCCAGGGGACCGGAGGACCGAGAGTCCGTTGAAGCCGAGGCTGATCCGTCCAGCTGACCGCTGGTGCCCGGAGAGCGAGGCTCTTCCCTACCAGCCCTAGGAGAGCTCCCCAGATCCGACCCCCGGCTCCACAGCCCAAGGGGAGGCTGGCATGGGGCAGCTTGCCCGAGCCTCAGCAGGCGTCCAGGCCACTCTGAGGGACCCCACAGGGGTCTCTGGAGATTACGGCGGGGTCTCTTACAGTACGACGGCCAATTCCATAGCTTTAAGAACACGAGATCATGAGTGCCTATGTTACTTGACCCAGGCCCGCAGCCCACCCAGCCCAGGGTGCTGTCCCTGGCAGTGGCACCAGGACATGTGCAGAAACTGTATGATGATTGTTCTCGTGATCCCCCACCCATGGTTACAGATGGACCATCCAGCGCCCCTGACTCCCCTCTCTCCCCTGTCTCCCCAAATGTCCCAGTTGAGGCCCCCCAAACATCCTTGGCTGTCTTTCCAGTACCCCAGCCTGGCTGTTTTCCATGAACCATGCTACTCATAAACCTAGCTGAATTTTTCCTGAAGTTGCTGAGAGCTGCAACTGCGCAACGTCCTGTGGGAACAGATTCTAGCGTGTGCAGAAGTGTTCCCTGCTGCTGATCCCAAGCCTGTCCCCTTCAAGCCTCAGTGGGTGTCCCTGCCCCGGTGCTGTGGGATTTGGTGAAAAACTGTTCTGTTGTTGGCCCTACCCTCTGTGACTTTGTTAACTTTAATGCTGTGAACTCTGCCTTTTGCCCTGCTGTATGACTTTGGGTAAGTCCCCTTAAGCCTTTTGGGCCCCCGTTTCTTCACTTGTAAAATGAGAAGGATAATAGTAGTGATGATGGTATTTGTTAAAGCCCCAACGAAGTGCCAGGCACTGTACTAAGCGCTGGCACGGATACAAGCAAATTGGGTTGTACGCCGTCCCTGTCCCGTGTGGGGCTCACAGTCTGAAGGGCCATTTAACAGATGAAATAACTGAGGCTCAGAGAAGTGAAGTGACCTGCCCAAGGTCACACAGCAGACAAGTGGAGCAATCGGTATTAGAACCCATGACCTTCTGATTCCCAGGCCTGGGTTCTATTACACCATGCTGCTTCTCTCCTATGCCATGCTAAGACCTACCTTTCCTTCTACACCACCTCAGGAGTGCTTGGAGGAGAACTGAGACAGCGAACGTGAAAGTGCCCAGTAAATTCGCCCTTCCAGGTTCAAATGCCCTCTTTTCAGGCTGGCTTCATCCACAGCCTTCCCCGTGACCGATCTCTCCTCATCCTCCTCCAACAATTACCAGTGAATCACCTTGGTACCATCTGTCCACTTGTGAACGCACAACTAAAACTCTCACCTAAAATTCCAATTTCCTTCCTCTGACCAGTAAATTATTTCAGGGTCTCTCTCCCCTGCTAGACGGTAAGCTCCTTGAGGGCTATATTGTGAGTAGTAATAGTATTTACTGTGGGCCCAGTTTATGCAAAGGACTTTTCTAGGCACTTTCCCAAGAAAATTCTCAATAAAAATGACTGACTGACTCAGAGGAGACCCCACCCAATTTTCCATTCTCTGGAAATAGAAAGAAGCAGTGTAGGGGAGGTGGGGCTTTCTGGGCTATCCCCTGTCCGGACCCCTGCCATGTCATTTTCTGTAATGCCAGACCTGCACACCTCCAAAGCCAGAAAGACCCTGCACCTAGGGGCAACCAGCTGGTGCTGTCCGGACCTCTGACTTCAGGAATGTTTGCTGGCATCCGGCTGCCACGCTGGGGACCCCTCTGCCCCTCCCCGTCAGCCGTGCCCCTGCATGTGTTCCCGGTGGCAGGCTGGGTTCATGTAAAATGCATGGGGGCACGTGGGCGCCCTTGGCCCACGTCAATGTCACGGACGACGACCCCGGGCTCCAGTGTGGGTGCGGGCTCCAGTTATGGGCTGGGCCTGCTGATCCTGCTCCCTTGGGAGCATATTTGCCTGCTGAGCCAAACTCCTGGGGGGTGACCCGTTGCCCTCCTGCCCACCTGCTGCGGCCGGCCCCGGAGCCGCCTGGCTTCAGAGGATGAAGCCCATTGTACTGTCGCTGAATCTGGTGCCTTCCTGGAGGAGGCAGCCAGCTCGGCAGTTACGTTTCTCTTCCCTTTCTCCCTGTTCTGGCTTGACCAGGGCCTCTCTGGCCCCCCTTGGGACTCTAAGCTCGAGGGATGGATTCAGGTCAGAGTCGGTTCCCCCAGCTCCTGCCCTGACTCTTCTCTCTGTTGCAGATTGAACAAATGAGGAGTGAACTGGTGCAGGAGAGAGCCTCCCGGCAGAACCTGGAATGTGACAAGATCTCCCTGGAGAGACAGGTCAGGAGTGAGTGGTCCCAACGGCACCCCCCCATACACACACCCACACAGGTCCCCTTCCCCCAGGGAGACCACTGTCCCCTGTCCAGTGTGGACACAGCCACCGGGTGCCTTTACTACCGGTCTTTGGATTGCAGCCCCCAGCCTCCCTCGGCTCTGGCTCTGGCCGTCAAGTCCCATGGCTCGGATGTGTTGCCCCTGTCCGTGGGGACCTGAGAAGGGTCGAGGTTCCCCCGGTGATATAACTGGCAGCTACATAGGTCCCTGCAAAGAACCTCCTCGTGCGTGTCCTCATTTCGCCCTCAGGTGATGGGCTCACCGTACGGTGGGGGGTTTTAGGCTCTGGGGGCCCGGAGCAGAGAGGTCCGGACCCTGACCCTTTGTGTCCGTCCATCCCCTATACAATTCCAGAACAAAGACCTGAAGAGCCGCATCCTTCACCTAGAAGAGTCGCACAGGTCCGGGAAGGAAGGGCTGGTGGCGCAGATGGAGGCTCGGCTCTCGGAGCTGGAGGAGCAGCTCGATGCTGAGAAGAGGTGAGGCCTTCCTCGGTCTGTGGCGACTGCGTTCTCCGCCCCGTTCACCCCGCTGCCCTGGTCAGCTTCATTCTCCCCTGCTCCAGCTCCAACATGTCTACCCAAGGGACTGGTGCAAAAGGCCCTCAAATGGAGTGCCAAGCGTCCCAAGTCTGGGGTTCCCGGCCTGTTGTCCTCAACAGGCCCCAAAGTCCCCAGACCTTTCCCTGCTCACGTGCCCCCACCCTCCACACTAAGGACCTGTCTGTGCTTCACCAGGGGCCGGGTGTGGGGCTGACTGCCACCTCCACCTTGCTTTTCTCGCAGGGACCGGGTGAACCTACAGGTAAACAACCGGCGTCTGGAAAGGCGAGTGAAGGAGTTAGTGATGCAGGTGGATGATGACCACCTCTCTCTGACTGACCAGAAGGACCAGGTAAGGGGATGAGGGTGGCAGAGAGGTGGAGGGATGGGGAAGAGGCTATATGAGCAAACAGGCTCATCAGGATTAGAGAGGCAGTGCAGCCTAATGGAGAGCACATGGGCCTGGGAATCAGAAGGGCCTGGGTTCTAATCCCGGCTCTGCCGCTTGTCTGCTGTGACCTTGGGCACATCGCTTCATTTCTCTTTGCCTCAGTTACCTCATCTGTAAAATGGGGATTAAGATTGTGAGTCCCATGTGGGACAGAGACTGTGTCCAACCTGATTATCTTGCATCCAATCTGATCTTGATAATCAGCGCTTAGAACAGTGCCAGACACATAGTAAGTGCTTAACAAATACCATTAAAAAAAAGGATGGGATGGGCACCCACTGTGTGCAGAGCACTAGACTGAGTGTCCACAGAGTCCGGAGCACTGGACTGGATGCCTGCTGGGGGCAGAGCAGTAGACTTTGCACCCACTGTCTGCACTCTCTCCACTGCAGCTGAGCCTGCGTCTGAAAGCCATGAAGCGTCAGATGGAAGAGGCAGAGGAAGAAATAGATAGGCTGGAAAGCGCCAAGAAGAAGCTGCAGCGGGAGCTGGAGGAGCAAGTGGACGTGAATGAGCAGCTGCAGGGGCAGCTGAACGCTGTCAGGAAAGACTTAAGGTGTGTGGGTTCCCCCGTGGGGAACAGAAGAGCGCCCAAGGGCTCGCCCTCTGGGACGGGCATTAGTACCCATGGCAGTAGGGGGGTCTGACTGGAGGCGGTAATGAAGCTGGGTAGGCTGGCAAGGCCCAAGTCTGTGTCTCGCAGCCTTCCCCTGGGGAGTGGCACTTGCTACCAGGCCTGTGGTTGTATTATTGATTGAACACTTGCTATGTGCCAAACACCCTGTTTTGCTCTCCTGGTTCCCAGGGCACTGGCTGGACACCGGGCCAGCCGGAGCGGGGGTTGGGGTTGTGAAGCCCAGGGGAGTGACCATGATTCATCCTTTCCCCAGGTGGAAGAGGTCCTCGAGCCGAATGCTGGATGACCTGGACGATGATGACTTCAGCACGGACGGCGAGAGTGTGTACGAGGGGACCGTGGCTCACGCGTTCTCCAAGAATGGCAGCCCCCCCAGCTAAGCCCCGGCACGGTCCTCACCGCTGCCAGCCCGAACCTTTTCCCTACCGTCCCGCCGAGAGCCGAGCCCCCTCTTCACTCCCCCCTAACGAGCCACTCCTTCCCCGAGGGGGACGCTGCTGTCCGGGGCCTCGGCGGGGCTCCCCCAGGAGGGGACCGCCCCGACACAGGATTGTGGCTGCCTCTGGCAGCCTGGACTGCAGGCTGTGGGGTCACTGGTCAGCTGTGCTGGAGGGCAGATCGAGATGACGCCCGATCGACCTTGGGCCGACCGCTGGGGTTCCGGTTTCTAAAGTCACTTTGACACACCAAGAGGCCAGATCCCCACTAAGTGTTCTTTCTCTTGGCAAGGAAACAAAGCCAACCGGATTGCTCAGTATTAAGGAGTGGAGACAGGGCCAGGGGCCAGAACAAGACCCCAAAAGGGACCCTGAAGGAGGATTGAGCAGAATCGTCGCACAATCAACTTCCTGCGGGGACAGGGAGAGGGGGAGCGGGCATGGCCAAGGGGCAAAGAGTGGCGGAGGAGCAGGTGACCAGAACAGTCAGGTTGGAACTGAATGTCCCCGGTGTTCCCAGCCCGGTTTTCTGCTTCCAGTTACCAGGGGGATAAGAGGGTGGCCTGCATGTGGACGGAGCCCTGCTTGGGAAGGGTGGGGAGTGGGAAGGCTTCTTGGCGAAGCCATGGCTCTCTCCTCGCCACCCACCCCAAAACGGCAGCTGGAAAGTAGGTTGGTGGGCCGGGTCCTTCGTGGTCTCTGCCCGCTGTCCGCCCAGCTGAGGTTGCAGGGCCGGTTTGGGTTGGAACGTCATCCGGGGCCCATGAAGCGTGACGGAGACTTTCCAGTCCCCCACCTCAATGGGCCGGACAGGGCTGCCGCCCACCCTCCCCACAGCCCAAGTGAGAGAGGCAATTCATGTCCATTCTCTGGGCTAAAGTCTCTCCCTGCTTCCTGCCTCCAGCTTGTCATCTCTGGGGAGGTCACCAACAGAGTGTGACAGCACCCTCAACCTCTCTCTGCCCTATTTTTAACCCTGACTGGCGAGGGCCCCAAAGTTGAAGCCAGGCTGCTATTCCCCAGGATAGGCTCTTTTCCTGTTGATCAGTACTAACGCCTGCCTAACCCACGACAATGTTCTTTATGCTCTCCTCAGCTCCCTAGAAATTGATTTCCTTTTACCAGCAGCCGACGGGGCAGGCCGCCCAACCTCTGGACAGTAGCCAAGAGCTGCCTTCGTGGCCTTAGCTCTGCCATGCAGGTGGGCCCCCCTGAGCCACGCTGACCCCTTAGGGTCCCTGGATCTCGGCTGCGACCCCCCTGCCCCCCCACCCCCGTCCACCGCCAAGACTTGTGAAATTCAGAATCCCCTCAATAAATGCCGCTCTCCAGGCTGGTCCTTCCGCTCTGCTGTCGTTGCCCACTGTGGTAGGGGAGGGTGGGGAAAGAGATCCTGAAGCTGAGCGGCTGAGAGGAAGTTGGTGACCAACCTGTGCTGGGTCTGCCATCTTTTCTCCTGCCGGGAAGGGACGGCTTGCATCCGGCTTCTGGGAGGACTGAGGGCCACCTGACAGGAAGAGCTTGCCAGGTGTTTGGGGAGATGGTGAAAAGAAACCTTTTGCTACCTGGGATCCACACAGACCCTTGAAGGTTTTGGGGGGACAGTGCTGGACCCTGGGGAGCCTCACAGTTGTAGGGCCATGATCTGAGGGCCCAGAACCAAACCTGTTCCCCTTACCCCCATCCCACCTACCCTCTGCTACTTGCTGGAAGTGTGAATGAAGTCTCAGACCCGTGATTACAGAACTGCGAAGGGGGTGGACAGGGAAAACATGGAATTGCTGTTCCCCAGATCCTACTGATCCAGAGTGAGGGGCACCCACTGACGCTGGAAGGAGGCAGGTGCGAAACGGACAATGTATCAGTGGTATTGATAGTGCTTACTGTGGGCAGAGCACTGTATTAAGCCTGTTCTTCACCCAGCAGGAGGATGAAGTTCCAGGTGTGTACTACAACTGGGAAAGCCCCGGGTTGGGGGGGAGACCCACCCCTGCCTGTGAGGATGCTTTCATCTGGGCACTGCTTCTCTCTGTCCTCCAGCAGTTGGGTCTTGTGTTCGATCCAAGAGGCTAGGCTGTGGGTGGGGAGGGAGGCTGGCCCTATAGCCACTGGACCGGTTTTCCAGGATGCACCTCCTTCAGCGATGCAAACTGGACAGTGGTGGGGGGATGGGGGAGACCCTTGGCACTGGCCCGCTGCCCAGAGGCAGCCTGTGAGCTTTGGGGTAGATAAAAGAAACAAGCCAAGTGTGCTGTCAAGGCATTCCCTACCCCCTGAGGTCTGTGTCACACTCTTTCCCCAGAGGACGGGAATATGGACACCAACAACGTACGGGGCACCCGCGGGATGGGTGAGGCAGGGGTGGGGAGAGGCAGCAGATGAAGCCAGAGAATAATAACTATGGTATTTGTTAAACATTTACTATGTGCCAAGCACTGTTGTAAGCGCTGGGAAAAATACGAGGTTATCAGGTTGTCCCACGTGGGGCTCACAGTCTTAATCCCATTTTGCAGGTGAGGTAACTGAGGACCAGAGAAGTGAAGTGACTTGCCCAAAGTCACACAGCTGACAAGTGGCGGAGCTGGGATTAGAACTCATGACCTCTGACTCCCAGCCTGGTGCTCTTTCCACTAAGTCACGCTCCTTCAGGAGGAATGAGGGTGGCCTCCAGTCTAGTTGAGGAAAGAGAGGGGTGTTCTTGGCCCCACACCCCACAGGAAGAGCATTCCATATGCCCCCAAATTCATTTTTCCCCACTCACAAGGGGCAATTTTGAAAGAACACTTGGGCCATTTGTCCTAGCCTGTTTCTCTTCTCCACCACTGTCCAGGGGTGCCCCATGTGATCTTACAGTGGCTGGTGGGATAGGGTGGGGGAGCCCCCCCAGCCAAGATGTCCTGGCTTGTAGGCTGGGAACGGGGGGCCCAAGTTCCACTAGTTGGCCCATCTGCACCTAGGGTGATGGGCGACAGGATCAAAACAGTTCTCAAATGGAGGATCAGGAGTGCAACAAAGGTAACAGCTTAGAGAGAAACCTACAGAGAAGGAGGAGATACTGGACACTTCAGCTTTACTGTTTTCTCTCCCAAAACAAGCTGCTCTCAGCTAAGGTGAGGGGTTTCCTGAGGGTCCTGCAGTGAGGCTGGGACTGCAACTGCTGCAGGGTAGGGGATGAGGCTGGGCCGGGGGTGCCCAGAGGCATTAAGTGAAATGGGCTGGCAGAGGGAGGTCTGTGGGAGTCCGGGACTGTCACTATTCTAAGATGGGTCGAGGCTGGACCCTGGGGAGGAAGGAGGACCGGGATAGAGGTGCCCTGTGGAGTCCTATGGGGGGCGGGGGGGCTCAGGCCCAGAGATGGATGAGTTAGCATGGCTCAGTGGAAAGAGCCCGGGCTTTGGAGTCAGAGGTCATTCATTCAAATCCCGGCTCCACCAATTGTCAGCTGTGTGACTTTGGGAAAGTCACTTTACTTCTCTATGCCTCAGTTACCTCATCTGTAAAATGAGCCCCACGTGGGACAACCTGATCACCTTGTAAACTCCCCAGCGCTTAGAAAATGGCTTAATAAATGCCTTATTATTATTATTATTATTATTATTATTATTAGTGTTGGGATCAAGAATAGGCAGACGGGCAGTCGGCAGTCTTTCCCATGTTGGGGGCTGGGGCTGGGAGAAAAGGCACACACTGGGCTTTCCCCAGCTTCTGGGCAGAAGATCCTTCAGCTGAGGCAGAGGAGGGCTGACCAGAGGTCTCCATTGCCTCCTGTTCCAGATCCAAGAGGGATCCACCCCCTGCCCCTCCCAAGCTTCAGCAATCCCATCTTCCCTCATCACCTGCAGAGAAGAGCCAGCTTCAGAGAATAAGCACTCCCTGGGGATCCCTCAGCCCCTCGCCATCCATGCCCACCCCATGATTGCATGAACAGAATTCCCGGCCTCACTTAGCCCAGGCCACTGACAAGACCTAAGAGTTTCCATTCGAGGCTGAAGAGACTCCAAAGTGGTGGCTTTCTGGTCTGTTCCCCCTTTGAAGTTTGCCTCTTTCCAGGCCTCATCCCCATAAAGTCCCTGCCACCTTTCCGCCCCCAAGCTCAGAGAAGCGAATAATAATAATGGTATTTGTTAAGCACTTGCTGTGTGCCAAGCACTGTTCTAAGCACTGGGGTAGATTCAAGGTAATCAGGTTGTCCCATGTGAGGCTCACAGTCTTAATCCCCATTTTACAGATGAGGCAAACTGAGGCACAAATAAATTCAGTACCTTTCCCAATGGCACACAGCTGATGGACCTCACTCCTGGGGGAAAAAAAGCCAGCCACTGGCCAGGGGCTGGGGGAACAGCCTCCCCCTTCCCACTAACTCCCTTGTGGCGAAGAGACCCACGGAGCTGAGAGGCAGGATCCTCCCCTACACGGGAGAGGAGCAAGCTCTCTCCAAATATCCTTGGGGAGTCCATTTCCTGAGGACAGTGGAAAAAGAACTAAAAAGTCATAGGCCAGGAAGAAGAGCAAATCGTTTCAGCTGAAAACTGGCAGCCACAGACAGGTCAGCAGGGCACCCACAATCCAGAAAGATGAGGCTCTTTATGAGCAGGAGTTCCGCAGGAACAGCGAGACAAGGAGGCAAAAGCCAAAGCAGGGTCAGGTGCAACAAGCATCAGTCATGGGAGCCCAAGGAGAGAAAACAGGTGAGTATTTGAGAACAAGCAGCCTAGACCGTGATTCCTGCCCTGGCCTTTACGGCCTCACATGCACTATAGGTGAACTTCAGGGTTAGCAGCATCTTCGAGCATGTAGGATAGATAACTCTCGCTCTCTGTAAATATCTACTGAACACCTTACAGCGTACAGCGCACTGTACTAAGAGCTTGGGTGAGTACAATTAGAACACCTTGTTTTTATTATGGAGTGCTTTTCTTTTTCCAAAGCACTTTCACATCAATTATCTCATTTGCTCCTCACAGCATCCCTGTGATGTTGGGCGAGGCGGGGCATTATCCCCATTTTACGCAAGAAGAAATTGAGGCCCAAAGAAATGAAATGACTTACCCACCGTGCAGCCAGAACTAAAACTTGGGTTTGGCCCCTTTGATAAGCACCGCCCTGATGGGTGAATTTTACCACTGCTAACATTTTCTTTGACTACGTGATACCTTTCCTAGGTGACCACTCCACTCCCTCAAGTCGTGCTTGGCCGTCCAACGTGACAGTATAGAGGTGTCGGCAGGTTTGCACGATGCAGTCAGGACCGCGAGTCCTGCATTGGCCTCTTTGGTCACCCCTGCACGGATGGGTGAATTTCACCACCAGTATCATTTTCTTTGACTATGTGATACCTTCCTTACCCTAGGTGACCACTCCCAAGGCGTGCTTGGCCGTCCAACGTGACAGTACAAAGGTGTCGGCAGGTTTGCCCGATGCATTCAGGATTGTGAGTCCTTCATTGGCCTCTTTGGTCACCCTTTGATACTTTATCCTACCTAGGGAACCACCCCCGAGGTGTGCTAAGGACATCCAACCTGGTGGTACAGGGGTGGCAGCAGATTACACGATGCAGTCAGGACTGTGGGTCCCACAATGGCCTCTTCGGTCACCCCTGCCCCGATGGGTGAATTTCACCAACAGTAACATTTTCTTTGACTACGTGATTACCTTCCCCTAGGTGACCACTCCCAAGGCGTGCTTAGCCGTCCAACGTGACAGTATAGAGGTGTCGGCAGGTTTGCACAATGCAGTCAGGACTGCCAGTCCCCGCACCCGCCGCTGCAAATCTCCTCCCCGTACCTCGTTCTCGCCTGTCCCACCATCAACCTCCGGCCTATGTCATCCCCCGGGCCTGGAATGCCCCCAATCCCTCTGCCCATCCTCCGCCAAGCTAGCTCTCTTCCTCCCTTCAAGGCCCTACTGAGAGCTCACCTCCTCCAGGAGGCCTTCCCAGACTGAGCCCCTTCCTTCCTCTCCCCCTCGTCCCCCTCTCCATCCCCCCATCTTACCTCCTTCCCTTCCCCACAGCACCTGTATATATGTATATATGTTTGTACATATTTGTTACTCTATTTATTTATTTTACTTGTACATATCTATTCTATTTATTTTATTTTGTTGGTATGTTTGGTTTTGTTCTCTGTCTCCCCCTTCTAGGCTGTGAGCTCACTGTTGGGTAGGGACTGTCTCTATATGTTGTCAACTTGTACTTCCCAAGCGCTTAGTACAGTGCTCTGCACACAGTAAGTGCTCAATAAATACCATTGATGATGATGACTACGAGTCCTGCATTGGCCTCTTTGGTCACCCCTGCACGGATGGGTGAATTTCACCACCAGTAACATTTTCTTTGACTATGTGATACCTTCCTTACCCTAGGTGACCACTCCCAAGGTGTGCTTGGCTTTCCAACGTGACAGTATAGAGGTGTCAGCAGGTTTGCACGATGCAGTCAGGACTGTGAGTCCTGCATTGGCCTCTTTGGTCACCCCTGCACGGATGGGTGAATTTCACCACCGGTAACATTTTCTTTGAATATGCGATACCATCCTTACCCTAGGTGACCACTCCCAAGGCGTGCTAGGCCGTCAGACATGACACGATAGAGGTGACGGCAGGTTTGCCCGATGCAGTCAGGACTGTGAGTCCTGCATTGTCCTCTTTGGTCACCCCTGCGCAGACTGGTGAATTCCACCACCAGTAACATTTTCTTTGACTATGTGATACCTTCGTTACCCTAGGTGACCACTCCCAAGGCGTGCTTGGCCATCCGATGTGACAGTATAGAGGTGTCGGCAGATTTGCCGGATGCAGTCAGGACGGCGAGTCCTGCATTGGCCTCTTTGGTCACCCCTGCACGGATGAGTGAATTTCACCACCAGTAACATTTTCTTTGACGATGTGATACCTTCCTTCCCCTAGGTGACCACTCCCAAAGCGTGTTTGGCCGTCCAATGTGACAGTACAGAGATGTCGGCAGATTTGCTAAATGGAGTCCGGACTGCGAGTCCTGCATTGGCCTCTTTGGTCACCCCTGCACAGATGGGTGAGTTTCACCACCAGTAACATTTTCTTTGACTATGTGATACCTTCCTTACCCAAGGTGACCACTCCCAAGGCGTGCTTGGTCGTCCAACATGACAGTACAGAGGTGTTGGCAGTTTTGCATGATGCAGTCAGGACTGCGAGTCCTGCATTGGCCACCTTGGTCACCCCTGCACGGATCGGTGAATTTCACCACCAGTAACATTTTCTTTGATGATGTGATACCTTCCTTACCCTAGGTGACCACCCCCAAAGCGTGCTTGGCCGTCCAACGTGACAGTATAGAGGTGTCGGCAGGTTTGCATGATGCAGTCAGGACTGCAAGTCCTGCATTGGCCTCTTTGGTCACCCCTGCACGGAGGGGTGAATTTCACCACCAGTAACATTTTCTTTGACTATGTGATACCTTCCTTACCCTAGGTGACCACTCCCAAGGCGTGCTTTGCCGTCCAACGTGACAGTACAGAGGTGTCGGCATTTTTGCATGATGCAGTCAGGACTGCGAGTCCTGCATTGGCCACTTTGGTCACCCCTGCACGGATCGGTGAATTTCACCACCAGTAACATTTTCTTTGACCATGTGATACCTTCCTTACCCTAGGTAACCACCCCCAAACCGTGTATGGATGTCCAACGTGACAGTATAGAGGTGCCGGCAGGTTTGCACGATGCAGTCAGGACTGCGAGTCCTGCATTGGCCTCTTTGGTCACCCCTGTACGGATGGGTGAATTTCACCACCAGTAACATTTTCTTTGACTATGTGATACCTTCCTTATCCTAGGTGACCACTTCCAAGCCGTGCTTGGCCATCCAACGTGACAGTACAGAGGTGTCAGCAGTTTTGCATGATGCAATCAGGACTGCGAGTCCTGCATTGGCCACTTTGGTCACCCCTGCACAGATCGGTGAATTTCACCACCAGTAACATTTTCTTTGACCATGTGATACCTTCCTTACCCTAGGTGACCACCCCCAAACCGTGCATGGATGTCCAACGTGACAGTATAGAGGTGCCGGCAGGTTTGCACGATGCAGTCAGGACTGCGAGTCCTGCATTGACCTCTTTGGTCACCCCTGTACGGATGGGTGAATTTCACCACCAGTAACATTTTCTTTGACTATGTGATACCTTCCTTATCCTAGGTGACCACTTCCAAGCCGTGCTTGGCCATCCGACGTGACAGTATAGAGGTGTCGGCAGGTTTGGACGATGCAGTCAGGACTGCGAGTCCTGCATTGGCCTCTTTGGTCACCCCTGCACGGATGGGTGAATTTCACCACCCATAACATTTTCTTTGACTATGTGATACCTTCCCTACCCTAGGTGACCACTCCCAAGGCGTGCTTGGCTGTCCAACGTGACAGTACAGAGGTGTCGGCAGGTTTGCATGATGCAGTCAGGACTGCAAGTCCTGCATTGGCCTCTTTGGTCACCCCTGCACGGATGGGTGATTTTCACCACCAGTAACATTTTCTTTGACTATGTGACACCTTCCTTCCCCTAGGTGACCACTCCCAAGTTGTTCTTGGCCGTCCAACGTGACAGTATAGAGGTGTCGGCAGTTTTGCATGATGCAGTCAGGACTGCGAGTCCTGCATTAGCCTCTCCAGTCAACCTCGCCCCCATGGATGATTTTCACCACTGCTAACGTGTTCTTTGACTACATGATATCTTACCCTATGTGACCACCCCCTGACACGTGCTTTGACATCCAACATGGCAGTAGAGGGATGTCGGCAGATTTACACGATGCAGTCAGAACTGCGAGGCCCGCAAGGCCTCCAGTAACCCCCAGTAACCCCCTCCCTGTTGGGTGATTTTCACCACCGGTAAAATTTTCTTTGACTACGTGATACCTTACCCTAGGTGACCACCCCCAAAGCATGCTATGGACGTCCAACATGACAATACAGAGGTGTAGACAGGTTTGCATGATGCAGTCATGACTGCGAGTCCCGCATTGGCCTCTTCAGTCCCCCCGGGCCCCATGGATGAATTTCACCACCTCTAACGTTTTCTTTGACTACATGATACCTTACCCTAGGTGTCCATCCCCACAACGATGGTCTTTATTAAGCATTAATGGTGTGCCCAACCACTGGGCTAGACCTTGCTTAGGGTAGATACAGGGTAATCAGTTTAGACCATAGTCTCTTTCCCACATGGGATCCATGGCCCAAGAGGGAGGGAGAACAGGCATTATTCCCATTTTACAGATAGATACACATTATTCACTACATTCAGCCCAGGGGATACAAACAGTATTTTTTGAAACCTTACACCAGTTTTCAGTCTCCCCAAGAATTCAACCTGCAGGGGTTCCCTGCCTCACTCACCCTCTCAAGGGCCTAAACTTAAACTGCCCTAACATTCCTCTTATATTTAAATAATTTCCTCCCCATCAGGCCTTAAGCAACAATTAATTAAAGAACAATGAATGGGTCTTAAAATGATTAATTATATTGGTTAAACACTTACTATGTGCTAAGCACTGTTACAGATTTGAGGTTTTCAGACTGAACACAGTCCCAGTCTCACATGGGGCTCACGCTATTTTATTACACTTTTATAAATGAGAAAACTGAAGCTCAGAGCGGTTAAATGACTTGCCAACAGTCACACAACAGGCCAATGTCAGAGCTGAGACTAGAACCCAGGTCTCCTAACTCCTAGACCAGTACTCTTCAACTACATTTTGCACGCCTCCCTCTGCCCATAGTTTGCATTGGATTTTTCAAGGCAGAGAAGTTTTTGAACTGGGAACATTTCTTAATTTAGAAACTGGTGATGCACTCATCGAGCTAAGTATGCCTGGTTAAGAGGAATAATCCAAAGAGGACCTAATAATAATAATAATTGCGGTATTTGTTAAAGGCTTACTATGTGCCAAGCACTGCATTAAGTGCTGGGGGTTATCTGTCTTACATAGACAATCCACTGCATCCTAGTAAGATGCCAAAACAAGTAAAAGTTATGGTCTCCTCAAAACCATTTTTTAATTCTGAAATGATCAAATCTTGCAGCAGTTTTCAAGAAAGCATCTCTGATGGACAGCGTTCAAGGGTGCACAGAGGTCTTCAGAAGGAGTTAGCCTGCTTCAAGGTACTTAATGAAGAAAAGATGGGGAGCAGGCAGGTAAGTCGTCGCCCCCACCCTGGGCTCGCTTATTAAATTTATTTCAACCTCCATATCACCCTAATGGCTTAACTCACATAAGAGGGGTTTCTATGGTTCACCTGCCCTATGCCCTGTGGCCAAAATGGAAAAGAATATGAAATTGTCTGTGATCACACTGAACTGTGCAGCATACATGGACTCCACATCTTAAATACATCTTTGGCTTTCTGTCCCTTTCCCTATCTGCAACCGGCACTTCCCTTACGCGATCCTTTTTTTTAGTGGCCAGTATTTTGTTTACTGGAAGTGAGATCTATTCAACAAAAGTATATAAACTAGAACTAGGCAACAGAAGTGTGTAGTTAGCAGAGCAAGTCATTTCTTCTTCTGTGTCCTTCTGTTGGCCCAGCCCAGAAATGAGGACCTCTGGAAAAACGGGTTTTCCTCAGCTCCTGGGGAGCTGGTTGGCAGGCTTGGGCTATCTAAGGTCCTGGTCTGACCCAGAAAATGGGTTTTTAGATTTCTCCATTCTGCTGCTTCACTCCTTCACCCCTATCACTGGGGCACTGTGTGACAATAAAGAAATCTATCACCCAGAAAACAAGCCACCACATATAGGGTGGCCAAATGTCAGGTTTTATGCTGGATAGTCTGGTTTTCAGGAAGTGGGTCGGTGATCAGAGGTCTCCCCGTAACAATGACAACTCTTAAGCTCAGACGAACTCAGCGTGCTTCCACAAAATGGCGCTGGTGACATCATTACTTCATATTGTCATTGTTATTATTGTTATTATTATTATTATTATTATTATTATTATTATTATTGTTAAGCCCTTTCTATTTGCCAAGCACTGTTCTAGGTGCTGGGGTAGATACAAGTTAATCAGGTTGGACACAGACACAGAGGCCCTGCCAATCAATCAATTGTATTTATTGAGTGCTTACTGTGTGCAGAGCACTGTCATAAGCGCTGTCCCACATGAGGCTCACAGTTTAAGTAGGGGGGAGTAGGACTGAATCCCCATTTTACAGGTGAGGGAACCGAAGTACAGGGAAGTGACTTGCTAGCAGACACGCGGCGGAGCAGAAATTAGAATCCAGGTCCCCTGACTCACAGGCCTGTGCTCTTTTCAGTAGGTTATGCTTTGTCTGCATAATAACCAAGGCACCCTGGACTTAATAAATGCTTATTGACATCTATTGACTATGGAGAAGTCAACTTCCGCACAGAAGCGCAGTTATGTGCCTGGTTGGCAATTTACAAAGTCGTATGTCTCAATGACTGCTATTTGCCAGGATAGCATATGGATGATACTGCCAAACTGGAGCCTAATGATTGTTCTGTATACTAGAATACACCACTTAGAGTAAGATGAGCCTTTAAGAATGTGTGGAAGTGCAGGGGGCTTCTGGCAGTTAGTGCCTTTTTTGGCTTTCTGCAGGTCACAGTCCAGATTCACAGATGTGCCGCATTTCTGCCCAAAACAGGCAAATCAATCCCATTTACCAGTCCTCTGGAAGACCCTAGAGAATCAACTAGAAATACACCCTGGTATGGCATGTCTACCTCCAATCAATCAGTTGTATTTGTCAAGTGTTGTGTGCAGAGTACTGAACTGAGCACTTGGGAGAGTACAAGAGTTGGTAGGCATGTTCCCTACCTGCAACGAGTTTACAGTCTAGAGCGTGAAAGGATCAAGCCAGATAACAGGAAGTCAAAGACTGCTTGCCAGTGTGGCCTGAAGGAAAGGGCTGAATCCAGACACCCTGAAAACCCCCCGTTCCCCAAACTTGAACATCCCCCATCTCCTTGCTGACAGCCTTTTTCATCTTCAAAGCTTTCCTAAAATCTCGAGTCTCCCAGGAAGCCTTCCCCAATTCATTCTCAAACTCCAAGCCAACTGCCAGCCCTAGACCTTACGTATCCTTCTCTGTGGATATTCCACTGTCTTTTCCATTTATTCTGATTTTTCAATCTGGTATATTTCCTAACTGATCTTTGGTCTTCCTTTTGGTCCCACTCTCTGTGAATATTTTTACATTTCTGTCTCTCCGATTTCAGCGTTATTTCATTGTAGGCCAGAAACGAATCTTTGGTCTTCCTTTCGGTCCCACTCTCTGTGAATATTTTTACATTTCTGTCTCTGCGATTTCAGTGTTATTTCATTGTAGGCCAGAAACGAATCTTTGGTCTTCCTTTTGGTCCCACTCTCTGTGAATATTTTTACATTTCTGTCTCTCCGATTTCAGCGTTATTTCATTGTAGGCCAGAGACGAATCTTTGGTCTTCCTTTTGGTCCCACTCTCTGTGAATATTTTTGCATTTCTGTCCCTCCGATTTCAGTGTTATTTCATTGTAGGCCAGAGACGAATCTTTGGTCTTCCTTTTGGTCCCACTCTCTGTGAATATTTTTGCATTTCTGTCCCTCCGATTTCAATGTCATTTCATTGTAGGCCCGGAACATATCTTTCTTTGTCAATTTTGTTTCCCAACTACTCAGTAAAATTGCTGCTCCTTCTCCCTCAGTGGGCCTTATCATCATCAATCGTATTTATTGAGCGCTTACTGTGCGCAGAGCACTGTACTAAGCGCTTGGGAAGTACAAGTTGGCAACATATAGAGACAGTCCCTACCCACAGTGGGCTCACTGGATTCGAGTGACCAGAGCCTGGTGGGCTGTGGTAACGGCTTTCCAGAGGCAGGACAGAAAGAGATGATGGAGGAAGTCGGAGGTTGATTTAAAACAACTTTGTCTTCCCTCTCATCCTGGCCCCAGGGCCTTAGCCGACTCTCTTCAAACTAGAGCGAGCCATTGCTCGGAGTGATGCCCGGGTGGTTCACACACCCACCGGCTCTGGGTGGGCTGGGGGAATGGCAGGAAGCCCTGAAAATGCCTAGGGAAAGTAAGTGGGGAGAAGGGCTACCTAAACACCCGACTCTGGTGGGGTCTGGGTGGAAGTGAGTGGCCCTAGTCGACGCCCCGGCCTAATAACGCCCGCCTGCCAACCGCCTCAGGCAACCGTTATTTCGCGCCAAAACGCTCTCCTCAGGCGGAAGCCACGCCCACCTCCCTTCCCGCCAAAACTGGATTGCCCTTCCCCCTCACCACGCCCCGTCCAACCGCCATTTTGCTTCGGGCTAAAGCCGCCTCTCCCCCCTCATCGGCCGCCATTTTAATGAAGGCAGTTATCAATCAATCAATCAATCAATCAATCAATCAGTCGCATTTATTGAGCGCTTACTGTGTGCAGAGCACTGTACCAAGCGCTTGGGAAGTACAAAATGGCAACATAGAGAGGCAGTCCCTACCCAACAGTGGGCTCACAGTCTAAAAGAGTGGGCCCACAGTCTAAAAGCGCTTACTATGTGCAAATCAATCAATCAATCAATCGCATTTATTGAACACTTACTGTGTACTAAGCGCTTGGGAAGTACAAAATGGCAACATATAGAGGCAGTCCCTACCCAACAGTGGGCTCACAGTCTAAAAGGGGGAGACAGAGAACAAAACCAAACATACTAACAAAATAAAATAAATAGAATAGATATGTACAAGTAAAATAAATAAATAGAGTAATAAATATGTACAAGCATATATACATATATACAGGTGCTGTGGGGAAGGGAAGGAGCTAAGACGGGGGAATGGAGAGGGGGACGACGAGGGGCACAGGAAGGAGGGGGCTCAGTCTGGGAAGGCCTCCTGGAGGAGGTGAGCTCTCAGTAGGGTCTTGAAGGGGGGAAGAGAGCTAGCTTGGCGGATGGGCAGAAGGAGGCCATTCCAGGCCCGGGGGATGACGTGGGCCGGGGGTCGATGGCGGGACAGGCGAGAACGAGGTACGGTGAGGAGATTAGCGGCAGAGGAGTGGAGGGTGCGGGCTGGGCTGGAGAAGGAGAGAAGGGAGGTGAGGTAGGAGGGGGCGAGGTGATGGACACCCTTGAAGCCCAGGGTGAGGAGTTTCTGCCTGATTTTAATGATGGCAGTTATCAATCAATCAATCAATCAGTCGCATTTATTGAGCGCTTACTGTGTGCAGAGCACTGTACCAAGCGCTTGGGAAGTAGAAAATGTCAACCTAGAGAGACAGTCCCTACCCAACAGTGGGCTCACCGTCTAAAAGAGTAGGAAGCAGCGTGGCTCAGTGGTCAGAGCAGGGGCTTTGGAGTCAGAGGTCACGGGTTCAAATCCCGGCTCTGCCTGTTGGCAGCTGTGTGACTTTGGGCAAGTCACAACTTCTCTGGGCCTCAGTTACCTCATCTGTAAAATGGGGATTAAGACTGTTAGCCCCCCCGTGGGACAACCTGATCATCTTGTATCTACCCCAGTGCTTAGAACAGTGCTTTGCACATAGTAAGCACTTAATAAATGCCATCAAAAAAAACGAGTGGGCTCACAGTCTAAAAGCGCTTACTATGTGCAAAGCACTGTTCTAAGCGCTGGGGAGGTTACAAGGTAATCAGGTTGTCCAACGGGGGGGCTCACAGTCTTAATCCCCGTTTTACAGATGAGGTAACTGAGGCACAGGGAAGTTAAGTGGCATTTACCCCTCAGGGCCCTCCCCTCAGGCCAGGAGCCCGCTCGCAGGGCGTCCCCGAGGGGGCAACCCCGAGAGAGCCAACTCCCCTCCATTTTGGCCTCAGGAGCGTTTGTTTCATTCATTTGATCGTATTCATCAAGTGCTTTCTGTGTGCAGAACACTGTACTGAGCGCTTGGAAAGTACGATACGATAATAAAGACAGACAATCCCTGCCCATACCGGGTTTACAGTCTAGAAGGGGAGGAGACCGACATCAAAACAAGTAAGGGGGCACCCCCGGACCCAAGATGGAGCCCACAGATGTCACAGCTCCCTCTTTCCCCTGAGTCCGTTGCTTAAATCTTGACCCTGGCACACTGGCCGGGGTTGGCGTCTCAGGCCCGGAAAATAATAATAACGTTGGTATTTGCTAAGCCATACTCTGTGCCAAGCACTGTTCTAAAACACAAGGTCATCAGGTTGTCCCAGGTGGGGCTCACAGTCTTAATCCCCATTTTACAGATGAGCTAACTGAGGCACAGAGAAGTGAAGTGACAATGATAATAATCAATCAATCAATCGTATTTACTGAGCGCTTACTGTGTGCACAGCACTGTACTAAGCGCTTGGGAAGTACAAGTTGGCAACATATGGAGACAGTCCCTACCCAACAGTGGGCTCACAGTCTAGAAGGTCGGGGGGGGGGGAATGATAATGATGGTGTCTACTAAGTGCTTACTATGTGCCAAGCACTGTTCCAAGTGCTGGGGTAGACACAAAGTCATCAGATTGTCCCGAGGGGGGCTCACAGTCTTAATCCCCATTTTACAGATGAGGTAACTGAGGCCCAGAGAAGGGAAGTGACTTAATGATAATAATAAATAATAATGATGGCATCTATTAAGCACTTACGATGTGCCAAGCACTAGGGTAGACACAAGGTCATCAGGTTGTCCCACGGGGGGCTCACAGTCTTAATCCCCGTTTTACAGATGAGGTAACTGAGGCCCAGAGAAGTGAAGTGACTTAATGATAATAATAAATAATAATGATGGCATCTATTAAGCGCTTACGATGTGCCAAGCACTAGGGTAGACACAAGGTCATCAGGTTGTCCCACGGGGGGCTCACAGTCTTAATCCCCATTTTGCAGATGAGGTAACTGGGGCCGAGAGATGTGAAGTGACTGGCCCAAAGTCACCCAGCTGAAGAGTGGTGGAGGTAGCATTAGAACCCATGACCTCTGACTCCCAAGCCGGAGCTCTTTCCACTGGGCCACGGACAACCGTCCACCCTCCGGCTGAGCTTCCCATTTCACCAACCGCCCCAACCGTCCTGGACGTTGACCATGCCCCTGCCATGCCCACCGGCCCGATTCCCCCCTTTCCCCCAAGGGTGTGGCCGCACTGCCCATCAAGTAGGCCTAGGGCTGTCAATCAATCATTCAGTCAATCAATCAATGCTATTTCATTCATTCATTCATTCATTCAGTCAATCGTATTTATTGAGCGCTTACTGTGTGCAGAGCACTGGACTAAGCGCTTGGGAAGTACAAGTCCACAACATATAGAGATGGTCCCTACCCAACAACGGGCTCACAGTCTAGAAGGGGGAGGCAGACAACAAAATGAAACACGGGGACAGGTGTCAAGTCACCCCTCCTTCCCTTCCCCACAGCACCTGTATATATGTATATATGTTTGTACCTATTTATTACTCTATTTTACTTGTACGTATCTATTCTATTTATTTTATTTTGCTAGTATGTTTGGTTTTGTTCTCTGTCTCCCCCTTTTAGACTGTGAGCCCACTGTTGGGTAGGGACTGTCTCTATATGTTGCCAATTTGTACTTCCCAAGTGCTTAGTACAGTGCTCTGCACATAGTAAGCGCTCAATAAATACGATTGATGATGATGATGACCAGAATAAACAGAAATAAAGCTGGATGCATATCATTAACAGAATAAATAGAATAGTAGATATGTACAAGTAAAATAAGTAGTATAATAAATCTGTACAAACATATATACAGGTGCTGTGGGGAGGGGAAGGAGGAGAGGAAAAAGGGGGCTCAGTCTGGGTATTTCAGTCATTCATTCATAGTGGGAAGCATAATAATAATAATAATAATGATAATGGTATTTATTAAGCACTTACTATGTGCAAAGCACTGGGGGGATTCAAGGTGATCAAGTTGTCCCACGTGGGGCTCACAGTCTTAATCCCCATTTTACAGGTGAGGGAACTGAGGCACAGAGAAGTGACTTGCCCAAAGTCACACAGCTGACAATTAGCGGAGCCAGGATTTGAACCCTTGACCTCTGACTCCAAAGCCTGGGCTCTTTCCACTGAGCCACGCTGCTTCTCTACTGTGTACTTGTGCCTGTTTGGGTTTTTTGTCCATCTCCCCCACCTTCTAGACTGTGATCTTGTTGTTGGGTAAGGATTGTCTCTCTTTGTTGCTGAATTGTACTTTCCAAGCGCTTAGTACAGTGCTCTGCACAGAGTAAGCGCTCAGTAAATGTTATTGAATGAATGAATGGTGTAGTGGATGGAGCATGAACCTGGGAGTTGCAAGGTCATGGGTTCTAAGCCCGTCCCTGCCACTGGTCGGCTGTGTGACCCTGGGCAAGTCACTTCACTGCGCTGGGCCTCATCTGTAAAATGGGGATTAAGACTGGGGATTAAGTCTCTATATGTTGCCAATTTGTACTTCCCAAGCGCTTAATACAGTGCTCTGCACACAGTAAGCACTCAATAAATACGATTGATGATGATGATGATGACTGTGAGCCCTACGTGGGGCAACCTGATTACCTTGTATCTACCCCAGAGCTTAGAACCGTGCTTGACACATAGTAAGTGCTTGATAAAGAGAAGCAGCGTGGCTCAGTGGAAAGAGCATGGGCTTTGGAGTCCGAGGTCATGGGTTCAAATCCCGGCTCTGCCAATTGCCAGCTGTGTGACTTTGGGCAACTCACTTCACTTCTCTGTGCCTCACTTCCCTCATCTGTAAAATGGGGATGAAGACTGTGATTCCCCCGTGGGACAACCTGATCACCTTGTAACCTCCCCAGCGCTTAGAACAGTGCTTTACACACAGTAAGCGCTTAATAAATGCTATCATTATTGTTATTATTATTAATAAATGCCATCATCATTATCACTTTGGGCAACTCACTTCACTTCTCTGTGCCTCAGTTCCCTCATCTGTAAAATGGGGATGAAGACTGTGAGCCCCCCGTGGGACAACCTGATCACCTTGTAACCTCCCCAGCGCTTAGAACAGTGCTTTGCACACAGTAAGCGCTTAATAAATGCTATTGTTATTATTATTATTATTATTAAATACCATCATCATTATCACTTTGGGTAAGTCACTTCAATTCTCTGGGCCTCAGTTCCCTCATCTGTCAAATGGGGATTAAGACCGTGAGTCCCACGTGGGACAACCTGATTACCTTGTATCTATCCCAACTCTTAGAATAGTGTTTGGCACTCAGAAAGTGCATAACAAATACCACTATCATCATCATCATCATCCTCATCATCATCACCACCTTGGGCAAGTCACTTCACTTCTCTGGGCCTCAATTCCCTCATCTGTCAAATGGGGATTGAGACTGTGAACCCCATATGGGACAACCTGATTAGCTGAGAGAAGCAGCGTGGCTTAGATGCAAGAGCTGGGTTTGGGAGTCAGAGGATGTGGGTTCTAATCCTGACTCTGCCACTTGTCTGCTGTGTGACCTTGGGCAAACCACTTCACGTCTCTGTGCCTCAGTTACCTCAGCTGTAAAATGGGGGTCAAGGCTGGAGCCCCACATGGGACAACCTGCGTGGCTCAGTGGAAAGAGCCCGGGCTTTGGAGTCAGAGGTCATGGGTTCAAATCTCGGCTCCGCCAATTGTCAGCTGTGTGACTTTGGGCAAGTCGCTTCACTTCTCTGGGCCTCAGTTAACTCATCTGTAAAATGGGGATTAAGATTGTGAGCCCCATGTGGGACAACTTGATCGTCTTGTATCCCCTCCAGTGCTTAGAACAGTGTTTGGCACATAGTAAGCGCTTAACAAATACCATCATTATTATTATTATTATTACCCCAGCGCTTAGAATAGTGCTTGTCACATAGTAAATGCTTAACAAATACTATTATTATTATTATTATTATTATTATTGTTATCTGGGACAGGGACTGTGCCCAAGCAGCGTGGCTCAGTGGAAAGAGCCCGGGCTTTGGAGTCAGAGGTCATGGGTTCAAATCCAGACTCCACCACTTGTCAGCTGCGTGACTTTGGGCAAGTCACTTCACTTCTCTGAGCCTCAGCTACCTCATCTGTAAAATGGGGGATAAAGACTGTGAGCCCCCCGTGGGACAACCTGATCACCTTGTAACCTCCCCAGCGCTTAGAACAGCACTTTGCACATAGTAAGCGCTTAATAAATGCCATTATTATTTATTATTATTATGTGGGACAGGGACTGTGTCCTACCTGATTTGCTTGTATCCACCCCAGTGCTTAGTACAGTGCCTGGCTCATAGTAAGTGCTCAACAAATACAATAGTTATTATTATTATTATTAATGATGATAATAATAATAACAACAAATACCATCATTGAGTGGAAATCAGACTCCTCTCCTTCAGGGATCCAGGATAAGGTGAGTTGACATTGGGGATTTCAGTTCTCCGCGTTATCCACTAGGTGGCAGCAAAGAGCAGGAGATGGAGGGGTCATTCATTCATTCATTCATTCATTCATTCATTCTTTCTTTCTTTCTTTCTTTCTTTCTTTCTTTCTTTCTTTCATTCAGTCGTATTTATTTAGCGCTTCCTGTGTGCAGAGCACTGGACTAAGCGCTTAGGAAAGTTTCTTCCTTCCTGGCAAAGATACAAGGTAATCAGGTTGTCCCACAAAGGGCACGTAGTCTTAATCCCCATTTAACAGTTGAGGTAACTAAGGCCCAGAGAAGTTAAGCGATTTGCCCAAGGTCACAAAGCAGACAAGTGGCGGAGCCGGGATTAGAGACCACGTCCTCTGACTCCCAAGCCCGAGCTCTTGCCACCAGGCCACACTGCCAGGTACCGTAATGATAATAATAATAATATTGATGGCATTTGTTAAGCACTTATTGTACTAAGTGCTGGGGTAATTATAATTATAATAATAATAATGATGGTATTTGTTAAGCAATTACTATGTGCCAAGCACTGTTCTAAGCACTGGGGTAGATGCAATCAATCAATCGTATTTATTGAGCGCTTACTGTGTGCAGAGCACTGTACTAAGTGCTTGGGAAGTACAAGTTGGCAACATATAGAGACAGTCCCTACCCAACAGATGCAAAGTAATTAGGTTGTCCCACGTGGGGCTCCCTGTCTTTACCTCATCTGTAAAATGGGGATTAAGACTGTGAGCCCCCCGTGGGACAACCTGATTACCTTGTGACCTCCCCAGCGCTTAGAACACTGCTTTGTACATATGTAAGCAGTTAATAAATGCCATCATCATTATTATTATTATTACAGTAAACCTGCAATCCCAGGGCTGCTTAATCTTCCCCCATTATATCCCCCAAAATGCCTGGACTGTAGAATGCAAGTTCCTTGTGGACCAGGATCACATCTACAGACTGTGTTGTACTTTCCCAGTAATAATTATAATAATAATTGTGGTATTTGTTAAACTCTTACTATGTGCCAGCCACCGTACTAAGTGCTGGGGTTGATACGAGCAAGTTAGATTGGACATTCAATCTTATTTATTGAGCCCTTACTGTATGTAGAGCCTTGTACTAAGCGCTTGGGAGAGGTACAAAGTACCAATACCCACATGGGGCTCACAATCTTAATCTCCATTTTAAAGATGAGGGAACTGAAGCAGGAGGAGTGAAGCGACTCGCTCAAGGTCACACAGCAGACAAGTGGCTGAGCTGGGATTAGAACCCAGGTCCTTCTGACAACCAGGCCCGTGCTCTGACTCTCATCATCATCATCATCATCATCAATCGTATTTATTGAGCGCTTACTATGTGCAGAGCACTGTACTAAGCGCTTGGGAAGTACAAGTTTGCAACACATAGAGACAGTCCCTACCCAACAGTGGGCTCACAGTCTCAAAGGGGGAGACAGAGAACAAAACCAAACATACTAACAAAATAAAATAAATAGAATAGATATGTACAAGTAAAATAAATAAATGAATAAATAGAGTAATAAATATGTACTAACACATATACATATATACAGGTGCTGTGGGGAAGGGAAGGAGGTAAGATGGGGGGGATGGAGAGGGGGACGAGGGGGAGAGGAAGGAAGAGGCTCAGTGTGGGAAGGCCTCCTGGAGGAGGTGAGCTCTCAGCAGGGCCTTGAAGGGAGGAAGAGAGCTAGCTTGGCGGATGGGCAGAGGGATTGGGCATTCCAGGCCCGGGGGTCGATGGCGGGACAGGCGAGAACGAATGAACGAGTGATTAGAAAAGTGTTTTGCACACTGTAAGTGCTCAATAAATACTACCGATTGGTTGATTGAGCTCCTCCTACCCCCCACCAAGAGCCCCCGCAGAGGCCTGGTGAGATCTTCCAGTCCAGTCCCCTCCTGCAGAGGTTCCTCACTGTGTTCTGGCTCCAAACAATCACACGGCAGCTTCGGGCCGTACCCTCCTCCAGAAGGCAGGGGTTTGCTTCCCTCAACTGTCCATCGTCCCCCAAATTGTTTACTCCCGCCTCAGGCCCAGGCCAAGCTGGTGAGGAAGGAAGCCCAGGAAGCTTCCTTCCTCTCCCCCTCGTCCCCCTCTCCATCCCCCCCATCTCACCTCCTTCCCTTCCCCTTAGCACCTGTATATATGTATATATGTTTGTACATATTTATTACTCTATTTATTTATTTATTTTACTTGTACATATCTATTCTATTTATTTTGTTTTGTTAGTATGTTTGGTTTTGTTCTCTGTCTCCCCCTTTTAGACTGTGAGCCCACTGCTGGGTAGGGACTGTCTCTATATGTTACCAACTTGTACTTCCCAAGCGCTTAGTACAGTGCTCTGCACACAGTAAGCGCTCAATAAATACGATTGATGATGATGATGATGATGATGATGACAGTCCCGCGCTTAATAAATACTGTTGAATGAATAGCGCGTGGGGAGCGGCTGCTGGGATTGAGCTAGAGGCCATCCCGCGGGGTTCAGATTGCAGGGGTGTGTCTGAATTTCCCGCTGCCGGGTGCCCGGGGCCGTGGGCACGGATACCACCTCGGTTAGCCCTGGCATCCTCTCTCCGGGGTTCCCGCTGCCCAGGGCCGAGGTCCAACTAGACGGGCCGTGTGTGTCTGACTGGGTGGGGGATGAGGAGCCGTTCCTCCCGACCCCTTGGGACCCTCCGTCGAGGGGCCGATTCAGCTGCCACAGGCTGAATCTGAGTAGCCGACATGGCTCTCCCCTCCCCGGGCCTGGGGCTGGGCCCTGAATCACCCCCTGCCCTCCCCATCCCCGCCCGGCCTCCCCGGGGCTGGATGTCGCCGGCCTGGTGCAGATAAGCCACCCTGCACTTTGCTTTTCCTGCTGCCAAACCCCAGCCTCGGGTGGACACGCGATCGGCCGGCCCGGGCCGGAGGAGGCAGGTGTGGCGACGGTGGAGGCGGTAGCCATGGCGACTTGCAGGACCGGTGGGAGCAGGACCCTGCAGGTGTGAATTCCCCTCCCTTTCCCTCTCCCACTCTTTTCTGACTTCCTCCAAGCAAGTTGCCCATCTGGGTCTCCCCAACTTGTCTTCCCCCTCAGTTTCCTGGCCGGTGTGGAGGCGTGGGCCGCTCCTGCCAGAGGGAGCGGGGACAGTTGCTTCCATCCAGCCCGGGAGGGGAGGATTTTGGCCTCTCCCACCCTCTCTTGCGAGGCGACCACCCTGTTGGTCCAGAGGACTCGGCCAGCCTCCTCCTCAGTCGGCCTCCGCAGTCGGCCCACGTCCAATCAATCAATCAATCGTATTTATTGAGCGCTTACTGTGTGCAGAGCACTGTACTAAGCGCTTGGGAAGTACAAGTTGGCAACATATAGAGACGGTCCCTGGGAGGGGCGTCAGACGGGCCGTGCGGCTCTCGGCTTCCTGTCCTTGGGACCGGGCTGGGCTCCGTCAATCAATCAATCAATCAATCGTATTTATTGAGCGTTTACTATGTGCAGAGCACTGTACTAAGTGCTTGGGAAGTGCAAATTGGCAACACATAGAGACAGTCCCTACCCAACAGTGGGCTCACAGTCCAAAAGGGGGAGACAGAGAACAGAACCAAACATACCAACAAAATGAAATAGGATAGAAATGTACAAGTAAAATAAATAAATAAATAAATAAATAAATAGAGTAATAAATATGTACAACCATATATACATATATACAGGTGCTATGGGGAAGGGAAGGAGGTAAGATGGGGGGATGGAGAGGGGGACGAGGGGGAGAGGAAGGAAGGGGCTCAGTTTGGGAAGGCCTCCTGGAGGAGGTGAGCTCTCAGCAGGGCCTTGACCATTCGGGTCAGCAGGGTCACCATTCGGCGGGGCCGGATGTGGGCGGGAGGATCTTCAGTGGGGAAAAAGTGGAGATGATGTTGAGAGCTTGGTTGTCTGATGGCTTTTTTCATCGGCCACACCGGGCCTGGAAAGCAGGGAAGGCCGGGGGGGATTCTCCCCATTTCACAGGTGGGACAGGGATGCTCAGAGATGGTGACTAAACGGAGGTCACCCCACCAATCTCTGGCAGAGTGAAAACTAGAGCCCTGCTCCCCCGATACTGAGCCCAGTACTCTTTCCTCTTGTCCACGTTACAGTAGCCACCTGTCTTGGGGGTTTGGGTGGGAAGGTCAAGGCTTGTATCTACACTGGCATGGAGAAGTGTAAAAATGCCACCTCTAGAAGGTGGAGATTTGTAGGACTGGCATCTCCCTGCTTCCAAGAGCTGCTCCTTTACTTCTACCCAGAGAAGGAGACTCTCACAATCCTCACTCTTCTGCAGCCTAACCTATATCCCTCCCGCTGCAGAGTCAGAAGAACTGGAATCCCCACCCCCCACCTAACTCATCAGTCAACCAATCAATCGATCGTATTTATTGAGCACTTACTGTGTGCAGATCACTGTACTAAGCGCTTGGGAGAGTGCAAGATCTCCCCCTTTTAGACTGTGAGCCCACTATTGGGTAGGGACTGTCTCTATATGTTGCCAACTTGTACTTCCCAAGCGCTTAGTACAGTGCTCTGCACACAGTAAGTGCTCAATAAATACGATTGATGATGATGATGATGATGATGACAGAGTTGGCAGACACGGTATTCAACTCTCCATATTACCCTGTATCCTTCTTTTATTGATGCTATTTATGACGGTTTACTTGTTTTGATGTCTGTCTCCCCCCTTTGAGCCCACTATGGGCAGGGATGGTCTCTCTTTGTTGCTGAATTGTACTTTCCAAGTGCTTAGTACAGTGCTCTGCACACAGTAAGTGCTCAATGAACACAATTGAATGAATGAATACTCTCCAGGTGGGACAACCCCTCTTCCCGGAACTTACAGTCCTTACGACTGGAAGCTCACTGTGGGCAGGGAACGTGTCTGTTTATTGTTGTATGGTAATAATAATAATAATGACAATGGTATTTGTTATCATCAATCGTATTTATTGAGCGCTTACTATGTGCAGAGCACTGTACTAAGCGCTTGGGAAGTACAAATTGGCAACATATAGAGACAGTCCCTACCCAACAGTGGGCTCACAGTCTTACTATGTGCCAGGCACTATACTAAGTGCTGGGGTGGATATAAGCAAATTGGGTTGGATGCAGTCCCTGTCCCCCAGTTTGCAGGTGAGGTAACTGAGGCCAGACAATTAATAAATAAATAAATGGCATTTATTAAGCGCTTACTATGTGCAGAGCACTGTTCTCTGTGAAATGACAGGTGAAATGACTTATCCAAGGTCACACAGCAGACACATGGCAGAGGCGGGATTAGAACCCAGGTCCTTCTGACTCCCAGACTCTTACTTTATCCAAAAAGCCACGCTGCTGGCAAACACATGCTGGTTCACGAGCAGGGGATGAGTGAAACGCTTACCTGGAAACCCCAGGGGAACCTGTCCTCCCTCCAGACTAGCTCTTCTCCTCTGTCGGGCATTCTCCGAAGCGCTTAGTACAGTGCTCTGCTCACAGTAAGCCCTCAATAAACATGACCGACTGACTGACCTTTCCTCCCGGTCCTTCAGTTCACCCTTTTAATTCCTGTGGTGTTTTCTGTTTCGGTCGGCCGGGTCCCTTTCTCCGGCTTGATAGTCCCCGTCTCTCTCTCACTTCGGTTCTCCATCATCGTCATCACCAATCGTATTTATTGAGCGCTTACTGTGTGCAGAGCACTGTACTAAGCGCTTGGGAAGTACAAGCTGGCAACATATAGAGACAGTCCCTACCCAACAGTGGGCTCACAGTCTAAAAGGGGGAGAGGGCTGCAGCCAAAAAAAACACATGGTAGGGAGTGAGATTTTGCGTTTATAGGGAAATAGCAAATAAACTTTCTGTTCCCTTTGTGGAAGCGAGCTTAGGCACTTTAGAAACAGCTGTGATTTCAGGGTCAAAGTTCAGATGCAAGGTAGTAGTACTATTTTTTGAGCGCCCTCTGTACTAAATGCATGGGAAGAATGACAGAGAATAATAATCATCACCATCATCAATTGTATTTACTGAGCGCTTACTGTGTGCAGAGCACTGTACTAAGCGCTTGGTAAGTACAAGTTGGCAACATATAGAGACAGTCCCTACAGTGGGCTCACAGTCTAAAAGGGGGAGACAGAGAACAAAACCGAACATACTAACAAAATAAAATAAATAGAATAGATATAAAATAAATAGAATAGATAACATGGGTTCTAATCCCAGCCCTGTCACTTGTCAGCTGTGTGACTTTGAGCAAGTCACTTAACTTCTCTGTGCCTCAGTTACCTCATCTGTAAACTGGGAATTAAGACTGTGAGCCCCATTCATTCATTCACTCAATCATATTTATTGAGCGCTTACTGTGTGCAGAGCACTGTACTAAGTGCTTGGGAAGTACAAGTACAATAATAATATTGTACAAGTACAATAATAATAATGATGGCATTTGTTAAGCGCTTACTATGTGCAGAGCACTGTTCTAAGCGCTGGGGGGGATACAAGGTGATCAAGTTGTCCCACGTGGGGCTCACAGTCTTAATCCCCATTTTACAGATCAGGGAACTGAGGCTCAGAGAAGTTAAGTGACTTGCCCAAGGTCACACAGGAGACATGTGGCAGAGTTGGGATTCGAACCCATGACCTCTGACTCCAAAGCCCGTGCTCTTTCCACTGAGCCACGCTGCTTCTCCCTAGAGAAGTGGCCCATTTCCCTGCCCACTAACATGCTTGCCCACTTAGAGAAGCAGCGTGGCTCAGTGGAAAGAGCCCGGGCTTGGGAGTCAGAGATCACGGGTTCTAATCCCTACTCCGCCACTTGTCTGCTGTGTGACTTTGGGCAAGTCACTTCTCTGGGCCTCAGTTTACCTCATCTTTAAAATGGGGATTAAGACTGTGAGCCCCATGTGGGACAACCTGATTACCTTGTATTCCCCCCGGCGCTTAGAACAGTGCTTGGCACATAGTAAGCACTTAGCAAATGCTTTTATCAGTATTATTATCTCCTCTCATGAAGGAGACGGAACTAAAAATAATCACAACTGTGTCCATAGTTCCCTCATCTGTAAAATGGGGATTAAGACTGTGAGCCCCTTGTGGGGCATGGACTGTAAACTCGTTGCGTGCAGGGAATGTGTCTGTTTATTGTTGTACTCTCCCAAGTGCTTAGTTCAGTGTTCTGCGCAGAGTAAGCGCTCAACAAATATGATTAATGAATGACTGTATATATGTATAAATGTTTGTACATATTTATTACTCTATTTATTTATTTATTTTACTTGTACATATCTATTCTATTTATTTTATTTTGTTAGTATGTTTGGTTTCGTTCTCCGTCTCCCCCTTTTAGACTGTGAGCCCACTGTTGGGTAGGGACTGTCTCTATATGTTACCAACTTGTACTTCCCAAGCGCTTAGTACAGTGCTCTGCACACAGTAAGCCCTCAATAAATACGATTGATGATGATGATGACTGTGTCCACTCTGTCTTTGAAGCAGCATGGTGTAGTGGATAGAGCATGGGCCTGGGACTCAGAAGGTCGTGGGTTCTAATTCGAGCTCCGCCACTCAACTGCTGCGTGCCTTGGGCAAGTCACCTCACTTCTCTGTGCCTCAGTTACCTCATCTGTAAAATGGGGTTTGAGATTAGGAGCCCCATGTGGGACAGAGACTATGTCCAACCCGATTTGCTTGTATCCACCCCAGTGCTTAGTACCATGCCTGGCACAAAGTAAGTTCATTCATTCATTCAGTCGTATTTATTGAGCGCTTACTGTGTGCAGAGCACTGTGCTAAGTGCTTAACAAATACCACAATTATTATTGTTATTATAATAGGGGGTAGAGAAGGGATAGGTACAAGATGATCAGGTTGAACACAGTCCATGCCCCACATAGAGAAGCAGCGTGTCTCAGTGGAAAGAGCCCGGGCTTTGGAGTCAGAGGTCCTGGGTTCAAATCCCGGCTCCGCCAATTGTCAGCTGTGTGACTTTGGACAAGTCACTTAACTTCTCTGGGCCTCAGTTACCTCATCTGTAAAACGGAGATGAAGATTGTGAGCCCCACGTGGGACAACCTGATCGCCTTGTATCCCCCCAGTGCTTAGAACAGTGCTTTGCACATAGTAAGCGCTTAACAAATACCATCATCATCATTATTATTATAGGGCTCACAGTCTCAATCCCCGTTTCACAGATAAATTAGCTGAGGCCCAGAGAAGTGAAGTGACTTGCTCAAGATCACACAGGACACAAGTGGCGGAGTCAGGATTGGAACCCAGGTCCTTCTCATTCCCAGTCCTGTGCTCTTTCCCCTAGGCCATGCTGCTTCTCCTCAGTATTTGAGGAGCTGGGCCATTCCCTCGAGAGTGTACGGGAAAAGTATTTGGGGGGCTGGTGTTCCCACTCCCAGCTGCTGCCGGGTACCGAAGGGCCCCGTGACAGCAGGGGACTGCTGTGGATGACCCCGGGGCTCAGCATGTTCTTTATCATCATCATCATCAATCGTATTTATTGAGCGCTTACTGTGTGCAGAGCACTGTACTAAGCGCTTGGGAAGTACAGGTTGGCAACATATAGAGACAGTCCCTACCCGACAGTGGGCTCACAGTCTAAAAAGTTATCAGTTTCGCTTATCAGTTTCGCTTTGGTGCTGTAAGTTTACATTATCAGTCAATCAATCAGTGAGTGATACTTGCTGAGTGCTTACCGCATGCATCTTACTGTAGTTTTGTTGGTTTTGTTCTCTGTCTCCCCCTCTTAGACTGTGAGCCCACTGTTGGGTAGGGACCGTCTCTATATGTTGCCAACTTGTACTTCCCAAGCGCTTAGTACAGTGCTCTGCACACAGTAAGCGCTCAATAAATATGATTGATTGATTGTAGATTTCTAGACTATTATCCTCGTTGTGGGCAGGGAATGTGTGATTGTTATATTGTAATAATAATAATAATAATGATGGCATTTGTTAAGTGCTTACTATGTGCCAAGCACTGTTCTAAGCGCTGGGGGAGATACAAGGTCATCGGGCTACCCCACATGGGGCTCACAGTCTTCATCCCCATTTTACAGATGAGGTAACTGAGGTCCAGAGCTGTGAAGTGACTTGCCCAGGGTCACACAGCTGGCAAGTGGGGAGACGGGATTAGAACCCACGATGTCTGACTCCCAAGCCTGGGCTCTTGCCACTGAGCCACGCTGCTTCTCTGTATTTTCCCACACACTTAGTATAGTGCTTTGCACATAGTAAGAGCTCAATGAATATGGTTGAATGAATGAATGAATGCATACTTAGCGTTTCAGAGAGTATAATATGAGAGAGCTGGTAGTACAAGAAAGTTGTATTAGCCTTTCTGGTCCTGGATGGCTAGTAAATAGGAGTGTGTGTGGGGGGAAGCACCCCATTGAGCCCCCAGAGAATCTATGTGCATGTCTTTATACTCTATAATAATAATAATAATGATGGCATTTATTAAGCGCTTACTATGTGCAAAGCACTGTTCTAAGTGCAAAGCACTGTTCTAAGTGCTAAGCTCTATAGCTACCCCGTACCTGTAATTCGCTTACTGTCAAACACTACGTATTTACTAATCTATTTATTTTATTAATGATGTGCATATAGCTATAATTCTATTTATTCTAACTGTTTTGACACCTTGTTTTGTTTTGTTGTCTGTCTCCCCCTTCTAGACTGTGAGCCCGTTGTTGGGTGGGGATTGCTGACTCGTACTTCCCAAGTGCTTGGTACAGTGCTCTGCACACAGTAAGCGCTCAATAAATACAACTGAATGAATGAATGAATTGAGGGTTGCTTAGCTCAGTCACCTCGGTAGCCACTGCAGTCTTCTCTGCCCTCAATCAATCAATCAATCAATCAATCATATTTACTGAGCGCTTACTGTGTGCAGAGCACTGTACTAAGCGCTTGGGAAGTACAAGTTGGCAATATCTAGAGACAGTCCCTACCCAACAGTGGGCTCACAGTCTAAAAGGGGGAGACAGAGAATGAAACCAAACATACTAACAAAATAAAATAAATAGAATAGATATGTACAAGTAAAATAAACAAATAAATAAATAGAGTAATAAATATGTACAAACATATCATCATCAATCGTACTTATTGAGCACTTACTATGTGCAGAGCACTGTACTAAGCGCTTGGGAAGTACAAGTTGGCAACATATAGAGACAGTCCCTACCCAACAGTGGGCTCACAGTCTAAAAGGGGGAGACAGAGAAGGAAACCAAACATACTAACAAAATAAAATAAATAGAATAGATATGTACAAGTAAAATAAATAAATAAAGAAATGGAGTAATAAATATGTACAAACATATATACATATATACAGGTGCTGTGGGGAAGGGAAGGAGGTAAGATGGGGGGGATAGAGAGGGGGACGAGGGGGAGAGGAAGGAAGGGGCTCAGTCTGGGCGTTATTAGCATTCTAATCCCGGGCTCTACCACGTGCGTGCTGTGAGAACTTGGGCAACTCACTTAATTTTCCTACGCCTCAGTTACCTCATCTGTAAAATGGGGATTAAGACTGTGAGCCCTATGTGGGACAGGGTCTATGTCCAACCCAGTTAGCTTGTATCCACCCCCAGCGCCTAGTATGGTGCCTGGAATGTAGTAAGCACTTAAATACCACAATTATTATTATTAGTATTATTATTATTAACCAGGTGGTTTCAGGATTCCTTCCCGGCCCATCCACTGGGCGAGGTGCCCTAGAGTTTTTTGTGACAGAAATGTATAGTGAGCAGGTCACCTGTCAGTTCGTCAGCAGCTCTGGGCTGGACACTCCCAGCTCTTTCCAGTCAGCCATGGTCTTAGACGGAAGATAATTGTGTTGTTGTGAAGTGTGTACGTCAACAGATTGGTCAATCAATGGATAATATTTAATAAGCACTTAATGATTTCAGGGCATTGAACTAATCATTTGGGTGAGAATATTTAGGATAAGCAGATGCAATCCCCGCCCTTATTACATCTACCTCCCGATAGTCTAATAATAATAATAATAATACTAACTGTGGTGTTTGTTAAGCGTCTCCTGTGTGCCAACCACCGGGAGAAGCAACATGGCCTAGTGGGTAGAACACAGGCCTAGGAGTCAGAAGGACCTGTGTTCTAATCCAGCTCTGCCACTGGTCTGCTGGGTGACCTTAGGCAAGTCACTTCACTTCTCTGTGCCTCGGTTCCCTCATCTGCCAAAAGGGGATTAAGACTGTGAGTCCCATTTGGGGCAGGGACTGTGTCCTACCTGATTAACTTCTATCTATCCCAGTGCTTAGAATAGTAGTTGAGACATAGTAAGTGCTTAACAAATATTATTATTATTATTACCAGACAATCTGATGGGACACAGTCCCACATGGGGGTAAACAGTCTAAGTAGGAGGGAAAACAGGTATGGAACCCCCTTTTTACAGTTGAGGAAACAGGAGCACAGAGAAGTGAAATGACTTGCCTGAGTTCACACAGCAGGCCAGTGGTAGAGTCGGGATTAGAACCCAAGGCCTTTGACTCCCAAGGCCAGGCTATTTCTGGCAGGGCATGCTTCTTTGGTGGCCAGCAGGCCTCCCACTCCCCCATTGTCCAGGCCAGACCAGGCAGGGCCAAACTAGTAATAATAATAATAATAATTGTGAATTTGTTAAGCGCTTACTATGTGTCCTGTATATATGTATATATGTTTGTACATATTTATTACTCTATTTATTTATTTATTTATTTTACTTGTACATATCTATCCTATTTATTTTATTTTGTTAGTATGTTTGGTTTTGTTCTCTGTCTCCCCCTTTTAGACTGTGAGCCCACTGTTGGGTAGGGACTGTCTCTATATGTTGCCAATTTGTACTTTCCAAGCGCTTAGTACAGTGCTCTGCACATAGTAAGCGCTCAATAAATACGATTGATGATGATGATGATGATGTGTCAAGTACTATTCTAAACGCTGGGGTAGATACAAATTAATCAGGCTGGACACAGTCCCTGTCCCACATGGGGCTCCCAGTCTCAATCCCCACTTTACAGATGGGGTAACTGAGGTACAGCCCTCCGTGGGACAACCTGATCACCTTGTAACCTCCCCAGCGCTTAGAACAGTGCTTTTTTAAGAAGCAGCGTGGCTCAGTGGAAAGAGCCTGGGCTTTGGAGTCAGAGGTCATGGGTTCAAATCCTGGCTCCGCCAATTGCCAGCTGTGTGACTCTGGGCAAGTCACTTCATCATCAATCGTATTTATTGAGCACTTACTATGTGCAGAGCACTGTACTAAGCGCTTCACTTCTCTGGGCCTCAGTTCCCCATCTGTAAAATGGGGATTAAAACTGTGAGCCCCCCGTGGGACAACCTGATCACCTTGTAACCTCCCCAGTGCTTACAACAGTGCTTTGCACATAGTAAGCGCTTAATAAATGCTATTATTATTATTATTATTGAAGTGACTTTCCCGAGGTCACGTAGCGGGCATGCGGCAGAGCGGGGATTAGAACCCATGACCTTCTGATTGCCAGGCCCGGGCTCTAGCCACTGCTTCTGAGTTCCGAGGTCACTGTCCTTTTGCCCCATTGAGGAGTGAGCGTTTCTCACAGCAAATCCCGTGGCCTGTGATCTTTAACCTTCCTCCCCACGCCCCAAGTTGGGAGTGCAGGAGGATGACTCCCTCCTCAGCTCTGCCAAACAAAGTCAGCCTCTGCAAGACGGGGGGCCAGGCACCCCCCATTCCCTGGGCACAGGTGCCCCCTCCCACCTTCCCCTTCTTCCTGGGGGGGAACCAGACTCCTCTGGATGGCCGAGGGTCCGTGAGCCAAAATAATAATAATGGCATTTATTGAGCGCTTACTATGTGCAGAGCACTGTTCTAAGCGCTGGGGAATTTACCAGGTGATCAGGTTGTCCCACGTGGGGCTCACAGTCTTCATCCCCATTTTACAGATGAGGTCACTGAGGCCCAGAGAAGTGAAGTGACTTGCCCAAAGTCACACAGTTGACAAGTGGTGGAGCCGGGATTTGAACCCACGACCTCTGACTCCAAAGCCCGGGCTTTTCCCACTGGGCCACGCCCTTCTGAGGGTTCCTCGTGAGGGAGGCAATATTGCCGGTGGCCCATCTGGGCTCAATTGCCCCCGGCGGGGACAGATAGTGAATCAATCAATCAATCAATCGCATTTATTGAGCGCTTACTATGTACAGAGCACTGTACTAAGCGCTTGGGAAGTACAAGTTGGCAACATATAGAGACAGTCCCTACCCAACAGTGGGCTCACAGTCTAAAAGGGGGAGACAGAGAACAAAACCAAACATACTAACAAAATAAAATAAATAGAATAGATATGTACAAGTAAAATAAATAAATAGAGTAATAAATATGTACAAACATATATACATATATACAGGTGCTGTGGGGAAGGGAAGGAGGTAAGATGGGGGGAATGGAGAGGGGGACGAGGGGGAGAGGAAGGAAGGGGCTCAGTCTGGGAAGGCCTCCTGGAGGAGGTGAGCTCTCAGCAGGGCCTTGAAGGGAGGAAGAGAGCTAGCTTGGCGGATGGGCAGAGGGAGGCCATTCCAGGCCCGGGGGATGACGTGGGCCGGGGGTCGATGGCGGGACAGGCGAGGACGAGGTACGGTGAGGAGATTAGTGGTGGAGGAGCGGAGGGTGCGGGCTGGGCTGGAGAAGGAGAGTGAAGAGCTGGCTTTGCTTTGCCCTCCCCATTGAAGCCCAGTATTCAAGCTTCTGGGCAAGTTTTGAGCCCTCGCCAACATCCAGCCAAGAGGCCAGAATGCCACAGATTCCTCAGACAGGAAGGGACCCGGTGAGGTCATTCGGTCCAGTCACCTGCCCCTGGACGGGGCTGCCCCTAAACCCCCGCTCATTCATTCCATTGTCATAGAGTCAGGAAATTGCTCCCGTGTCGCTCTTAAATCCCTCCTGCTGCAACTGAAGCTGGTTGTTCAGGGTTAGCGTTAGGCAACCTGGCCTCCACCCGTCGGGCGAGACGCAAACCCGGTTCTTGTGGCCTGGAAGTCTGGTTTGGGCTAGCCCGGAGAGACCCGCTTTGCAACACACTGCATTCCCCCTGGAGTTCCTGTAGGCCCCAAACTGAGTTGTCGGGCGATGAGGCTGAGGCCAGAAAACACCACGCCAGAGGGGTTGGGTCCTCGGCTCACCACCAAGGTCTCAGGAGGTTGTTTTTTGTTTTTAAATGGTATTTATTAAGTATTTTAAATGGTATTTACAAGGCCCTGCTGAGAGCTCACCTCCTCCAGGAGGCCTTCCCAGACTGAGCCCCTCCCTTCCTCTCCCCCTCGTCCCCCTCTCCATCCCCCCATCTTACCTCCTTCCCTTCCCCACAGCACCTGTATATATGTACATGTGTTTGTACATATTTATTACTCAATTTATTTATTTATTTATTTATTTATTTTATTTGTACATATCTATTCTATTTATTTATTCTATTCTATTTATTTTATTTTATTTTATTTGTACATAACTATTCTATTTATTTTATTTTGTTAGTATCTTTGGTTTTGTTCTCTGTCTCCCCCTTTTAGACTGTGAGCCCACTGTTGGGTAGGGACTGTCTCTATATGTTGCCAGTTTGTACTTCCCAAGCGCTTAGTACAGTGCTCTGCACATAGTAAGCGCTCAATAAATACGATTGATGATGATGATGATGATTAAGTGCTTACTCTGTGCCAGGCTCTGTACTAAGCGCTGGGGTGCATACGAGCAAATCAGGTTGGACACAGTCCCTGCCCCACGTAGGGCTCACGGTCTCGATCCCTATTTTACAGATGAGGGAACTGAGGCCCAGAGAAGTGAAGTGACTTGCCCAAGTTCACACAGCAGACGAGTGGCGGAGCAGGGATTAGAACCCATGACCTTTTGACTCCCGGGGGCTTGCTCTATCCCTGTAAGCAGGGGTCATGCCTTCTACCTCTAGTGTTCTCTCTTAAGTGCTTAGCACAGTGTTTGGCACACAGTAGGCGCTCAGTAAATACTCCCGATTGACTGATTGGTTGTATCACCAGGGGCCCAGGTCCCCTGCAGCCCTGAGGGTTGACACCGGTAGAGTCCGTCCACAGCCCCAACTGGGCTGCCTGTCCACGGGTTCGGATCCTACCCCACTCAGAACTCCCTCCCCGAACCGGTCCCCTCGACAGCCCCGGGAGGTAGACACTATTATCCCCATTTTCCAGATGAGGAAACTGAGGCCCAGAGAGGCTAAGTGGCTTGCCCAAGGTCAGCCCAGCAGGCCCAGCCACAGAGTTGGGACTATTCGTTCATTCATTCAGTAGAATTTGTTGAGCGCTTACTGTGTGCAGAGCACTGTATTAAGTGCTTGGGAAAGTACAATACAATAACCAGTGACTCTATCCATTAGGCCATGCTGCTTCTGTATATATATCTATATATGCAGACAACCATATGGATATAGTTTGCCCTGGAGTTCCTGTAGGCCTCAAATGGAGTTGTTCTATATAATAAAAATACTAAGGATGGCATTTATTAAGTGCTTACTATTTGCAAAGCACTGTTCTAAGCGCTGGGGAGGTTACAAGGTGATCAGGTTGTCCCACGGGGGGCTCACAGTCTTAACCCCCATTTTCCAGATGAGGCAACTGAGGCACAGAGAAGTGAAGTGACTTGCCCAAAGTCACACAGCTGACAACTGGCGGAGCCGGGATTTGAACCCATGACTGCTGACTCCAAAGCCCGGGATCTTTTCCACTGAACCACGCTGCTTCTCTCTCTCTCTCTCTCTCTCTCTAGAGAGAGAGAGAGAGAGAGAATATAATTTATATATATACAGAGAGTGAGAGAGAGAGTGAGAGATCGTGCTCCTTTCCTGGATCCTTCGTTAGGATCCTTACTCATGCCCCAGAACCCCTTCACCTAAGAGAGTCTCACAAGTCTTTGGAGTATTTTTCATTTTTAATAATAATAATAATAATAATAATAATATTTGTTAAGCACTTACTATGTGTCAGGCACTGTTCTAAGCATTGGGCTACATGCCAAAGAATGAGGTTGGACATAACCCTGTCCCTTAAGGGGCTCACAGCCTTAATCCCCATTTTACAGAGGAGGTGACTGAGACACAGAGAAGTGGAGCGACTTGCCCAAGGTCACACAGCAGACAAGTGGCAGAGCTGGGATTAGACTCTGACTGTTAGGCCTGGGCTGTAGCCACTAGACCATGCTGCTTCTTCAAAAAAAAAAAAACCCTTTCTGCTCCTCTTTCCAGTTCCCATTCTCCCAGGGAAGGCCTTGGAGCAGACAAAGGTGTGATTGTGGCTTTGATTCGATTGGCACGAAACTACCTCGCCGCTCAATCAATCAGTCGTATTATGTTCTCCAGGGTCCTCTGGAGTGGAAAATGAAGGGTGTGCCCAGGGCCTCTCTCTCTCTCTCTCTCTCTCTCTCTCTCTCTCTCTCCTCCCCACCTCTTTCTTTCTCTTTCTTTGCCTTTCTCTCTTTCCAAGTGGAAGGGAGAACTGTTATTTAATCCCCATTTTACAAATGAGGAAAATCAGGCCTAGAAAGCCGTGTGGAAAGATCACAGGCCTGCGAGTCAAAAGACCTGGATTCTAATCCCGCCTCTGCCACATGTCTGCTGTGTCACCTTGGGCAAGTCAATTAACTTCTCTGTGCCTCGGTTACCCTGTCTGTACAACGGGGAGTAAATCCTACGCCCTCCTATTTAGTCTGTGAGCCCGACGTGGGTCTATTTATTGTTGTACTGTATTCCCCCAAGAGCTTAGTACAGTGTTCTGCAAATGGTAAGTGCTCAATAAATATGATTGAATGGATGAATGAACTTTTATCTACCCCAGAGCTTAGAACGGTGTTCTGCACGTAGTGAGCGCTTAGCAAGTACCATAATTGACAAGTACCATAATTAGTTGCCCAAGATCACATGACAGGCAAGTGGTGGAATTAGAACTTCCAAGCCGTGCTGTTTCTATCATTAGTGATATTATTTTTCCAGTTCCAGTTCATTATCCACAGACCTATGATGATGATGATCATCATCATCATCAATCGTACTTATTGAGCGCTTACTATGTGCAGAGCACTGTACTAAGCGCTTGGGAAGTACAAATTGGCAACATATAGAGACAGTCCCTACCCAACAGTGGGCTCACAGTCTAAAAAGGGGGAGACAGAGAACAAAACCAAACATACTAACAAAATAAAATAAGTAAATGATGATGATGGTATTTGTTAAGCGCTTACTATGTGCCAAGCCTGATGGTGCAGCCTCCATCTCTCTGAGTCTGCAGTGGTCCCCTGCTGCCTCTCTGGCTTAGTACAGTGCTCTGCACACGGTAAGTGCTCAATAAATACGATTGATTGATTGATTGATTGATTGATTGGCCATTTCCAGGGGGAAGTCACCTATCACGCCTCTGCTGAAGAAAAGCTGCCCGATGCCCCCGCCTTCACCATGGAGTTGTTTCTGCCACCCGGGGCCCCTTCCCAAACTGTGCCACCACCCTGGGGGTAGAAACTGAGGCAGGACCGTCCCCCGGTCTGGATGATGCGGGAGTGGACTTTGTCCGGACGGGCCCTGCTGGATCTGGTTACGCCCGGCCTCGCTTCCGTCACCAGCGGGCGATGCCCTCGGGCTCGGGAACGGGAACCCTTCCATGTTTCCCGGCGGCCTTTGGACTAAAGCCCGGGTCAAAGCGGGGCAAGCGGCCTTGTTCCTGCTGCTGGGAATGGGCTCCTTCTCTCCCCCAGCCAGGCGGGAGGCAAGTCGAGGCTCACTTGGGAGCCGCGGACAGAGCCTGGGAGGCCGTGGAGGACCGGAGCCCTCGAGCGGCTCTGCCTTTGGTGGCGCGGTTGTGTCTGCGTTTCCTTTGAGTCATAAACCGGAGTGGCACAGAGCGGGTCGGGCTGGGTCAAGGGGAGGAAGTAGTCCACATCGACACCATCAAACCGCCGCCCGGATCAGATGCCTCCTGCGGCGGAGCACTGTGATGAGTGCAGGCTGCTGTACTGGGCACCTGTTGTGGACTGAGTGTTGTCCCGATGATGATGGTGATGGCATTTGTCAAGTGCTTATTATCCGTCACACACTGTTCTAAGCGCCGGGGTAGGTATGAGAAGCAGCATGGCTTCCTGGAAAAAGCCCGGGCTTGGGAGTCGAAGGATGAGGGTTCTAATCCCGGCTCCGCCTCTTGTCAGCTATGTAACTTTGGGTAAGTCACTTAACTTCTCTGTGCCTCAGTTGCCTCATCTGTAAAATGGGGATTAAGACTGGGACAACCTGATGACCTTGTATCTACCCCAGTGCTTGGAACAGTGCTTGGCACATAGTAAGCGCTTAACAAATACCATCATCATCGTCATCATTACAAGGCTGGACACAGTCCCTGTCCCATATGGGGCTCACGGTCTTAATCCCCATTTTACAAATGAGCTAACTGAGGCCCAGGGAAGTGAAGTGACTTGCCTAAGGTCACGCGGCAGACAAAGGGCGGAGCCGGTATTAGAACTCAGGTCCTTCTGATTCCACGGGGCCCGTGCTCTATCCACTAGGCCATGCTGCTTCTCCTGGGCACCTTTTGAGGGCAGAGTACTGTACTGGGCACCTACTGTAGGCAGACCACTGTATTGGATACTTGGGGCCAACAGTGTTAGAAGACATTAAAATAAGTTACAGACATTCATTCAATCGTATTTATTGAGCGCTTACTGTGTGCAAAACACTGTACTAAGTGATTGAAAGTAGAATTCAGCAACAAACAGAGAATCCCTGCCCACAACGGGCTCACAGTCTAGAAAGGGGGGAGACAGACGTCAAAACAAGTAAACAGGCATCAGTAGCACCATTATAAATAAATAGAATTTGAGCTATATACACTTCATTAATAAAAGTAGATAGAATTATAATTATAAATATGTACATATATACATGTGTTGTGGGATGGGGGTAGAACAAAGGGAGTTGGGGAGATGGGGGGAGCAGAGGGAAAGGGGGCTTAGTCTGGGAAGGCTTCCTGGAGGAGGTGAGCTTTCAGTGGGGCTTTGAAGCGGGCAAGGGGGCTATTTTGGCGGATGTGAGGTGGGAGGGCATTTCAGGCTAGAGGTAGGACGTGGGCTGGGGTGGACGGCGGGACAGGCGAGAACGAGGCCCAGTGAGGAGGTTAGTGGAGGCAGAGGAGCACAGGGTGCGGGCTGGGCTGGAGAAGGAGAGAAGGGAGGTGAGGTAGGACGGGGTGAGGGGATGGAGAGCTTTGAAGCCTAGAGTGAGGAGATTTTGCAGACATGAATAGAGTGCTGAGGGGCTGTGGGTGGGGTGAATATCAAATGTTTAAAGGGTACAGGTCCAACTGCAGAGGGGAGGCAGAAGGGAGAGGAAATAGCAAAAAAAGGGCTTAGACTCCACGAATTTGGGTGACATGAGGAGGTGACTGTCTACAAGAGGAGACAATCAATCAATCAATCAATCATATTTATTGAGCGCTTACTGTGTGCAGAGCACTGTACTAAGCGCTTGGGAAGTACAAGTCGGCAACATATAGAGACAGTCCCTACCCAACAGCGGGCTCACAGTCTAGAAGGGGGAGACAGAGAACAAAACCAAACACACTAACAAAATAAAATAAATAGAATAGATATGTACAAGTAAGATAAATAGAGTAATAAATATGTACAAACATATATACATATATACAGGTGCTGTGGGGAAGGGAAGGAGGTAAGATGGGGGGGGGATGGAGGTGGAGACAGACAATATAAATTACAAATAGAGGAAACAGTAATCTATAAGGATGTGTACCTAAGTGGAGCTGGGCGGTGGGGGGAGGAGGGGCGCGTATCAAAGTTTTAAGGGGTACACAGCCAAGTGCATAGGTGATGTAGGGGGGATAGCGGATGGGGAAACGAGTGTTTGGTCAGCAAAGGTTTCCTGGAAGAGAAGGGATTTTAGGGGGGGGTTTGAAAGTGGGGAGAGTGGCGGCCTGCTGGATAGTAAAGGGGAGGGAAGGACTTCCAGGCCCAGTGTGGACAAGGGGTTGGTGGCAGGATAGATGATCATAATAATAATAATAATAATAATAATGGTATTTGTTAAGCGCTTACTATATGCCAAGCACTGTTCTAAGCACCAGGGTAGATACAAGGTAATCAGGTTACCCCACGTGGGGCTCACAGTCTCAACCCCCATTTTACAGATGGGGTCACTGAGGCCCAGAGAAGTTAGGTGACTTGCCCCAGGTCACCCAGCAGACAAGTGAAGGAGCCGGGATTAGAACCCACGACCTCTGGCTCCCGAGCCCATGCTCTATGAAATTGCGGTGCAGTGACGAGGTTGGCGTTAGAGTGCGCTGCTTAAGCGCTTAGTACAGTGCTTTGCACACGGTAAGCGTTCAATAGATATGTCTGAATGAGTTAGTGGAGCTGGGCTGCAGTAGAAGAGCAGTGAGGTACGGGAGGAGGGGGCGAGCGTATGGAGGAGTCCGTGGCGCTCCGGCCTGCTGTAGTCCACTCTCCCCTCCTCTCCCGGGGGGTCCGGAAAGGCCGGACCAGGGGTGGTCCAATCCCCTTCCCCACCCTAGCTGGAGTCACTTCATAGTTTAGTAGATGGAGCCCGGGGCTGGGAGTCAGAAGGACCTGAGTTATAATCCCAGCTCTGTCACATGTCTGCTGTGTGACCTTGGGAAAGTCACTTTACTTCTCTGGGCCTCAGTTCCCTCATCCGTATAATGGGGATTAAGCGTGTGAGCCCCATGTGGGATAACCTGATTAACTTGTATCTACCCTAGTGCTTAGAACAGGGCTTTACACAGAGTAAGGATTTAACAAACACCGTCATTATTATTATTATCCCAGCTCCGCCAATTGTCAGCTGTGTGACTTTGGGCAAGGCACTTAACTTCTCTGGGCCTCAGTTACCTACCTCATCTGTAAAATGGGGATTAAGACTGTGAGCCTCCCATGGGACAACCTGATCACCTTGTAACCTCCCCAGCACTTTGAACAGTGCTTTGCACATAGTAAGTGCTTAATAAATGTCATTATTATTATTATTAATATCATTATTATTATTATTCTCTCCCCCTCGTCCCCCTCTCCATCCCCCCATCTTACCTCCTTCCCTTCCCCACAGCACCTGTATATATGTATATATGCTTGTACATATTTATTACTCTATTTATTTATTTATTTTATTTTACTTATACATATCTATTCTATTTATTTTATTTTGTTAGTATGTTTGGTTTTGTTCTCTGTCCCCCCCTTTTAGGCTGTGAGCCCACTGTTGGGTAGGGACTGTCTCTATATGTTGCCAACTTGTGCTTCCCAAGCGCTTAGTACAGTGCTCTGCACACAGTAAGCACTCAATAAATATGATTGATGATGATTGATGATGATGATGATGATTATTATTATTATTAAAAAGGGGAAGTGAGAGGCTGGAGCCCTGGAGGTGGGCCTGGGGGTGGGGAGCTGGACAAGGCTGGGGAGGGGCCTGGGGGCGTGGTCTGAGGGAATAATAATAATGATAATAATAATAATAATAATAGTAATAATAATAATAATGTTGGTATTTGTTAAGTGCTTACTATGTGCCAAGCACTGTTCTAAGCATCGGGATAGATAAAAGGTAATTATGTTGTCTTCCGTGGGGCTCAATCTTCATCCCCACTTTACAATAAATATGATTGAATGAATGAATGAGATGAGGTGCATGCCGGCGAGAAGCAGCGTGGCTCAGTGGAAAGAGCCTGGGCTTTGGAGTCAGAGGTCATGGGTTCAAATCCTGCCTCCACCAACTGTCAGTTGTGTGACTTTGGGCAAGTCACTTGACTTCTCTATGCCTCAGTTACCTCATCTGTAAAATGGGGATTAAGACTGTGAGCCCCCGGGGGACAACCTGATCACCTTGTAACCTCCCCAGCGCTTAGAACAGTACTTTGCACAGAGTAAGCGCTTAATAAATGCCATTATTATTATTATTATTAGGTAACTGAGGGCCAAAGAAGTGAAGTGACTTGTCCAAGGTCCCACAGTAGACAAGGGGCAGAGTTGGGAATAAGACCCACGACCTGCTTCCGAAGGGGGCGTGTCCTCAGAGCAGTAGCGTGGCTCAATGGCAAGAGCCCGGACTTGGGAGTCAGAGGTCATGGGTTCTAATCCCGACTCCACCACATGTCCGCTGTGTGACTTTGGGCAAGTCACTACACTTCTCTGGGCCTCAGTTCCCTCATCTGGAAAATGGGGATTAAGACTGTGAGCCCCACGGGGGACAACCTTGATTACCTTGTGTCCCCCCAGCGCTTAGAACAGTGCTCGGCACATACTAAGAGCTTAACAAATACCATCATCATCATTATTATTAATTATTATTATTATTATTAACGCAAGGCGGGGGCGTGTCCTGAGGGAAAGGGAGGGAGCGCGCGTGAAGGGGGTGTGTCTTGAGGGAAAGGGCGGGAACGGGAGGGAGCGCGCGTGACAGGGGCGTGTCCTGAGGGAAAGGGCGGGAGCGCGCGCGACGGGGGCGTGTCCTGAGGGAAAGGGCGGGAGCGCGCGCAACGGGGGCGTGTCCTGAGGGTAAAGGGAGGGAGCGCACGCCGGAGGCGTGGTCTGAGGGAATCATCAATCAATCGTATTTATTGAGCGCTTACTGTGTGCAGAGCACTGTACTAAGCGCTTGGGAAGTCCAAGTTGGCAACATATAGGGACAGTCCCTACCCAACAGTGGGCTCACAGTCTAAAAGGGGGACACAGAGAACAAAACCAAACATACTAACAAAATAAAATAAACAGAATAGACATGTACAAGTAAAATAAATAAATAAATAAATAAATAGAGTAATAAATATGTACAAACATATATACATATAGACAGGCGCTGTGGGGAAGGGAAGGGGGTAAGACGGGGGGGATGGAGGGGGGACGAGGGGGAGAGGAAGGAGGGGGCTTAGTCTCCCCCTTCTAGACTGTGAGCCCACTGTTGGGTCTCTATATGTTGCCAACTTGTACTTCCCAAGCGCTTAATACAGTGCTCTGCACACAGTAAGCGCTCAATAAATACGATTGATTGATGGATTGTCTTGAGAGAATGATGATGATGATAGTATTTGTTAAGCGCGCGATGGGGGCGTGCTCTGAGGGAAAGGGAGGGAGCAAGCGCGAAGGGGGCGTGTCTTGAGGGAAAGGGCGGGAGCGCGCGCGACGGGGGCGATTCTGAGGGAAAAGGGAGGGAGCGCGCGCCGGCGTGTGGTCTGAGGGAAAGGGCGAGAGCGCGCGGCGGGGGCGTGGTCTGAGGGAAAGGCGGGAGCGCGCGCCGGGGGCGTGTCCTCGGGGAAAGGGGAGGGAGCACGTGCCGGGGGCGTGGTCTGAGGGAAAGGGCGAGAGCGCGCGGCGGGGGCGTGGTCTGAGGGAAAGGCGGGAGCGCGCGCCGGGGGGGGGTGTCTTGAGGGACAGGGCCCGCTGTTTCTAGACTGTGAGCGAAATGTTGGGTAGGACCGTCTCCTTATGTTGCCAACTTGTACTTCCCAAGCGCTTAGTAAAGTGCCCTGCACACAGTAAGCGCTCAATAAATACGATTGAATGAATGAACGAGTGAAAAGGGCGGGAGCGCGCGGCAGGGGCGTGTCCTGAGGCAAAGAGCGGGAGCTCGTGGCAGGGGCGTGTCCTGAGGAAAAGCGCGGGAGCGCGCGCGGCGGGGGCGTGTCTGAGGGAAAAGGGAGGGAGCAAGCGCCGGGGGCGTGGTCTGAGGGAAAGGGCGAGAGCGCGCGCCGGGGGCGTGGTTTGAAGGAAAGGGCGAGAGCGCGCGGCGGGGGTTGTGCCCTGAGGGAAAGGCGGGAGCGTGCACCGGGGGCGTGTCTTGAGGGAAAGGGACCGCTGTTTCTAGACTGTGAGCCCAATGTTGGGTACGGACCGTGTCCATATGTCGCCAACTTATACTTCCCAAGCGCTTAGTACAGTGCCCTGCACACAGTAAGTGCTCAATAAAGACGATTGAATGAATGAATGAGTGAAAAGGGCGGGAGCGCGCGGCGGGGGCGTGTCCTGAGGGAAAGGGCGGGAGCGCGCGGCGGGGGCGTGTCCTGAGGGAAAGGGCGGGAGCGCGCGCGGCGGGGGCGTGTCTGAGGGAAAGGGCGAGAGGGCGTGTGCCCTGAGGGAAAGGGCGGGAACGCGCACCGGGGGCGTGGTCTGAGGGAAAGGGCCCGCTGTTTCTAGACTGTGAGCCCAATGGTGGGTATGGACCCTGTCCATATGTTGCCAACTTGTACTTCCCAAGCGCTTAGTCCAGTGTCCTTTACATAGTAAGCGCTCAATAAATACGATTGAATGAATGAGTGAAAAGGGCGGGAGCGCGCGCGGCGGGGGCGTGTCCTGAGGGAAAGGGCGGGAGCGCGCGGCGGGGGCGTGTCCTGAGGGAAAGGGCGGGAACGCGCACGTGGGGGGCTTGTCCTGAGGGGAAGGGCGGGGAGCGCGCGGCGGGGGAGTGTCCTGAGAGAAAGGGTGGGAGCGCGCGGAGGGCCGCGGTCTGAGGGAAAGCGCGGGAGCGCGCGCGGCGGGGGAGTGTCCTGAGGGAACGGGCGGGAGGGCGCGCGATGGGGGCGTGTCCTGAGGGAAAGGGCGGGAGCGCGCGGCGGGGGCGTGTCCTGAGAGAAAGGGCGGGAGCGCACGCGGCAGGGGCGTGTCCTGAGGGGAAGGGCGGGAACGCGCACGTGGGGGGCTTGTCCTGAGGGGAAGGGCGGGGAGCGCGCGGCGGGGGAGTGTCCTGAGGGAAAGCGCGGGAGCGCGCACGTGGCAGGGGCGTGTCCTGAGAGAAAGGGCGGGAGCGCGCGGAGGGGCGCGGTCTGAGGGAAAGCGCGGGAGCGCGCGCGGCGGGGGAGTGTCCTGAGGGAACGGGCGGGAGGGCGCGCGGCGGGGGCGTGTCCTGAGGGAAAGGGCGGGAGCGCGCGGCGGGGGAGTGTCCTGAGGGAAAGGGCGGGAGCGCGCGCGGCGGGGGCGTGTCCTGAGGGAAAGGGCGGGAGCGCGCGCGGCGGGGGCGTGTCCTGAGGGAAATGGCGGGAGCGCGCTATGGGGGCGTGTCCTGAGGGCCGAGCGCTGAGGGAAAGGGCTGCGGGGAGCTCGCGGCGTCGGGCGTTGTGTCGGTCGTGCTGTGAGGAGGATGCTGCGCTCGGGCTCGTCGGTCACCGTGCTGTCGGGGGGCTCCGGCCGGACCGTGAGTAACCGGCCCTTCACACACTGAGACAGACCCCTTTTTCCTCTCCCCCTCCTCCCCATCCCCACCCCCCCGCCCTACCTCCTTCCCCTCCCCACAGCACCTGGGTAGATGTTTGTACAGATTGGTTACTCTACTTGTCCATATTTACTATTCTATTGACTTTATTTTGTTAATATGTGTTGTTTTGTTGTCTGTCTCCCCCTTCTAGACTGTGAGCCCGCTGTTGGGTAGGGACCGTCTCTAGATGTTGCCAACTTGGACTTCCCAAGCGCTTAGTACAGTGCTCTGCACACAGTAAGCGCTCAGTAAGTAAGGAGTAATGAGAGCTCACCTCCTCCAGGAGGCCTTCCCAGACTGAGCTCCTTCCCTCCTCTCCCCCTCATCCCCCTCTCCATCCCCCTCATCTTACCGCCTTCCCTTCCCCACAGCACCTGTATATATGTATATATGTTTGTACATATTTATTACTCTATTTATCTATTTATTTTACTTGTACATATTCTACTTATTTTATTTTGTTAATATGTTTGGTTTTGTTGTCTGTCTCCCCCTTCTAGACTGTGAGCCCGCTGTTGGGTAGGGACCGTCTCTAGATGCTGCCAACTTGGACTTCCCAAGCGCTTAGTACAGTGCTCTGCACACAGTAAGCGCTCAGTAAGTAAGGAGTAATGAGAGCTCACCTCCTCCAGGAGGCCTTCCCAGACGGAGCCCCCTCCTTCCCCCCCGCCTTACCTCCTTCCCTTCCCCACAGCACCTGTATATATGTATATATGTTTGTACATATTTATTACTCTATTTATCTATTTATTTTACTTGTACATATTCTACTTATTTTATTTTGTTAATATGTTTGGTTTTGTTCCCTGTCTCCCCCTTCTAGACTGTGAGCCCGCTGTTGGGTAGGGACCGTCTCTAGATGTTGCCAACTTGGACTTCCCAAGCGCTTAGTACAGTGCTCTGCACACAGTAAGCGCTCAGTAAGTAAGGAGCGCTCAGCCCTACTGAGAGCTCCCCTCCTCCAGGAGGCCCTCCCAGACGGAGCCCCCTCCTTCCCCTCTCCATCCCCCCCGCCTTACCTCCTTCCCTTCCCCACAGCACCTGTATATATGTTTGTACGGATTTATTACTCTATTTATTTACTTATTTTACTTGTACATATTCTATTTATTTTATTTTGTTAATATGTTTGGTTTTGTTGTCTGTCTCCCCTTTCTAGACTGTGAGCCCACTGTTGGGTAGGGACCGTCTCTAGATGTTGCCAACTTGGACTTCCCAAGCGCTTAGTACAGTGCTCTGCACGCAGTAAGCGCTCAGTAAGTAAGGAGCGCTCAGCCCTACTGAGAGCTCACCTCCTCCAGGAGGCCTTCCCGGACGGAGCTCCCTCCTTCCCCTCTCCATCCCCCCGCCTTACCTCCTTCCCTTCCCCACAGCATCATCAATCATCATCAATCGTATTTATTGAGCGCTTACTATGTGCAGAGCACTCTACTAAGCGCTTGGGAAGTACAAGTTGGCAACATATAGAGACAGTCCCTACCCAACAGTGGGCTCACAGTCTAACAGGGGGAGACAGAGAACAAAACCAAAACAGCACCTGTATATATGTTTGTACGGATTTATTACTCTATTTTACTTGTACATATTCTATTTATTTTATTTTGTTAATATGTTTGGTTTAGTTCTCTGTCTCCCCCTTCTAGACTGTGAGCCCACTGTTGGGTAGGGACCGTTTCTAGATGTTGCCAACCTGTACTTCCCAAGCGCTTAGGACAGTGCTCTGCACACAGTAAGCGCTCAATAAATACGATTGAATGAATGAATACGATTGAATGAATGAATAAACCGGGGAACCCCCCGCCCGTCCGCCCTCGCCCCAGCGCTTACTGCAGGGCTTGGCGCGCAGGAAGCGCTCCAGAAAGGCGGTTACGAAGAGGAGACCCGCGGGGATTCAATCAATCGTATTTATTGAGCGCTGACTGTGTGCAGAGCACTGTACTAAGCGCTTGGGAAGTACAGGTTGGCAACATCTGTGTGGGGATTGAAGACACCGCGCGATGATCGGTTGCTCGAAACCCTTACCGTGCCCTAAACACTGTGCTAAACGCGGGGGACGACGAGGGTGCGGGTTGCCGGGGGCGAGCCGACATCCCCCTCGGCCGCTGGGTGACCTTGGACAAGTCACTTCACTTCTCTGGGCCCCAGGGACCTCATCTGGAGGGGATGGGTTTGATGTTCGAGTCAGTCATTCATTCAGTCGTATTTATTGAGCGCTTACTGTGTGCTGAGCACTGTACTAAGCGCTTGGGAAGTACATGTTGGCAACATAGAGGGACGGTCCCTACCCAACAGCGGGCTCACGGTCTAGAAGGGGGAGACAGACAACAAAACAAAACATAGTAACAAAATAAAATAAATAGAATAAATATGTGCAAGTGAAATAAATAGAGGAATAAATACGTACAAACATATATAAATATATATAGGTGCTGTGGGGAGGGGAAGGAGGTAAGGCAGGGGGATGGAGAGGAGGGGGAGAGGAAGGAGGGGCAGCATGGCTCAGTGGAAAGAGCCCGGGCTTTGGAGTCAGTGGTCATGGGTTCAAATCCCAGCTCTGCCAGTTGTCAGCTCTGTGACTTTGGGCAAGTCACTTCACTTCTCTGTGCCTCAGTTACCTCATCTGTAAAATGGGGATTAAGATTGTGAGCCCCCCGTGGGACAACCTGATCACCTTGTATTCCCCCCAGCGCTTAGAACAGTGCTTTGCACATAGTAAGTGCTTAACAAATGTCATTATAAGGAGGGGGCTCAGTCTGGGAAGGCCTCTTGGAGGAGGTGAGCTCTCAATGAGTCATTCAGGCTTATTTATTGAGCACCTGCGGTGTGCAGAACACTGTACTAAACACTTGGAAAGTACAATACAATTCAACCTGACCACAGCGGGCTTAGGTTGGCCTCTCCCAAGCGCTTAGTACAGTGTTCTGCACACAGTAAACGCTTAATAAATACAATTCATAGCGCTGGTTTGGTTGTCTGGCTCCCCCTTCTAGACTGTGAGCCTGTTGTTGGGTAGGGACCGTCTCTATATGTTGCCGACTTGTACTTCCCAAGCACTTAGTACAGTGCCCTGCACACAGTAAGCGCTCAATAAATACAAGTGAATGAGTGAATAATAATTTGTCAAAATCAGACGGAGACTGTGAGCCCCACATGGAACAGGGACCTTGTCCCACCCAATTTGCTTGTATCCATCCAGTGCTTAGAACAGTGCCTGGCACATAGTAAGCGCTTAACAAATACTATTATTACTATTGTTATTAATATTATTATTATCACCCCCTGAAGGGCGCAAATAGTTTTTCTTACCTTGTTTTTTAAGTCGAGGTATTCCCGGCTAGATATTTCCCACCCTCCGCAGGTATCTGGGGGATCTGTGTGTCATTTGTGTGGATTTATCTAAATTTGTGTGGATTTGTCTAAATTTGCATGGATTTGTCTAAATATACATACCTCTACCAGATAATCTGCTGTTGGGTTTGGCTGGGAGCCTAAAGACTGGGTACTTTTTGGGGGGAAACTGTTTCCCCACCAGTAGAGAGGTGGGGTTGGGGTGGGTGGAAGTGAATGTTTTATGCACTTGGCAATAATAATAATGATGGTACTTGTCCAGCGCTTAGAACAGTGCCTGGCACATAGTAAGCGCTTAACAAATGCCATTATTATTACTTGTTAAGCGCTTACTATGTGCCAAGCACTGTTCTAAGCAAGGGGGTAGATACAAGGTCATCAGGTTGGACACAGTCCCTGTCCCACATGAGGCTCGTAGTTTTCATTCCCATCTAACAGATGAGTTAACGGAGGCCCAGTGAAGTGCCTTGCCCAAGTGTCGCACAGCAGACGGGTGGCAAAGTCTGGATTAGAACCCATGACCTTCTGAGTCCTAGACCTCCGCTCTAGCCATAGTCCAGCCCGCTGTTTGCAGACAGTTAGCAGACCTTTCTTTATCTGGCCCACAGTGGTCAAGGGGCCTGGCCCAGCGTGGTTATTTAGCCCGCCGGGCCAGAAACCTTCCTAACAAGGCAGGAATGCACGGGAAAGTGGGGCCGTGTCCCGGGGACAGCAGAAGGCTGGCCGCCTCTCTGTCCAACAACATCCCTCTCACTCCTCCTCTCTCTCGAACTTGTGTCACAGGGAGGCACGTCCTCTCGCAGAAATGTCAAGTGAGGAGATAAACAGAAGTGATTCTGCAGTCAGCAAGTTCCTGGAATGTTTAAGGAGCTCCCCCCCCCACCACCACCCAATTAATCTGCAAATCCCTGTTTTCATTACATGTTATTATAATAATCATTGTGGTACTGAAGTGCTTACTATGTGCCAAGCACTGTACTAAGCATGGGGGTAGATTCAAGATAAACAGGTCAGACGCACAGGCTCACAGTCTAAGAAAGAGGGAGGACGGGTTTCTGAATCCCCGTTTTACAGATGAGGAAACTGAGACCCAGAAAAGTTCAGTGACTGGCCTACTGTTAAGTGACTGCGGACAGGTGGTGAAGTTCAGGTGAGTAGATGTCAGCTGTGTGACTTTGGGCAAGCCGCTTAACTTCTCTGTGCCCGTTACCGCATTTGTAAAATGGGGATGAAGACTGTGAGCCCCACGAGGGGCAACCTGATAACCTTGTAACTATCCCAGCACTTAGAACAGTGCTTGGCGCATAGTAAGCGCTTAACAAATACCATCATTATTCTTATCCCACATCCCCTGATTCCCAAGCCCAGGGTCTTTCCACTAGGTCACCTGCCTTCCCAGAAACCATCAAGGGGATAATTGGGGATAATGTATTTTACTTGTACATTTCTATCCTATTTATTTTATTTTGTTGGTATGTTTGGTTCTGTTCTCTGTCTCCCCCTTTTAGACTGTCAGCCCACTGTTGGGTAGGGACTGTCTCTATGTGCTGCCAATTTGTACTTCCCAAGCGCTTAGTACAGTGCTCTGCACATAGTAAGCGCTCAATAAATACGATTGATTGATTGATTGGACCTGGCGGAGCAATTTTGTTTTCCCCCCAAGCCGGGTGGGTGAGTGGGTATAAATGGAAGACCAAACCAGTTGGGGCAAAACCAACTTAACCTGAATCACCATTAAGAGGAGGGATTTTTAAAGTCAGATTCTCCCTGTTTTGGATCCATTCGTAAGAACAGAGGATTTGTTATAAAAATGCAGCAGGTGGGAGAACACCTCATCTAAATGTCGTCAGTGATTAATTGTCTGCCAGTGGATGACCCGCCTTGCAACTAATCATCATGGCATGTGATGCAGTGTGGCCTAGTGGAAAGAGTAAGGGCCCAGAGTCAGAAGGACTGGGTTCTAATCCTGACTCCACCAGTAGCCTGCTGTGTCACCGTGGGCAAGCTGCTTAATTCCTTTGGGCTTCAGTTTCCTCATCTGTAAAATGGGGATTCAGTACCTGTTTTCTCTCTCCCTTAGACTGTGAACCTCGGATGGGACAGGGACTGTGTCATCATCATCATCATCAATCGTATTGAGCGCTTACTATGTGCAGAGCACTGTACTAAGCGCTTGGGAAGTCCAAATTGGCAACATATAGAGACAGTCCCTACCCAACAGAGGGCTCACAGTCTAAAAGGGGGAGACAGAGAACAAAACCAAACATACTAACAAAATAAAATAAATAGAATAGATATGTACAAGTAAAATAAATAAATAGAGTAATAAATATGTACAAATATACATACAGGTGCTGTGGGGAAGGGAAGGAGGTAAGATGGGGGGGATGTCCAACCAATGATCTTATATCTACCCCAGTGCTCGTAATAACCATTTAACAAATACCACAGTTATTATTGTTGATCAATCCTGTGAGGAAAAATGAGGGGACATTCATTCAATTATATGTATTAATAATAATAATGATGGTATTTGTTAAGCGCTTACTACGTTTGAAGCATTGTTCTAAGTGCTGGAGAGGTTACAAGGTGATCAGGTTGTCCTACAGAGGGCTCACAGTCTTAATCCCCATTTTACAGATGAGGTAACTGAGGCCCAGAGAAGTTAAGTGACTTGCCCAAAGTCACACAGCTGACAAGTGGTGGAGTAGGGATTAGAACCCATGCCCTCTGACTCCCAAGCCTGTGCTCTTTCCACTGAGCCTCGCTGCTTCTCGAACGCTTACTGTGTGCAGAACAGTGTACTAAGCACTTGGAAAGTACAAATCGGCAACACAGAGAGACAGTCCCTGCCCACAGTGGGCTCACAGGCTAAAAGTCTAGACATTGAAACTTTCAGAGTAAGATAGTCTGATTCATCAGCAAACATTGTTTTTTAATGGTATTTGTTAAGCGTATACTATGTCAGGCACTGTACTAAACGCTGGCATAGATACAAGTGAATCTGCTTGAATTTAGTCCCTGTCCCACGTTAGGCTCACAGTCTTAATCCCCACTCTACAACTGAGGCACAGAGAAGTTAAACGACTTGCCCAGCGTCACACAGCAGACACAGCGAACACCTGTTTGAGGATCACCTGGAAAGCTGCGACCTGCTTGATTGTTTTCCAGGTCAAAATAGCTCCCTTGGATCTTAAAAAGATGCTTCAGCTGAAAAATGTAACTTTTCAATGTGGGTTCCCTAGCTAACCCCGAGTAGTGTCTTAATGGAAATTAGGGCAGTACGATAAGAGCGAAGATAATTACGCTCTTTAGCCTTATCCGACAGTGAGTCCTTTCCCATCTGTCTGGGTAAACCTGTGACTGCAGAGGAAAGGGAAGCTGGAAACCCAAAGGGGAGGAAGAGGCTGAGCTCCCGGGTTGGTTGCCAGATTACGTGAATCAGTGCCCAAGGAGGGTTGTGAGAGAGGGACCGCGAAGAGAAAGGCTTGGCCTCTGCTTAGGGAAACTCTCCCTCCTCCCTCGCTTCCTCCTCTCCAGGAATTTCTTTAGAGACCCCCTTGGATGCTCTCCGCCCTGGACCGAGGTGTAGGACTCGGGGGCAGTGGAAGACCCTGCTAGGCTGGAAGCTCGTCTCCTCTCCCAAGCATCTAGCATAGTGCTCTGCTTAGTACAATGTTTTGCACACAGTAAGCGCTCAATAACTACGATTGATTGATTGATCGATCATGCGTACTGAGGGCCTAACGATTGATGGGCTCCGCAGGTGAGATAACCAGCAGGAAGTCAAGCTCTGAGCCAGCTGGCCCTAAAAATAGAATCATCTCGGGCCCCAGCTGGGCTGGAGGGAGACAAGGGAGGGGATGGAAACCGACAGGGACAGAGAAACAGCAACAGGCATCCAGGAAAAATCCCGTCCCGCCGTTCAGGCTTTTTGATTTTTTCCTGCCTTTTCCAGGAACTGACTTTATTTAATGGCCACTGGAGGGGAAGGAGCTGGAAAGGAAAGAGGCTGGTGGGTTGGGTTCAGGTGGAGGGTGTGTATCCAGTGAACGCTGACACAAGCTTCCTTTCCTATGTCCATTTTTATTTTTTTATGGTATGTGAATGCTTACTTTGTACCATGCCCTATACTAAGCACTGGGGTGGGTACAAGCTAATCAGGTTGGACCCAATCCACATCCCACTGTTGGGTAGGGACCGTCTCTATATGTTGCCAACTTGTACTTCCCAAGCGCTTAGTACAGTGCTGTGCACACAGTAAGCGCTCAATAAATACGATTGAATGAATGAATCCCACATGAGGTTAGGCTGTATTAAACCCCATTTTACAGATAACTGAGGCACAGAGAAGTGATTGCCCACACAGCAGACAAGTGGAGGAGTCAGGATTAGAACCCAGGTCCTTCTGAGTCCCAGGACCGTGCTCTATCCACTTGACAACACTGTTCTGTCTGCTGCTTTCATCAGCAGGTTGACATCGGTCTCTTTCAGCCTCGGCCTCGTTCATAGCTACAAACGGCTGCAACAGATCCTTCTCCTAAATCTGCACGTCCCTTCCCCTCCCTTCCCCAGGCTGCTTGAGGAATGGGTTTGATGAAGCGGTGGTAGTGGTAATAGTATGTATTAGGCATCTCCTGGGTGCAAAACACTGTACTAAGTACTGGGATCAACTACGCAGACATGGTCCCTGGCTCTCAGACGACTGACAATCTAAGAATAAAGAAGGGGAGAGTTGGCAGCAGACCCGTATAACCCTAAAATTTGACGCTTGGAAGAATACAATATAACAATAAACAGACACATTCCCTGCCCGTAACGAGGTTTTAGTCTAGAGGACTCTAGACTTAGCTCCTTGTGGTCAGGGATTGTTTCTACTGACTCTGTGATATTGTACTTTCCCAAGCATTTAGTACAATGCTCTGCACACAGTAAGCGCTCACCTCCTTCCCCTCCCCGCAGCACCTGTATATATATATTTGAACAGATTTACTACTCTATTTTACTTGCACATATTTACTATTCTATTTATTTTGTTAATGATGTGCATTTAGCTTTAATTCTATTTATTCTGACGACTTGACACCTGTCTACATGTTTTGTTTTGCTACCTGTCTCCCCCTTCTAGACTGTGAGTCCGTTATTGGGTAGGGACCATCTCTATATGTCGCCTATTTGTACTTCCCAAGTGCTTAGTACAGTGCTCTGCACACAGTAAGAGCTCAATAAATACGATTGAATGAATGAGTAAATATCATTGCTGGATTTAATCCCATTTTACAGATGAGGAACCTGAGGCACAGAGAGGTTAAGCGACTTATCCACAGTGACACAGCAGGCAAGTGACGGAGCCGGGATTAGAACCCAGGCCTCCTGACTCCAGTCCTGAGCTCTTTCCACTAGACCACACTGCTTCTCAGTATCCTAAGGATTAATCCTCTGGATGGAAAGCTCTTTGTAGACAGGGAGTATGTCTATCAACTTTTTTGTATTCTCCCAAGCGCTTAATACAGTGCTCCGCACACAGTAAGCGCTCAGTGAATACCATTGCTGATGATGATCTTATCCCCATTTTGTGGAGCAGAAAACTGAAGCCCAGGTAGGTTAAGTGGCTTTCCCATCGTCACACAGCAAGCCTGTGGCAGAGCTGGGGCCAAAATCTGAGTCTCCTGACTTCTAAGCCCATGGTCCTTTCCCGCGCTGAACTGAAGCCTGCTACTCTCATTGTCAGTGGTATTTATTGAGCGCTTATTTTGTGCAGGGCACTGTTCAAAGCGCTTGGGAGAGTAGACTATAACAGAGTTGGCAGACATGTTTTCTGCCCACAGTATGCTCCCTGTCTGCACTTCATTTCAGGCAGGAGGTGGTGGCATCACTTTGTAGATTCAGCACCGGCCTGGGTCAGAAGGATTTGGATTTGTAATCCCAGCTCCACCACTTGTCCGCTGTGTGACCTTGGGCAAGTCACTTCTCTGGGTCTCAGTTCCCTCATCTGTAAAATGGGGATTAAAATGATGTCTACCCCAGCTTTTAGTACGGTGCTTGGCACCAAGTAAGGGCTTAACAAATGCCATTAAAAAGAAAAAAATGCAGGAGCTACAGATCTTTAACCAAGTACTATCTCCCCAAAGGGCTGGGTTAATCCATTTTCTACTGTCTCCACGTCTCCAGGTGGGTGTGTATGTGGCGGGTGTGTATATGTTTGTGTACAGAAAGTCACATGCATTTTCTAGCTGGCTAAACTGAGTCAGAGGAAGATTCACCAAAGCACCCGCCCTACTAGCACTTAAAAATAGACCTCATGTTCTTTGTTACTTCCTCCTGCCTACAAATTCTTTTAGTGTCTGTCTTCCCCACCTGTCTGTAAGCCCCTTGAGGGCAGGGATCACGGCTGCTGACTCTAATGCACTCTCCCAAGTTCATTCATTCATTCAGTCGTATTTATTGAGTGCTTACTGTGTGCAGAGCACTGTACTAAGCGCTTGGGAAGTCCAAGTTGGCAACATATAGAGATGGTCCCTACCCAACAGTGGGCTCCCAGTCTGGAAGGGGGAGACGGAGAACAAAACAAAACATATTAACAAAATAAAATCAATAGAATAAATATGTACAAATAAAATAAATAGAGTAATAAATACATACAAACATATATACAGGTGCTGTGGGGAGGGGAAGGAGGTAAGGCGGGGGGGATGGAGATGGGGAGGAGGGGGCTCAGGCTTAGAACAGCCTTCTGCACACAGTAAGTGCTCCCGGAAAGGGGAAAGGGGAGATTCAGGTGCAGGGAGAAGGGGAGCTGGAGGGTAGCAGGAGCCAGGGAATGGTGGGTGAAGAAAACCGATGGGTATCCATGGGTCCTCTCCTGCTATCAGAGCAGCCCAGCGGGAGGGGAATGGAGGCACGTCACCCTCCCCTCTGCCTCTCATGCCATTGCCATTGAGAAACAACGTGGCTCAATCAATCAATCAATCATATTTATTGAGCGCTTACTATGTGCAGAGCACTGTACTAAGCGCTTGGGAAGTACAAATTGGCAACATATAGAGACAGTCCCTACCCAACATTGGGCTCACAGTCTAAAAGGGGGAGACAGAGAAAAAAAACACAAAAAAAACTAAACATACTAACAAAATAAAATAAATAGAATAGATATGTACAAGTAAAATAAATAAATAAATGAATAGAGTAATAAATATGTACAAACATATATACATATATACAGGTGCTGTGGGAAAGGGAAGGAGGTAAGATGGGGGGGGATGGAGAGGGGGACGAGGGGGAGAGGAAGGAAGGGGCTCAGTCTGGGAAGGCCTCCTGGAGGAGGTGAGCTCTCAGCAGGGCCTTGAAGGGAGGAAGAGAGCGAGCTTGGCGGATGGGCAGAGGGATTGGGGGCATTCCAGGCCCGGGGGATGACGTGAGCCAGGGGTCGATGGCGGGACAGGTGAGAACGAGAGCGAGGCTCAGTGGAAAGAGCCTGGGCTTTGGAGTCAGAGGTCAGGGGTTCAAATCCCGGCTCTGCCAATTGTCAGCTGTGTGACTTCGGGCAAGTCACTTCACTTCTCTGTGCCTCAGTTCCCTCATCTGTAAAATGGGGATTAAGACTGTGAGCCCCCCCGTGGGACAACCTGATCACCTTGTATTCCCCCAGCGCTTAGAACAGTGCTTTGCACATAGTAAGGGATTAACAAATACCATTATTATTATTATTATTATTATTATTATTATTGCTGCATTGGGCACCTGTCCTATCCGGGCCAGTACCCTGTCTCCGACGGGGACTCCAGGTTGATGGAGAAGCCGAGTGGCATCGTGGTTGGAGCTCGGGCTTGGGAGTCACGAGGACCTAGCTTCTCATCCCGGCTCTGCCACGTGTCTGCCGTGTGACTTTGGGCAAGTTGCTTCACTGGGCCTCGGTTACCTCATCTGGAAAATGGGGATAAGGGTGTGATCCCCATGGGGGACAGGGACTGTGTCCAACCTGATTAACTTGTGTTAAGAACAGTGCTTGGTACGTAGTAAGCGCTTAACAAGGGCCATAATAATAATAACGATACCAATTATTATTCTTATTATTGGTTTCCCTCCTGAACATCCACCCTCACGGTTAGAGGTGGACCGTCCTCTACCCCTGACTGTTCCCCCAGTGACCCAGCGCAGACCATCAAGCATTGTTGACTGTTTCTGCAGTGACCCAGCATGGACCATCCAACTCCTCTGACCCTTCACCCCCGACTCTCCCCTCTCCATCCCAGTAACCCGGCCCAGACCACCCCACACCCCTGACCCTACCCCACAGCGACGCAGTCCAGACCATCCCACACCCCCGACCCTTCCCCGCAGTGACGCAGCATGGTCTTCATTCACATACTCTTCCTGCAGCCATTTCCTGCCGCCCAGCTTCCTGCGGGAATGAATTCCATTCGCTTCCTCAACCCTGTCCATCCCAGACGGCCCCTCCGTGGTCCTCTAAATCCGATCTCTTCGTCCGCCGTTCACCGTCTTTCTAGTTTGGAGAGGGCAGGCATTTCCAGCGTCTCCTCCTAAGAAAGCGGCACCAAAACCCTCTTCCCTGCCCCATCTCCAGCTCCGTCCTGACCTCAGACCACATCTTGTGGACTGGGTGTCTGTGTAAACAGCTGGAGCGGCCCAGAAGGGCTCTGCTTAGCCATCTTCTCCAGCTCTCCCGCATCCCTGGGAAGCCCAGGGCAGGGCCATCCTTGACTGAGATCTGGGAACCATGGTGATCGGGGGGCCATAAATACGTGCCGGTGCTGGCGGTGGACCGCCCAGCCGTGATCCCCCACTTCCCTCCCCAGGAGTGGTCCTAAATTGCCTCTCTTCAGTGGGCAGAGGGAGAAGATTCTGGGAGGGGGTCGGGTATGGATATGGGGGGGTCTCTGGCAGTGGTGGTCCGCCCCACCTGCCACAGACATTTACCTCAGCACCCTGCATCTTCCAGAATCGCTCCGATGCAACCAGTCAATCAGTTGTATTTACGGGTAGCAGTGGAGCTTAGACGATAATATAGAGGCCTCGGAGTCAGAAGGACCTGGGTTCTCATCCCCGTTCTGTCACACGTCTGCTGTGTGTGACCTTGGGCAAGTCCCTTCACTTCTCCGGGCCTCAGTTTTCCTCATCTGTAAAACGAGGATTAAGAGGGTGAGCCCCAGCGCTTAGAACAGTGCTTTGCACATAGTAAGCGCTTAATAAATACCATTATTATTATTATGTGGGACAGGGACTGTGTCCAACCTGATTAACTTGTATCTATCCCAGTGCTTAGAGCAGTGCTTGGCACATAGTAAGGGTTTAATAAGTACCATTATTAGCATTATTGAGTGCTTACTGCATGCAAGGCGCTGTTCTAAGTGCCGCAGCCGACGGGGATGGGTGCTATCAGGGCCTGGTCTTCACTGGGTTAATGGCCTCATCCTCGAAGTTGGCTGAGCACCTGTTGGGATGGAGCGGGGCGAGCACTGTAATAAGCACTTGGGAGCACTCAGAAGTAAAAGGCACAGCCCTGCTGCTCTCCGGGAGAGTAAATCATCATCATCATCATCAATCGTATTTATTGAGCGCTTACTATGTGCAGAGCACTGTACTAAGCCCTTGGGAAGTACAAATTGGCAACACACAGAGACAGTCCCTACCCAACAGTGGGCTCACAGTCTAAAAGGGGGAGACAGAGAACCAAACCAAACATACCAACAAAATAAAATAAATAGGATAGATATGTACAAGTAAAATAAATAAATAAATAGAGTAATAAATATGTACAACCATATATACATATATACAGGTGCTGTGGGGAAGGGAAGGAGGTAAGATGGGGGGATGGAGAGGGGGATGAGGGGGAGAGGAAGGAAGGGGCTCAGTCTAATAATAATAATAATAATAATAATAATAATAATTGTAGTAGTTACTAAGCACTTACTATGCCCCAAACACTGTATTAGGGGCTGGGGCTAGACGATAATCAGGCCCCACATAGGGCTCACAGTGTATGTAGGAGAGAGAGCAGGGACTGTATCTCCATTTTACAGATGAGGGAACTGAGGCGCAGTTTTAATCCCAGCTCTGTCACTTGTCTGTTGCGTGACCTCGGACAAGTCACTTCCCTTCTCTGTGCCTCAGTTTCCTCCTCTGTAAAATGAGGCCTAAGACTGTGGGACGTGGGCTGCGTCCAACCTGAATAGCTTGTTTCTAGCCAACTCTTAGTGCAGTGCCTGGCCACATAGTAAGTAGTCAACAAATACCTTTAAAAAGGCAAAGAAGAAAAAACAGAAGTGAAGCCATTTGGCCAAGGTCACCCAGCTGTTAATTTGGCAGAGCCGGAACTGGAACTCAAGTCAGAGGACTCCCAGGCCTGCGCTCTTTTCACTAGGCCTCACTGCTTCTGGCCCCAGAAGTCCTTTATTTGACAAGAGTTCTCCATTTCATGATTTAATCAGGAGCAGCGTGGCATAGTAGATAGAGATTGGGCCCTGGAGTCGGAAGGTCATGGGTTCTAATCCCGGCTCTGCCACTTGTCTGCTGTGTGACCTTAGGCAAGTGGCTTTACTTCCCTGTGCCTCAGTTACGTCGCCTGTAAAATGGGGATCGAGACGGTGAGCCCCACGTGGGACAGGGACTGTGTCCAGCCGATATGCTTGTACGCATCCCAGGGTTTAGAACAGTGCCTGGCACATAGTAAGCGCTTAACAAGTACCACAATTGTTGTTATTATATATTGAGGCTCAACTGTGTGTGGAGCACTGGTATAAGCACAGTGCTCTGCACACAGTAAGCGCTCAATAAATACGATTGAATGAATGAATAAGCAGTTGGGGGCGGGGGAAGACCGTTATCAAGGGCAAATAGTGAGGGTGGGTCTGCACAGCCAGCAGGAGGGAGGCGGGGGCGGGGGGGGGGGGTCTGTTAGAGAAGCAGCGTGGCTCAGTGGAAAAGAGCCTGGGCTTTGGAGTCAGAGGTCATGGGTTCAAATCCCGGCTCCGCCACTTGTCGGCTGTGTGACTTTGGGCAAGTCACTTCACTTCTCTGAGCCTCAGTTACCTCATCTGGAAAGTGGGGATTGACGGTGAGCCCCCCGTGGGACAACCTGATCACCTTGTAACCTCCCCAGCGCTTAGAGCAGTGCTTTGCACATAGTAAGCGCTTAATAAATGCCATCATAATTATTATTATCCAGGCCTGGAATGCCGTAACTCTTCCTCTTGGCCCAAACTGAGTGCTCCCCTCCCCTCCCAAGGGGAATCCCCCGTACCCCGGCTTCATCTCCCCAGCAGCTGGGGACTGGCAGCTCTTGGAGGGCAGGGCTGGGGGGCCCCCCCAGGACTGAGTTGTTGGGGTGGGGCGACAGTTTAACACCCTCCCACGAGGCCTGCATGACTCTGCGGGGGCTTCCCCATGCAAAGACACTTCCGAGAGATGAATGGAGGGTTGGTTCCATTCATCGTATATTCATATATTCATATATTCCTGTATATATGTTTGTACATATTTATTACTCTATTTATTTATTTTACTTGTACATATCTATCCTATTTATTTTATTTTGTTAGTAGGTTTGGTTTTGTTCTCTGTCTCCCCCTTTTTGACTGTGAGCCCACTGTTGGGTAGCGACTGTCTCTCTATGTTGCCAATTTGTACTTCCCAAGCGCTTAGTACAGTGCTCTGCACATAGTAAGCGCTCAATAAATACGATTGATGATGTTGATGATGATGGTTCCGGGCTGGTGGGCGTGAGGTGGCCGTGGGAGGGTTTCTGGGTGGCGTTCCCACAGTCGTTAGGAGAAATGTGCTCCCAGCCCTCGGGGACCTCACCATCTGAGCCAGGTGATTGGCTAATATTGAAGGCTGGGGCCTTGGAGCAGAGTAATAATAATAATAATGGCATTTATTAAGCACTTACTATGTGCAAAGCACTGTTCTAAGCCCTGGGGAGGTTACAAGGTGATCAGGTTATCCTATGGGGGGCTCACAGTCTTAATCCCCATTTTACAGATGAGGTAACTGAGGCCCAGAGAAGTGAAGTGACTTGCCCAAAGTCACCCAGCTGACAATTGGCGGAGCCGGGATTTGAACCCCTGACCTCTGACTCCAAAGCCCGGGCTCTTTCCACTGAGCCACGCTGCTTCATGGCGGACTCGGTAGAGCCCGGCTCTGGGAGTCAGAAAGTCATGGGTTCTATTGCCGCCTCTGCCGCTTGTCTGCTGTTTGACCTTGGCCAACCCACTTCACTTCTCTGTGCCTCAGTTACCTCATCTGCAAAATGGGGATTGAGACTATGAGCCCCATGTGGGAAAAGGGACTGTGTCCAATCCGATTTGCTTGTATCCACCGCAGCGCTCAATGCGGTGCCTGGCACATAGTAAGTGCTTAACAAATACCATAATTATCACTTCTCTGTGCCTCAGTTCCCATCTGGAAAATGGGGATTAAGACTGTGAGCCTCACGTGGGACAACCTAATCACCTTGTATCCCTCCCCCCCAACATCTTCACATATAGTAAGCTCTTAACAAATGCCATCATTATTATTAATTATTATTTGAACCCCATGAAAGCACCTGCAGGGACTGAGGAGCAGGGGGCAAGGAGGGGACTGGTCCCCTAGGCCAGTCAGCCCCAAGCCCCACTTGTCTTTTCCACCCAGTCTAGCTCCCCTGGCACCCTCAGAGGAGGACCATACAGTCAACCAACGGTACTTATTGAGTGCCTAGAATAGTGCTTGGCACATAGTAAGCGCTTAACAAATGCAATCATTATTATTACAGAGTACTGTCCTAAGTGCTTGGAGAGGATGATAAAATAGGCACGATCCTTATCCTCAAAGAGTTTACCATCTATGTGGGCAGAGTAATTATGATGGTATTTGTTAATCAATCAATCAGTCATATTTATTGAGCGCTTACTGTGTGCAGAGCACTGTACTAAGCGCTTGGGAAGTACAAGTTGGCAACATATAGAGACAGTCCCTACCCAACAGTGGGCTCACAGTCTAAAAGCGCTTTACTATGTGCCAGGCACTGCAATAATAATAATAATGATGATGGTATTTGTCAAGCGTTTACTATGTGCCAAGTGCTGTTCTAAGCATTGGGGTAGATGCAAGGTCATCAGGCTGTCCCACATGGGGCTCACGGTCTTAATCCCCGTTTTCCAGATGAGGTAACTGAGGCCCACCTAAGTGAAGGGACTCGCCCATGGTCACGCAGCAGACAAGCGGTGGAGCCGGAATTAGAACCCGTGACCTTCCGATGCCCAGGCCCGTGCTCTATCCACTAGGCCATGCTGCTTCTCTAAGCAGAGTACGGTCCTAAGCGTTTGAGTACCCTTGAGTTAGTCGGCAGCATAATAATAATGGTATTTGTTAAGCGCTTACTATGTGCCAAGCACTGTTCTAAGGTCTGATCCTGTCCCCAAGGAGCTTACAGTCTAGCAGGACCAAATCAGAACGGTCCACCTAGTGTCCTGGAAGAGGGCTGGGTTCGAGAACAGCGCGTCTTAGAGTGGGAAAGCAGAGCCTCGCGGTTCATTTTTAGGGAGGAGAGAAAGGCGAGGCCCCCTACCCTGCCCCAGACCAAGGCCGCCGGCTGTGGACGTTTCTCAAAAAGAAATCCTCGACCTCATTGTTTTTACAACATCCGGCCCCGCTCCGGGCCGGAAAGGGGCTGTGTAATCCCGGCTAATCAACAAAGCAAGGAAACACATTTTTCCAGAGAAATGTAAACCACTTGCATCAACCGTGTGTTCGGTTTGGGTTCACTCGAGGAGGAGGGAGAGGCTGGGAGCCGTTTAAAAATCAGTCGAACAAACAACCGGCCGACGGTATGCAGCTCGTTGCGGACGGGGAATGCGTTTACCGACTCTGTTGTAGGGCACTCCCAGGCGCTTAGTATAGTGTTCTGCAAACAGTAAGTGCTTAATAAATAGCAGGGATGAGAGAGATGATGGAGCTTCTACAGGGTCTGTATTGAGCAATTGGGAGAGGACGGTGGAGTTAAAAGACATGGGGAGCTTTCAATCGACCGAGGAGAAGACAGGCACAAGGCAATAATACCAATAATGGTAATAATTATGGTGTTTGTTAAGCACTTACTATGTCTCAAACGCTGTTTTAAGCGCTGGAGTAGATACTGGTTAACTGGGCGAGACACAGTCCCTGTCCCATATGAGGCTTACAGTCTAGGAGGGGGAACAGGGATTGAATCCCTCTTTTGCGGTTGAGGAAACTAAGGTTCAGAGAAGTTAAGTGATACGCCCGAGGTGTCACAGCAGATAGGAAGAAGAAGGGCATGGAATGATGAATGCATGGGGAAGAAAGTGCTTAAATAGAAAAGTTTGAAATCGATATGAGCTGAAGTAGAAGCAGCATGGCCCTGTGGAAAGAGCACGGGCCTGGGAGCCTTTGGACCTGGGTTCTATTCCTGCCTCCCCAGCTTGTCTGCTGGGTGACCTTGGGCAAGTCACTTCACCTCTTCGTGACTCGGTTTCCTCATCTGTAAAACAGGGATTAAATCCTCCTCCCTCCAGTTTAAAGCTGTGAGCCCTAAATGGGACAGGGACTGTGTCCAACCTGATTATCGTATCTGACCCGGCGCTTAAAATAGTGCCTCGCACATAGTAAGTGGTAAACAAATGCCATTTAAAAAAAAAATGCTTTCTGAGGTTGGGAGGGCAGAAGAGTGAAGAGGTGACTGGGAAAGAAGTCGATCGAGGAAGGCCTCCTGGAGGAGGTGAGGTTTCAGGAGGGCTTTGAAGATAGGGAGAGCTTTGGGCTGGTGGATTTGATCGGGGAGGAAGTTCCAGACAGGAGGGGAAGGTGCGAGTTGCGGGTAGTTGGGCTCTCCAGAGGGCAAATCAATCAATCAATCAATCGTATTTGTTGAGCGCTTACTGTGTGCAGAGCACTGTACTAAGCGCTTGGGAAGTACAAGTTGGCAACATATAGAGACAGTCCCTTCCCAACAGTGGGCAAATCTCTGCTCAGGCCAATTGGCCTTGCTTGACCTGTTCTTCATCCAAGTATCTTGCACCTTGTCTGATGTCCTGCGCTTAGTACAGTGCTCTGCACATAGTAAGCGCTCAGTAAATACGATTGATGATGATGATGTCCTGGGGACAGAGATGAGGAGAAATAGTAATAATCGTGGTACTTGTCAAGCATTTACTTTGTGCCAAGCACTGTACTCTGCACTTGGGATAGATACACGGTAAGTTGAACACAGCCACTATTCCTCATGGGGCTCAGAGTCTAAGGGGGAGGGAGAACAGATATCTCATCCCCATTTTTACAGATGTGAAAACCAAGGCACAGAGAGAAGTGAAGCGACTTGCCCAAGGTCACACAGCAGGAAGGCGGTGGAGCCAGGGTTAGAGCCCAGGTCTCCCGACTCCCAGGCCTGAGCAAAATCCTCTAGGCCCCAAGGAGGGAAACACTGTTTTTCCAGGGCTGTCTGTCTGGAATCTTCTAGACCGTGAGCCCTTTGTTGGGTAGAGATTGTCTCTGTTGCTGAATTGTACTTTCCAAGCGCTTAGTACAGTGCTCTGTGCACAGTAAGCGCTTAATAAATACGATTGAATGAATGAATGTCCTCCTCCTCCTCCAGCAGGGCTACGGGGGTCTTTGGGGCAGGGTAATGTCTGGGGGAGACAGCCCCGCACCCTTGTCTAACAGCAGCTTCTCCATGGTGTGTTTGTGTGTGTGTGTGTATTTTTCCTAGACCAACGTCTGTAGACTCCGCCTGACCGTACCACCGGAACGTCCGGCCCCGGGGCAGAAAGGACAGAAGGATGAGAGGAAGGAGCCAGTAAGTTGGGCGTGGGAGTGACCGCTCTGGGCTGCCCATTGGGCTGGGTGCTTGGTCATTGGGCTTCCTGGGGAGAGTGATGGTGGTCATGGAAAGGACAGTTGTGCCCGCCTCCGGCCTCGTTCCACATCCCCTGGCAGCCCTGACTCCACATTCTCTGCCGGACCGCTGTGCTCTGAACGGTGCTCCCTGGACTGTGCTCCCAGACAGGGCTCAGGGGGCTCTGGGAGAGGGTTATGCCCTCGCAGAGCCAGGCAGGCAGCCCGGCCCCCTCCGCGGCCCCCTGTAGCCGGGCAGGCCCTCCATGTCTCGACTGAGGGCCGAGGGAGTCCAGCGGTGGGCGAGGGGGGCAGAAATAGGGTGGCCATCCCAGGCCCTGTCAGACACTGGACACACCTTTACAGACCTGGAAGTACCGGTGGTATGTTCCGGGCTTTCACCAGACACATAGTAGACAGATGTCCTGCAGAAATTTTTACAGAAATCTTCAGAACCTGGAATATTTCCCTGCAGGGATGGGGTGTCTGTCTCTCTCTCTGTCTGTCTCTCTGTCTCTTTCTGTGTCTCTGTCTCTACTCCCCCCTCCTTCTCTCTCTCTCTCTCTCTCTTTTTCGCTCTCTCTCTTTATATCTCTTTTTCTTTCCTCTCTATCTCTTTCTCTTTTCTCTCTTTCCTCTCTCTTTTTTCTCTCTCTCACTCTCCTCTCTCTCACTCCCTTTTTCTGTTTCTCTTTCTCTCTCTCCCCCCGCCCCCCAACCACCCCTTCTCTCTCGCTCTGGAGCAGTTGGGTTCTCACAGGCTCCACTTCTGAGCTGCGGACCTCAGTGGCAGAAGCCGAGTCGGTGGGAGCCCCAGGGTCAAAAACCCAAACCCTGGGCATGCATCCCGATGCCCCAGTCGGGTAGGGGGACAACTGACCATCCTCAGGAGAGAGGCCAACTGTCTGCGGCAGAAGGCAGGGCTGAGAGCTGCCAACCCATTGTCCGATAACTGCCCACCCTGCTCCACTCCCCACTAGACTCCAGTCTGAGTCCGAGCCTCGGGCCTCTCCGCCCTTTGGCCTGCTCATGGGAAGACAGGGATGTGGCCAGGGAAGCACTGCGGGCTGGGCACTGAGGGGTCAAGTGCTCTGGGTCGGGCGCGGGGGGTGACTAAACTGGGTGACTGAGCGGGAGGAGGTGGCGGTGAAGGATCCCGAGGCGGGGAGAAGAATTTGGCTCTGTGTATTTCCGTCCCTCACCCTCCGTGGTAAACAAAGCCCAGATAGCGGGCAGTTCCCCCATCCCCTACCCTGTCAGCAGTCAGTCAGCCAGTGCTATTTCTTGGGTACCCAAAGAGGGCACAGCCCTGAGCTAAACTCTTGGGAGAGTATAGGTGAGTCCAAGCCCCTCCCTCACAGACCACCTTTGTCCAACTCTGACACCCTGGGGGATAACGAGAAGCCGAGATAGTGAAGCAGCATGGTCCAGCGTGGTCTTGGGCCTGGAAGTCGGAAGGACCTGGGTTCGAAGCCCAGCTCCACCACTTGTCTGCTGCAGGACCTTGGGCAAATCACTTAATTTCTCTGCGGCTCAGTCTCCCTACCTGTAAAATGGGGATTAAGACTGGGAGCCCCATGCGGGACAGGGGCTGTGTCCAACATGATTAGCTTGTATCTCCCCGCAGCACTTAGTATAGTGCCTGGCACATAGTGAGCACTTGAAAAAAGAAAATGATGGCCCAGTTCCCTGGAGCCATTGGGCAGACAGGGTGGGGGTCTCAGGGCAGTCCGAATTCCTGTTACTTGAGAGATGCTTGGGTGTCGACTCTCCTTTCCCGGCCCTTTGGAAGGGTCCGGTCCCGAGGCTGGTGTTTGACCTGTGTGGATAGCCCTGTGGCTTCCTTCTCTGTCCCAGGCTACAGAGTGGCAGCGTCGGTATTTATTGAGTGCCCACTGGGAGTAGTGCACTGTACTATGCACTTGGGGACAGAAGCAGAAGATGCATTCCCTGCCCACAGGGAGCTTCTCTCCTTAAAGAGGAGAGGTAAAAATATTTGCAAGGAGTGGAAGCAGAATATTGGCATCTTTGACTGGCATTGGGACAGAACCCCCTGTGCCTCTGGGTGAATTTCCCCCACCCTGCCCTACTTCTCCTGGGTGGAGGACAGGGGTTCGGGGGTAGGGGAACCGGACTTGAAGGATCAATTAATAGTATGCACCGAACGCTACGCAGAATACAAGAATTGGTAGACAAGACTTCTGCCCTCCAGGAGCTTACTGTCTAGTCGGGGAGACAGACGCTAAAGTAAGTTAGCGAGAGAAGAGGGAGGAAAGGAGATGCGTACACAGAAAGTGCTTAAATCGTGGGGCAGCTGCGGAGCACTGTACTAAGTGCCTGAAGAAGAACTTCCACCGTGGCCACATTCCTCAGTGATCCCTGAGGGGATGGGTCAGCCTCTTTGGTCTAGTGGCTCGGGGGCAAGTTCGGCGATCCTATTGACCTGTCCAGTCGTGGTCCATGACTCCTCGTGATAGCTTTCCCCTCTCAGCACGGGGTCTCCCACTCTCTCTTCCAGCCCGGCAGGCTGTCTTGGTTGGCAACAGTGATCCACTGCGGCTCTGCCCCCGTGACACCATCATAGGTGTGTCCCATCCCTTGGATGGCGGTTTGGGTCCGGGGAAGGCAAATGGTGTCCGTGACCGAGCCAAGTCCCCCAGCCAGCGCCCACCCGGCCAGCATCCACGCGGTCAGCGGCCTGGGACTGGCAAGCCGGTTTTTCAGGCCCTGGGTGGAGCCGAGGACGAGAGGACAGTCCATCGCTCCCTGGCATGTGGAATTTCTCGGGGAGTTTCCTTTCTGCTCCTTCCTCTTCCTGATCCCATGAACCACAGTGTTCAAGAATGTCCATTTCCTAATTCCCAGGACAGTATTTCCCAGCAACCCTCAGAGTAGGCCCTGCCCTTCCAGCCACATTTCTCCCCCGCCCCATCCATGACTCCTGCAAGCCATGGGATAAGCCCTTTGGAAAATACATCTCCTCTAGGAAGCCTTCTGCAGTGATTTTTTTACTTTTCCCCAGGTTATTTCCTCCCAAACCACCTCCTCAGAACTTCTGTGCCAACTTCCGCCTTTATACCTCGTTGTTTTGTTAGTGTAGCTCTTTCACCACCAAAATGCTTTCACATTTCCTGTTTCCCTTTTGTGCTCACAACCAGGAGGAAAAGGCATTTTATCTCCATTTTACAGAGGAAGGAATGGAGGCCCAGAGAGGTTGAACGACTCGCCCCAGGTCACACAGCAGGCCAGGGGCGGAGCTGGGACTCGAATCGGGAATGCTGACCCCAAGTCCCGTGCTCTTTCCACTAGGCCACCCTGCCTGCCTTCCTTTTAGACCCGGAACCCACGATCTCTGATTGGACCCTCACGAAGCCACCCATACCACTCCTGTAGCCCTTCTGCTGTGCTGACTTACTCACCCTATTGTTTCAGCCTTCTACCTGTGGTTTATTTTATATACGTCCGACACCCCCACTCACCCAGACTTTAATCTCCAAGAGGGCTCGGATTGGGACTTCTGACTCCTATTGTGCTCTCCCAAGCATTCAGTACGGCACTCCGCACGCTGTATGTGTGTGCTTAATAAGCACTATTTATTGATCGACCAACCAGCTTCCTTTGTCCACCGTGCCAGCCTCCCTGGGCACACCTAAGGTAATCTCCTCACCGTACCTCGTTCTCGCCTGTCCCGCCATCGACCCCCGGCCCACGTCATCCCCCGGGCCTGGAATGCCCCCAATCCCTCTGCCCATCCGCCAAGCTAGCTCTCTTCCTCCCTTCAAGGCCCTGCTGAGAGCTCACCTCCTCCAGGAGGCCTTCCCAGACTGAGCCCCTTCCTTCCTCTCCCCCTCGTCCCCCTCTCCATCCCCCCTATCTTACCTCCTTCCCTTCCCCACAGCACCTGTATATATGTTTGTACATATTTATTACTCTATTTATTTATTTTACTTGTACATATCTATTCTATTTTATTTTGTTAGTATGTTTGGTTTTGTTCTCTGTCTCCCCCTTTTAGACTGTGAGCCCACTGTTGGGTAGGGACTGTCTCTAGATGTTGCCAATTTGTACTTCCCAAGCGCTTAGTACAGTGCTCTGCACATAGTAAGCGCTCAATAAATACGATTGATTGATTGATTGAGAGGCTGGCATGATGTGGGCACAACGTACCCCGAGGACGGGTGAGGCTTTGGGGAGCGGTTTGAGCAAGAACGCTCTTCTCGTGGAGCTCGTGTTGTCGGTCTTAATTTTCTCTTCTCCTCCTAGCGTCTGGACCTCCCCAACGGGGAGCCCGCCAAGAAGCCCCCCCACGGGGTGGTCTACGGGGTGGTCCGCAGGTCAGACAGCAACCAGCAGAAGGAGATGGTGGTCTATGGGTGGTCGTCTAATCAGCTGAGGGAAGAGATGAGCTATATCCAAGACGTGAGTCCCTTGGATACGTTGCGACAATCGGTCTCCGTCCACCGAGCGTGCGCCGAGCGCCGGCTTTGGACGGAGCGCTCCGCTGAGCGCTTGGGAGCGTGCCGTCGAGTCGGCAGGCACGATCCCTGCCCTCAATCCATCCGGGCTCGGGGGGAGACGGACGCGGAATTAATTTCGGCTCGAAGAAGAGGAAGGGAAGGAACGCGCTCGGGGATTAAGGTGTCTTCTGGACGTTGCGCAGGTGAGAGCCTCGCTGGAGAAGGTCCGGAAGCGGATGTGTGGAGACTACGATGAAATGAGACACAGGATCGAGCAGCTGACCCGGGAGCTGGAGGTCGGGTCATTCGTTCGTTCAGTCGTATTGATGGAGCGCTTACTGTGTGCAGAGCACTGTACTAAGCACTTGGGAGGTACAAGCTGACAACATGTGGAGACGGTCCCTACCCAACATGCGGGCTCACAGTCTAGAAGGGGGAGACAGACAACAAAACATATTAACAAAATAAAATAAATAGAATAAATATGTACAAGTAAAATAGAGTAATAAATATGTACAAACATATGCACATATAATAATGATAATAATGGCATTTATTAAGCACTTACTATGTGCAAAGCACTGTTCCAAGTGCTGGGGAGGTCACAAGGTGATCAGGTTGTCCCACGGGAGGCTCACAGTCTTAAGCCCCATTTTACAGATGAGGGAACTGAGGCCCGGAGAAGTGATGTGGGACAGGGACTGTGTCCAACCTGATTAGATTGTATCCACCCTAGCACATAGTATATTACCTGGAACATAGCACCTAACAAATACAATGATTATTATTATTATTATTGTTTATCATCATCATCAATCGTATTTATTGAGCGCTTACTGTGTGCAGAGCACTGTACTAAGCGCTTGGGAAGTACAAGTTGGCAACATGTAGAGACAGTCCCCGCCCAACGGTGGGCTCACAGTCTAAAAGACTGGGGTAGGGGTACTGAATGGCCACACACCGTGTCCTGGAACGGTCACCCACACGTCCTGACCTGCCCGGGTCTGGGGACAGTGCTAAGCGCTTAGTACAGTGCTCTGCACATAGTAAGCGCTCAATAAATACGATTGATTGACCTGAGCAGACCTTGCTCGGGAGGGTGAGAGGTCAACGGTCAGCTGGTCTGAGCCGGGCCTGTGGCAAGGACAGCGGGGGAGAGAGCGTGGTGTGGCTCATGTGGACTGGACAATATCCCAGGCCAGATATTCCAGGGGTGGGGAAGGAGCCAGAGATCCCACTGCCCCTCTGAGGGTCCTAGGCCTGGGTGCGAGACTGGGTCTGTGGCAGGGCTGGGGGGAACACCACCCGTATTTACTGGACACCGCATCCTCTCACAGAGCATTGTACCAGGTTCCCCTAAACATATAAATAAAAATATATATAATTGGCATTTGTTAAGCGCTTACTATGTGCACAGCACTGTTCTAAGCGCTGGGGAGGATACAGGGTGATCAGGCTGTCCCCCTGGGGGCTCACAGTCTTAATCCCCATTTTACAGATGTGGTAACTGAGGCCCAGAGAAGTTAAGTGACTTGCCCAAGATCACGCAGCAGACATGTGGTGGAGTCTATTACTCTATTTATTTATTTATTACTCTATTTACTCATTTATTCTATTTGTACATATCTCTTCTATTTATTTTATTTTGTTAGTATGTTTGGTTTTGTTCTCTGTCTCCCCCTTTTAGACTGTGAGCCCACTGTTGGGTAGGGACTATCTCTGTATGTTGCCAATTTGTACTTCCCAAGCACTTAGTCCAGTGCTCTGCACATAGTAAGCGCTCAATAAATACGATTGATGATGTGCACACGTGGCTGTGGGTGGGTGTGCTTGTGTGTCTGTGATTACGGTTGCGGCTGCTGAATCCTCTCCTCCCCTGGTCAGGTATCCAACGTCCGCCAGGATTATCTCCAGAGTCACGTCCAAGCGCAGGCCGCGGCCTTGGACAGCTTCGACCACCTGAACTCGTCCTTGGCTGCCGACTCCATTGGCTTACAGGTACCTCACGGGCCTCCCGGCATACCGATCCTACCCCTTTCATCATCATCATCAATGGTATTTAGTGAACGTTTACTATGTGCAGAGCGCTGTACTAAGCACTTGGGAGAGTACAACACAATGGAGTTGAAGCATTGTTGCCTAATGGTTAGAGCTCGGGCCTGGGAGACGAAGGACCTAGGTTCTCATCCTGGCTTTGCCACTTGTCTGCTGCGTGTCCTTGGAGAAGTCACTTGAGAAGGAGCGTGGCTCAGTGGAAAGAGCCCGGGCTTTGGAGTCGGAGGTCGTGGGTTCAAACCCCGGCTCCGCCACTTGTCAGCTGTGTGACTTTGGGCAAGTCGCTTCACTTCCCTGTGCCTCAGTTCCCTCATTTGCAAAATGGGGATTAAGACTGTGAGCCCCCTGTGGGACAACCTGATCACCTTGTAACCTCCCCAGCACTTAGAACAGTGCGGTGCACATAGTAAGCGCTTAATAAATGCCATTATTATTATTATTATTATTATTATTATTATTATTCACTTCTCTGGGCCTCAGTGACCTCATTTGTAAAATGGGTTGGGTAGGGACTGTCTCTATATGTTGCCAGCTTGTACTTCCCAAGCGCTTAGTACAGTGCTCTGCACACAGTAAGCGCTCAATAAATGCAATTGATTGATTGATTGATTGACTGTGAGCCCCATGTGGGACATGGACTGTGTCCAAGCTGATTAGCTTGTATCTAAGTGCTGTGCCTGGCACATAGTGAGAGAGAGAGAAAAGAGAGAGAAAAGAGAAAGAGATAGAGAACAAAGAGAAAGAAAAAGAGAAATAGAGAGAAAGCAAAAAGAGAGAGAGAAAAAGAAAGAGAGTGGAGGAGGGGGGCAGGGGGAGGCGAGAGAGAGGCCTTCCCAGACTGAGCCCCTTCCTTCCTCTCCCCCTCCTCCCCCTCTCCATCCCCCCGCCTTACCTCCTTCCCCTCCCCACAGCCCCTGTATATATGTATATATGTTTGTATGTATTTATTCCTCTATTTATTTATTCCATTTGCACCTATTTATTCTATTTATTTTATTTTGTTAATATGTTTTGTTGTCTGTCTCCCCCTTTAGACTGTGAGCCCACTGTTGGGTAGGGACCGCCTCTATATGTTGCCAACTTGGACTTCCCAAGCGCTTAGGACAGTGCCCTGCACACAGTAAGCGCTCGATAAATACGACTGAATGAATGGAAGAGAGAGAGACAGACAGATCAATCAATCAATCGTATTTATTAAGCGCTTACTGTGTGCAGAGCACTGTACTAAGCGCTTGGGAAGGACAAGTTGGCAACATATGGAGACAGTCCCTACCCGACAGTGGGCTCACAGTCTAAAAGGGGGAGACAGAGAACGAAACCAAACATACTAACAAAATAAAATAAATGGAATAGATATGGACAGGTGTGTTTCCCACTCACAACGAGCTTACCGCTGACCAAGTGGGCCAGGTTGGCTAAAGCCAGTGTGGGCCAGGGAGCGGGAGGAGGTGCTGGTTTTGGCTGCAGGGGTCGAGGAGAGAACCGGCCTGCCGCTGCCGGGCCCTGGGCCTCTCTTTTGGGAGAGGAGGGCGGCCGGACATGGGGGTGACCCACAGCCCTGGAGCCGTCCGGATCCGTGACTATGTCCTTTGCCAAAGAGGGGGAAAGGCCTTCCCAGACTGAGCCCCTTCCTTCCTCTCCCCCTCGTCCCCCTCTCCATCCCCCCCATCTTACCTCCTTCCCTTCCCCACAGCACCTGTATATATGTCTGTATGTCTGTACAGATTTATTACTCTATTTTACTTGTACGTATCTATCCTATTTATTTTATTTTGTTAGTATGTTTGGTTTGGTTCTCTGTCTCCCCCTTTTAGACTGTGAGCCCACTGTTGGGTAGGGACTGTCTCTCTGTGTTGCCAATTTGTACTGCCCAAGCGCTCAGTACAGTGCTCTGCACATAGTAAGCGCTCAATAAATACGATTGATGATGATGATGACGATGAAAGGAAAGCAGCGCAGGCTCTGGCCTCCCTAGCCGTTTAGACCCCATGTCCGGGCTTAGGCGGATGATAGCCACCCCTCTTCCTCACAAAGCCCGGTCAGAGCACGGCGTAATGGCTAGAGGAAGGGCCCTCTGGGTGCCAGCAGGTCATGGGTTCTAATCTCGGCGCTGCCCCTTGTCTGCTGTGTGGCCTTCTCTGGGCCTCAGTTACCTCATCTGTAAAAGGGGATTAAGGCTATGAGCCTGTGATGATGATGATGATGGCATTTATTAAGCGCTTACTATGTGGAAAGCACTGTTCTAAGCACTGGGGAGGTTACAAGGTGATCAGGCTGTCCCAGGGGGGCTCACAGTCTTAATCCCCATTTTACAGATGAGGGAACTGAGGCACAGAAAAGTGAAGTGACTTGCCCAAAGTCACACAGACTTTAGACTGTGAGCCCACTGTTGGGTAGGGACTGTCTCTATATGTTGCCAGCTTGTACTTCCCAAGCGCTTAGTACAGTGCTCTGCACACAGCAAGCGCTCAATAAATACGATTGATGACACAGCTGACAATTGGCAGAGCCGGGATTTGAACCCATGACCTCTGACTCCAAAGCCCGGGCTCTTTCCGCTGAGCCACGCTGCTTCTCTGCAGGCAAGGGACCCTGTCTAACCCTACCCCGGCTCTGCCAATTGCCGGCTGTGTGACTTTGGGCAAGTCACTTCACTTCTCTGGGCCTCAGTTCCCTCAGCTGTAAAGTGGGGATGAAGACTGTGAGCCCCCCATGGGACAACCTGATCACCTTGTAAACTCCCCTGCGCTGAGAACAGTGCTTTGCACATAGTAAGCGCTTAATAAATGCCATTATTATTATTATTCGCCCGTGTCCATCCCAGCGCTGGCACGTAGTAAGCGCTTAACAAATGCCGTAATTGTTACCGCGTGCTGAGCCCCGCTCTAAGCGCCTGAGAGAGTTACATAGGATCTCCCCCACATCTTACCTCCTTCCCTTCCCCACAGCACCTGTAGATATGTATATATGTTTGTACATATTTATTACTCTATTTTATTTGTACATATCTATTCTATTTATTTGATTTTGTTTGTATGTTTGGTTTTGTTCTCTGTCTCCCCCTTTTAGACTGTGAGCCCACTGTTGGGTAGGGGCTGTCTCTATATGTTGCCAATTTGTACTTCCCAAGCGCTTAGTACAGTGCTCTGCACATAGTAAGCGCTCAATAAATACGATCGATGATGATGATCCCGGTGTAGGGTTAGAGGGGAGCCCTGGTGGGACCCCGGCAGGGGATGGGGGTGACGGTGGCCCGGGGGGGCCGCCTAAGCCCGGACATGGGGTCTAAAAGGCTAGGGAGGCCAGAGCCTGTGCTGATTTCCTTTCATCATCATCATCAATCGTATTTATTGAGCGCTTACGATGTGCAGAGCACTGTACTAAGCGCTTGGGAAGTACAAATTGGCAACATCTAGAGACAGTCCCTACCCAACAGTGGGCTCAGGCTGACCCGGGCCCGCCTCTCTCCCCGGCAGAAGTCTCTGGTGGACGTGACGCTGGAGAACAGCAGCATCAAGGAGCAGGTGCGGAACCTGCAGCGGGCGCACGAGGCCTCCGTGGAGAAGCTGCAGGAGAAGCAGTGCCAGCTCGAGCTGGCCCACGTCGAAAACCAGCTGCTGAAGCTGAAGGTAATAATAACAATCATCATCATCATCCTCATCAATCGTATTGATTGAGCGCTTACCGTGTGCAGAGCACTGGACTAAGCGCTTGGGAAGTCCAAATTGGCAACATAGACAGTCCCTACCCAACAGTGGGCTCACAGTCTAAAAGGGATAATGCTGATGACATTTATTAAGCGCTTACTATGGGCAAAGCACTGTTCTAAGCGCTGGGGAGGTTACAAGGTGACCAGTTTGTCCCACTGGGGGGCTCACAGTCTTTATCTCCATTTTTTAGTAAGGGAACTGAGGCACAGAGAAGTGACTTGCCCAAAGTGACACAGCGGACAAGTGGCGGAGCTGGGATTTGAACCCGTGACCTCTGACTCCAAAGCCTGGGCTCTTTCCACTGAGCCACACTGCTTCACAATGTAGCATGGCCTAGGGCCTAGAGCAATGGCCTGGGAGTCTGAAGGACCTGCGTTCTAATCCCGGCTCCGTTTATCAGCTGTGTGACCTGGGGCGAGTCACTTGACTTCTCTGGGCTTCAGTCACATCAATCAATCAATCAATCAATCGTATTTATTGAGCGCTTACTATGGGCAGAGCACTGTACTAAGCGCTTGGGAAGTACAAGTTGGCAACATATAGAGACAGTCCCTACCCAACGGTGGGCTCACAGTCTAAAAATCATCTGTAAAATGGGGATTAAGACTGTGAGCCCCACATGGGACATTTGTTCATTCGTTCGATCGTATTTATTGAGCACTTACTGTGTGCAGAGCGCTGTACTAAGTGCTTGGAAAATACAATACAGCAATCAATCAATCAATCAATGGTATTTATTGAGCGCTTACTGTGTGCAGAGCAATGGACTAAGCGCTTGGGAAGTACAAATTGGCAACATATAGAGACAGTTCCTACCCAACAGTGGGCTCACAGTCTAAAAATCATCTGTAAAATGGGGATTAAGACTGTGAGCCCCACATGGGACATTCGTTCATTCGTTCGATCGTATTTATTGAGCACTTACTGTGTGCAGAGCGCTGTACTATGTGTTTGGAAAATACAGTACAGCAATCAATCAACCAATCAATCGTATTTATTGAGCGCTTACTGTGGGCAGAGCACTGTACTAAGCGCTTGGGAAGTACAAGTTGGCAACATACAGAGACAGTCCCTACCCAATAGTGAGCTCACAGTCTAAAAATCATCTGTAAAATGGGGATTAAGACTGTGAGCCCCACATGGGACATTCGTTCATTCGTTCGATCGTATTTATTGAGCACTTACTGTGTGCAGAGCGCTGTACTAAGTGCTTGGAAAATACAATACAGCAATCAATCAATCAATTGTATTTATTGAGCGCTTACTGTGTGCAGAGCACTGGACTAAGTGCTTGGGAAGTACAAACTGGCAACATATAGAGACAGTCCCTACCCAACAGTGGGCTCACAGTCTAAAAGGGGGAGACAGAGAACCAAACCAAACATACTAACAAAATAAAATAAATAGAACAGATATGTACAAATAAAATAAATAAATAAATAGAATAATAAATATGTACAGGCATATATACATATATACAGGTGCTGTGGGGAAGGGAAGGAGGTAAGATGGGGGGATGGAGAGGGGGACGAGGGGGAGAGGAAGGAAGGGGCTCAGTCTGGGAAGGCCTCCTGGAGGAGGGGAGCTCTCCAGTCCCTGCCCACAATGGGCTTACAGTCTAGAGCAGGGGAGACTTCCCCTTTTAGACTGTGAGCCCACTGTTGGGTAGGGACTGTCTCTATATGTTGCCAATTTGTACTTCCCAAGCGCTTAGTACAGTGCTCTGCACATAGTAAGCGCTCAATAAATACGATTGATGATGATATGTTGCCAATTTGTACTTCCCAAGCGCTTAGTACAGTGCTCTGCACATAGTAAGCACTCAATAAATACGATTGATGATGATGATGATGAGACAGACATCGAAACAAGTAAATGGGCATCAATAGAAATACATAGAATTATAGATATATGCATATATACGTAAGTGCTGTGGGGCGGGGGTGGGGAAGAGCAAAAGTGAGCAAGTTGACGGGATGCCGAAGGGAGGGGGAGCGGAGGAAAAGGGGGCTTAGTCCGGGACATGGACTGTACCCAACCTGATTAGTCTGTATGAAGCCCAGCGCTTAGTACAGTGCCCAGAACATAGTAAGCCCTTAACAAATGGCATAAAAAAATAAGGTAGCACCCAACAAGCTCCTGAGCCCAAGCTATCGCCTCCGTGCCACCCCTGACTCTTTCTCTGGGGATCCCCAGGGTGGGTGAGGAGGATCCAGCCTCTGCCTGGGCACGGCTGTCCGTCTGAACATCTGGGCCTGGAGTCAGGAATGCTGCCCATCCAGGGATTTGCCTTCCGCTCGGGCCGGTGGGCGCCGGGCTGGCCCCGCTGCCCGCCCCAGTGCCCCACGCGGCCCTTCGCCCGGCAGCGGGCCCCCCCGCAGCGGGGCTGGTGACAGACTCATCCCCGCGGCAGGTGGAGTCGTCCCAGGAGGCCAGCGCAGAAGTGATGCGGGAGGTCACCCGCAGGCTGTACGGCCAGTACGAAGACAAGCTGAAGGAGGAACAAGAGAAGCACAAGGCGGAGAAGGAGGCTCTGATGGTACGTGGCAGCGCCGTCGGTCCACCCAACCCGCTATATTCGGTGGCCCCGGGGGTCCGGGAGCCTACGTTCCCCGCCCGTCCCTGGCAGGCCGGCCCCTTAACCAGGGAGACCCCGCGCCCACTTATTCAGGATCTGACAGCGGCCAACCGTGCGTGCCTCCTGGTCTGCGCCCTGGGGCGCAGAGAGGCCGGTGCCATCTTAGGACAGTGCTAAGCGCTTAGTACAGTGCTCTGCACATAGTAAGCGCTCAATAAATACGATTGATGATGATCTCAGGACCGGGGACCTTGGCAATGCCTGGCATCCTGTTTGTAAGTCACTGGGCTGCCAACTGGTGGAGCCGGGATTGGAACCCGTGATAGTAGTGATAATGATCCTGATGATAGACTGTGAGCCCGCTGTTGGGTAGGGACCGTCTCTATATGCTGCCAATGTGTACTTCCCAAGCGCTTAGTACAGTAAGCGCTCAATAAATGCGATTGAATGAATGAATGAATGCTTTTCCCCCTTCTAGACTGGGAGCCCGCTGTTGGGTAGGGACCGTCTCTATATGTTGCCAACTTGTACTTCCCAAGCGCTTAGTACAGTGCTGTGCACATAGTAAGCGCTCAATAAATACGATTGAATGAATGAATAAATGAATGGATGCTTTTCCCCCTTCTAGACTGTGAGCCCGCTGTTGGGTAGGGACTGTCTCTATATGTTGCCAACTTGTACTTCTCAAGCGCTTAGTACAGTGCTGGGCACACAGTAAGCGCTTGATAAATACAATTGAATGAATGCTTTTCCCCCTTCTAGACTGTGAGCCCGCTGTTGGGTAGGGACCGTCTCTATATGTGGCCAACTTGGACTTCCCAAGCGCTTAGTACAGTGCTGTGCACACAGTAAGTGCTTGATAAATACAATTGAATGAATGCTTTTCCCCCTTCTCGACTGTGAGCCCACTGTTGGGTAGGGACTGTCTATCTGTTGCCACCTTGTACTTCCCAAGCGCTTAGTACAGTGCTCTGCACACAGTAAGCGCTCAGTAAATACGATTGAATGAATGAATTTTATTTGGACATATTTATTCTATTGATTTTATTTTGTTAATATGTTTTGTTCTCTGTCTCCCCCTTCTAGACTGTGAGCCCACTGTTGGGTAGGGACCGTCTCTATATGTTGCCAACTTGTGCTTCGTACAGTTCTCTGAACACAGTAAGCGCTCAATAAATACGATTGAATGAATGAATGAATTCTCACCCATATAATGGAGAAGCAGCGTGGCTCAGTGGAAAGAGCCCGGGCTTGGGAGTCAGAGGTCATGGGTTCGAATCCCGGCTCCGCCACTTGTCAGCCGGGTGACCTTGGGCAAGTCGCTTAACTTCTCTGGGCCTCAGTTACCTGTAAAATGGGGATGAAGACTGTGAGCCCCACGTGGGACAACCTGATCACTTTGTATCCCCCCCAGCGCTTAGAACAGTGCTTTGCACATAGTAAGTGCTTAACAAATACCATTATTATTATTATTATTATTCTCTCCCCCCCAACTCTTTATGCCCTCCTTCCTCCCCGCCGCCGTCCTGAGGGTTTGGCTCCGGGTGTTCGGTGAAGCCGTGGGGCCAGCTCTGAATCTCCCAGATGGCTCTGGGGAGCTCCGGGGGACAGGGGCGGCATCTTTTACATCTCCAAGCCCCCGGCCCCTGGTCATCATCATCAATCATATTTATCGAGCGCTTACTGTGTGCAGAGCACTGGACTAAGCGCTTGGGAAGTCCAAGTTGGTGACATATAGAGACAGTCCCTACCCAGCAGTGGGCTCACAGTCTAAAAGGGGGGAGACAGAGAACAAAACCGAACGTACCAACAAAATAAAATAAATAGAATAGATATGTACAAGTAAAATAAATAAATCAATAGAGTAATAAATATGTACAAACGCACATACACATATACCGGGCGATGCCGCTCACGCTGACCCTGTTTCAAAGGCTTCTTGGACCCCCCCTGACTTCAGCTGGCTCCCACCTCACTGAGCTCTAGGGCCGCAGAGTTGCCGTGTGAAAGGAGCTCAGACCCAGGAAGTAGGAGAACCCCGGACCTTGGGCGAGTCAGCTAACTTCTCCAGACCTCAGTTTCCTCATCTGTAAAATGAGGATAAAATACCCGCTCTCCCTCCCCGCCAAAGCCCCAGGTGAGAAGCAGCGTGGCTCAGAGGGAAGAGCCCGGGCTTGGGAGTCAGAGAACGTGGGTTCTAATCCCGGCTCTGCCACTGTGGGCAAGCTACTTAATAATAATAATAATAATGGCATTTATTAAGCGCTTACTATGTGCAAAGCACTGTCCTAAGCGCTGGGGAGGTTACAAGGTGATCTGGTTGTCCCACGGGGGGCTCACAGTCTTCATCCCCATTTTACAGATGGGGTAACTGAGGCCCAGAGCAGTGAAGTGACTCGCCCAAAGTCACCCAGCTGACAAGTGGCGGAGCCGGGATTTGAACCCATGACCTCTGACTCGGAAGCCCGGGCTCTTTCCACTGAGCCACGCTACTTAACTCCTCTGTGCCTCAGTTACGTCATCTGTAAAATGGGGAGTAAGATGGTGAGCCCCAAGTGGGACAACCTGATTACCTTGTATCTATCCCAGTGCTCAGAACAGTGCTTGGCAAATACCATTATTATTATTATTATCATTATTATTAGAGAATGTATCGGATATGATTCTCCCCGGTCTACCCCAGCACTCAGCACAGTGCTTGGCACATTATAACCGCTTAGGAAATGCCACCCTAATTACCGATCATCCCCAATATCAAGCAGAGCTCAGAGAAAGACCCTCTTGGTGTCCACCCATAGCCAAAGACCACCCCAACCCAGCTAAACTCCACCGCTACCCCCTGGAATAGAGCTTCATTCGTTCATTCAATTGTATTTATTGAGCGCTGACTGTGTGCAAAGCACTGTATGTACTGAGCGCTTGGGAGAGTTCACTATAGCAACCAACACACAAATTCCTGCCCACAACGAGCTCACAGTCTGGTAGGGGAGCTAGTTATTAATATAAATGAATAAATAGATAAATTACATAAGTGCTGTGGGGATGGGAGGGAGGATGAATGAAGCAGCATGGCTCAGTGGAAAGAGCAAGGCCTTTGGAGTCCGAGGTCAGGGGTTCAAATCCCGACTCCGCCAATTGTCAGCTGCGGGACTTTGGGCAAGTCACCTAACTTCTCTGTGCCTCGGTTCCCTCGTCTGTAAAATGGGGATTAAGCCTGTGAGCCCCCCGTGGGACACCCTGATCACCTTGTGACCTCCCCAGCGCTTAGAACAGACGTAGTAAGCGCTTAATAAATGCCATCATCATCATCATCACAGGCTCATAGCCTTAATCCCCCTTTTACGGATGAGGTAACTGAGGTTGTTATTATTATTGTTATTATTATTATTAATGAAGGAGCAAGTAAAAAACGAGTGGGAGGAGAGGAGAGCTTAGTCAGGAAAGGCTTCTTGGAGGAGGTGGGCCTTCCATAAGGTTTTGAAGTGGGGGAGAGCCGTGAGCAGCCTCACCCTCAAGAAGAGCGCAGTCCGATCGAGCAGCGGGGAGCCACGGACGGAGCCCGGCCCGCTCGGCCTAAGGAGCGCCGGGCCCGGACCGCGGCCCCCCGCTCAGCGCCGTCCATCCATCCGTCTGCCGGGCAGGAGGAGACCAACCGCTTCCTGAAGGCCATGGAGGAGGCCAGCGTGAAGATGCAGGCGGCGGAGGCCAGCCTGGAGGAGCGCGACCGCAGGGTCGGGGAGCTGGACCGGCTGGTGGAGCGCATGGAGAAGGTGGGACCCACCCCCGGGACCCTTGGGGCTACCAGGCGCTCAGTACAGAGTGCTGTAGCTAGGGGATGCTCAGTAAATCCCTTCCCCTCTTCCTCCTCGGGGCGGGCCCTGCCCTTCCTGTGGCTTATAACCCCTGGTACGTCGAGGGAGGGAGAGGAGGGTCCTTGCCCTGGCAGTGTGGGGGGGACAACTCTGCTCCTGTCACACTGACCTCTGCCCCTCCCCCTGAGAGGTTTGCCATCATCAATCGTATTTATTGAGCGCTTACTATGTGCAGAGCACTGCACTAAGCGCTTAAGCTTATTTAAGCTTATTTGTACTTCCCAAGCGCTTAGTACAGTGCTCTGCACATAGTAAGCACTCAATAAATACGATTGATTGATTGATTGATTAAGCACTGAGCACTGTTCTAAAGCCCTGGGGAAGTTGCAAGGTAATCAGGGTGTCCCACGGGGGGGGCTCACAGTCTTAATCCCCATTTTCCAGATGAGGGAACAGGCACGGAGAAGTTGTGACTGGCCCAACGTCACACAGCTGACAGTTGGTGGAGCCGGGATTTGGACCCATGACCTCTGACTCCAAAGCCCGGGCTCTTTCCCCTGAGCCATGCGGCTTCTCTGAAGCGCTCACGATGTGCAAAGCACTGGGGAGGTCGCAAGGGGCTCACAGTCTTCATCCCCATTTTACGGATGAGGTCGCTGAGGCCCAGAGAAGTGAAATGACTTCCCCAAAGTCACACAGCTGACAAGTGGTGGAGCCGGGATTTGAACCCGTGACCTCTCCCTCCAAAGCCAGGGCTCTTTCCACTGAGCCACGCTTCTTCCTCAGTGTGCCCCGGGCCTGCCGCCCTCCGCGGGGACGTGACGAGCCGATGGCTCCGTGACGCTTTTTCCCCCGTCTCAGGAGCGGCAACAGCTGCAGCAGCAGCTCTTGCAGCACGAGAGAGAAATGTCGTGCGAGACGACTCATCCCCATCCCGACCAGGAAAGGTAAGGCCCTCTGCTTCCCAGTGGTCACTGCGATCTATCCTTCCCGCTGGGGCCTGTGCTGTCCGACCTGCCGCAGGCGGGTTCCCGAGAGCCTCAGTTTCCCCCCTCGTGACTCCGCGGGGGCCTCACAGAGCTCCCCAGCCGTGTGCAAATTGCTCCCCCGGCCCGGCGGAGGTGGGGTCACCGGAATCTTTCGGCATCGGCTGTCGATCCTGCAGTCGGGAGCCGATCAGGAGGGATGTCCAGGGAATCTGGACTTAAACGTGGGAGAGCAGATCGTTCGGGAAGAGGATCGGGCTGAGGGTGACCGATAAAAACTGGCCGCCTAATTTCCCTGGGGACTGGGCTGGAAGCGGGATCATCTTCTAAGATGACCCTGCGGTCACGTTCTAATCAAATGACCCTTTCTTCCTCCCAAATCCCTTCTGCGAGTGTAAACTCACTGAGATATTTATTACTCTATTTATTTATTTATTTTACTTGTACATTTCTATCCCCTTTATTTTATTTTGTTGGTATGTTTGGTTCTGTTCTCTGTCTCCCCCTTTTAGACCGTGAGCCCACTGTTGGGTAGGGACTGTCTCTATGTGTTGCCAATTTGTACTTCCCAAGCGCTTAGTACAGTGCTCTGCACATAGTAAGCGCTCAATAAATACGATTGATTGATTGATTGATTGAGACCTAAAGGAAAGAGTTTTGAGGGACCTGGGGTCTAACCCCAACTCTGTCACTTTTCCGCTGTGGCATCAGGCAGGTCGTTGAATCTGACTGGGCCTCTGTTTCTTCATCATCATCATCATCATCATCAATCGTATTTATTGAGCGCATACTATGTGCAGAGCACTATACTAAGCGCTTGGAAAGTACAAATTGGCAACATCTAGAGACAGTCCCTACCCAAACAGTGGGCTCACAGTCTAAAAGGGGGAGACAGAACAAAACCAAACATACTAACAAAATAAAATAAATAGAATAGATATGTAGAAATAAAATAAATAAATAGAGTAATAAATCTGTACAAACATATATACATATATACAGGTGCTGTGGGGAAGGGAAGGAGGTAAGATGGGGGGGATGGAGAGGGGGACGAGGGGGAGAGGAAGGAAGGGGCTCAGTCTGGGAAGGCCTCCGTTTCTTCAGCCGTGAGATGGGAATAATAATACCCATCCTTCCCTTCCTTACAGGGTGTGGGAAAACCAAATAAAATAAGTCCTGTCAAAAGCTCTGAACACATTCGAGTGATCAACCAATCCATCAATAGTATTTTTCGAGTGTCTACTGCGTGCAGAGCATTGTACTAAGCACTTGGTAGTTAGTAGAGTTAGTTAAGAGAATTAGTAAATACAATCCCTGCCCTCATTCATTCATTTAATTGTATTTATTGAGCGCTTACTGTGTGCAGAGCACCATACTAAGTGCTTGGGAAGTACAAGTCGGCAACATATAGAGACGGTCCCTACCCAACAATGGGCTCACGGGACCTATGGTCAAGCAGGAGAAATAAACACTAATAAAAATTACAGATAGGTTGAAGCAATGGAGTTTAAAGATTTGTACATAAATGCACCTTAGTGAGCTGGAGTGCATACCCAAGCGCTTATGGGAAGTGTTTAAGTGAAGCAGCATGACTTAGTGGATTGAGCACGGGCCTGAGCATCAGAAGGACGTGAGTTCTAATCCCGGCTCTGCCGCTTGTCTGCTGTGTGACCTTAGGCAAGGCGCTTCACTTCTCTGGGCCTCAGTTACCTCATCTGGAAAATGGGGATTAAGACTGTGAGCTCCGTGTGGGACGGGGAGTGTGTCCAGCTTGATGATCTTGTATCTTCTCCAGCGCTTAGAAGAGTGCTTGACACGTAGTAAACAACAGATTCTATCATCATGGTTATTATTATAAGGTGGAGCAAAAGTGCTGAAGTGGCCATAGGAGGGGAAACTGGGTGGAGAGATGAGAGATTAATCGGGGAAGGCCTCCCGGAGGAGGTGTGATTTCAAAAGGGCTTGAAGAGGGGAAAGCAGTCATTCATTCATTCAGTTGTATTTATTGAGTGCTTACTGTGGGCAAAGCACTGTACTAAGCGCTTGGGAGAGTATGATATAACATCAGATTCATTCATTCAATCGTATTTATTAATAATAATAATGATAGCATTTATTAAGCACTTACTATGTGCAAAGCACTGTTCTAAGCGCTGGGGAAGTTACAAGGTGATCAGGTTGTCCCACAAGGGGTTCACAGTCTTAATCCCCATTTTACAGCTGAGGGAACTGAGGCACAGAGAAGTGAAGTGACTTGCCCAGAGTCACACAGCTGACAGTTGGCAGAGCCGGGATTTGAACCCGTGACCTCTGACTCCAAAGCCCGAGCTCTTTCCACTGAGCCACGCTGCTTCTCCACGCTGAGTCTTTACTGTGTGCAGAGCACTGTACTGAGCGCTTGGGAAGTACAAGTTGGTAACACATAGAGACGGTCCCTACCCAACAATGGGCTCACAGTCTAGAAGGGGGAGACGGACAACAAAACAAAGCATGGAAACAGGTATCAAGTCGTCAGAACAAATAGAATTAAAGCAAAATGCACATCATTAACGAAATAAATAGAATAGTAGATATGTACAAGTAGAGTGATATATCTGTACAAACTTATATACAGGTGCTGCAAGGAGGGGAAGGAGGTAGGGCGGAGGGGATGGGGAGGAGGAGAGGAAAAAGGGGGCTCAGTTTGGGAAGGCCGTAAATTCCCTGCCCACAACGAGCTCACAGTCATCTGCCAGATGTGAAGGGAAGGAGAGTTTTAGGTAGGAAGGAGGGAGTGAGCATAGGGTCCGTGGTGGGGGAAGGGGAGGAGAGGTGGGGGGCCGGGGGCTTCACCTCAAGAAAGGCCCCACCATGTCCCCTCGTGGCCCAAGGGCCTACACCTTGGTGTTGATGACAGCAGAGCAGCTGGGAGGCGGGCAAAGAGACTGCTCAGGTATCGGGGAGCGGAACCAACTGGACATAGAGGCAGTGGTCACTACGGGTTATCGCCCGTGCCCAGGGCCCCCCCCTCCACCCCCGCGCTCGGCCCTCCTGGGCCCGGGGGCACCCGCCCCCTCCCAGCGGGTCCATCTCCCCGATGCCTCGTTGAGTCCTGTCACGGCTGCTGGGGCTGAGCATCTCCTTCCGCCCGGCGCGGGCAGGTACCGGCAGCTGGAAGAGTCGGCCGCCGGCCTCCGGGAGCGAATCCGGCACCTGGACGACATGGTGCACTGCCAGCAGAAGAAAGTCAAGCAGATGGTGGAGGAGGTGAGAGCCGGCCTGGCCGGGGGACCGGTCGGACCCGCGAGGGGTGGTGGGTCAGCGCGGTGGGGTGGTGGGAGCCGGCCGACGAAGCTGGGAGGGTCCGCTAGCTTCCCTGGGGGTCGCGTCCGGGCCGGCTAGGGCTGCCCACCAAGCACCAGCATCCTGTGGCGGCAGCTCGCTGGTCATTCATTCATTCAGTCAGATTCATTGAGCACTTACTGTGTGCAGAACACTGTACTGAGCGCTTGAGAAGCAGCGTGGCTCAGTGGAAAGAGCCCGGGCTTCGGAGTCAGTGGTCGTGGGTTCAAATCCCGGCTCCACCAATTGTCAGCTGTGTGACCTCGGGCAAGCCACTTAACTTCTCTGGGCCTCAGTTACCTCAGCTGGAAAATGGGGGTTGACCGTGAGCCCCCCTGTGGGACAACCTGATCACCTTGTATCCCCCCCCCGGCGCTTAGAACAGTGCTTTGCACATAGTAAGCGCTTAATAAATGCCATTATTATTATTATCATTATTATTGAGTGGGTACCTTGCGTGGCTCAGTGGAAAAAGCATGGGCTTGGGAGTCAGAGTCCATGGGTTCTAATCCCGGCTCCGCCACTTGTCAGCTGTGTGACTTTGGGCAAGTCACTTCACTTCTCTGGGCCTCGGTTTCCTCATCTGTGAAATGGGGATGAAGACTGTGAGCTCCACGTGGGACAACCTTGATTTTCTTGTATTCCCCCCCAGCGCTTAGAACAGTGCTTGGCACAGTAAGCGCTTAACAAATACCAACATTATTATTATTACATTATAACAATAAAAAGACACATTCCCTGCCCACAATGAGCTTACAGTCTAGGCGGGGGAGACAGACATTAATACAACACCCCCAGTCCTGTGGTCCCTGAGGGACCGTCCCCCTGGGTCACCACCAACCAAGGTGAGGGGGGGCGGGGGGGGCGGGTCACCTTTCTGGGGTCTGCACCTGTGGGACCCAGGACCCCAACCATCATCATCATCATCAACCGTATTTATTGAGCGCTTACTGTGTGCAGAGCACTGTACTAAGCGGCCAGAGGGGCCGCAGAGCCAGTCTGACTTGGAGGAGAGGCCTCCCAGTTGGGGACGGGGCGAGGGTCGCGTGGCTGGGGAAGCGGGGAGCCAAGCTGCAGTGCCCTTGCGGAGGGGGACACGGATTTTTAAAATTTCAGGTAAGATGTAATTTGGAGGGTAGTTAATGGCGCCTTATTCTCATGAAAACCAGATTTAAACTTGACAATGTGCTGGGACTTAACCCTGCTTTTCAAAAGATGATTTGCGGGGTTGACGTCAGGTCGAAGCCAGGCCCATAATTCGAAACCCCGTCTTTCCCCTGGCTGAGTCCCCCAGCCAGCGTCATCACAGGATGGGGATCCTGCTCTGCCTCCCTTGGGGGCCTGGAATTACAATAGACCTGCGCAGGCCGCATCGGAATTCCTTCTGAAATTCGGCTTCCCATCAATCAATCTGGTGTATTAACTGAACTTTTATAATAATAATGGTGTTTGATAAGCACTTACCTATGTGCCAAGCACAAGAGCACTGTACTAAGAGTTTGGGAGGGCACAGTAGGGTCAAGTCCCTCGCTCTCAAGGAGCTTACGGTCTTGGAGCGGATCGATATGTCAATCGGCGCTATTTATCGGGTGCTCACTGTGTGCAGAGAAGCAGCGTGGCTCAGTGGAAAGAGCACGGGCTTTGGAGTCAGAGGTCATGGGTTCGAATCCCGACTCCGCCACATGTCTGCTGTGTGATCTTGGGCAAGTCACTTAACTTCTCTGGGCCTCAGTTACCTCATCTGTAAAATGGGGATTAAGACTGTGAGCCCCACGTGGGACAACCTGATCAGCCTGTATCCTCCCCAGCGCTTAGAACAGTGCTTTGCACATAGTAAGCGCTTAACAAATGCCAATAATTATTATTATTATTATTATTATTAGAGCACTATACTGAGCGCTTGGGAGAGTACATTACAGTAAAGTTGGTAGACACGATCAGCGTGGCTCAGTGGAAAGAGCCTGGGCTTGGAGTCAGAGGACGTGGGTTCTAATCCCGGCACCACCACTTGTCAGCTGTGTGACTTTGGGCAGGTCACTTCACTTCTCTGAGCCTGTTACCTCATCTGTAAAATGGGGATTAAGACTGTGAGCCCACCTGATCACCTTGTAACCCCCCAGAGCTTAGAACAGTGCTTTGCCCATAGTAAGCGCTTAACAAATGCCATCATCATTATTATTTTTATTATTTCCCTCCAAGAGCGTACTTACAATCTGGTAGGGGAGACAGACATTAAAATGAATTACAGGCAGGGGAAGCCACAGAATTTAAAGATGCATATGACAAGTTCCATGGTGGGGTGGGGGTGAGGGTGGAAATGAGTACCTAATAAATTAATCAGTGATATTTATTGAGTGTTGAGTCTGTGCAGAGCACTGTATTAAGCACCTGGGAAAAGTACCGACTCTGTTGTAATGTAGACACGTTCCCTGCCCACAGTGAACTCATTGTCTAGAGAGGGAGACAGATATTAATAGAAATAATTTACTAAAGGGCTCTGGATTGAGGACTCCAATGTGTCAGTGGCCCAGTAGAGAGGAAGTAGGGTGGGGGTCTGGAAATCCAGCTGCAGAGTGTTAAAGTGAGATGTAATTAGCGTGATCCCAGGGGTCCTGGCCATCCCATAAGGTGCAGCTGCTTGTATGCTCGGGGAGGGACTGGAGGCTCCCAAAAGGCCTGGGTCTGGGTCCTTTGGGGAGAGGCCGGGAGTTTTGACCAGCTCTGTCCCCCTGCGGTATCCCAAACTTCTCCTTTGCCTGAACTGGAAGTCTGGGGTCCCGCTCCACTCTGCACTCTGACCCTGCCGCTCCTGTATTCCACCTGCCTCTTCCTCTCTGGGCAAGCGGGTTGACGTCTTTTCGCCCCCCTCCCTCCCTTTCCCGATGCCCAATCGGGCCTGGTTTGCGCCTCGTTGACCGCGTGTGGTCTGAGAAGACTCCGTGCCGCCCTCGTTTCCCCTGGCCGGGCTAGGCTCGGGCAAAGTGGGGCCTCAAGCGTCAGGAGGCCTCGGGTCCGATTGCATCTTCGAGAGCGAAGTTGATTTTGTGTGATAGATATTGAGCGCGGTGCATTGTGAGAAACACTTAGGGGCGTACAAGGAGCTTAGTCGACAAGATCCCTGCCCCCAGGGAGCTTGCAATCAGAGGACCTGCTTGTCCCGTGCACGAGGTCGGCGCCTCGGAGGGAGGAAGCAGAAAGGCAGCATTTCCTCCCCTGCCAACGGTGAGACCGGCCACTCAGCGGCTAGGCTGGACCGTGCGGCCCCGTCTCCCGATCGGAGCGATCCCTGGTGCTCTGTGAGGCCGGGATGCCAACTTGATCCTGGACCCCGTGGGCAGAAGCAAGGTCCGATGGAGGGACTGAAGCCCGGGCTCTGAAGACGCTGAAAAGTGGTGGCTTCCTCAGCGGGGAGTCGGATATCTGGAACGGGGGCACCGATCCATGTGGCAGTGGTGGCATCAGGAGGGGATGCCCAGCTCGAGGCTCCGGTGTGCCCTGGGGGAGTCCGGCATACCCCTTCCTGAAACACTGTGGTGGAAAAGAGCTGAAGAAGAGGCAGCCCCGGCCAAGCCGACGATCGGGGTGCCACAGGCCCTTCTGGGGCGGAGAGGGCAGGAGGCTCAGAGGACTCTCCCGTCTGGACTGACTCATGACTCATTCATGCATCTGCTACATGAAGAACACTGTACTAAGTGCTGGGGACAGGACAGTAGAACCACTCAGAATGATTCCTGCTCTCAAGGGATTTTCCATCTAGGAGGGGAGACAGGTCGGGGGAAGCAACCGAGTTTCAAGACTACGTTCTCCAGGGATTGTGAATAGCCAAGATGGAGCAGTAGGGCTGAAGCGGTGGTAGGAGTGACATAAGGTGGAGAGATGAGATTAATAAAAGGGATGGGTAGAGAGGACACGTGATGGCTAGTCCCCAAAACCCACAGTCCCAGGGTTAGGGGCACCCACTGAAGCTAGTGGGTGTCAAGCTCAGAACAAAAAGAATCGGAAGTATTTGTTCACCCAGCTGGGGGTGAGTCTGGAAAACCACGGGAAGCCGTGGAGGTGGAATCAGCAGCAGGGTCCAAAGTATCTGCTGGGTCACTGGCAGGGAGATAGTGCTGGAGAGGGCGGAGAGGACTGCGGGATGATCCCTGCTGTGTCACTGGGAGAGAATCGGGGATGGACAGGGGGGATTCAGGGGGGTGAAGTGGACCAGGCTGGGTTACTGGAGGGGGAGTCAGGGGTGTTGGATGGTCCATCATGGGTCACTAGAGAAAGAATCAGGGATGACAAGGGGAAAATCAGGAGCGTTAGATGGTCTGTCCTGGGTCACTAGGGGAGAGTCAGGAATCGAGAGGGGAGAGTCAAGGATGTGGGCTGGGCCAGGATGAATCACTGGAAGAAGAGTCAGGGGTGTTGAGTGATCCATTCTGGGTCATTGAAGGAAGAGTCAGGGATGGAGAGGGGAAAGTTCAGGGGTGTTGGATGGTCAGTGCTGGGTCACTGTGGGGAGAGTCAGGGATGGAGAGTCAGGGTTGTTGGATGGGCCATGCTGAGAGTCGGGAGTGGAGAGTTGGAGGTATCGGATGGTCCATCCCTAACCATGGGTGTGAGTGACCGGACCAGTTGACGGTTCATCCAGACGTCTTGCTGCCACTGTGGGAGACAGTCCTGGACTGAGTGGACATTGGGTCCGACCCAATTCTATAACTGCTGCCTGGAAAATGACTTCAAGGGAGAGGAGAGCGGGCCGAGAAGAGCGCCGGAAAAGACCGGAGAGCCCATCGTATGTGGAGAATTCAAGGGATGCGTGGAGGAGATGAGAAGTTCTGAGGGGATTGCCTCTCTGTCTCCAGGAACCTGAAGGTCTTTCAGAGGAGGAAGAGGCTGGGCTGTTGGGGATTTCGCTAACGTCACATGGATGGGTCCCTGGGGGCTGCACCACCCAACTGTAAGGGTGACCAGAAGAACCATCAAGCTCATTCAGACGTGCCGCTGGCAGCCGGGTGGTCCAGGGCCATCCCGGGGGCTAAAGCTGTCCTTCCCTGGTGAGCGAGGGCTCTTCCTGGTTCCTCCCAGCTGGCTTTCCCTTCTCCCACTTCTGCTCCACTCCAACCGGTGGTCTGGGACAGCCCCTCGCTCCTCTCTCTCTCTCCCATCTGCCTTGTCTCTACCGAGGGTGGGGCGGCAGGTAACTCCGGGGAGAACACACTCCAGCGCTTTCTTCCCGGGTCTCGGCCCTGGGAGGCTCCACGGTGTCTCCGTGTGGCTCAGTTTGAGCCGGAACCCCAAGGGGTCGAGGGTCCCGCTCGGCCCAGACCTCCCCTTACTCCCACACTGCCGAGAGGCCCCCCGGATACCGCGGTGGGATTGGATCCGTCCGGTCCTAGAGCAGTGACGGCTCCCAGAGGTGCCAGGGAGGGACGAAACGTTTGCACTGGCAGAGCAGCGACACGGGATCAGGACGCATCCTAACCCACTCCCTTGACCTGTTTCCAGATCATGTCCCATGAGCTCTTCTTCAGATTTAGGCTGCGGCTCTTTGGCAGATGACGGAGCGGGAGCCCGAGCCCCCCGAGAAGCTCCGCCGCCGTCGGCGAGACCGAAGAAGAACCGTGTGCCGACGGGGCTGACATTTCCCCACGACCTTTGAAAGCCCAACTCCATTGGAGAAGACCGGACTCCCTGAGGGCCGAACCTCAGCACTGCCGACGCGAGCAAAGTCCGGCCCGTAACCTGTGGCCAGCAGTGCCGTGACAAGTAAAACATCCATGCGAGGCTGGGCCCAGGACCCCAGAGACCCTCTCTGAGGCCACATCGTTCACCAGGACTCTGAGGAAGTTCTCTTTTCCTCCATCTTTGCCACGGGCCGATCAATGGGGAGTGTAGCCCAGGGGAGCCGTTGATCTACAGTGGAGAGACCCTGGGGCTGGGAGGCAGGAGACCTGGGTTCTAATCTCAGCTCTGCCACTGATCTGCTGTGTGACTTTGAGCAAGTCATTTCACCTCTCTGGACCTCAGCTTTCTCACCTGTACAATAGGCATACTATTACCCGCCGTTCCCTGTGTTGAAGACAAAAATAAGTCGTAGTTGGCAAAAGCACTTTGGAAAATGAAAAGTTCCTCCATAGTCAAACACAAAGTCCTACTATGAGTGCTTCTGGTTTTAAATGCTGGTGGCAGCAACTCCCATCTATCCGGGATATCAAAATACCATCCCCTCCCACTCTTCTGTCCACAGGGCAAGTGTGAGAGTGAGGCAGGGGGTTGCGTTCCCCCAGGATTATATAAAGTCTGAACTACAAGTCCCAGAGTGCCCTGGGACCTGAACTGTAGGTCCTGAGCAAGGATAATAATAATAATAATAATGATGGCATTTATTAAGTGCTTACTATGTGCAAAGCACTGTTCTAAGCACTGGGGAGGATACAAGGTAATCAGGTTGTCCCACAGGAGGCTCACAGTCTTAATCCCCATTTTACAGATGAGGTAACTGAGGCGCAGAGAAGTGAAGTGACTTGCCCAAAGTCACACAGCTGACAAGTGGCAGAGCCGGGATTTGAACCCGTGACCTCTGACTCCAAAGCCCGTGCTCTTTCCACTGAGCCACACTGCTTCCCAGGATTTAAACTGGGCCACAGTGGCCAAAGGCCAGCGCGTGGGAGACGGATTGAGGAGTTGAGCTGGGACTGTCCCAATTCTGGAAAATTTCTCCATTCATCTAAAACCCCAGAGAACAGCAGCCATCCTGGGCCATCCCAGCTCAGCCAGGACGCCTACTCAGTGCTTCCCCGGCATCTCCACTGATTTTCAGTGCTTAGAACAGTGCTTTGCACATAGCAAGCGCTTAATTAATGCCATCATCATTATTACTATTTTGCTGCCGGACGGCAGCCAGCCCCCGCCACACCTGGATGAGGAAGGAGGAGGTCGGCCATGGGCTTTCGGAGCCTTGTGTGGGATAGAGGGCAGACTCAGGAGGACGGGATCCAGACCTCCTGGAAAACCATGGGATCTCCGACCCTCCTGCTCCCCCGGAAAGCCCTGAGTTGCGGGAGGAGATCTAAGCGTTCCCATCAAAGCCCACCACCCCGAGTCTGCCTGCCTCAACCCGCCTGCCCGTGCCTGTCTCAGGCAAGGCGCTGGCCCAAGTGGCACACAAAGGGGCATGTTAGAGGCTCAGGCCAACCCCCATCAGCGCTGGGGGAAGGGTATGTTGCCAACTTGTACTTCCCAAGTGCTTAGTACAGTGCTCTGCACACAGTAAGCGCTCAATAAATACGATTGGCTGAATGAATGAATAAGGAGGGCAGGGCTCTGCTCTCTCTGCCACCACCCTGCTCCATCCTGGGCATCCCTTGCTTCACAATGGTTTTTTCCTCTGGCAGCAGGCCCAGCGAGGCACAGGCTAGCCCTGGTGCTGGTTTCCTCCCGAGCTTCCGACCTGTCCTCGTGTCCAGGGGTGCTCTCCTGAGGGCAGTGTCAGGGCTTCCCCCGGGAGAGGGGTCCCGGGAGGGTCTTAGTTTTGGGGAGAAATGACTCAAAAAAAAATCTTTTTGAGCTGCTGCCGTGGGGCGAGTATGCCGTGGGGGGTAGGCATTGTCAATCTTCAAGTAGGCAGGTTTGTGCACACATATGTGCGTGTGTGATGGGGCAGTGGAGGATAAATCTGTGTGCATGTGTTAGAATTCTGACCGATAGTCCGCCCTGGTCTCACCTCACTCCTAATTGTACCTTAAGCAGATGTGTTTGACTTAAAATGTGAAGTGTTCAGGCAGAAAGCACAAAATTACATCTGGGCCCCCCAAACCCTTCTGGTATATTTATTGCACAGGAGAATATTGCAGCTTCATTTTATGAAGTGAAATTCATGTAACTAGTCCACTGGTTTACTGTATTGTAAATAAAGCGCAACACGTTATTCGCAGAGACGTTGTTAAATCCGCCCCAGGACAGAGTGCCCTCGGCTGCGCGAGGCGGCAGGCTAGGGTGGGAGGCCGGGGGAGGATGGGCCCAGGAGGAGGCATCACCTCACAGCAACTCCCACGACAGTGCCGCTCCTGTTCAGCTCCAAAGCCGGTCCGACCCCGGGCTCCGTCCAGCACGGGGCTGCCGGTGGGACCACATGCCGTGGCCCTCTTGGACACCCAGTGTCACGGCCAGGGTTGGACTCTTCCTTCCTTCAGCGACTCAGTACAGATCATCCAACTGACTGTCCCCCAGTGACCCAGCCTGGACCATTCAACACCCCTGACTCTCCCCAGTGACCCATTCCAGATGATTCAACACCCCCGAATCTCCCCCGGGGACCCAGCCTGGACCGTTCAACGCCCCCGACTCTCCCTCCTGTGACCCGGCGTGGACCATCCAATATCCCTGACACTCACCCCTACGTCCGTGACTCTGCCCTCTCCAACCCTGACTCTCCCCAAGTGATTCGACGTAGACTGTTCTCCACCCCTGACCCTCCCCGAGTCCCTCTGCATAGACAAATGATGCCCACCATCAGGTTCCCGTTCCTAGCCAGTCAGGTACCTGCTGGGGACCCCGAGTTGGAGACCCTGGAGGAATTGTAGCCCCGGACTGGCAAGCAATACTCTTCTGTCTCAGGGTCTTTCCCTGGTCGGGCAATATAACCTGAGTCAGGTGGACTATTTATGTGATGTTGACATCACCTAAACCCTTCACCCCCTGGGTGATGATGTTGCCGTCTCTCTGTACCAGGAAGGCAACTCAGGGCATAGACGGGGAGGGAAACTGAGGGCTGTGGCCAAGGGTGGGGTGAGTTGGAGGTGAGTCCAGGTCAGAGTCTGGGCTTGCGGGCGGTGCCATTTTGTGTGTAAAGTCAGGGCTAGAGGAGCTCCCGGGACTTGTCGTTCCAATAGAGGCTGCGGCAGCCCAGAAATCTCCAGCCAACTGGCGTCAATTCTTAGAGTCTGTGATGTTATTATTACCGCAGGCTCTAATAATGGTAACGATAATAATTGTGATTTTTTTTTAAGCACTTACTACGCGCCAGGCACTGTACTGAGCCCTGGGGTGGGTACAAGCTAATTGGGTTGGACCCAGTCCGTGTCCCACATGGGGCTCACGGTCTTCACCCCCGTTTTACAGATGAGGTAACTGAAGCGCAGAGAAGTCAAGCGACTTGCCCGAGGTCTCACAGCAGACAAGCGGCAGAGGCGGGATGAGAACCCAGTTCCTTCCGAGGCCCAGGCTCTATCCACTAGGCCATGATGCTTCTCATGATCCATATCAGGTCAGCGGAGAGCAGGGGTGGATCAGTCGGCCTCGGTCTCCCACCAGCCGTGCGCTTCTGGGAACTGGGATCTCAGCAGCCCAGGAAATATGCTCCCCACTGCACCTGTATATATGTTTGTACATATTTATTACTCTATTTTACTTGTCCATATCTATTCTATTTATTTTATTTTGTTATTATGTTTGGTTTTCTTCTCCGTCTCCCCCTTTTAGACTGTGAGCCCACTGTTGGGTAGGGACTGTCTCTGTATGTTGCCAACTTGGACTTCCCAAGCGCTTAGCACAGTGCTCTGCACACAGTAAGCGCTCAATAAATACGATTGATTGATTGATTGCCTGATTCGGAAACCTCGTCCAAGCGTGACTTGGCTGACCTGATTGGTCAGATAGGGACTGTCTCTAGATGTTGCCAATTTGTACTTCCCAAGCGCTTAGTACAGTGCTCTGCACATAGTAAGCGCTCAATAAATATGATTGATGATGATGATGATTGGCATTTTATCACCCCTTTGGGCCAGGCCTCTGGCCCGAGATCACAACTAGCGCTGTGGGGGGAACTGGGAGAAAGTTGGACCAGAGGGCTGGGCCTGGCCTGTGCTCAGCTCAAGTTCCAGAGACCTGAGCATGTGCATTGAAAGTTACTGAAGCACATGCTTGGAACTTAATAACTCCTGAAAGGTTAATAAATAGTACTAGTACTGCTGAATAACCCCCTTCTCCAGAGGGAACCTAACTTTCCCCTCTACACCCCCAACCAGGAACTATTTGCTCATATATCTGTCCGAATCCCTGCTAGGAGTTAACTACACACGATGACCATAGATGACTATTCATTCATTCATCATCATCATCATCAATCGTATTTATTGAGCGCTTACTGTGTGCAGAGCACTGGACTAAGTGCTTGGGAAGCCCAAGTTGGCAACATCTAGAGACGGTCCCTACCCAACAGTGGGCTCACAGTCTAGAAGGGGGAGACAGAGAACAAAACAAAGCATATTAACAAAATAAAATAAATAGAATAAATATGTACAAATAAGAGTAATAAATATGTGCAAACATGTATACATATATACACCTTCCTGTCATAGATTTAATGGAAATAGTATTTAGGGGCAGTTTTCAATCAATCAATTGTATTTATTGAGCGCTTACTGTGTACAGAGCACTGTACTAGGCGCTTGGGAAGCCCAAGTTGGCAACATATAGAGACAGTCCCTACCCAACAGTGGGCTCACAGTCTAGAAGGGGGAGACAGAGAACAAAACAAAGCATATTAACAAAATAAAATAAACAGAATAAATATGTACAAATAAAATAGAGTAATAAATATGTACATACATATATACACCTTCCTGTCATAGATTTAATGGAAATAGTATTTAGGGGCAGTTTTCAATCAATCAATCGTATTTATTGAGCGCTTACTGTGTACAGAGCACTGTACTAAGCACTTGGGAAGCCCAAGTTGGCAACATATAGAGACGGTCCCTACCCAACAGTGGGCTCACAGTCTAGAAGGGGGAGACAGAGAACAAAGCATATTAACAAAATAAAATAAATAGAATAAATATGTACAAATAAAATAAATAGAGTAATAAATACGTACAAACATATATACACCTTCCTGTCGTAGATTTAATGGAAATAGTATTTAGGGGCAGTTTTGTGTCTATCAACTTTGTTATACTGTACTCTCCCAGTCGCTTAGTACAGTGCTCTGCACACAGTAAGCACGCCATAAAAACGATTGATTGATTGAGCATCCGCTGGTTACAGTGCACTTTACAGTGTCCTTGGGAAGTATAATCTGCAGCTTAACCGTGGGCAAGCCACTTAACTTCTCTGTGCCTCAGTTTCCTCAGCTGTAAAATGGGGATTTAATACCTGTTCTCTCTCCTACTTAGTGAGCTCCTTGTGGGATAGGGACTGTCTGGCCTGATTACCTTGTATCTACCCCAGCTCTTAGACGGTGTTTGACATATAGTAAGCGCTTAATAAATACCATTAAAAAAACCTCAAAATACAAACAAACAAAAAAAGTGATGCATTCCCCCCCCACACAAGGAGCCTCTGCTGAACTCCGGGATGAACGACATAAAATGCATACAAATAGAGTAATCAGAAGCAGCGTGGCTCAGTGGAAAGAGCATGGGCTTTGGAGTCAGAGGTCATGGGTTCAAATCCCGGCTCCGCCACTTGTCAGCTGGGTGACTTTGGGCAAGTCACTTCACTTCTCTGGGCCTCAGTTCCCTCATCTGTAAAATGGGGACGAAGATTGTGAGCCCCACGAGGGACAACCTGATCACCCTATATCCTCCCCAGTGCTTAGAACAGTGCTTTGCACATAGTAAGCGCTTAATAAATGCCATTATTATTATTATTAGAATAAATCAATGTTTAATTGAATATATATATTCAATTATATACACACACACATGTTGAGGATGGGTATAAATTAGTAAGTAAATTCTTGACATGGCTGATGGGTTCATTCCTATGATTCAGGTTGCTGGGCGTGGAAGTGTTTCCTTGGTAAACACTTAGCGCCCAACAAATTCCACTGACGATAATGATGATGATAATCAGTGGCTCAGTGGCAAGAGCCCGGGCTTGGGAGCCAGAGGTCGTGGGTTCAAATCCCGGCTCTGCCACTTGTCAGCTGTGACCTTGGGCAAGCCACTTCTCGATGCCTCAGTTACCTCATCTGTAAAATGGGGGTTAAGACTGTGAGCCCCACGTGGGACAGCCTGATTACCTTGTATCTAGTCCAGCGCTTAGAACAGTGTTTGGCACATAATAAGCGCTTAACACGTGCCATCATTTTTAGTATTAATAATAATCTTGGTGCTGAACCTGCTCCCTCCAGTTCCAGGGGGTGTCTCTCTCCCGGTGCTGTGGAATTTGGAGAACAGTTAGTACAGAGCTCTGCACACAGTAAGCGCTCAATAAGTACGATCAAATGGATGAACAATCCAGCCCCGACTTTGTCCTCACCCTTCATGATTTCACAAACTCCCACCACACCCCCTCTCAATCAGGTATCTCCTCCATCTGCCTTCATCCCCCTGATGAAGTCCTAGTTGCCCTTCTCCTCCCTTTCTGCCGCTGGCCATCATCATCATCAATCGTATTTATTGAGCGCTTACTGTGCGCAGAGCACTGTACTGAGCGCTTGGCCACCAGCCGGGGAGGCCCAAGCCCTTTTCCAAAAGGCTCCGAAGCCCTGTTCAATCAAACATTTGAACGATCCGTCAGTGGTATTTATTGAGCGCTTAACGTGTGCTAAGTACTTGGGAGAGTACAGTGCAACGCCGTTGGTAGATCCATTCCCTGCCCACAACGAGCTTCCAGTTTGGAGAGGCAGACTGACACTAATATAAATAAATCATTTATAGATGTGTACGTAGGCTGAGGGTGTGGTGGAAACCAAATGCCCAAAGGGCACAGATCCATTCATTCATTCAGTCATCATCATCATCAATCGTATTTATTGAGCGCTTACTGTGTGCAGAGCACTGTACTAAGCGCTTGGGAAGTACAAATTGGCAACATATAGAGACAGTCCCTATCCAACAGTGGGCTCGCAGTCTAAAAGGGGGAGACAGAGAACAAAACCAAACATACTAACAAAATAAAATAAATAGAATAGATCATCATCATCATCAATCGTATTTATTGAGCGCTTACTGTGTGCAGAGCACTGTACTAAGCACTTGGGAAGTACAAATTGGCAACATCTAGAGACAGTCCCTACCCAACAGTGGGCTCACAGTCTAAAAGGGGGAGACAGAGAACAAAACCAAACATACGAAGAAAATAAAATAAATAGAATAGATCATCAGCATCATCAATCGTATTTATTGAGCGCTTACTGTGTGCAGAGCACTGTACTAAGCGCTTGGGAAGTACAAATTGGCAACATATAGAGACAGTCCCTACCCAACAATGGGCTCACAGTCTTAAAGGGGGAGACAGAGAACAAAACCAAACATACGAACAAAATAAAATAAATAGAATAGATATGTACAAGTAAAATAAATAAATAAATAGAGAAATAAATATGTACACACATATATACATATATACAGGTGCTGTGGGGAAGGGAAGGAGGTAAGATGGTATTTATTGAGTGCTTACTGTGTGCAGAGCACTGTACTAAGCGCTTGAATGTGCACAGATGACACAGAAGGGAGATGGAACTGGGGAAAAGAGGGCTTAATAATAGTAACAATAATAATAATGGTATTAAGCAGTTACTATGTGTCAAGCACTGTTCTAAGTGCTGGGGTAGATACAAGCCAATCAGGTTGACCACAGTCCCACATGGGGAGACACAAGGTGATCAGGTTGAGGGCCTCACAGTCTTAACCCCCGTTTTACAGATGAGGTAACTGAGGCCCAGAGAAGTTAAGTGACGTGCCCAAAGTCACCAGCTGATAAGTGGCGGAGCCGGGATTGGAACCCACGACCTCTGACTCCCAAGCCCGGGCTCTTTCCACTGAGCCACGCTGCTTCATTGTCCACAGCCATTGACTCTGCCGTCCACAGTCAGTGGCACTGCTTTGGCAGGGGGTCTGTGGAGGGCGGCCTTTAGGAGTTGAGCTCCCCTCCCCGACTCATTCATTCAATCGTATTTATTGAGTGCTTACTGTGTGCAGAGCACTGTACTAAGCGCTTGGGACGTACAAGTTGGCAACATATAGAGACGGTCCCTACCCAACAGCGGGCTCACGGTCTAGAAGGGGGAGACAGACAACAAAACAAAACAGCTTAACAAAATAAAATAAATAGAATAGTAAATATGTACAAAGATGCCCTCTGAGCATAAATCGAGCAAAATCCAACAGCCTCTCGGAAGGTATATTTCATCATTTCAAATCAGGTACTTAAAGACCCCCAAGGAAAAAAAGCCAAAGGAGGAACAGGAGATTAAGCTCCTGCTCAGTGGAAAGAGCCTGGGCTTTGGAGGCTGGAGTCATGGGTTCAAATCCCAGCTCTGCCACCTGTCAGCTGTGTGACTTTGGGCAAGTCTCTTCTCTGAGCCTCAGTGACCTCATCTGGAAAATGAGGATGAAGACTGTGAGCCCCACGTGGGACAACCTGATGACCAGTGCTTAGAACAGTACTTTCCTGCCTTAGCAGTGGCCGGCCCCTTCCTCCCTGCTGGAAATGGGGGAGACCCTCACCCCCAAAACTTTCCAGGCTCCTCCAGTCCAGATAGCTCCATGCTTGAGAAAAAACGAATCCAAGAGTGAGGTTCAAGGGCCGTTCGCAGATGAAGCCGGATTAGGGACAGCTGCGTGACTAAACCCGCGATTTTTCAAAAACTTAGCCCTTTCGTGGGAAGCGGGTGCGAAGGGGAGGTGGGGGATGGAGGGGAGAGGTCCAGGGTTTAGCCGAGATGCAGACGGCTGAGCTTTTCCAGATTGGATTCTGCAAAGGATCCCGTCGATCAATTAGTACTATTCACTGAGCACGGACTGTGTGTGCAGAGCACTGTACTAAGCACTTAGAATAATAATAATAATAATGATGATGGCATTTATTAAGCGCTTACTATGTGCAAAGCACTGTTCTGAGCGCTGGGGAGGTTACAAGGTGATCAGGTTGTCCCACGGGGGGCTCACAGTCTGAATCCCCATTTTACGGCTAAGGGAACTGAGGCTCAGAGAAGTGAAGTGACTTGCCCAAAGTCACACAGCTGACAGTTGGCAGAGCCGGGGTTTGAACCCATGACCTCTGACGCCAAAGCCCGGGCTCTTTCCACTGAGCCACGCTGCTTCTCTAAGAGAAGAGCACAGGAGAACTAATGAGAACTAATGAGCACGAGCCCCGCCATCACGTCCCCTGTCTTTCGGGACTCCTGGCCTTCCTCTCTTCCGCGTGTTCACGCTTGGAGGTCCGAGGCCAGAGGAAGACAAGGAATCCCCAGGGCGCTGTGCTACCCGGCCGATAGATTTTCCCGTTGAACTGGAAACTCCTTGAGGGTCAGGGATGAGGAGGTCCTCCTTCTACTGTCCTCTTCTAAGCACTCCGTATGGTGCTTGGCCTGCAGCCGGTGCTGAATGCGTGTCATTAGTTGAGGGATCGCTGATGCTCGCGCCTCAGGTCTCGGTTTCTGACTCACCGGGAATTGTTTTCTGTCCAGGTGGAATCGTTGAAGAAGAAGGTGCAACAGAAGCAGCTGTTCATCTTGCAGCTGCTGGAGAAGATATCTTTCTTAGAAGGCGAGGTAAGATGCCACATGTTGGGGGGTGTGCACGTATGGGTCTGTGTGTGTGTATGCATGCAATTTTGGGGGGGTGTGTGCATGTGTATTTGCCTGGGTCCTGTTGCTTGGGGTGCAGTGTCTTCAGCGCCAAGCTAGCTCTCTTCCTCCCTTCAAGGCCCTACTGAGAGCTCACCTCCTCCAGGAGGCCTTCCCACACTGAGCCCCTTCCTTCCTCTCCCCCTCGTCCCCCTCTCCATCCCCCCCATCTTACCTCCTTCCCTTCCCCACAGCACCTGTATATATGTATATTTTACTTGTACATATCTATTCTATTTTATTTTGTGAGTATGTTTGGTTTTGTTCTCTGTCTCCCCCTTTTAGACTGTGAGCCCACTGTTGGGTAGGGACTGTCTCTATATGTTGCCAACTTGGACTTCCCAAGCACTTAGTACAGTGCTCTGCACACAGTAAGCGTTCAATAAATACGATTGATTGATTGATTGATTGATTGAGCCTCCCACGGGCACTTCACCACACAATCATTCAACCGTACTTATTGACAGCTTACTGTGTGCAAAGCACTGTTCTAAGCGCTTGGGAAAGAACAATATAACGACAGATACACGCCTGCCCGCAAGGAGCTCACAATCTAGAGGATACATAAGCTATTTCCAGGCCTCCTGAGGGGGTGGAAAGTTCCCAGAAGCTTCCAGGGTTTATTTGCTCCACCTTCCGCATGGCCCACTACCCGGGAAAAATCGGATACGGCCCTGGGATGGTTGCTCAGGTCAGTCTGAGGCCCGGAGAAAAATTTGTATGCCCGGGGCTAGCTCTGAGGTCTGGGATCCTGCTCTCCCCGCTCCCCGCTTGATTAGCTTGTATCTAACACAGTGCTTAGCACAGTGCCTGGCACATAGTAAGTGCCTAACAAATACCACAATTATTATTATTATTTATCTTCGAGCAGGCGAGTCCTGGGAAGTGAGTGAGTTGTGTGTGGGTCAGAGGGTGCACCAGTGAGGGCCAGCGGGCCCAGGTCCTACCTCCTCCCGCCCCGGGCCTGGACAGGAAAGGTGTGGGAACGAGACAGAAGATGCAGGGCCGGGTGGCCGCTGTGGCCAAAGTTTTAATTTCCAGGCTCGGCCTCTGGATCTGGAGTGGATCTGGAGTATGGAAGGGGGCCAGGGTCCTCCCCACCCCCCCGGCAACGTGACCATCCACAAGAGACTCCTCTAGACTCTAAGGTCCTTATGGGCAGAGAGCCTGTCTGCTTGTTATGTTGCATTATACTCTCCCAAGCACTTAGTACGGTGCTCTTTTTACGTGGTATTTGTTAAGCACTTACTATGTGCCCAACACCATTCTAAGCGGTTCGCCGTGCGACTCACGTCAGGCGTGTTCCTGTGCTGGGGCTGGGGTGCAGTCGGCGCATGGGCATCTGGGGCCCCTGAGGCGTCGGTGGTCGCTCCGGTTTGGGAGCGTCCCTCAACCCGACTGACCGTCTTCTTCCTCCCCACTGCCCGCACAGAATAAGGAACTGCAGGACCGCTTGGACTATCTCAATGAGACCCGATCACAGGCTGAGGTGGAAACCAGAGAGATCGGGGTGGGCTGCGACCTCGCTCCCAGGTAAGCGGCCTACCCCTCTCCATTCCACACCTGGGGTCCCTCGGGGCTGTGTAGTTGATTCCCACAACTGTGGGCCCTACCGGGAGTGTGGGGAGGGGATCTGCCGTGGCAGATCTCTACCCGGGTGCGGCGAGCACTGGGCAAGCACAACGGATGGGCAGGAGCAGAGTGGGAGGGAAAGTGGCGGTGGGAATCGGTCCATTTTCCACGGGCCGGTCTGCTGGACATCAGGGGTTGTTGGTCCCCATCACTGGCCCTTCGCCCCACTCCTCTCTCCCTTTTTCTCCCTTTCCCCTCTTTTGTCCACCTCTTTCTTGTTTCTTCTCTCGCACCGTGTTCCCCTCCCTCCCAGTGTTTGCTCCTTCCTCTGTCCTCCCCTCCTTAATCATTCAATCAACCAATGGTATTTATTGAGTGCTTACTGTGTGCAGAGCACTGTGCTAAGCCACGAAAACACTAGACCATATAGCCCGCGTAGCCCAGGGCTCTGTCCCCAGCCGGGCACCGAGGTGCTTGGGAGGGCTGTGTGCTGTTTGTTGTCCTCCTAGACACTCATTCTCGTGTTTGGAATGGACTGCCCCACATCTCTGACTCTCTCCTCTCCATCTCTGATTCTGTCCTCTCCATCCTTGCCTCTTCCCAAGTGACCCAGCAGGGACCATCCAACCCCCCGACACTCCCCTCTCCATCCCTGGGGTGGGGGCCGCAGTGAGCTCTCCCTCAAAAAAGAGCAGGGAGCTCTTCCCTCCCAGTGCCGCCTCCCCAGTCCCTCCGGCCCGTCTCAGTCTGTTCCTGGATCCCCCCAGGCCGGCCTGGGCTTCTCCTTCTTCCTCCCCCAGCCTGCCTCAGTTTACCCTTGGACTGTCCCAGGCCTGCCTTGGCCTTTCCTTTTTCCTTCCCTGGCCTGCCTCAGCCTCTCTCTGGTCCTCCCGTCCTGCCCCAACCTCTCCCTGGACACCCCCAGGCCTATTCCTACCCTGGTCTGCCTCAGTCTCTCACTGGACCGCCCTCCCCCACCACCCTAGGCCTCTCCTTTTTCCTCGCCCGGTCTGTCTCAGCTTCTCCCTAAACCTTCTCCCCACACCCAGGCCTGCCTTGGCCTTTCCTTTTTTCCTTCCCTGGCCTGACTTAGCCTCGATCTGGTCCTCCCAGCCTGCCTCAGTCCGTCCATGAATTCCCCCAGGCCTTCCTCAGCCTCTCCTTGTTCCTCCCCCTGGCCCGCCTCGGCCTCTCCCTGGATCCCCTCACAAGCCTGCCTTGGCCTCTCCTTTTTCCTCTCCTGGTATGCTTCAGCCTCTCCCCAACCTCCCTGGCCTGCCTCAGTCTCTCCCTGGTCCTTCCCAGCCTGCCTCATCCGTCTCCATTTATTTGGGCCCTGAGCACAGGAACTCCACACCATTCTCCATCTCCCCAGCGTTAGCTCCTTCCTCTGAGAGCTCGAGGATAGAGCAGGGGTTTGGAGCAGTGACTTGGCGTGGCGTGCCGCTGCTCCTCAAGTCCCCTCCCCTGCCGGGCCAGGACACGGTGGGAGCTGTGATTTTCCAAGCCGTTTTCCAGTCCTGGAGGGCCAGGGGCCCTTGGTGGTTGTGCCTGACTTTAAGCAGTCAGCTCCGGTCATCATCAGTCAGTCCATCAGTTGAGAAGCGTCACGGTCTAGTGGATAGAGCACGGGCCCGAGAGTCAGAAGGACCTGGGTTATAATCACATCTCACGCCACTTGTCTGCCACGTGACCTTGGACAAGTCATTTCACTTCCTCTGGGCCTCAGTTACCTCATCCGTAAATAGACTGTAATAATAATAATAATAATAATAATGGCCTTTATTAAGCACTAACTATGTGCAAAGCACTATTCTAAGCGCTGGGGAGGTTACAAGGTGATCAGGTTGGCCCACGGGGGGCTCACAGTCTTAATCCCTATTTTACAGGTGAGGTAACTGAGGCACAGAGAAGTTAAGCTCATTGTGGGCAGGGTACGTGTCCGTTATATTACACTGTACTCTCCCAAGTGCTTAGTATAGTGCTTTGCCCACAGTAAGCGCTCAATAAATGCGATTGATTGATCGATTGTGAAATGGAGATTAAGACTGCCGGCCCTCTGTGGGACAGGGACCGTGTCCAACCTGATGATCTTGTGTCCATCCCAGTCCTTAAAACAGTGCTTGGCACATAGTAAGCACTTAACTAATACATAAAAAAATAGGTATTGAGCCCCCGCTGTGTGCAGGACGTGTTTAGGAGAGTGCAGAGTCCCAGCTCTTAGGGAGCTTCCAGTCTACTTCACTGTCCGGGTGGGAGTTGCAGTGGCCCAAAGCACCCCCTCCTAGGCCCGCCTGGCTCCAGGGTTCGGTGGGGCTGACCGTTTGGGAACCGTTCCCTGACCTGCCATCCTTCTGCTCCCTCAGTGACCCCAGCGTTTCCAGCAGCCGGAGCCGGGAGGTGGTGCTGCCGACGAGAACCTACACCCCGTACACCAGAGTCCTGGACCTCGGCCCCAAGGAACCGCTCTCCTGAGCCCCGCCGGTGGCCCAGCCACTGCCACGGGGCGCCCGGGACCCACCCCGGGATGGACAGACGAACTCCGGGGAGCCGGGGAAACTGAGGAGAGTCCCGGGTTCGGGCAGAGAAGGCCTCCCACTCCCTTGGGGTTTCTTCCCGATGGACGTCGGACGGGTGGTCCGAAGCGGGCCCGGGAATAGATGCTCGGCGTCGCCTGTTACAGGGCAGAGCCCAGTCTGCCCTCGAAAGTATTAGGGGCCCAGGCACTCAGGCGGACTAATGCCGTCTTTGAAAGAGAAACCCTTGACGTCGGAGGGGTAGTCAGTGGCTTCCTCAGCCCTGTTGGTTCTGGGACTGGAGCTTCTCCCTCCCGCTGCTCTCGCTCTCCTGGGGAGCCGCCCTCCATCCCCATTTCTTCCTCTTTCTGCCTCGTTCCACCTGGCGTGAATCTCTCTCTCTTTCACTCACTCTCGCTCTCTCTCCTGAGGAATTTGGGTGGCTCAAATGATTTCCATTGCCCTTGGTGGGGGGGTCATCTGTGCCCACAGCCGGGCGCCGGCGTCAGAGCTGAGCCAATGGAGTCAGAAGAATGGAGAAAGTCCGAGTCCGTTTTGTTCCCGTGCCTCTGCCCGCTGGGGGAGGCCCCTCCGTCTTTAGCACCGTTGATTGTGTCTGGGCCCTAAAGAGCAGTGGGCGTGCTGGGAGCAGAGCGGGGGCTGCTAAAATTTGTCATATCTACCATGTCCATGTTCTATGTTGGGCATGTGCTGTAGGCAGGGCACTGGTTTGGGTGCCTACCAAATTCAGGACCCTAGAATGGGCACCTACTATATGCAAGGTGCAGTCCTAAGTGCTTGCTGCATGCTAGGTCTCCTACTGGGCACTTACTCTGGGCAAGACACTGCCCTGGGCATCTACTTTGTGCTGAATGCTGTACTGGGCGCCTACTGTGTACGGAGCACTGTACCAGGGCCCCTCCATGCTGAACTAGAAGCGCGGAAATGCACAATAAAAGAGAAAAATAGGGTCTCTTCCTTCCAGAGGTTTACAGTCTAAAGGAGATACGCAGATACTAATTTCCAAACACACCGCGTGGTTCAAAGAGAATGAGCAGAGAAGGAAATGATTAAAAAAAAAAAAGTAAGGAATTCACACCTTCCGAGCAGCATTTTCGGATGATGATGATTGTAAGCTTCTTAAGGACAGGGAATACCAGGAGACTCATGAGAATCCTGCCTGTCTGAGAAAGACCCAGGACCGTTCAGACTGGAAGGAATCGTGTAGAGCCGTGACCGAATTCTCATTTGGCAGAAGGAAGTGGGAGCTTTTGGAAAGACCACAGGTCTGGGAATCAGGATACCAGGGTTCTAGTCCTGGCTCCACCACGGACCTGGTATGTGACCTCAGGTAAGTCACTTAACATCTCTGTGCCTCGACTACCTCATCCTTTAACTGGAGATTAAGACTGTGAGCCCCGTGTAGGACAGGGATTGAGTCCAACAAGTTCCATCCCAGCACTTATTAGAGTGCCTGGCGCATAGTAAGCGCTTAACAAATACCACAATTGTAAATTATTATTATCTCTGGACTCAGTTTCCTCACCTGTTAGACTGTGAGCCCCATGTGGGGCAGGGACTATGTCTGATCTGATCAACTGATTCTTCTCCAGTGTTTAGCTCGTTGGTTTGTCAGAGAGTAAGCCGCTCAGTAAGTATCACTACTGTTATTATTACGATAGGGCCGACTGAGTTTTTCTGGTATTTATTAAGTGCTTACTATGAGTTGATGATGATGATGGTGTTTGTTAAGCACTTACTATGTGCCAAGCATCATTCTAAGCACTGGGGTAGGTACGAGGTGATCAGGTTGCCCCACGTGGGGCTCACAGTCTTAATCCCCATTTTACAGATGAGATAACTGAGGCACAGAGAATTTGTGACTTGCCCAAAGTCACACAGCTGGCAAGTGGCAGAGGCGGGATTAGAACTCACGACCTTCGACTCCCAAGCTCTTGCCACCAAGCCACTCTGCTGCACTGTGTTGTAAGTGCTGGGGTAGATACAAGTTTATCAGGTAGGACACCGGCCCTGTCCCACATGGGGCTCACTGTCTAAGTAGCAGGGATTAAGATTTCATCCCCATTTTACAGTTGAGGAAACTGAGGCACGGAGAAGTTAAGGGACTTCCCCAAGGTCACTCAGTAAGCAATCGGCGGAGCCGGGATTAGAACCTGGGTCCTCTGACTCCCAAAATGTGGTCTTTCTATTAGGCCACACTGCTCCCTTAAAAAAAGAAGAGAGCTTGTGTGTGTATGCCTGTGGGCTCTTAGGGTTGTCAGTGTTTGGTCATTTATTCATTCAGTCATATTTATTGAGCGCTTACTGTGTGCAGAGCACTGTACTAAGCGCTTGGGAAGTACAATTCAGCAGCAAATGGAGACAATCCCTGCCCACAACGGACTCCCAGTTTAGAAGGGGGGGAGACAGACATCAAAACAAGTAGACGGCGTCAGTGGCATTACTATAAGTAAAAAGAATTACAGCTATATACACATCATTAATAAAAATAAATGGAATTATAGTTATTAATAAATAAAAAGACAGCTATATACACATCATTAATAAAAATAAATGGAATTATAAATATGTACATATATACACAAGTGCTGTGGGGCGGGGAGGGGGGTAGAAGAAAGGGAGGGAGTTGGGGCGATGGGGAGGGGAGGGGGAGCAGAGGAAAAGGGGGGCTCAGTCTGGGGTTTGTGTTAGTCTAGTTTGTGTGTTGCCAGTTTGTACTTCCCAAGCGCTTAGTACAGTGCTCTGCACATAGTAAGCGCTCAATAAATACGATTGATGATGTGTTGGGGTGGGGAGGGGCTCCTGTCGATGAAGCCAGCCACCTCCCCAGAGCCCGAGACCTACTAAGTGGCAAACGCTGTACTGGACCCCACCCGTGGCACTGTCTGTGGAATTCCGGTGTTGAGAATCACCGCTGGGCTGGGAGTCCGTTCTCAGGGGAGAAGGATGTTCGCTTCGGTCTATCCTGGCCTGTGGCGGGGGTGAGCTGTTTTATTCATTCAGTCAATCGTATTCATTAAGCGCTTACTGTGTGCAGATCACTGTACTGAGCGCTTAATCAATCAATCGTATTTATTGAGCGCTTACTGTGTGCAGAGCACTGTACTAAGCGCTTGGGAAGTCCAAGTTGGCGACATCTAGAGACAGTCCCTACCCAACAGTGGGCTCACAGCCTAAAAGGGGGAGACAGAGAACAAAACCAAACATACTAGCAAAATTAAGTAAATAGAATAGATATGTACAAGTAAAATTAAATCAATCAATCAATCAATCAATCAATCAATCGTATTTATTGAGCGCTTACTATGTGCAGAGCACTGTACTAAGCGCTTGGGAAGTACAAATTGGCAACACATAGAGACAGTCCCTACCCAACAGTGGGCTCACAGTCTAAAATAGAGTAATAAATATGTACAAACATATATACAGGTGCATACATGGGTTCAAATCCCAGCTCCGCCACTTGTCAGCTGTGTGACTTTGGGCAAGTCACTTCACTTCTCTGGGCCTCGGTTCCGTCAGCTCGTCGCGGGCAGGGAATGTTTCTATTTATTGTTTGTATTGTCTTCTCCCAGGCGCTTAGTACAGTGTTCTGCACACAGTAAGCCCTCAGTAAATACAGTAAGCACTCAGTAAATACCATGGAATGAAGGGAAGTGACTCGCCTGAGGTCACCTAGCAGACAAGGGGCGGAGCCGGGATTGGAACCCAGATCCTTCTGATTCCAGGGCCCGGGCTCTACCCACGAGGCCGCACGGCTTCTCTGAGAGAAACGAAGTGATTTGTCTAAGTGAAGTCACACAGCAGCAAGAGGCGGATCCAGGATTAACAATAAATACGATTGATGATAATAATTACAGTATTTGTTAAGCGCTTACCATAAGCAGCGTGGCTCATAACAGTAATAATAATAATAATTACAGTATTTGTTAAGCGCTTACTGTAAGCAGCGTGGCTCGGTGGAAAGAGCACGGGCTTAAGCGCTTATGGGTTTGGTTGTTTGATTTGCCTTGAATTCCTCGACTATCAGCCGGCTCCTGGGCTCCCCACACAGACCCGGGGGGATTCCTCGGATATCAGCCCACCCGTCTGCTCCCATCTGACTGAGAATGGTGTTGAGGGAGCTCCTGGAGGAGCAGTGTAGCCTAATAATAATAATAATAATAATAATAATGGCATTTGTTAAGCACTTACTATGTGCAAATCACTATTGGAGAAGCAGCATGGCTCAGTGGAAAGAGCACGGGCTTTGGAGTCAGAGGTCATGGGTTTAAATCCCACTCCGCCAATCGTCAGCTGTGCGACTTTGGGCAAGTCACTTAACTTCTCTGTACTTCCCAAGCGCTTAGTACAGTGCTCTGCACATAGTAAGCGCTCAATAAATACGATTGATTGATTGATTGATTGATTCTCTGTGCCTCAGTTACCTCATCTGTAAAATGGGGATTAAGACTGTGAGCCCCCCGCAGGACAACCTGATCGCCTTGTAACCTCCCCAGCGCTTAGAACAGTGCTTTGCTCATAGTAAGCGCTTAATAAATGCCATCGTCATTATTATTATTATTCTAAGCACTGGGGGGGATATAAGGGCATCAGGTTGTCCCACGTGGGGCTCACAGCCTTAATCGCCATTTTACAGATGAGGTAACTGAGGCACAGAGAAGTGAAGTGACTTGCCCAAAGACACAGATCAGCTGACAGTCGGCAGAGCAGGGATTCAAACCCATGACCTCTGGCTTCCCAGTCCGTCCTCTTTCCGCTGAGCCACTCTGTCATTCATTCAGTCGTATTTATTGAGCGCTTACTGTGTGCAGAGCACTGTACTAGGTGCTTGGGAAGTACAAGTTGGCAACATATAGAGACGGTCCCTACCCAACAATGGAAAGAGCATAGGCCTGGGACTCAAAGGACTTGGGTTCTAATCCCGGCTCCGCCGCCTCCCGAGTGGGGGTTTCGACGCCTCTCTCCTTGGGGTTAGGAACGCTGTGTCCACAAGGTCCGGGGGTGGGAGCGGGCGGAGGGGAATGGGGCTGGGGCGTCTTGCTTGGGAATGTTTTCTTTGGCAGGCTCAGCCTTGGGAACAGGAAGTCGCTCCCTTGTTACAGGTTTAAGGCCTCTTGGAACCGGAGCCCAGAAAACCAACGAGCCTGACGGCAGGAGAAGGAGCCTGGTTTTATTTTTCCGGAGGCGGGGTGGGTCGTCATCATCATCATCAATCGTATTTATTGAGCGCTTACTGGGTGCAGAGCCCACTGTTGGGTAGAGACTGGCCCACATCCCGGCCCACGTCCTCCCCCGGGCCTGGAATGCCCCCAATCCCTCTGCCCATCCGCCAAGCTCGCTCTCTTCCTCCCTTCAAGGCCCTGCTGAGAGCTCACCTCCTCCAGGAGGCCTTCCCACACTGAGCCCCTTCCTTCCTCTCCCCCTCGTCTCCCTCTCCATCCCCCCCATCTTACCTCCTTCCCTTCCCCACAGCACCTGTATATATGTATATATGTTTGTACACATTTATTACTCTATTTATTTTACTTGTACATATCTATCCTATTTATTTTATTTTGTTAGTATGTTTGGTTTTGTTCCCTGTCTCCCCCTTTTAGACTGTGAGCCCACTGTTGGGTAGGGACTGTCTCTATATGTTGCCAATTTGTACTTCCCAAGCGCTTAGTACAGTGCTCTGCACATAGTAAGCGCTCAATAAATACGATTGATGATGATTGATGATGACTGTCTCTATACGTTGCCAACTTGTACTTCCCAAGTGCTTAGAGAAGCAGCGTGGCTCAGTGGAAAGAGTACGGGCTTTGGAGTCAGAGGTCATGGGTTCAAATCCCAGCTCTGCCAATTGTTAGCTGTGTGACTTTGGGCAAGTCACTTCACTTCTCTGGGCCTCAGTTACCTCATCTGTAAAATGGGGATTAAGACTGGGAGCCCCTCATGGGACAACCTGTTCACCTTGTAACCTCCCCAGTGCTTAGAACAGTGCTTTGCACATAGTAAGCGCTTAATAAATGCCAACATTATTGTTATTAGTAGTAGTAGTAGTAGATGTTACGATAGACCTCTCACTGTGCCTCCATCTCGTCTATCTTGACTGAGCCCCTTCCTTCCTCTCCCCCTCGCCCCCCCTCCATCCCCCCATCTTACCTCCTTCCCTTCCCCACAGCACCTGTCTATATGTATATATGTTTGTACAGATTTATTACTCTATTTATTTATTTATTTATTTTACTTGTACATATCTATTCTATTTATTTTATTTTGTTAGTCTGTTTGGTTTTGTTCTCTGTCTCCCCCTTTTGTTAGTCTGTTGGGTAGGGACTGTCTCTATATGTTGCCAACTTGTACTTCCCAGCGCTTAGTACAGTGCTCTGCACACAGTAAGCGCTCAATAAATACGATTGGCTTGGGAAGTCCAAGTTGGCAACATACAGAGACCGTCCCTACCCAACAGTGGGCTCACAGTCTGAAAGGGGGAGACAGAGAACAAAACCAAACATACTAACAACATAAAATAAATAGAATAGATATGTACAAGTAAAATAAATAGAGTAATAAATATGTACAAACATATATACAGGAGGAGGTCTCCCCCTCGTCCCCACAAATGGCTTCCTGCTAACCTCCACATCTCAGTCCATCCTCCCCAGGCCCCGGGAATGACCAGCGATCCTGAGGATTTGCCTCTGCCCTTTCTGATCGTCCATTCCTAACTGCGGTGCTTGTTAAGCACTTACTACGAGCTAAGCGCTATACTAAGCGCTGGTGTGGATACAAGACTTTTAGACTGTGAGCCCACTGTTGGGTAGGGACTGTCTCTCTATGTTGCCAACTTGGACTTCCCAAGTGCTTAGTACAGTGCTCTGCACACAGTAAGCGCTCAATAAATACGATTGATGATGATGAAGAGTAGGTCATGCGTTCTAATCCCGGCTCCACCACTTTCTCAGCTGTGTGACTTTGGGCAAGTCACTTAACTTCTCTGTGCCCCAGTTGCCTCATCTGTAAAATGGGGATTAAGTCTGTGAAGCCCACGTGGGACAACCTGATTACCTTTCCAACTCTGCCAATCGCTTGCCGTTTGACACTTCACTTCTCTGTGCCTCAGTTGCCTCATTGGCCAAATGGGGAATTCAGCCCCTGTTCTCCCTCCTACTTAGACTGTGAGCTCAATGTGGGACTTGACTATCAATCAATCGTATTTATTGAGCGCTTACCGTGTGCAGAGCACTGTACTGAGCGCTTGGGAAGTCCAAGTCGGCAACATATAGAGACGGTCCCTACCCAACAGTGGGCTCACAGTCTAAAAGACTATCTTATTAATAAATAATGGTGCTTGTTAAGGGCCTACTATGTGCCAAGCACTGTTCTAATGAATATACAATGCAATTGAATTTCAATTGTATTCAAGTGAAGCGCTTAGTACAGTGCTCTGCACACAGTAAGCGCTCAATTAATATGATTGATTGATTTATTGAGAGCTTACTGCGTGTAATAATAATAGTAATTTTGGTATTTTGGCTCACAGTCTAAATGAGGTAACTGAGGCACAGAGAAGTGAAGTGAAATTAACTGAAGCACTTAGTACAGTGCTAAGTGCTTAGCACAATGCTCTGCATTCATTCAGTCGTATTTATTGAGCGCTTACTGTGTGCAGAGCACTGTACTAAGCTCTTGGGAAGTACAAGTTGGCAACATGTAGAAACGGTCCCTACCCAACAAGGGGCTGCACAGTAAGCGCTCAATAAATATGACTGAATGAAGTGATTGGCCCAAGGTTATAGAGCAGACGAGGATTAGAACCCGGCTCTTCCTGACTCCCAGCCTGGGCTCTATCCACTAGACTACTCCGCTTCTGGCCGGTGGTCACTGTGGTATGGACGGCTGTCCGTCTATCTGGGGTGATTCTCCACTGAGCCGCGGAGAGTCGAAGCCGATCGGAGCCTCCTCCCGAGCTAGAGAAGCAGCGTAGCTCAGTGGAAAAAGCCCGGGTTTTGGAGTCAGAGGTCATGGGTTCGAATCCCGACTCCGCCACATGTCTGCTGTGTGACCTTGGGCAAGTCACTTCACTTCTCTGAGCCTCAGTTACCTCATCTGCAAAATGGGGGTTAAGACTGTGAGCCCCACGTGGGAAAACTTGATCATCTTGTATCCCTTCCCAGCGCTTAGAACAGTGCTCTGCATATAGTAAGCGCTTAACAAATGCCATTATTATTTTTATTATTATTATTACTGGATGAACAGCGCAAACAGGGCCAGTCCCCAGGGCCCAGGGGAGGAAGTCCGGCATAGTGGCCGCCCGCCTCTCTGTTTGCTCAGCTGGCCGGGGGTGGGGAAAAGCACTGGATGAGGGAAATGGGATTAATCCAAGGGGGCTGTTGTCTGTGGGAGGAGAGAGAAAAACCTTGCACGGACCAGGGTGAGAAAATTTCAGTCAAATGGCCGACTCGGGGCGGGGAGGGAGGAAGGGAGGGAAAGGGATGGGATGCGGGTTGCGTTGGGTGATGAGAGAATTTCACTTTTAAACATTTCCCTCAGCGCCCATGCCCGCGTCAACTCAGGAGCGGGAGAGAGAATAGTGCATGCCCATGGAGGAAACCTCATCGTACCTCGTTCTCGCCTGTCCCGCCATCGACCCCCGGCCCACATCATCCCCCGGGCCTGGAATGCCCCCAATCCCTCTGCCCATCCGCCAAGCTCGCTCTCTTCCTCCCTTCAAGGCCCTACTGAGAGCTCACCTCCTCCAGGAGGCCTTCCCACACTGAGCCCCTTCCTTCCTCTCCCCCTCGTCCCCCTCTCCATCCCCCCATCTTACCTCCTTCCCTTCCCCACAGCACCTGTATATATGTATATATGCTTGTACATATTTATTACTCTATTTATTTATTTTACTTGTCCATATCTATTCTATTTATTTCATTTTGTTAGTATGTTTGTTTTCGTTCTCTGTCTCCCCCTTTTAGACTGTGAGCCCACTGTTGGGTAGGGACTGTCTCTAAATGTTGCCAACTTGTACTTCCCAAGTGCTTAGTACAGTGCTCTGCACACAGTAAGCGCTCAATAAATACGATTGATGATGATGATGATGATGATGATGATGATGATGATGATGATGAATCCGCGCCCTGGGAGAATGGGGTTGGAGGGCAAGGCTTGGAGATCGAGCTTTCTAGTCCCAGCTCCACCCCTTGTCTGCTACGTGACGTTGGACAAGTCACTTCACTTCTCCGTGCCTCCGTTACCTCATCTGTAAAATGGGGATTAGGACTGTGAGCCCCACATGGAACAGGGACTGTATCCAGGTTTGTATCTACCCTGGCACTTAGAGAGGTGCCTGGCACATAGGAAGGGCTTAACAAATACCAGTAAAAGAGAAAAGGAAGAGAAACCCACTCCCCTATGTCCCCCTCCCCAACAGGAGCCTTGGCCGGGGCCGATGGGGTCAAAGGGGAGCCCAGTGGGAGTGAGTGAGCCCCCAATTTGCCCCCAGAGCTCTGGCCAAGCCCCCAGGCAGGGGGCTGATGGAAAAGAGGAGCCAACATCATTACCCCCAAGTCTGCTCCCTTTTAATAATAATAATAATGGCATTTATTAAGCGCTTACTCTGCGCAAAGCACTGTTCTAAGCACTGGGGAGGTTACAAGGTGACCAGGTTGTCCCCCCGGGGGGCTCACAGTCTCCATCCCCATTTTACAGACGAGGTAACTGAGACCCAGAGAAGTGAAGTGACTTGCCCAAAGTCACCCAGCTGACAAGTGGCGGAGTCGGGATTCGAACCCATGACCTCCGACTCCAAAGCCCGGGCTCTTGTCCGCTGAGCCACGCTGCTTCTCTTTTAATGCAGGGGCAGGGGCAACTGATTCCAGCTCCTAGTCCTGTCCACAAAGCTGGGGGGGGGGTGTGAGTTCCTGGACTTCCCCCAGCACCCATCCCATCAAGTGCTTAGTCCAGTGCTCTGCACACAGTAAGCGCTCAATAAATACGATTGAATGAATGAATCCCTGTGCCACGGACCCCCAGTCTTCCAAGGCTTGAGCCCCTAAACTTCACTTGGTCGGTTTTTAATCCAGGAGGAGGATGGCAGGAAGGCCTTTAGAGGCTCTTTTTCATGGTATTTCTTAAGCGCTTACTATGTGCCAGGGACTGGGGTAGACACAAGCTAATTCATTCATTCATTCAATCACATTTATTGAGCGCTTACTGTGTGCAGAGCACTGTACTAAGCGCTTGGGAAGTCCAAGTTGGCAACATAGAGAGACGGTCCCTACCCAACAACAGGCTCACGGTCTAGAATCTGGTCGGACCCAGTCCGTGTCCCACATGGGGCTCGTGATTTTAATCCCCATTTTACAGATGAGGTAACTTAGGTCCAGAAAAGAGACTGTGAGCCCCCTGTTGGGTAGGGACTGTGTCTATACGTTGCCAACTTGTACTTCCCAAGCGCTTAGTCCAGTGCTCTGCACACAGTAAGCGCTCAATAAATGCGATTGATTGATTGATTGATTGAACTGACTTGCCCGAGGTCACACGGTTAAAGTGGCGGAGCCAGAATTAGAACCCAGGTCCTCCTGACTCCCAGGCTCTTGGAGAAGCAGCGTGGCTCGCTGGAAAGAGCACGGGCTTGAGCGTCAGAGGGAGTGAGTTCTAATTCGGCCTCCGCTGCTTAGCTGTATGACTTGGGGCACGTCACTCAACTTCTCTGGGCTCCTCTGTAAAATGGGGATTAAGACTGTGCGCCCGACGTGGGACAACCTGATCACCTTGTATCCCCCCCAGAGCCTAGAACAGTGCTTCGCACATAGTCAGCGCTTAACAAATAACAACGTCATCTAGCCTCTAGGCTAGGCCGCTTCCCAAGGCCTCTCCTCAGCTAGGAGAGATCCATCCTCAGGCCAGGGTGGGAGCCAAGCGTGCCCCTGACTCGGGATCACGGCCATCAGGCAGAAACTCCTCACCCTGGGCTTCCAGGCTGTCCATCCCCTTGCCCCCTCCTACCTCACCTCCCTTCTCTCCTTCTCCAGCCCAGCCCGCACCCTCCGCTCCTCCGCCGCTAATCTCCTCGCCGTACCTCGTTCTCGCCTGTCCCACCATCGACCCCCGGCCCACGTCATCCCCCGGGCCTGGAATGCCCCCAATCCCTCTGCCCCTCCGCCAAGCTCGCTCTCTTCCTCCCTTCAAGGCCCTGCTGAGAGCTCACGTCCTCCAGGAGGCCTTCCCAGACTGAGCCCCTTCCTTCCTCTCCCCCTCGTCCCCCTCTCCATCCCCCCATCCTACCTCCTTCCCTTCCCCACAGCACCTGTATATATGTATATATGGTTGTACATATTTATTACTCTATTTTACTTGTACATATCTATCCTATTTATTTTATTTTGTTGCTATGTTTGGTTTTGTTCCCTGTCTCCCCCTTTTAGACTGTGAGCCCACTGTTGGGTAGGGACTGTCTCTATGTGTTGCCAATTTGTACTTCCCAAGCGCTTAGTACAGTGCTCTGCACATAGTAAGCGCTCAATAAATACGATTGATGATGATGATGATGATGCTCCTGAGCAGCTGCTCGCTTTCCTCACCATGCCGGTGAGAGGAACCGGGCCCTCCTTGGCCTGCCGAGACCCCCCGAACGTATGGCCTCGCAGCTGTCCGGCTGAGGGATTCCTGCTCGGGGGCCGAGGGCTGGCAGGGCATGGGGGAGGTCAGGGGCCCGCCTGCAGTTCCTGCTCACCAGAAAACCTCAAACATCTGCACGGCCCAGCTGGAAGCGAGTAAGACCGCTGACAAACTCTGTTCCCACTCAATCTCCTTCATTTCTATTTATTTTATTTTGTTAGTATGTTTGGTTTTGTTCTCTGTCTCCCCCTTTTAGGCTGTGAGCCCACTGTTGGGTAGGGACTGTCTCTATATGTTGCCAATTTGTACTTCCCAAGTGCTTAGTACAGTGCTCTGCACATAGTAAGCGCTCAATAAATACGATTGATGATGATGATGATGATTTCCCCCCACAGTTCAGCCTCCTCCCCGGACCCATTTTCTCCTCCTCCTCTTCCGCCGCTCCGGGGCCCAGGAGTCTGCCGCTCTGAGGCCTGCGCTGTTTCTCAAGCTGCTCTCTTTCTCCACGTCCATCAATCAATCAATCGCATTTATTGAGCGCTTACTGTGTGCAGAGCACTGGACTAAGCGCTTGGGAAGTACAAGCTGGCAACATATAGAGACAGTCCCGACCCAACAGTGGGCTCACAGTCTAGAAGGGGGGAAAAAAAAGGCATTTGTTAAGCACTTGCTACGTGCAAAGCACTGGAGAGGATATAAGGTGCTCAGGTTGTCCCACGGGGGGCTCACAGTCTTCATCCCCATTTTGCAGATGAGGTAACTGAGGCACAGAGAAGTGCAGTGATTTGCCCAAAGTCGCACAGCTGACAATTGGAGGAGCCAGGATTCGAACCTATAACCTCTGACTCTAAATAATAAAAATAATAATGTTGGCATTTGTTAAGCGCTTACTATGTGCAAAGCACTGTTCTAAGCGCTTGGGGGGATGCAAAGTGATCAGGTTGTCCCATGTGGGGCTCACAGTCTTAATCCCCATTTTACAGATGAGGTAACTGAGGCTCAGAGAAGTTAAGTGACTTGCCCAAGGTCACACAGCAGACGTGGTGGAGCCGGGATTCGAACCCATAACCTCTGACTCCAAAGCCCGTGCTCTTTCCACTGAGCCATGCTGCTTCTATCCAGATGCCCACCTCAGCCGTTTGCCTTCTTCTTCTTTATTCATTTTACTCGTACATATCTATTCTATTTATTTTATTTTGTTAATATGTTTTGTTTTGTTCTCTGTCTCAATCAATCAATCGTATTTATTGAGCGCTTACTGTGTGCAGAGCACTGTACTAAGCGCTTGGGAAGTACAAGTTGGCAACATATAGAGACAGTCCCTACCAAACCGTGGGCTCACAGTCTAGAAGGGGGAGACAGGGAACAAAACCAAACATATTAACAAAATAAAATAAATAGAATAGATATGTACAAGTAAAATAAATAAATAAAAAGAGTAATAAATATGTACAAACATATGTACATATATACAGGTGCTGTGGGGAAGGGAAGGGGGTAAGACAGGGGGAATAGAGAGGGGGATGAGGAGGAGAGGAAGGAGGGGACTCAGTCTCCCCCTTCTAGACTGTGAGCCCACTGTTGGGTCTCTATATGTTGCTAACTTGTACTTCCCAAGCGCTTATTACAGTGCTCTGCACACAGTAAGCGCTCAATAAATACGATTGATTGATTGATTGATTCTGTCTTAAGAGAATGATGATGATGATGGCATCTGTTAAGCGCTTACTATGTGCCGAGCACTGTTCTAAGCGCTGGGGGAGATACAAGTTTATCAGGTTGCCCCAAGTGGGGCTCACAACCTGAGAAGCAGTGTGGCTCAGTGGAAAGAGCCCGGGCTTGGGAGTCAGGGGTCGTGGGTTCTAATCCCGGCTCCGCCACTTATCAGCTGCGTGACTTTGGGCAAGTCACTTAAATTCTCTGGGCCTCGGTTCCCTCATCTGTAAAATGGGGATTAAACCTGTGAGCCCCACCTGGAACAGGGACCGCGTCCAACCCGATTTGCTTGTATCCACCCAGCGCTTAGAACAGTGCTTGGCACATAGTAAGCGCTTAACAAATATTATTATTATTCTGTCATTAGCACTGGAGGGAAAGGAGGCTGGGAGAGAGGGGCCAGGGTTTCAGTTGGCTTTAACCTACTCTGGTTTCCGAACAGTGCTTGGCACATAGTAAGCGCTTAACAAATATTATTATTATTATTATTATTCTGTCATTAGCACTGGAGGGAAAGGAGGCTGGGAGAGAGGGGCCAGGGTTTCAGTTGGCTTTAACCTACTCTGGTTTCCGGAGGTAGAGGGGGACTGCAGCCTATCCAAAGTGCTACGCTCCGTCGGCCGTTATTCTTTCATTCATTCAGTGAGCGCTTACTGTGTGCACAGCACTGTACTAAGCGCTTGGGCGAGTACAAGACTTTTAGACTGTGAGCCCACTGTTGGGTAGGGACTGTCTCTATGTGTTGCCAATTTGTACTTCCCAAGCGCTTAGTACAGTGCTCTGCACATAGTAAGCGCTCAATAAATACGATTGATTGATTGATTGAGTACAACACAGCAATCGACACATTCACTGCCAACAACGAGCTTCCAATCTAGAGGGGGCGGAGACAGACATCGATATAAATAAATCGCAGCTCTGTGCATAAGTGCTGGGCAGCTCGGAAGGGGGAAGAATAAAGGGAGCCAGTCAGGGTGACGCAGAAGGGAGTGGGAGAACCAATCAATCAATCAATCGTATTTATTGAGCACTTACTGTGTGCAGAGCACTGTACTAAGTGCTTGGGAAGTACAAGTCGGCAACACATACAGACAGTCCCTACCCAACAGCGGGCTCACAGTCTAGAAGGGGGAGACAGAGAACAAAACCAAACATACTAACAAAATAAATAGAATAGATATGTACAAGTAAGATAAATAAATAGAGTAATAAATATGTACAAACATATATACATATATACGGGTGCTGTGGGGAAGGGAAGGAGGTAAGATGGGGGGATGGAGAGGGGGACGAGGGGGAGAAGAGGAAAGGAGAGGCTTAATCTGGGAAGGCCTCATGGAGGAGATGGGCCTTTAATAAGGCTTTAAAGCGGGAGAGAGTCTTTGAGGAAATAAAATAGCTTTATGGAGGAGGAGGGTCCCCGCCCCCTCCGCCCTCTCCCAACCCCCTCAGGGTGAAGATCGAAATCAATCAATCAATCAATCAATCAATCATATTTATTGAGCACTTACTGTGTGCAGAGCACTGGACTAAGCGCTTGGGAAGTACAAGTTGGCAACATATAGAGACGGTCCCTACCCAACAGCGGGCTCACAGTCTAGAAGAGATGATGGGGAGGGGATAGCTGTGTCCCCAGGGGGCTTCAAAATCAATCAATAGATGACGATTTATTGAGTGCTCACTGCGTGCAGGCACTGTATTAAGTTTTTGGGACGGTACAATACAACGGAGTTGGTAAACACGATCCCTGCCCACGGGAAACTTACAGACTAGAGGGGAAGAACGACATTAAAATACATTACAGACCAGTACATACAAGCTGTGGAATTGAGGGTGGGGTGAATATCAAGTGCTTAAAGGATACATAAGGATATAGGTGATGCATAGGTGATGCAGAAGGGAGAGGGAGTTGGGGAAAAGGGCTTAAGTAGGGAAGAGCTCTTGGAGCTGTGACTTTTATAAGGCTCCTGCTCTTCGGGAGCTTCTTTGGGAAGGGTGAGGGGGCCGGGGAGCATTCATTCATTCATTCAATGGTATTTATTGAGCGCTTACTGTGTGCACAGCACTATACTAAGCGCTTGGAAAGTACAATTCAGGGGAATATCATAGCCAGGTCTCCCGTCCAGGTTCAGAGGTTGGGGAAACTTGACCCCTGACCTCTGGCTGAGGTCCCTCATTCTTGTTCAGATCAAGAGACTGATCTTGTGTATATTTGTACATATTTATTACTCTATTTCATTAATGATGTGTATACAGCTATAGTTCTATTTATTCTGACGGTATTGACACCTGCCTACTTGTTTTGTTTTGTTGTCTGTCTCCCCCTTCTAGACTGTGAGCCCGCTGTTGGGTAGGGACCGTCTCTATATGTTGCCGATTTGCACTTCCCAAGCGCTTAGTACAGTGCTCTGCACACAGTAAGCGCTCAATAAATACGACTGACTGAATGAATGAATGAATGGATGGAATCCCCATTTTCCAGATGAGGTCACTGAGGCCCCGAGAAGTGAAGTGACTTTCTCAAAGTCACCCAGCTGACAAGCGGAGGGGGTGGAATTCGAACCCACGACCTCTGAGCCCCAGGTCGGGCCTCCGACCGCTAGGCCGCGCCTTCCCTTCCCCACAGCACCTGTATATATGTATGTACATATTTATTACTCTATTTATTTTACTTGTACATATCTATTCTATTTATTTTATTTTGTTAGTATGTTTGGTTTTGTTCTCTGTCTCCCCCTTCTAGACTGTGAGCCCGCTGTTGGGTAGGGACCGTCTCTAGATGTTGCCAGCTTGTACTTCCCAAGCGCTTAGTATGCTGCTCTGCACACAGTAAGCGCTCAATAGATACGATTGACTGATTGATAGTACAGTGCTCTGCACACAGGAAGCGCTCAATAAATACGACTGAATGAATGAATGAATGAATGAATGGAACGCCCATTTTCCAGATGAGTTCACTGAGGCCCCGAGAAGTGAAGTGACTTTCTCAAAGTCACCCAGCTGACAAGCGGAGGGGGTGGGATTTGAACCCACAACCTCTGAGCCCCAGGTGGGGGCTCCGACCGCTAGGCCATGCCTTCCCTTCCCCACAGCACCTGTATATATGTATATGTGTTTGTACATATTTATTACTCTATTTATTTATTTATTTATTTATTTTACTTGTACATATCTATTCTACTTATTTTATTTTGTTAATATGTTTGGTTTTGTTCTCTGTCTCCCCCTTTTAGACTGTGAGCCCACTGTTGGGTAGGGACTGTCTCTATATGTTGCCGACTTGTACTTCCCAAGCGCTCAGTCCAGTGCTCTGCACACAGTAAGCGCTCAATAAATACGATTGATTGGTTGCTTGACTGCGCTCCGGCCGCTAGGCCGCGCTGGTGTCCGTGTCCGCGCGCCGGCGCCTCAATAAAGCTTCCGGGGGTTTGAAGGGCGCGCGCGCCCGGACGTCACTTCCGGTAAGACGGCGGGGCTGCGCGCGACGGGCCTGAGGGGGAGGCGGACGTCACTTCCGGTAAGATGGCGGTGCTGCGGGCGACGGGCCTGAGGGAAAGGCGGCCGTCGTCGTCGTCGTCGTCTGACGGGGCCGGCGGGGGGATGGCGGGGTCCTCCGGGGGGCCCCGGACCCGCCAGGAGCTGAGGGAACGACTGAGGACCCAGGAGAAGCTGCTCCGAAACCCGTAAGGCCGCCGGGACCCGCTCGGGATGCTCCCCTGTCCTCCTACCGTCATCGATCAATCAATCAATCGTATTTATTGAGCGCTTACTGTGTGCAGAGCACTGTGCTAAGCGCTTGGGAAGTCCAAGTTGGCAACATACAGGGACAGTCCCTACCCAACAGTGGGCTCACAGTCTGAAAGGGGGACACAGACAACAAAACCAAACATACAAAATAAAATAAATAGAATAGATATGGACAAGCAAAATAAATAAGCCAGCAGAGTAATAAATATGTACAAACCAAACATACTAACAAAATAAAATAAATAGAATAGATACGTACAAGTACAATAAATAAATAAGTAGAGAAATATGTACAAACATATATCCATATATACAGGTGCTGTGGGGAAGGGAAGGAGGTAAGGTGGGGGGAGGAGGGGGAGAGGAAGGAAGGGACTCATCATTATCATCATCAATCGTATTTATTGAGCGCTTACTGTGTGCAGAGCACTGTACTAAGCGCTTGGGAAGTCCAAGTTGGCAACGTCTAGAGACAGTCCCTACCCAACAGTGGGCTCACAGTCTAAAAGGGGGAGACAGAGAACAAAACCAAACATACTAACAAAATAAAATAAATAGAATAGATATGTACAGGTAAAATAAAATAAGCGAACAGAGTAATAAATATGTACAAACCAAACATACTAACAAAATAAAATAAATAGAATAGATATGTACAAGTACAATAAATAAATAAATAAGTAGAGTAACAAATATGTACAAATATATATACATATATACAGGTGCTGTGGGGAAGGGAAGGAGGTAAGATGGGGGGATGGAGAGGGGGACGAGGGGGAGAGGAAGGAGGGGACTCATCACCATCATCAATCGTATTTATTGAGCGCTTACTGTGTGCAGAGCACTGTGCTGAGCGCTTGGGAAGTCCAAGTTGGCAACATCTAGAGACAGTCCCTACCCGACAACAGGCTCACAGTCTAGAAGGGGGACACAGAGAACAAAACCAAACATACTAACAAAATAAAATAAATAGAATAGATATGTACAAGTAAAATAAGTAAATAGAGTAATAAATATGTACAAACGTATATACAGATATACAGGCGCTGTGGGGAAGGGAAGGAGGTAAAACGGGGGGGAAGGAGGGGGAGAGGAAGGAGGGGACTCATCATCATCTACATCATCATCAATCGTATTTACTGAGCGCTTACTATGTGCAGAACACTGCACTAAGCGCTTGGGAAGGACAAGTTGGCAACATCTAGAGACGGTCCCTACCCAACAACGGGCTCACAGTCTAGAAGGGGGAGACAGAGAACAAAACCAAACATACTAACAAAATAAAATAAATAGAATAGATATGTACAAGTTAAATAAATAAATAAATAGAGTAATAAATGTGTACAAACACATATACATATATACAGGTACTGTGGGGAAGGGAAGGAGGTAAGATGGGGGGGATGGAGGAGGGACGAGGGGGAGAGGAAGGAAGGGGCTCAGTCTGGGAATCGTCGTCGTCATAGTAGTGATCAATCCTCATCATCATAACGGCATCTGTTATCAATAATAATAATAATGATATTCTAGACTGTGAGCCCACTGTTGGGTAGGGACCGTCTCTATAATAATAATAATAATAATGATAATGTTGGCATTTGTTAAGCGCTTACTGTGTGCGAAGCCCTGTTCTAACCGCTGGGGGAGATGCAAAGTGATCAGGTGGCCCCCCGTGGGGCTCACAGTCTTCATCCCCATTTGACAGATGAGGGAACTGAGGCCCGGAGAAGCGAAGTGACTTGCCCAAGGTCACACAGCAGACATGTGGCGGAGCTGGGATTCGAACCCATGACCACGGACTCCAAAGCCCGGGCTCTTTCCACTGAGCCACGCTGCTTATATTGCCAACTTGTACTTCCCAAGCGCTTAGTACAGTGCTCTGCACACAGTAAGCGCTCAATAAATATGATTGATTGATTAATAATAATGATGTAGACGAGTAGACAACTCGTTCAAGCGCTTGGGAAGTACAAATTGGCAACATATAGAGACAGTCCCTACCCAACAGTGGGCTCGCAGTCTAATAGGGGGGGACAGAGAACAAAACCAAACATACTAACAAAATAAAATAAATAGAATAGATATGTACAAATAAAATAAATAAATAAATAGAGTAAAAAATATGTACAAACATATATACATATATACAGGTGCTGTGGGGAAGGGAAGGAGGTAAGATGGGGGGGATGGAGAGGGGGACGAGGGGGAGAGGAAGGAAGGGGCTCAGAACAGTGCTTGGCACATAGTAAGTGCTTAACAAATGCCATCGTTATTATCATTGTTATCATGATGATGACGGTATTTGTTGAGCGCTTGCTCCGTGACAAGTTGCCTGTTCTAAGCGCTGGGGTAGAGACAAAGTCATCAGGTTGGACGCTGTCCCTGTCCCACCTGGGTCTCACAGTCTTAATCCATATTTTACAGGTGAGGGAACTGAGGCACAGAGAATAATAATTATTATTAGGGTGTTTGTTAAGCACTTACTACGTGCCAAGCACTATTTTAATCACTGGTAATAATAATAATAACAATGGTGGTATTTGTTAAGCGTTTACTGTGTACGAAGCACTGGGGTAGATATGGGGGCCTCAGGTTGTCCCTTGTGGGGCTCACTGTCTTCATCCCCATTTTACAGATGAGGTCACTGAAGCCCAGAGAAGTTCATTCAACTGTATTTTCATCCCCATTTTACAGATGAGGTCACTGAGGCCCAGAGAAGTTCATTCAACTGTATTTGTCGTATGTATGAAGTGACTTGCCTCAGGTCACACAGCAGGCAAGTAGTGCAGCTGGGAGGAAAGTACAAGTGCTTAACAAATATTATTATTGTTATTATTATTATTATTAGTGCTATGTGCCAAACACTATTCCAAGCACTGGGGGAGATTCACGGTATTAGGTTGTCCCACGTGGGGCTCACAGCCTTCATCCCTATTTTACAGATGATGGAACCAAAGCACAGAGAATAATATAATAATGATGGCATTTGTTAAGCGCTTACTATGTGCAATGCACTGTTCTAAGCGCTGGCGAGGATACAATGTGATCAACTTGTCCCACGTGGGGCTCACAGTCTTAATCCCCATTTTACAGATGAGGGAGCTGAGGCACAGAGAAGTGAAGTGACTTGCCCAGAGTTTGTTAAGCGCTTAGTATGTGCACTGGGGTAGATACAGGGTTATCTGGTGGTCCCACGTGGGGCTGACACTTTTAACCCCCATTTTACAGATGAGATCATTGAGGCACAGAGAAGTTAAATGTCTTGCCCAAAGTCACACAGCCGACAAGAGGCGGAGCCGGGATTAGAACCCACGTCCTCCGACTCCCAAGCCTGTGCTCTTTCCACTAAGCCACGCTGCTCAGGACGGACCCAGTTCCTGCCCGATGTGGGGCTCACAGTCTCAACCCCCATTTTACAGATGAGGGAACTGAGGCCCAGAGAAGTGAAGTGGCTTGCCCCAGGTCACATAGCAGACAGGTGGTGGAGTCAGGATTAGAACCCATGTCCTCAGACTCCTAAACCCCTGTTCTTTCCACTAAGCCACGCTGCTTCTCACTAAACCGTGCTGCCAGGCACTGTATTTAAGCCCTGGGATGGATAACAGCAAATCGGGTTGGACACAGTCCCTGCCCCACATGGGGCTCGCAATCAGTCCCCATTTTGCAGATGAGGTAACTGAGGCACAGAGAAGGTCACTCACCTATATTTCAGTCGTAGGTATGAAGTGACTTGCCTAAGGTCACACAGCAGATCAGTGGTGGAGCCGGGAGGAAAGAACAATCCAACAATGAGCCGTGACAGTAAACAGTGACAGGGAAGTGAAGTGACCTGCCCAAAGTCACACAGCAGGGAAGTGGTGGAGCTGGGATTAGAACCCATGACCTGACTCCCAGGACTGTGCTATATCCGTGGGAAGCAGCGTGGCTCAGTGGAAAGAGCACGGGCTTTGGAGTCAGAGGTCATGGGTTCGAATCCTGACTCCACCACATGTCTGCTGTGTGATCTTGGGCAAGTCACTTCCCTGGGCCTCAGTTACCTCATCTGTAAAATGGGGATTAAGACTGTGAGCCCCACATGGGACAACCTGATCACCCTGTATCCTCCCCAGGGCTTAGAACAGTGCTTTGCACATAGTAAGCACTTAACAAATGCCAATTATTATTATTATTATTATTATTATTATTATTGTTATTATTATTTCCACTGTGTCATGCTGCTGTTAGACGCGGAAAGTGTGTCAAGCACTGCACTGAGCACCGGGGATGATACAAGGTAATCAGGTTGGACACAGTCCCTGTTCCCCGTGGGGCTCCCTGTCCGAAGAAGCAGTATGTTGTAGTGGATAGAGCACAGGCCTGGGAATCAGAAGGTCTTGGGTTCTAATCCCGTCTCCGCCACTTGTCCGCTGTGTGACCTTGGGCAAGCCACTTCACTTCCCTTGGATCCCCCCAGTGCTTAGAACAGTGCTCTGCACATAGTAGGCGCTTAACAAATGCCATTATTATCCACGTCATCCCCCGGGCCTGGAATGCCCTCCCTCTGCCCATCCGCCAAGCTCGCTCTCTTCCTCCCTTCAAGGCCCTACTGAGAGCTCACCTCCTCCAGGAGGCCTTCCCAGACTGAGCCCCTTCCTTCCTCTCCCCCTCATCCCTCTCTCCATCCCCCCATCTTACCTCCTTCCCTTCCCCACAGCACCTGTATATATGTTTGTACATATTTATTACTCTATTTTACTTGTACATATCTATTCTATTTTATTTTGTTAGTATGTTTGGTTTTGTTCTCTGTCTCCCCCTTTTAGACTGTGAGCCCACTGTTGGGTAGGGACTGTATACATTGCCAATTTGTACTTCCCAAGCGCTTAGTACAGTGCTCTGCACACAGTAAGTGCTCAATAAATACGATTGATTGATTGATTCCCTGTGCCTTAGTTACTTCATCTGTAAATTGGGGATTAAGACTGTGAGCCCCGTGTGGGTCACGGACTTTATCCAACCCGATTACCTCGTTTCTAGTCTTTAGAACAGTGCTTGGCACACAGTAAGAGCTTAGCATTATTTTCACTCTCGCAGTATGTGTTCCTGGGCCCAGGGGAACTCGGTGAGAGAGTGTGGATTGCCCAGGGCAGTCCATCACTACTGCAGAAACAATTTGAGAGGCAGTGTGGCCTAGGGGATGTAATCTAGGGCTAATCCCAGCTCTGCTTCTTGTCTGCTGTGGGAGCTTGGCTAAATCACTTCACTGCTCTGTGCCTCAGTGACCTCATCTGTAAAACAGGGTTAAGACTGTGAGCCCTCCGTAGGACAGGGACTGTGTCCAACCTTGAGTAGCTCGCCCCAGCACTTAGTACGGTGCCTGTATGTGATAAGTGCGTAACAAATACCATGTAAAAAATGCTGTCCGTTGTTTTTATCTTCCCCCTCTTCCCTGCTGGTGCTTGGGTGTGCTGATCTGAATGGGCTGGGCTGGATTTTCCGGGATACAGCCGGATAAAATAATCTTTCTCAGAGACACCCGTGGGTAAGGTCTCAGTATCAGCAGCGTCTTCTTCGATCCGAAGGATTTGAAAACAATCATGTCAAGAAACGCCCAGCCTCCCGCCTCCCCTTTCCTGCCCCCCCAGCCTGCCGCTGGTTGGAGCGTTTAGTGAAAAATTCCCCTCTGGTCCCCCTTTGGTTCACGTGTGCTGAACGGGTCTCGGAACGCCACCGATACTTTTGCCAGCCCGGGAACGTCTTTCCCGCTCCGGATTCTGGTCCCGGTTGGGCCGGGCGAAGGGCGGGGAGGTGTGAGATGTTTGTGACGTCGCCCCTGTCTCTTCCCGTTCTAGGAAGTTTGTCAGCAAACTGCCGGACAAAGGGAAGCGGATCGTCAGCTCGGTGGCGCGGTTGAAGGCCGCCCTGGCAGAGTATGGGGAGGAGGAGGGTTCCCCCGAGGGCCCGGCTGCGGCTCAGCAGGGGCACGAGTCCCCGGGCCCGGATCGGGGAACGGCTCTCGGACGGCTGCCGGGACGCACGCAGACAAGCCGTGACCCACACGGGCGCTCTGAGGATACATCGGCACAAGCACGGGTACCCCGGGACCCACACACGCAAATGTGCCAGGATCCCGGTGGGGCCGCGGCCCCCGTGCCCGGCCACCGTAAGGACCCCTCGAGTCACCCCCGGACGCATCAGGAGCCGCTCAGCATCCCGAAGCCCGTTCAGGGCCGCCGGGAGGACGTGGGGCGCCCGGAAACGTGCCAGGAGCAGCGTGGCACTGGGGCGCCCGTTCCTGTCCACCGCAAGGACACGTCGGGACACACGGAGAGACGCCAGGAACTACAGGGCACCCGCTCTCAGGACACATCGGGGCACACGGAAACACGTCAGGGGCCACCCGGCACCGTGGCCCCCGTGCCCGCCCACCGTGACTCTGAGGGAAACGAGACTACGGGCCGGGGTCCAGCTGCGGGCCCCCCGGGGGACGTTGGGCAGAGCTCCGAAGAGGTGCTGATCGCCGGCCTCCAGAGGGTCACGCTGGCGGAGGGCGAGGGGCGGGTGCCGTCGGGAGCCTCCGTTGACCCGTCCGGGAGTACCAGCCGCCGGCCTCAGAAAAAGCCTCACTTCCTGGAGGTCCTGGAGGCCCACGCTCACAACCCTGGGGTTCCCAGGCCCAGGTTTAAGACCAACGTGTGAGTGTCCCATGGGCTCCGGGGGGGGCTGGAGCGGGGCGGGAGGGACGGGGGGCCCGGGCGAGGGGCCCCGCCTGACCTCCCCCGGCCCCGGCTCTCTGGCTGTAGGCTGCCGGCCCCGGCCGGGGAGCCCCCCACCAGGCAGCGTCCCCCGTGTCTGGGGGCGGAGGAGAGGCGGCTCAGAGACAGGAAGCACCTGGATGACATCACCTCGGCCCGGCTGCCCCCGCTGCACTACCGGCCTGCCCAGTTACTATCCCTGGAGGAGTCTCTCACCATCCAGCAGCAGCAGCAGCGGAGATACGAGGTACCCGCGGGGCTGGGCTGGGCTGGGATTACGCCCACAACAGTAATAATGATAGCGGTATTTGTTAAGCGCTTACTGCGTTCCACGCACTGTTCTGAGTGCTGGGGTACATACAAGGTTATCAGGTTGTCCCACCGGGGGCTCACAGTCTTAACCCCCATTTTACAGATGAGGTAACTGAGGCACCGAGAAGTTGTGACTTGCCCCAAGTCACCCAGCAGGCAAGTGGCAGAGCCGGGATTAGAACCCACGACCTCTGACTCCCAAGCCCGAGCTCTTTCCACTGAGCCACGCTGCTTCTCTGAGCTGTGAACCAAGCGCTGGGATGGCTGCCGTAGAGCTAGCAGACCCCTGCCCTCCTCGAGCTTCCTGTCTGTGGCCTTCGAGGGGGCCTCCCCCTTCTTTCCCTGGCAGGGTCCGAGCCCCCCAACGCTGGAACGTGCCCGGTCGTTGTCCGAGATGGCGATCGGTGAGGGCCAGTGGGACCCAGACTCTTCTCCCTTCCAATTCCCCACCCCCAGATGACATCAGTCTCCCAAATAACAGCAAGGCCCGCCCACATCAATCAATCAATCGTATTTATTGAGCGCTTACTATGTGCAGAGCACTGTACTAAGCGCTTGGGAAGTACAAATTGGCAACACATAGAGACAGTCCCTACCCAACAGTGGGCTCACAGTCTAAAAGGCCACATATGATGATTGTCAGCATTTTAATTAAATGCTCACTCTGTGACAAGCACTGGGCTAAGACCTGGGGTGGCTAGGAGATCACTAGATTGGACCCAGTCTCCCGGAAGAACCGCTTGTTTCCCTGAGAAGCACGAGTGCTTTGAACCTTCCCCCCTGAGGAAGTCCTGGGCATGCTTCTCTCTTCTCCTGTCTCTCCTCTCTCTCCTCCTGAGCCCCGATGGCATTTGGGACCGGGGAAATTGAAAGATAAACAGATTTGTTCACAATCCAAATGGGGATGAACAGATATAAAATAATATGAGCTGTAAAAGTCCCCAGCCCAGGGTAGGACTGTGAAACAAAACAGATGCCCAGTTCCTGGATGGAGAAGGCCTTTCCCTTCCCCCTCCGCGCCGCCCACATCCCCTGGATCTGGGCTGTTCATTCATTCATTCATATTTATTGAGCACTTACTGTGTGCAGAGCACTGTACTAAGCGCTTGGGAAGTACAAGTTGTTGGTTACAAACCACCGCGTCCTTCCCAGGCTTCCGTCAGAGAGGACCGTTGCGGGAGGGGAGAGCGGGTCTCCAACCCCTCGGAGGGAACTGAGGCCCAGAGAGGTTAAGCGATGTGTCCAAGGTCACCCAGCAGGCCACGGACAGAGTTGGGACGGGAACCCAGGTCCTCTGACTGCTGGTCAGTCCCGGCTCTCCCGACCGGGCCACGTAGCAGAACAGTGGCCATTTTGATCCTGTCTGCATCTGATGGGCACAGATCGGGTCACCCTCCCGCCTGTCCCTACGGTTCTAGGCCCTTGCGGGGTCCCCAGGCTGACCACTCCGCACACCGGGGATGGAGGATATTTCTGCGAGGGTGGCCATTAGATGGGACCCCCTTGGCCGGGTTACAATTTTGCTTTTGGACAGCCGCGGGGGCAGGAGGGGGAGGCTCCATCAGGGAGAGAATCGATCCAGCACTTAGGAGGATATTATTTCATAAACCAAACTGCTGAGCGATGCACATTACCCACATCTATCTCTATTACCGCCACGGCCTACTATCCAGTCCCCAGCCCTGGATTCAGAGAGGGGGGGCTCGTCTCAACGAGGTCAGTTACTCACGGAATCAGTTCCGACTTGGTTAGAGCCCCAGGGAAGGATCCGTTCTTGGTGGGGGGGAAGGCGAGGTGAGCCCCGAGCTGGCCCAGGAGGAAGCGGTCATGCCCGCACATGTGGCATCGATCAAGGCCTGACACTGCCATGCTTTCTGCCTGCTTCCCCACCCCCGAGAAGGTCGACTGTCTTCTAAGGCGTCGAAGACTGAGAAGCGGTGGTGCCTAGTGGAAAGAGCCTGGGCTGGGAGTCAGAGGACCTGGGTTCTAACCCCGGCTCTGCCACTAGCCTGCCCTGTGGCCTTGGGCAAGTCACTCCACTTCTCGGTGCCTCAGTTGCCTCACGTGTAAAATGGGGTTTAGACTGGGAGCCCTTTGTGGGGCGGGGGCTTTGGGTAGGGACTGTCTCTATGTGTTGCCAATTTGTACTTCCCAAGCGCTTAGTACAGTGCTCTGCACATAGTAAGCGCTCAATAAATACAATTGATTGATTGATTGATTGATTGTCCAACCTAATTAGCTTGTATTCATCCCAGTGTTTAGTACAGTATCCCACTTCTCTCCTCCAAGAGGCCTTCCCTAAGCCCCCCTTTCCTCATCTCCCACTCCCTTCTACATCACCTCGACTTGCTCCCTTTGTTCTCCCCCCCTCGCCTTACAGCAGTTGTCCATGCCTGTAATTTATTTATATTAATGTCTGAGTACGCCCCCTCTAGACTGTAAGCTCGTCGTAGGCAGGGAATGTGTCTGTTTCGTGTTGCATTATCCTCTCTCAAGTGCTTAGTTCAGTGCTGTGCACATAGTAAGCGTTCAATAAATATGACTGAACGAATGAATGACTACAGTGCCCGGCACATAAGAAGCGCTTAACAAATACCGTTAAAAAAAAACACAAAAAAGGGGAAGCAGGCGTGTTTTAATCTCCCTCTCCCTTCTCTCACTCTCTCCGTCTGTGTCTCATTAAAGGAACTACAAGCCAAACTGGCAGCACAGAAACTGGCGGAAAGGCTGGACTTTAGGATGCTGGAGGGCTATCATCCCGGGCCCAAGGCCTCACTCGGTTACCGAGAAGCGAGAGATGAAGACGATCTTGACTCCTCAGAGGACTGATTTGGGAGGGGGCCGAGGGGCCGGCCTCCCACACCTCCCTCCCGGAGCCCCGGAGAGCCGCTGGGTGGGCTCGGGCCCCTCGGCGACTCCTGAGGCCCTGCCCCTGATGGGGAGTCCGACAGTCATGCCAAGCCGGGGACAGTCGATCACCCCAATCTTCCCATCTGGGCAGCTGGAAGGAACTTCTTTGGGGGACATTCCCAGTGACCCCCACCCTCAAGTATCACCAGAAGATAAATCCAAAGGCCTGTTCCAGCTGGAGTCAACTCAGTGTTTTATACTTAGCCATGTGCTGTATTCCCCCCTGTTCCGTTACAAGATTCTGTGTTGGGTTTTAAGCCATTTCAGTTTAAGTTTTTCTCCTTCCCTTCCCCCCACCTGGGTCCTCACGTGCAGGGCAAATTTCATTTTTTTTCCCCCTCAGCAACACAGATGATATTGATAGTATTGTCTGGTTTTTTTTTTTTATTTCATTTTTTTCCCCCTCAGCAACACAGATGATATTGATAGTACCGTCTGGTTTTTTTTTTTTTTTTTTTTTGATTGGTTAGTTTTGTGCCTTAAATATCCAAAGTTGCTTTCCCATCGTTTGTCTCATTTTATCTGTACAGCATCCCTGAGAGGTAGGGAGCGCATCCCCATTTAGCAGATGTGAAAACTCAGGCACGGAGAGGGGAAGTGACTCACCCAAGGTCACCCAGCAGGCACTTGGAAGAGTCGCGGGCGGCTATTGACTCCCAGTTCTGGGGTCTTTCCAGCAGGCCAAAACCCAGTTCCCCAATGGTCAGAGAGGGTTAATGCCGGCTCTACGCAATTGATGGTATTTATTGAGTGCGTACTGTGTGCAGAGCACTGTACTAAGCACTCTTGGGAGTGTACAGTACAACAGAATTAGCAGACACGTTCCCTGCCCATAACGAGCTTACAGTCTAGAGGCAGAAAGTAGGTCCTGGGGGACCCCATGATGCTCTGAGGTAGGCGGTGGGGAGAATGTCTGTTTATTGTTTATCTTGTACCCTCCCAAGCGCTTAGTACAGTGCTCTGCACACAGTAAGTGCTCAAAAAATACAGTTGACTAGACTGTGAGCCCACTGTTGGGTAGGGACTGTCTCTATATGTTGCCAACTTGTACTTCCCAAGTGCTTAGTACAGTGCTCTGCACACAGTAAGCGCTCAATAAATACGATTGATTGATTGGGAGATCAGCCAGGCCTAGAGGAGTTCCTCGTACGTGGCATTTGAAATGGGGGGGGGGCGGTCCAGGAAAGGGGAGTTGAGACCGGGGTGACGGTGAGAAAATAATAATGATGGTATTTGTTAAGCGCTTACTCTGTGCCAAGCACTGTTCTAATGGAAGCAAGCACCGTTCTAGTAAGAGTTACAGCTGCCCACTTTACCAGATGGAAGTCAGCTGCAATGAGGCCTTACCGTTCATTCAGTTGTACTTATTGAGCGCTTACTGTGTGCAGAGCGCTGTACTGACCGTTGGCTCCTAAGCAGTCAGGTGTGGAGGCCGGTTGGACACGTGGAGCAGGGCTTCCAGCCATCCGAGAGAGGGCTTTTTCCATGCCCCAGGTAGTTTTCACTCCCAGATTTGGGTGAAACCCCAGAGAAACTGGGGCCGGCGGCCTCCTGCTGATGAGGAAGAGAGAATCCGAATCTAATTTGCAGGGTTCTGTGAGATGCTTTGAACTTAATCTCATTACTCCCGACAACTCTTTTCTGAAATGATTTTAGGGCCAACAATTTTGAACCTCAGAATAAACCTTGGCTAGGAATGAGGGGAAATTCTAAGATGACCACGGCCTGCTCCACGTACCAGTGGTCCACACCACTAGACCGAAGACCGTTAGCTTGCTGTGGGTAGGGAATGTGTCTGTTATATTGTTATCGTACTCTCCCAAGCGCTTAGTACAGTGCTCTGTACACACTATGCGTTCAATAAATACGATTGATCACTGATGGGTGGTGTGAGGGTGGGAAGATTACCTGAGGTGGGAATTTAACTCCCAAATTGGGCCGTCGGGCTGAGATGCCTTATCAGTCCTCTGACCATTGGGCTACAAGGCCTTGGCCCGCAACACTGCAGCTGAAATGTTTGTGGACTGTCCCAAACGCCTCTTTAATCTGACCCCCCCCATCACCTTCCCAGACAGGTAAATAATCCTATCGCCTCCGTAAAAGCCATGGGACTTTTTACTCCCTCTTCCTGCTGGGACCCAGGAGTCCCTGGTTGAGAAACCACAATAACAATAATAATAATAATAATAATAATCATGGTACTTGTTAAGCACTTACTATGTGCCAAGCACAGTTCTAAACCCTGGAGTAGATACAAGTTAGATTGGACATAGTCCCTGTCCCACATAGGGCTCACGCTCTTAATCCTCATTTTGCAGATGAGGTAACTGAGGCCCAGAGAAGTGAAGTGACTTGCCCAGGGTCACAGCAGACATGTGGAACAGTGCTTTGCACATAGGAAGCACGTAATAAATGCCATTATTATTATTATTATTATGTGGTGAAGCTGGGATTAGAACCCGCGATCTGAATCCCAGGCCTGTGCTCTATCCATTAAGCCATGCTGCTTTTAAGCACGCTGCTCAAGCCTGCCTCTTCTAGATTTGCCTAATGTCTAGTCAGTTAAAGTTGGTCAGGATGGAGCCATCAGTAGTAATATTAGTGGGTAACTTCTCTGAGGTCACCAATGACCGACTTGCCAATCCAGTGGCCTCTACTCCACCCTAATCCTCGACTTCTCAGCTGCCTTTGCTGTTGTGAACCATGCCCTTTCTCTTGGAAAAAAAAATCCCTTCTAGACTGTGGGCCCACTGTTGGGTAGGGACTGTCTCTATATGTTGCCAACTTGTACTTCCCAAGCACTTAGTACAGTGCTCTGCACACAGTAAGCACTCAATAAATACGATTGATTGATTGATTGGCTTCACTGACACTGTCCTCTCTTGATTCTCCTAACTCTCCGACCTGTCCTCCTCAGCCTCTTTTGCAGGCTCCTCTTCTGCCTCCCACCCTTTAACTGTGGGACTCCCTCAAGGCTCAGTTCTGAGCCCCCTTCTACTCACCCTCTCCACACGCTCCCTTGTAGTAGTCGTCGTTTGCTCCCACGGCTTCAACTACCGTCTCTAGGCAGATGATTCCCACATCTCCTCGCCGATCAATCAGTGGTATTTATGGAATGATTACTGTGTGCAGAGTACTGTTCTGAGACCTTGGAGAAGAGTACATTACAACAGAATTAATTGATAGGTTCCCTCCAACTCTGACCTCCCACTTTCCCTGAAATATATTTCCGTCTCCCTTCAGGACATCTCTGCTTGGTTGTCCCACCGACACCTCAAACGTAATGTCCAAAACAGAACTCCGCATCTCCAACCAGCCCTGTCTTCTCCGTCACTAGACAACACCACTTCCCTCCCTGGCTCACAAGCCTTTAACCTTGACTTTATCCGCGACTTGCCTCTCATTCCACTCACATAATCAATGTCTTCAAATCCTGTGAGCCCAACCCTGCCAACATCCCCCAAATCTTCCCTTTCCTCTCCATCCAAACTGCTACCGCGTTCGTCTAAGCACTTTATCCTATCCCACCTTGACTTCCGTGTCAATATTAGAGGAGCAGCATGGCCTTGTTGAAAGACCACAAAGCCTGGGAGTGAGAAGACCTGGGTTCTGATCCTGACTCGGCCGCTTGCCTGCTGCATGACTTTGGACAAGTCACTTCCCTTTTCTGTGCCTTGGTTTCCACATCTGTAAAATGGGGACTCAATATCTTTTCTCAAACCTACCTAGACTGTGAGCTCCCTGTGGGACGGGGACTGTCCAACCTAATTAGCTTGTATCTACTCCAGCACTTAGAATGGTGCGCGATACATAGTAAGCACTTTACAGATATAATAACAATAATTAATCAGCGTCTCTCTGACCTCTGCACCTCCTGTCTCTCCACGCTCCAGTCCTTACGTCACCGCTGCCTGGATCATTTTTCTTAAAACACAATTAAGTTCCTATCACCCCCACCCCTCAAATAATGTTTTCCCACTCGCCACGGGCTTTAGAGCACTCAATCACTCTGTCCCCTTCTATCTTACCTTGCTGATCTCCTACTACGACTCCATCCTCACACGTCTCTTCTCTAATGCTGACTTACGCACTGGACTTCGATCTCCTGTATCTCGCCCCCAACTCCTTGCCCGGCCTTGAACTCCCGCTTCGCAGACAACAGACCGTCTCTATCGTCCGCCTTCAAAACCTTATTAAAATCACATCTCCAAGAGGCCTTTCCCAAGTCCTTATTTCTCCTACTTCCTCTCCCTCCTGCATCATCCTTTAAGCGGTTGCTATTGACTTTATCCTCAGCCCCAGAGCACCACTTTAGCGTCTGTCTAAACTGTAAACTCCTCTAAACTGTAATCTCCCGGTGGGCAGCGAATGTGTCGACCAACTCTGTTGTATTGTACTTTCCCAAGCCCTTAGTATAGTGATCTGCACCCAATCAGCCCTGAATAAATACCATTGATTGATTGATGGGATTTAATAGGTGCTTACTTTGAGGCAAGCATTGTGCCGAGCACTGGGGTAGAAAAAAGAGTCATATCGGATGCACCCCTTAGCCACATGTCTAAAAGGCAGGGAGAACAGGAATCAGCCCTAATTTACAGATGAGGAAATAGAAGCAGAGAGAGAGGTCAAGTGACATGTCCAAGATCACACAGCTGGCCAGTGGCAGAAGTAGTATTTAGGACCAGGGCCACTCACTTCCCACTAAGTTTGCATCCACCCCAGCGCTTAGTACAGTGCCCCCTTTTAGACTGTGAGCCCACTGTTGGGTAGGGACTGTCTCTATATGTTGCCAACTTGTACTTCCCAAGCGCTTAGTACAGTGCTCTGCACATAGTAAGCACTCAATAAATACGATTGATGATGATGGCACATAGTAAGAGCTTAACAAATAACTTGTACTTCCCAAGCACTTAGTACAGTGCTCTGCACGCCGTAAGCACTCAGTAAATACGATTGAATGAATGAAATAACATTATTATCATTATTATTACACTAATCTGCCTCCACTCTAAGGCAGTTGAGCTAAAGATCTCATTCTCAAAAAGAGAGAGGGCGAGGCAGAAACGTAAAGGATTCAAATTCTACAATTGTCATCTTGGTCCACTGAAAGATGAAGAAAAAAATACAAGGAAAGATTGAGCTCTGGCGATGTTAAAAGTCTAAACCGCATTTGGTTTAGAATTGGGCCTCAATGTAAGAGGCCATGGAAAGATGGAGCTAAAATGGATGTCCTGGGTTTAAAAAAAAAAAAAAAAAGAAATGACCCGTTCAGGTAATGTAGATTTCTCTAATGTGTTAAAACCCATTACTGCCTACCTTCTAAGTCATCATTTTCATTTCTGGCTGAAGGGAGCCTGGTGCTCTCCTGCTGATGGAATAATCCCATTCCTGAATACTCCTGAAATGAAGCCAGATCACAAATCAGAAGTGATCTAATGGCTTAAAAGCCTTTAGTCGGCACAATTAGGGATGATCTATCACTAAATGAGTTTGGAAGACAGAGAGGAGAGGAAGGGATAACTATCGCTTCCAGAATCCCCCACTCCCGAAAGGACATCAGGGCCTGTGAAGATGGCTTCAGATCATTCACGCTCTATCTGAGCAGCACTCAGTTTCTACATCTGGGAAATCGACTTACAACCATCTGTGTGCCCTGTTTAAAGTGTGTTTGTAGGGGGGGTGGTCACATTTTGGGAACGCTCATCAAAGCCCTTCCAAGCCCACGGACGCAAAGCTAAAAGCCAAGCTCTGTCCGTAATGTGAAAGATGTAGAAACTGAGTGGTGCTCAGGTAAAGTGTGAATGACCCAATGCCATTTTCACAGGCTCTGATGTCTCTTCAGGAGAGAGGGATTCTGGGAGGAATTATTGTCCTTTTCCCTCCTCTCTGTTCCTGAGATAGACATTCAGAGCCCGGAGAGGCGGAGGGTGACCGAAAGAAGCCCACTTCCAAGACCCTTTAATAAAAATAACTGTGGTATTTGTTAAGTGCTTACTATGCGCCGAGCACTGTTCTGGACACTGGGATAGATACCAGGTAATCAGGTTGTTCTCCGTGGAGCTCACAGTCTTAATTCCCATTTTACAGATGAGGTAACTGAAGCACAAAGAAGTTAAGTGACTAGCCCAAAGTCGCGCAGCTCACTCACTCCCTTGGTGAACTCACTCGCTCAAACGGCTTCAACTATCATCTCTATGCTGATAACACCCAAATCTACATCTCCACCCCTGTTCTCTCTCCCTCCTTCCAGGCTCATATCTCCTCCTGCCTTCTGGACATTTCCATCCGGATGTCTGCCTGCCATCTAAAGCTCAACATGTCCAAGACTGAGCTCCCTATCTTCCCTCTCAAACCCTGTCCTCTCCCTGACTTTCCCGTCACTGTAGATGGCACTACCATCCTTCCTGTCTCACAAGTCGGCAACCTTGGTGTCATCCTCGACTCCGCTCTCTCATTCATCCCACACATCCAATCCGTCACTAAAACCTGCCGGTGTCACCTCCACAACATCACCAAGATCCGCCCTTTCCTCTCCATCCAAACCGCAACCCTGCTGGTTCAATCTCTCATCCTATCCCGACTGGATTACTGCATCAGCCTCCTCTCTGATCTCCCATCCTCCTGTCTCTCCCCACTTCAATCATACTTCACGCTGCTGCCCGGATCATCTCTGTGCAGAAACGCTCTGAGCATGTTACTCCCCTCCTCAGAAATCTCCAGTGGCTACCAGTCAACCTACACATCAGGCAGAAACTCCTCACCCTGGGCTTCCAGGCTGTCCATCCATCCCCTCGCCCCCTCCTACCTCCCCTCCCTTCTGTCCTTCTCCAGCCCAGCCCGCACCCTCCGCTCCTCTGCCACCGCTAACCTCCTCACTGGGCCTCGTCCTCTCCTATCCCGCCATCGACTCCCGGCCCACGTCCTCCCCCTGGCCCGGAATGCCCTCCCTCCACACATCCTCCAAACTAGCTCTCTTCCTCCCTTCAAAGCCCTACTGAGAACTCACCTCCTCCAGGAGGCCTTCCCAGACTGCGCCCCCCTTTTTTCCTCTCCTCCTCCTCCTCCCCTCGTCGCCCTCCTCCTTCCCTCTGCCCTACCCCCTTCCCCTCCCCACAGCACTTGTGTATATTTGTACATATTTATTACTCTATTTTATTAATGATGTATAATAAATATATATAATGATGTATATATAGCTATAATTCATTCATTCTGATGGCATTGACACCTGTCTACTTGTTCTGTGTTGTTGTCCTGTCTCCCCCTCCTAGACTGTGAGCCCGTTGTTGGGTGGGGACCGTCTCTATATGTTGCTGATTTGTACTTCCCAAGCGCTTAGTACAGTGCTCTGCACACAGTACACAATCAATAAGTACAATTGAATGAATGAATGAATAATTGGCGGAGCCGAGATTAGAACCCACGACCTCTGACTCCCAAGCCCGTGCTTCTCTTTAATACCCTCTGGCCATTCTAAGTACTAGAGAAGCAGCGTGGCTCAGTAGGAAAGATCCCGGGCTTTGGAGTCAGAGGTCATGGGTTCAAATCCTGGCTCCACCAATTGTCAGCTCTGTGACTTTGGGCAAGTCGCTTAACTCCTCTGTGCCTCAGTTACCTCATCTGGAAAATGGGGATTAAGACTGTGAGCCCCACGAGGGACAACCTGATCACCTTGTAACCTTCCCGGCACTTAGAACAGTGCTTTGCACATAGTAAGCGCTTAATAAATGCCATCATTATTATAAGTTCCATATATCAGCCGCCTGGTTATAGCTGAGTCTCAAAAGTGATCTGTCGGCAACCTGCTTTTACACTTTTCCTTAGCTGGAGAAGGCGGTTAGTGTCAGTCAATTATAATTATGATTGAATGAATGAATGAATAATTATTGAGGGCTCACCGTATATTATTAGTATTATTATTATAATATGCCATCGAGGCATTTCCGATTCATAGTGACTCCACGGCTATACTTTCCCCAGAACGTCCCGTCCTCTGCTATAATCCACAACCTTTCTAACTGTTCTTCCGTTATGGTTGTTCGGGTCTCTATCCATCTAGCTGCAGGTCTGCCTCTTCCACGTTTTCCCGGGACTTTTCCTAGGGTCTTCTCCAGGGAATCAGTCCTCCCGATTACCTGTTCAAAATACGCGGATCTACTTCGAATTATTTGGTCTTCCAGAGACCGCCGGCGGGAACTCTTAGAGATTTGCTGCAGGCTGAAATTCGTGAGCCTTGGGCCTAGAATCCCTTTGGCCAGTGACCTGTGCTGAAGGCCACTTTGTGGAACCTAAAAACCGAGGATGAGTCTGTGGGACTTCTGTTGTACTTTCCCAAGTGCTCTGTACAATAGATCACAACCTGTGGTTCCTCAGTATATACCATTCTACTCATCATCATCAATCGTATTTGTTGAGCGCTTACTATGTGCAGAGCACTGGACTAAGCGCTTGGGAAGTACAAATTGGCAACATATAGAGACAGTCCCTACCCAACAGTGGGCTCACAGTCTAAAAGGGGGAGACAGAGAACAAAACCAAACATACTAACAAAGTAAAATAAATAGAATAGATATGTACAAATAAAATAGAGTAAAAAATATGTACAAACATATATACATATATGCAGGTGCTGTGGGGAAGGGAAGGAGGTAAGATGGGGGGGATGGAGAGGGGGACGAGGGGGAGAGGAAGGAAGGGGCTCAGTCTGGGAAGGCCTCCTGGAGGAGGTGAGCTCTCAGCAGGGCCTTGAAGGGAGGAAGAGAGCTAGCTTGGCGGATGGACAAGTATACTATACTTATAATAATAATAGTAATAATAATAGTAATAATAATTGTGGTATTTGTTAAGCTCAACCTATGTGCCAAGCACTGTAATAATAATAATAATAACAATAATAATAATAATGGCATTTATTAAGCGTTTACTGTGTGCAAAGCACTGTTCTAAGCACTGGAGAGGTTACAAGGCAATCTTACAAGACATTGTTCACATGTTTTGTTTTGCTGTCTGTCTCCCCCTTCTAGACTGTGAGCCCGTTGTTGGGTAGGGACCGTCTCTCTATGTTGCCAACTTGTACTTCCCAAGCGCTTAGTACAGTGCTCTGCACACAGTAAGCGCTCCATAAATACGATTGAATGAATGAAAAGGCAATCAGGGTGTCACACAGGGGGCTCACAGTCTTCATCTCCATTGTACAAATGAAGGAACTGAAGCACAGAGAAGTGAAGTGACTTGCCCAAAGTCACACAGCTGACCATTGGCAGAGCTAGGATTCGAACCCATGACCCCTGACTCCAAAGCCCGTGCTCTTTCCACTGAGACATGCTGCTTCAAGCTGTACTAAGCGCTGGGGTAAATACAAGATCAACAAGTCCCGCTTGAGGCTCGCATTGTAAGTAGAAGGGAGGACAGCTCTGAAATCCCCATTTTACAGAGGAGAGAACTGAGGCCTAGAGAAGTGGGCAGGTCACATAGCAGACAAGTGGCGGTGCTGGGATTAGAAACCAGGTCCTATAATAATAATAATAATAATGGCATTTATTAAGCGCTTACTATGTGCAAAGCACTGTTCTAAGTGCTGGGTGAGTGCTCTGCACATAGTAAGCGCTCAGTAAATACGATTGATGATGAAACAGCGTAGCCTAATGGATAGAGCACAGACCTGAGAGTCAGAAGGATCTGTGTTCTAAACCCGACTCTGTCACTCGTCTGCTGTGTGAACTTGGGCAAACCACTTAACTTCTCTGTGCCTGAAACAGTCACATTGATTTAGTGCTTACCGTGTGCAGAGCACTGTACTAAGTGCCTGGGAAAGTACAATATAACAGAGTTGGTAGTCACATTCCCTGCCCACAGTGAGCCTCAGTTACCCCATAATAATAATAATAATAATAATGGCATTTATTAAGCACTTACTATGTGCAAAGCACTGTTCTAAGCACTGGGGAGGTTACAAGGTGATCAGGTTGTCCCACGGGGGGCTCACAGTTTTAATCCCCATTTTACAGAAGAGGTAACGGGGGCACAGAGGAGCGCAGTGACTTGCCCAAAGGCACACAACTGACAGTTGGCAGAGCCGGGATTCGAACCCACGACCTCTGACTCCAAAGCCCGTGCTCTTGCCACTGAGCCACGCTGCTTCACTAAAAATGTGAGCTCCGGGTGGGACACGTACTTACTAGGTTGTATCTATCCTAGTGCTTAATAAAGTGGTGGGCGTGTTGTAAGTGCTTAGCAAATATCCTGAAAAATAAGATTCTCTGTCTCCGAGGCCCACTAGGCCACAATATTTCACTGCTACTCACTCGGGGTTGCAGCGGTTTCCACCTTCTGCGCTCCAGGGGTGAGGAGGCAGCACGGGCTAGACACAACCTCACTTCTGACTTATTCATTCAATTATCCTATTTTTTGAGCGCTGACTTTGTGCAGAGCACCGTATTCGGTGCCTGGGAAAGTACAGTACAACAATAAACAGGGATGGATGCGTTGGTGAGGGCCTTTAATGCCCGGCCACTCTCCTGCCCCAGAGGGTTTTGAGAGAACGAGGACTGGACTTTAGGAAGGATCTTCCTTCACACTAATAGAGGGCTGAAAGTCAGTCCAATTAAATAATAATGACGGTATTTGTTAAGCGCTTACTGTGTGCCAAGCACTGTTCTAAGCGCCGACGCCTTCGCCTCCGCCCCGAAGGCTGAGAGCCGGAGCGACGAAGGTGATGAACCACCTCCTTAAATAAGCATACAGGGTATGCTGTGTGCTCCTTAAATAAGCATACAGCCTATTAAATAGCTGGAGAAGCAGCGTGGCTCAGTGGAAGGAGCACGGGCTTTGGAGTCGGAGGTCACGGGTTCAAATCTCAGCTCTGCCACTTGTCAATCAATCAATCACTCAATCAATCGGATTTATTGAGCGCTTACTGTGTGCAGAGCACTGTACTTTTAGACTGTGAGCCCACTGTTGGGTAGGGACTGTCTCTATGTGTTGCCAATTTGTACTTCCCAAGCGCTTAGTACAGCGCTCTGCACATAGTAAGCGCTCAATAAATACGATTGATGGTGATGATGTAGTAAGCGCTTGGGAAGTACAAGTTGGCAACATATAGAGACAGTCCCTACCCAACAGTGGGCTCACAGTCTAAAAGGGGGAGACAGAGAACAAAACCAACAAAATAAAAAGAATAGATATGTACAGGTAAAATAAATAAATAAATAGAGTAATAAATATGTACAAACATACATACATATATACAGGTGTATACACTTGTCAGCTGTTTGACTTCGGGCAAGTCGCTTCACTTCTCTGTGCCTCAGTTCCCTCATCTGTAAAATGGGGATTAAGGCTGTGAGCCCCCCCGTGGAACAACCTGATCACCTTGTAAGCACCTCCCCAGTGCTTAGAACAGTGCTTTGCACATAGTAAGCACTGAATAAATGCCATTATCATCATCAATGCCACAGGGGTTTCTTTTATGGTATTTTTTCAGCACTTACTACATGCCAGGCACTGTTCTAAGTGCTGGGGTACGTACAAGGTAATTGAGTTGGACATAGTGCTCACATAGGGCTCACAGTCTTAATCCCCATTTTACAGATGAGGGAACTTAGGCCCAGAGAAGTGAAGTGACTTGTCAAAGGTCACACAGGAGACAAGTGATGGAGCTGGGGTTAGAACCCAGGTCCTTTTGATTCTCCCGCCCAGTGATGGATTGCGGCAAATACAGCACTTAGAACAGGACTTCAGCGCTTAGAACAGTGCTTTGCACATAGTAAGTGCTTAACAAATATCATCATTATTATTAATGTGTCCAATCTGGTCATCTTGACCTTACCCCGGTGCCTGGCACATAGAAAGTGCTTGGATAATACCATCATCATCACATCATCAATATCATCATCATTTTTTTGCGGTAATTAAGCGCTTACTGTGTGCCAAGCACTGTACTAAGTGCTGGGATAGAGACAAGGTAACCAAGGTGGACACAGTTCCCGTCCCACGTGGGGCTCACAGTCTTAATCCCCATCTTACTCATGAGGGAACGGAGGCCCAAAGAAGTGAAGTGGCTTGCCCAAGGGCACAGAGCAGACAAGGGAAGAGCTGGGATTAGAACCCAGGACCTTCTGACTCCCAGAGCCAGGCTTTGAAGAAATGGGAGCCGCAGACAGAGGCCAGTACCTATTTTTCAGTCTGCTAATTATAATAATAATAATAATGATGGCATTTATTAAGCACTTACTATGTGCAAAGCACTGTTTTAAGCGCTGGGGAGGTTACAAGGTGATCAGGTTGTTCCACGGGGGGCTCACAGTCTTAGTCCCCATTTTACAGATGAAGTCACTGAGGCCCAGAGAAGTGACTTGCCCAAAGTCACACAGCTGACAATTGGCGGAGCCAGAATTTGAACCCATGCCCTCTGACTCCAAAGTCCAGGCTCTTTCCATTGAGCCACGCTGCTTCTCCATCATTATTATTATTATTACCCCATCCTTACTACATCCTTACTACTAATAATATTATTATTACGTTGAGGCCCAGAGAAGTTACGTGACTTGCTCAAAGTCACACAGCTGACAATAGGCGGAGTCAGGATTTGAACCCATGACCCCTGACTCCAAAGCCCGTGCTCTTGGGGGAATTGAAAGCCTTGAAAATTCCCTTTAAAATTACACCTCAGTTTACCCGCCTGCTAGGGTCTGCCCAAAGGTGCAGTTTATTCATTCATTCAATCATATTTATTGAGGACTTACTGTGTGCAAAGCACTTTACTAAGCTCTTGGGAGAGTACACTATGACTACAAACAGACTCATCCCCTGCCCACAACAAGCTCACAGTCTAGAGGGGGAAAAAGACACTAATATAAATGAATAAAGGATAAACCAATGTGGACATAAGTGCCGTGGGGATGGGGAGGAGGATGAATGAAAGGAGCAAGCCAGGGCAACGCAGAAGGAAGTGGGAGAAGCAGAGAGGAGGGCTTAGGAGGAAGAGATGTGCTTTCAGTAAGCTAGGGCTTTTTTTTAAAAAAAGTGGTATTTGTTAAGCGCTTACTATGTGTCAAACAGGGTTCTAAGCAATGAGGTAGGTACAAACACCCAAGACATCAACCCGCTGCCTGCTTTCATTTGGTCCTCTCCACCCGGTTTGGCCTGGTTTGGTAAGTCCAGCCTGGTGACATTTTTAGTCATCAATCGTATTTATTGAGCGCTTACTATGTGCAGAGCACTGTACTAAGCGTTTTTAGTACACATTTTACTTTTAGACCGCTTTTTACACCGCTTTCAGTGGTGACTCTGACCAAGGACCCGTCAGAGCTTCCCGGAGGCGGACGATAAATTCAATTCAGGGCCGCCCGCCCCCCACTCTGGTTTCAATTTGTCATCCGATCCGACGCGGGAGGGTTTGGGCCTTAGAGTCCCCCCCGGCTCCTCTCGGCCCCCGAAACTTGTCTCTGCCCCAGGTTCCCTTCCACCCTCGTTCTCGTCTCCACGCCTCAAGGTTACTCAGGGGTGGCCATCTGAGTCTCAAAAGTCTGGGGAAAATACTATCCGTGTGCGTGAGAGAGAGAAAGAAAGAGAGAGCCGGAGATATCTCTTAAGGGACTCCGGCTAGGCAAGCTCCAAAAAAAAAAAAATAAAATCCGGCCGTCTGTCATGATCTTATCAGCGCCGAGGTATCCGTCGCCTCGAAATTGAGGAGGAGGCCGGCCTGTCGAATGTCTGTCAGGCTCTCTGGCAGATGCCTTATTTCATAGGAGCTATTCTAAGCGGCTTCTGACAGGACTCCCTATTCGCTTGAGTTTCAACTCAATCTCCCCAGTTTTCTGGTGAATCCTGCTTCCTTAGCCATTTTGAAAGGGAGAGTCAGAAAAAGAGACGTGGGGGTGTGCGCGTGTGTCGGGGGTGTATGTTTGCGGTGGGACTGTGGGGAAGGTGTGTTGGTGGACAAAGATATCTTCTATCGGCAACGACTGCCGTTGTCCGACCTCACTTTTGAAAGAAATAGGCAGAAAGCCCTCCGCGTTCTACGTTCTCGGGCCTGAATTTCGCATTTCGCTCCATTATCTCAAATTGGCACGGTGATGACGGCTGAGAGACCCACGAGTGATGCCTGTGGATAAATATTATCCTTCCAGAGACAGAGGGCATCATCGGGGGTCAAGTTTGCAGAGCAATTTTTTTTTTCGCCAGGCCAGCAGATTTTGTGCATATGGGCCAGGAATTTTAATGAAAGAAAACATCAAAGATGCAGGAGAAATGAGAATATTAGTCAAGGAAGATACACCGTGATGCTCTCTGATAACCCCTGGTAATTGACATTAGAACTATTTGGGAGCAACTTAAATAAACATCTGGACATTGAGTTTAGACATTTCCAGTGACAAAGTCCAGACAGATCTTTCGGACTTGCAATAATAAATATCTCAGCAGAGGTTACATGAATCAACTGAAAATCCTGTTTTCAATTATTCTAGTTTTATAAATACAGCAGAGTTAATTATTCAAGGGTAGAATTTCTTTTGAAGAGGAGGGAATTTTCTATTTCTTTTGTTGGGGCTAAACTTGGGGGGGGGGGGGAAAAAGCTTTTCATATCAAGTTTACTTCTGTTTCTACCAAAACAATGGCGTGAACTTGCCAGATACTATTAAATCAGCGTCCAGCCGAGTTTTTTTCCTTTCCCTCCAAACCCGCCGGCTAAAAAGGGTGAGATTTTGTTAGCAGGGTCCAGGCTCCTGGGGAGAAGGGAGAGAGGAAGAAATATCTCTCCCTGGGGAGATCGGAGGGGGCTTGTACTGGTGGCCTGGATTCAAGAACAATAAAGAACACGCCACACCTCGTCGTGGGCAGGGAATGTGTCCGTTTCTGTTGTTGTCCTCTCCCAAGCGCTTAGTACAGTGCTCTCTCTGCGCACAGAAAGCGCTCGATAAATGCGATGGACTGAGTGAAAGAGTGAGAGGCTCTCACGGAATCCACGGATTCAGGTTTATTCCTGTGTGCCAAGATGTCGTGGATCTGCACATTTTTTCATTCATTCTGTCGTATTTCTTGAGCGCACACTGCGTGCAAAGTACTGTACTGAGCACTTAGGAGAGGACAAGCCTTGTGACTTCATTTACTCTATACTCTATTTATTATTACTCTATTTTACTTGTACATATCTATTCTATTTATTTTATTTTGTTAGTATGTTTGGTTTTGTTCTCTGTCTCCCCCTTTTAGACAGTGAGCCCACTGTTGGGTAGGGACTGTCTCTATATGTTGCCAATTTGTACTTCCCAAGCGCTTAGTACAGTGCTCTGCACATAGTAAGCACTCAATAAATACGATTGATGATGATGATGATGATCAGAATAAACAGAAATAAAGCTGGATGCATATCATTAACAGAATAAATAGAATAGTAGATATGTACAAGTAAAATAAGTGGTGTAATAAATCTGTACAAACATATATACAGGTGCTGTGGGGAGGGGAAGGAGGAGAAGAAAAAGGGGGCTCAGTCTGGGTATTTCATTCATTCATTCATAGTGGGAAGCAACATAATAATAATAATAATGATGGTATTTGTTAAGCGCTTACTATGAGCAAAGCACTGTTCTAAGCACTGGGGGGATACAAGGTAATCAAGTTGTCCCACGTGGGGCTCACAGTCTTAGTCCGATCGGCTCAGAGAAGTTTAGACTGTGAGTCCACTGTTGGGTACGGACTGTCTCTATATGTTGCCAACTTGTTCTTCCCAAGTGCTTAGTACAGTGCTCTGCACACAGTAAGCACTCAATAAATACGATTGATTGATTGATTGGTTAAGTGACTTGCCCAAGGTCACACAGCAGACATATGGCGGAGCCGGGATTAGATCCCACGACCTCTGACTCCCAAGCCCGGGATCTTTCCACTGAGCCTAAGACTGTGAGTCCCAGGTGAGGCAGGGACCATGTTCAACCCGATTAGCTTGTTTCTACCCCAGCGCTTGGGAAAATGCTTGGCACATAGAAAGCGCTTAACAAATACCATCATCATCGTGTAGCAAGTAGTCCACACACAGTAAGCCTGCGATACTGCTGATTGATTGATGAATTGATCAATTGATGGGAATGGCCTCCTGAGCGATTCCGTTGCTGGGTCAGGCCCAGGGACCATCCAGCTCAACAATATACATATGTTGCCAACTTGTACTTCCCAAGCGCTTAGTACAGTGCTCTGCACACAGTAAGTGCTCAATAAATACGGTTGATTGATTGATTTATTGACACCATATCTGACAGGGGCACCGGGAGGTTTGGAGAAATCCTGGCTGCCTTCTTCGGGACTGTCTCTATATGTTGCCAACTTGTCCTTCCCAAGCGCTTAGTACAGTGCTCTGCACACAGTAAGCGCTCAATAAATACGATTGATTGATTGATTGATTGATTTTTTTGGTAGTATTTACAACTTGCTCCCCGAGGGCACTCTGCAGCCCGCTTCATGGTTAGGATAGGACCATCTGTCAGCCCATCGATAGCATTCAACGAGCACCAGTACTGTTCTAAGCACTGGGGCAGAGCACAAATGGCTTCCATTTGTAATAATAAATGCCATTATTATTATTATTATTATTATTATTATTCCATCATCATCATCAACAATCGTATTTATTGAGCGCTTACTATGTGCAGAGCACTGTACTAAGCGCTTGGGAAGTACAAGTTGGCAACATATAGAGACAGTCCCTACCCAACAGTGGGCTCACAGTCTAAAAGACTGCATATCTGCAGCTAACTCTAGCAATTTTAAACTAATCCATATTAGCCCTTGATGACTGCAGATGTGTGTATATGTGTGTGTATGTAGATATGGAATGGATAGGTGTATACTTAATACACATATATGTTCGTTGTGGGCAGAGAATGTGTCCGTTATATTGTACTCTCCCAAGCACTTAGCGTCTCCCCCTTCTAGACTGTGAGCCCGTTGTTGGGTAGGGACCGTCTCTATATGTTGCCAACTTGTACTTCCCAAGCGCTTAGTACAGTGCTCTGCCCACAGTAAGCGCTCAATCAACACGATTGAATGAATGAATGAATGACAAGTGAAGAACCCAGATCCTTCTGCCCCTCAGGCCCGTGCTCTAACCATTAGGCCATGCTGTTAGAAGCAGCGTGGCTCAGTGGAAAGAGCCCGGGCTTTGGAGTCAGAGGTCACGGGTTCAAATTCGGGCTCCACCAACTGTCAGCTGTGTGACTTTGGGCAAGTCACTTCTCTGGGCCTCAGTTACCTCATCTGTAAAATGGGGATGAAGACTGTGAGCCCCCCATGGGACAACCTGATCACCTTGTAACGTCCCCAGCCCTTAGAGCAGTGCTTTGCACATAGTAAGCGCTTAACAAATACCATCATTACTATTATTATTATTATACCACACTAGGCCAAGCCGGCCTTGGAGGGCCCCTCATCAACCCCTGCCTTGGTACCCTTAAATAATTTCTAGGACTGGGGGGGAGTGTTGGAGAGTGTTAAAAATGGGACAGCTCTTCACCTTAAAACATAAATTCCATCATGCCGGATTATGCTGTCTCTTCCCTAACCAGGTTCTCACCCTTATGAGTTATTTACTCTCACTGGACCAGGCCAAAATAGCCCTGGGTTCTGGAGAAATTCACGGATGAGTGTGTGGAATGGGTCATAAGAGGAAAAGTTACGGCCGTAGAAGGGAGAGGCCATCTTTATCTTTTGATTACTACCTCCTCTCTGAAATTTAATTTAGCTTCAATATAAATCAATCAATCAATAGTATTTATTGAGCGCTTACTGTGTGCAGAGCACTGGACTAAGCGCTAGGGAAGTCCAAGTTGGCAACATATAGAGACGGTCCCTACCCAACAGTGGGCTCACAGTCTAGAAGACTATCCCGCATCCTTATCCTGCATTAGATGGTAAGCGCCTTAAGGGCAGGGATCATATCTGCTAGTCTATTTATTGTCCTCTCTCAAGTGCTTAATTCACTGCTATGCATACAGTGAGAAGCCACGTGGCTCAGTGGATTGAGCACGGGCCAGGGATTCAGAGGTCATGGGTTCGAATCCCGGCTCCTCCACATGTCTGCTGTGTGACCTTGGGCAAGTCGCTTCACTTCTCTGAGCCTCAGTTCCCTCATCTGTAAAATGGGGATCAAGACTGTGAGTCCCACGTGGGACAGCTTGATCACCCTGTATCCCCCCCAGCGCTTAGAACAGTGCTTTGCACATAGTAAGCACTTAACAAATGCCATTATTATTATTTTTATTAAGGAATAAGAGCATGAACCCCATGTGGGACAGGGACTCTGTCTAACCTGATTTTCTGGTCTCTACCCCGGCGCTTAGTATAGTGCTTGGCACACAGTAAATGCTTAACGAACACCAAAACTTATTAAATGGAACCCAGGAGATTGGTTCTGACCCCATGGCAGACTCGCCCCGGCGCTTAGTATAGTGCCTGGCACACAGTAAACGCTTAACAAACACCAAGAGTTATTAAATGGAACCCAGGAGATTGGTTCTGACCCCATGGCAGACTCGCCCCGGCGCTTAGTATAGTGCTTGGCACACAGTAAACGCTTAACAAACACCAAGAGTTATTAAATGGAACCCAGGAGATTGGTTCTGACCCCATGGCAGACTCGCCCCGGCGCTTAGTATAGTGCTTGGCACACAGTAAACGCTTAACAAACATCAAGAGTTATTAAATGGAACCCAGGAGATCGGTTCTGACCCCATGGCAGACTCGCCCTGGCGCTTAGTATAGTGCTTGGCACACAGTAAACGCTTAACAAACACCAAGAGTTATTAAATGGAACCCAGGAGATTGGTTCTGACGCCATGGCAGACTCGCCCCGGCGCTTAGTATAGTGCTTGGCACACAGTAAACGCTTAACAAACACCAAGAGTTATTAAATGGAACCCAGGAGATTGGTTCTGACCCCATGGCAGACTCGCCCCGGCGCTTAGTATAGTGCTTGGCACACAGCAAACGCTTAACAAACACCAAGAGTTATTAAATGGAACCCAGGAGATTGGTTCTGACCCCATGGCAGACTCGCCCTGGCGCTTAGTATAGTGCTTGGCACACAGTAAATGCTTAACAAACACCAAGAGTTATTAAATGGAACCCAGGAGATTGGTTCTGACCCCATGGCAGACTCACTGGTGACTTTGGACGCTTAACAGACTGAGCCCCTTCCTTCCTCTCCCCCTCGTCCCCCTCTCCATCCCCCCATCTTACCTCCTTCCCTTCCCCACAGCACCTGTATAGATGTATATATGGTTGTACATATTTATTACTCTATTTATTTATTTATTTTACTTGTACATTTCTATCCTATTTATTTTATTTTGTTGGTATGTTTGGTTCTGTTCTCTGTCTCCCCCTTTTAGACTGTGAGCCCACTGTTGGGTAGGGACTGTCTCTATGTGTTGCCAATTTGTACTTCCCAAGCGCTTAATACAGTGCTCTGCACATAGTAAGCGCTCAATAAATACGATTGATTGATTAACAAACACCAAGAGTTATTAAATGGAACCCAGGAGATCGGTTCTGACCCCATGGCAGACTCGCCCCGGCGCTTAGTATAGTGCTTGGCACCCAGTAAACGCTTAACAAACACCAAGAGTTATTAAATGGAACCCAGGAGATTGGTTCTGACGCCATGGCAGACTCGCCCCGGCGCTTAGTATAGTGCTTGGCACACAGTAAACGCTTAACGAACACCAAGAGTTATTAAATGGAACCCATTAGATTGGTTCTGACCCCATGGCAGACTCGCCCCGGCGCTTAGTATAGTGCTTGGCACACAGTAAACACTTAACAAACACCAAGAGTTATTAAATGGAACCCAGGAGATTGGTTCTGACCCCATGGCAGGCTCGCCCCGGCGCTTAGTATAGTGCTTGGCACACAGTAAATGCTTAACAAACACCAAGAGTTATTAAATGGAACCCAGGAGATTGGTTCTGACCCCATGGCAGACTCGCCCCGGCGCTTAGTATAGTGCTTGGCACACAGTAAACGCTTAACAAACACCAAGAGTTATTAAATGGAACCCAGGAGATTGGTTCTGACGCCATGGCAGACTCGCCCCGGCGCTTAGTATAGTGCTTGGCACACAGTAAATGCTTAACAAACACCAAGAGTTATTTATTTGGAACCCAGGAGATTGGTTCTGACCCCAAGGCAGACTCACTGGTGACTTTGGACTGGTCACTTAGCCTCTCTGGGCCTTTGTTTCACCCAACTCACGCCGGACAACCAGAGCTCACACCGACGGGTGTGTGGAAGTGACTAAAAAGACAGCTGTGCAATTGCCAATCTTTTCCATTTTGCGCCGCAAAGGAACCCCTTGCTGCACTGTTGCATTTGCGAGCTACAGTGCCTGCTGCTGCCTTTATTTTTCCCTCCTGGGATCTCAATCCCCCCTGAGGCACTTTCTCAAATGCTTAGTTCAGTGCCCTGCACATATTAAGCGCTCAATAAATACGATTGATTGATTGAGACCTCTGCGCTGTGACATCACCCAGCTCCTACTTGCTGTTCCCTTTTAGACTGTGAGCCCAATGTTGGGTAGGGACTGTCTCTATATGTTGCCAATTTGTACTTCCCAAGCGCTTAGTACAGTGCTCTGCACATAGTAAGCGCTCAATAAATCCGATTGATTGATTGATTGTTCCCAGCCAGGCTGGCCTGGTTTGTGCCACTGCTTATTGATGGTATTTGTTAGGCGCTTACTTTGTGCGGGGCACTATACGAAGCGCTGGGGTGGATACAGAAAAATTGGGTTGGGCACAGTCCCTGCCCCACGTGGGGCTCACGGTCTTAATCCCCATTTTAAAGATGAGGTCAATCAATCATTCAATCAATTGTATTTATTGAGCGCTTACTGTGTGCAGAGCACTGTACTAAGCGCTTGGGAAGTACCAGTTGGCAACATATAGAGACAGTCCCTACCCAACAGTGGGCTCACAGTCTAAAAAGGGGGAGACAGAGAACAAAACCAAAACATACTAACAAAATAAAATAAATAGAATGGATATGTACAAGTAAAATAGAGTAATAAATATGTACAAACATATATACATATATACAGGTGCTGTGGGGAAGGGAAGGAGGTAAGATGGGGGGGATGGAGAGGGGGACGAGGGGGACAGGAAGGAAGGGGCTCAGTCTGGGAAGGCCTCCTAAAGTGATCAGGTTGTCCCACGTGGGGCTCACTTTCTTAATCCCCATTTTACAGATGAGGGTCACTGAGGCACAGAGAAGTGAAGCGACTTGCCCAAGGCTACACAGAGCAGCGTGGCTCAGTGGAGAAGAGCACGGGCTTTGGAGTCAGAGGTCATGGATTTGAATCCCAGCTCCACCACATGTCTGCTGAGTGACCTTGGGCAAGTCACTTAGCTTCTCTGAGCCTCAGTTGCCTCATCTGTAAAATGGGGATTAAGACTGTGAGCCTCGTGTGGGACAACTTGATCACCCTGTATCCACCCCCAGCGCTTAGAACAGTGCTCTGCACATAGTAAGCGCTTAACAAATGCCATCATCATTATTATTATTATTATTAAGTGGCAGAGGCAGGATTAGAACCCATGACCTTCTGACTCCCAGGCCCCTGCTCTATTCATTACAGAGCTCCATTACACCGTGCACACATTTGATATTCACGTTATCCTCAGCCCCACGGCACTTATGCAAATCCTTACATTCTGCTATCATCATCATCATCATCGATCGTATTTATTGAGCGCTTACTATGTGCAGAGCACTGTACTAAGCGCTTGGGAAGTACCAGTTGGCAACATATAGAGACAGTCCCTACCCAACAGTGGGCTCACAGTCTAAAAGGGGGAGACAGAGAACAAAACCAAACATACTAACAAAATAAAATAAATAGAATAGATATGTACAAATAAAATAGAGTAATAAATATGTACAAACATATATACATATATACAGGTATATACATATATACAGGTAGCACTGTACTAAGCGCTTGGGAAGTACAAGTTGGCGACATATAGAGACGGTCCCCTACCCAACATTCATTCATTCATTCAATTGTATTTATTGAGCGCTTACTGTGTGCGGAGCACTGTACTAAGCGCTTGGGAAGTACAAGTTGGCGACATATAGAGACGGTCCCTACCCAACAGTGGGCTCACAGTCTAGAAGGAGGAGGAAGACAACAAAACAAAACATATTAACAAAACAAAATAGAATAAATATGTACAAGTAAAATAAATAAATGAGTCATAAATATGTACAAACATGCATACATACATATATACACACACATGTAGGAGAAGCAGCGTGGCTCAATGGAACGAGCGCGGGCTTTGGAGTCAGAGGTCAGGGGTTCAAATCCCGGCTCCGCCAGTTGTCAGCTGTGTGACTTTGGGCAAGTCACAACTTCTCTGGGCCTCAGTTACCTCATCTGTAAAATGGGGATGAAGATCAACACTCTCGCCGCCTTCGAAGTCCTGATACGATCTTGTCTTCAAGAGGCCTTTCACAACTGGCCTCTTATCACCCTACCACATTTTCCCTCCTTCTGGGCCGCCTGTACGCTTGCCTCCAACCCCCATGAGCCATATGATCCTCATCTCATCCCCTGCCCCACAGCACTTACATACAGACCCACTCATATTTATTGAGCTGTGTAAGTGAGCTGTGTGCAGAACATTGTACTAAGCGCTTGGAAGGGTTCCATACAGCAATAAACAGTCACATTCCCTGCCCACAATGAGGTTACAATCTAGAGGGGGGAGACAGACATTAACAGAAATAAAAGGGGATAAGAACAAAGGGAGCAAGACAAATCCTTATACCCGGTTTCCTCCCCTGTCAGTAGTTTATTTTATTGTGGTTTTTGTTAAGCGCTTAGTATGTGCCAAGCACTGAATTAAGGTCTGGGGTAAATGCAGATAATCAGGGTCCACATGGGACTCGTAGTTTATGTAGGAGGGAGAAGAGGTATTGAACCCCCATTTTGCGGATGAGGGAACTGAGGCACAGAGAAGGGAAGTGACATGACTAAGGTCACCCAGCAGGTAAATGGTGGAGATGGGATTAGAACCCAGATCCTCGACTCCCAGGTCCTTCTCCTTCCACTAGGCCATGCTATTATTATTATTAATAATAAAATGAATAAAAATAATATTAATATTATTAATAAGAATGCCCTGGCCTTTGGGAAATGACTAGCACAGCATCATGTGGAGGTGAATTAATCCCCTGGTCATCATCAATCATATTTATTGAGCGCTTACTGTGTGCAGAGCACTGTACTAAGCGCTTGGGAAGTACAATTTGGCAACATATAGAGACAGTCCCTACCATCCCCTCACTGTGGTGGCCATCAGGGCCTTTGGGGCCAAAGCAGATTCATTCATTCATTCATTCATTCATTCATTCAATCGTATTTATTGAGCGCTTACTGTGCGCAGAGCACTGTACTAAGCGCTTGGGAAGTACAAGTGGACTTCCTGTTTCCAGGAGAAGACCCGGAGGGGACGACGAAACTCTTCACCAACCGTGGTGGTGAGTGGGGGACAAAGGCGCCAGTCACCCCTGCCTCTCGACTCCGTCCCCGTCCCCCGGGAGAAATTATTGGCCCAAAACTTTGCCCCAAACCTGCCCCATAAGTGAGCAACTCCCAGAGAGGGGTGGAGGGAAGAAGGCAGACTCTTTTCTGAGCTCCCAGCATCGTCTCTGAAGTCTCTCAGTCAGCAGGTTTGCACAAAGTGCCCCTTGTGGGACAAACTCCTGACTACTACTACTAATAATTAATAATAATTATAGTATTTGTTAAGGGCTTGCTACGTGCCGGGCACTGTACTAAATGCTGAGGTGGAGACAAGCAAATTGGAACACAATCCCTGTCCTACTGGGGCTCACAGTCTTAATCCCCATTTTACACAGAGAATTACACTGAGGCACAGAGAATTGAAGTGACTTGCTCAAAGTCACACAGCATTCATTCAATCGTATTTATTGAGCGCTTACTGTGTGCAGAGCACTGTACTAAGCGCTTGGGAAGCACAAGTCGGCAACAGCAGGCAAGTGTCGGAGCCGGAATTAGAACCCAGATCCTTCTGGCTCTCAGGCCCGTGCTCTGTCCGCTTCACCATACTGCTTCTCAATAACAATAATGACTATGGTCTTTGTTAAGCGATCACTACGTGCCAGGCAGTGTACTAAGTGCTGGGGTAGATATGAGATATTCAGATCAGGCACAGTCCCTGTCCCACTGAGGATCACAGTCTATAGTGGAGGAAGAGAGGAATTGAATCCTGTATATATGTATATATGGTTGTACATATTTATTACTCTATTTATTTATTTATTTATTTTACTTGTACATTTCTATCCTACTTATTTTATTTTGTTGGTATGTTTGGTTCTGTTCTCTGTTTCCCCCTTTTAGACTGTGAGCCCACTGTTGGGAAGGGACTGTCTCTATGTGATGCCAATTTGTACTTCCCAAGCGCTTAGTACAGTGCTCTGCACATAGTAAGCGCTCAATAAATACGATTGATTGATTGATTGAATCCCCATTTTAATAATAATAATAATAATAATGTTGGTATTTGTTAAGCGCTAACTATGTGCAAAGCACTGTTCTAAGCGCTGGGGGGAACACAAGGAGATGAGGTTGTCCCATGTGGGGCTCACAGTCTTAATCCCCATTTTACAGATGAGGGAACTGAGGCACAGAGAAGTGAAGTGACTTGCCCAACGTCACACAGCAGACATGTGGGTGAGGCGGGATTCGAACCCATGACCTCTGACTCCCAAGCCTGTGCTCTTTCCACTGAGCCATGCTGCTTCTCTAAAAATTTATTAAGCGCTTACTATGTGCAAAGCACTGTTCTAAGCGCTGGGGATGTTACAAGGTGATCAGGTTGTCCCACGTGGGGCTCACAGTCTCAATCCCCATTTTACAGATGAGGGAACTGAGGCACAGAGAAGTTAAGTGACTTGCCCAAAGTCACACAGCTGACAATTGGCAGAGCCGGGGTTTGAACCCATGACCTCTGACTCCCAAGCCCGCGCTCTTCTCCACTGAGCCACGCTGCATGAGGAAACTGAGGTACAGAGAATAATTCAATCAATCATTTACTGAGCGTTTACTGTGTGCAGAGCACTGTACTAAGCGCTTGGAAGAGTACGACATAGGAGTTGGTAGACCTATTTCTTAGAATTAAGCGACTTGCTCTAGTTCATAGAGCAGGCAAATGGTGGGAGTTAGGATTAGAACCCAGATCATCTAGCTCCCAGACCTCAATTCTCGGCCCCCCGTCAGCCCCTGCCTTCAGGAAGCGCCCAATCTAATAACTCCGGTGGGTTGGAATTCTGTGCCTTTTTAAAAAGAGAAACCTCCTGGAACACATCAAGACTAGAAATGATCTTTTACTCCCCCGAGACCATTTTTCCCCATTAAAAGAGCCCTCCCAAACCTCCTCTGAAGTAAAACAATGAATGCCGCCTCCCTATCTTTAAGGTATCGCTTTCGTTCAATCTCATCCCCGCTTCTGGTACGATTCTTTGTTTAAAACCTCTCTGTTAATTAAAAAAAATGCAATTTGTCCCTTGTAACTCTTCCCTACGTCCTATAAAAATGATGGATAGAGGAGAGAAGATAAAATTCCCGATCAATCTTGAGTTCTGATAATCTAATAAATGCTTTGCGCATCCGTCTCGCAATTTATGACCCCTTGTCAATTGATTCATAGCCCTGTAGTAAATTTTCTCTCCCTATTATCCAATATTTATTAGAACATCTTGTTCTTAACGGTTGAAGGTCTGTATGAAACATCTGTCAAAACAGGAGCTGATTCAATTGAATAGATTTCGCTTCCTTTCTCCCTGTGTCATTCATTTCCCCTCCCCATGACAAAATAGCTAAGCACCCCTTCCCTCGGCCCTGAGGTCTCCGCTTTTAAGGCTGCGTTTGGGGCATCAAATTGAGGAAATAAAGCAGCGGGGAGGGGAAAAGGTGGGTGGGTGGAAGGGTTTATCTAAAGGCGGCGAAAACCCTTATTTCAAATGTTATCGGGCCGCGGTGACCTTATCCGTTTTTTCTCCCTGGCATGTTGTTGATGGGACTTGGCGTAAACTGGAGAATTTCTTATCTGTTGGCTGACCGGTATTCTCCCACCACCTTTCTCTGGCGAGAGGGGCTAGAACTCACTTCGGGGGCGACGGTGGAGAGGACTCGGGGGGCCATTCTTGAAAACTAGGTGAAGGAGAGGAAATTTTCAGGGTACACAGCAGGCTGGGGTAGAAGAGGCTGCTTAAAAACGTGGCGAGCACCTGATCCGGGAGTAATCTAATAATAATAGCAACAATAATAATAACTGTGGTGATTATTAAGCTCTTAATGTGTGCCCAGAACTGTAAACTCGGTGTGGGCTGGGACTTGTCTGCTAATTCTGTTGTATTGTACTCTCTCAAACGCTTAGTACAGTGCTCTGCATGTAGTAAGCGCTCAATACCAATCAATCAATCAATCGTATTTATTGAGCGCCTACTTTGTGCGGAGCACTGTACTAAGCGCTTGGGAAGTACAAGTTGGCAACATATAGAGGCGGTCCCTACCCAACAGTGGGCTCACAGTCTAAAAGGGGGAGACAGAGAACAGAAGCAAACATACTAACAAAATAAAATGAATAGAATAGATATGTACAAGTAAAATAAATAGAGTAATAAATATGCACAAACATATGTACATATATACAGGTATATATGTGTATATATATGTATATATATGTATACAGGTATACATATATACAGATAGAAGTAAAATAAATAGAGTAATAAATATGTACAAACATATGTACATATATACAGGTATATATGTGTATATATATGTATACAGGTATACATATATACAGATAGAAGTAAAATAAATAGAGTAATAAATATGTACAAACATATGTACATATATACAGGTATATATGTGTGTATATATGTATATGTGTATCTATCTATCTATCTATCTATCTATATATATATGTATACAGGTATAGATATATACAGATAGAAGTGGGGTGGCCTACCGTTGATTGATTGATTGCCTCTAAGCTCTGGGGTTGGAACAAGGAGCAGTACGGTCTAGTGGAAAGAGCGTCAGTGGACCTGGGTTCCAGTTCCATCTCTGCCACTTGCCTGCTGTGTGACTTTGGGAAAGTCACTTCACTTTTCTGTGCCCTAGTTACCTCATTGGTAAAATGGGGATTAATACTGTGAGCCCCACGTGGGACAGGGACTGTGTCCAACCTGATTATCTTGTACTCACCCCAGTGCTTAGTATTAATTCTAGGCACATGGCAAGCATTTTAACAAATACCATTAAAACACACACACCCCATAAGCAGACTGAACACAGTCCCTGTCCTATACAGAGTTCAAAGTCTAAGGGGGAAGGAGAACAGGTATTGAATCCCCATTTTACAGTTGAGGGAAGAAAGGCACAAAGAAGTTAAGTGACTTTTTAGAATGGAATTCGTTAAGCGCTTACTATATGTCAAGAACCGTTCTAAACACTGGGGTAGATTCAAGTTTATCGGGTTATATACAACTCCTGTCCCACATTGGGCTCACGGTCTAAATTGGTGGGAGGAGGATTCGATCCCCATTTTACAGATGAGGCAAGTGAGGCCCAGAGAAGTTAAGTGACTTGCTCAATGTCGCGAGCAAGCAAAGGGCAGAGCCAGAATTCAAACCCAGGTCCTTTGATTCCCAAGCCCCTGCTCTCCCCACTAGGCCACACTGCTTCTTGCCTAGAGAAGCAGCGTGGCTCAGTGGAAAGAGCATGGGCTTTGGAATCAGAGGTCATGGGTTCAAATCCCGGCTCCGCCACTTGTCAGCTGTGTGACTTTGAGCAAGTCACTTAACTTCTCTGTGCCTCAGTTACCTCATCTGTAAAGTGGGGATTAAGACCGTGAGCCCCACGTGGGACGACCTGATCACCTTGTACCCTCCCCAGCGCTTAGAACAGTGATTTGCACATAGTAAGCGCTTAATAAATGCCATTATTATTATTATTAGGGCCACATAGCAGGCAAGTGACAGAGGTGGGTTAGAATCCTGGTCCTCTGACTCCTTTACCTGAGTGCTTTCTACTAGATCATGCTGCTTCTTAGCTACCCTTAGAGGTACCCCACTTTTTCTTTTTCTGATATTTCTTAAGCGCTTACTAAGGGCCAGGCACTGTACTGAGCTCTGGGGTAGATACAAGCTAATCAGGTTGGACACAATCCATGTCTCACCTGTGACTTTCACAGTCTTAATCCCCATTTTACAGGTGAGGTAACTGAGGCCCAGAGAAGTGAAGTGACTTGTCAAAGATCACACAGCAGGCAAGTGGTACAGTCAGGATTAGAAACCAGGTCCTTTGACTCCCCAGCCTGTGTTCTTCCCACTAGGCTATGCTGCTTCCCTGGAGGTTTTTGATTTATTTCCATCCTCACTAGTATAAACTGTGAGCCCACTGTTGGGTAGGGGCTGTCTCTATATGTTGCCAATTTGTACTTCCCAAGCGCTTAGTACAGTGCTCTGCACATAGTAAGCGCTCAATAAATACGATTGATGATATAAAAAATACATTTGATTTTTCTGTGTCGGTCTCCCCAGTTAGAGTGGAAGTTTCTTGCGGACAAGGAACACTTCTTGTGCTTCTACCGTACCTCTCAAATGCTCAAGCGCTCAATAAATACCTTTACCGCTAGCACTCCCTTGGCCAATGATCTAAGGATCCCTTCCCAACAACCAATAAGTTGGTGACTGTGAGCCCACTGTTGGGTAGGGACTGCCCCTATATGTTGCCAGCTTGTACTTCCCAAGCGCTTAGTACAGTGCTCTGCACACAGTAAGCGCTCAATAAATACAATTGATTGATTGATTGAAAGGGAGAATTCTGTTGTTGAGTAGCCGGCATCCCAAAGGACGCATTAGTCAAAGTTTTGAACGAGAGGATTTGAATTCAAAATGAGTCAGGTCACGGCATGGCAGAAGATGATTCTGGAGTCCAAATGGACCTCAGGCAGAATAGGAAGCCATGAGGTAAGAGCTGTTGTCCTCAACAGGCCACTGGCTGCTGGAAAATAGAGCCATGAGGGTGGTGGGGAGGGGGGCATTCATTCAATCGTATTTATTGAGAGCTTACTGTGTGCAGAGCACTGTACTAAGCGATTGGGAAGTACAAGTTGGCAACATATAGAGACGGTCCCTACCCAACAGTGGGCTTACGGTCTAGAAGTCAGGATCTGACCTAGCCCAGCCCCACCAAGACTCGGACTGGATGTCCCGGGGAATCAAAGGGAAGACGTGGGCCTCAGTGAAATGGGGTGGAGCTCAGAAGCCCACTTAAGGGTCACTGGGAAGAAATGCTCTTTTTTTCTTTGGTATTTGTTAAGCACTTTCTACGTGCCGGGCACTGTACTAAGCACTGGGGTAGATACAAGCTAATCAGATTGGACACAGTCCCTGTCCCACATAGGGCTGACAGTCTTAATCCCCATTTTCCAGATGAGGTCACTGAGGCCCAGAAGAGTGAAGCGACTTGCCCGAGGACACACAACAGACGAGTGGCAGAGCCGGATTAGAACCCAAGGCCTTTAGACTCCCAGGCTTGTGCTCTACCCATTAGGCCACACTGTTTCTCCCACTCTGTAGAACAACCCCGGCCTGCCAGTCCAGGATGGTTGAAAAGGCCTCTTCCCCACCCCCGGACTCCTGGATTCCCAAGGCTCCGGGCAAATTCCTGCTGGTCTGCCCCCCTCCTCCACCCCGCCCTGCCATTTCCAGGGGGAGCCCCCTCCCCTTCTCCCCCCACCTCCTTCTCCCTTTCCCCTCTCCCTACTTTACCCGTGTGGGATGGGGGGTGAGGCCTGCCACTCTGTCGGCCGCCATGAGCAGTTCAATCAGTCAATCAATCAATCGTATTTATTGAGCGCTTACTGTGTGCAGAGCACTAAGCGCTTGGGAAGTACAAGTTGGCAGCATATAGAGACGGTCCCTACCCAACAGTGGGCTCACAGTCTAAAAGGGGGAAACAGAGAACAAAACCAAACATCCTAACAAAATAAAATAGTTCAGTGAGCTGTGGGCCCCCGTCTAACGTTCCTCCCCCAGCTGCCCGCGTCTTCCGTGCTCAGAGTGGGCTGGAGAGAGAGGATGCGCCCTGGGAGACCTGGGGGGCCAGGGGTGGAGGGTCGAGGGGAGGCCCCTGGGGTCCCGAGGTAAATAAATAAATGCCGGTTTATAAACGGCCATGGCAGGTCAGTGTTATTAAAACCAAGGGAGCGTCGAGGAGGCTGGGGGAGAAAGATTAAGAGGAAAGAGGAGGAGAAGGAGGGAGGAGGAGGAAGACATTCATGCATTCAATCGTATTTATGGAGCACTTACTGTGTGCAGAGCACTATTAAGCGCTTGGAAAGTACAATTCAGCAACAGATAGAGACAGTCCCTACCCAACAACGGGCTCACAGTCTAGAAGGGGGAGACAGACAACCAAAAAAACCAAGAAGACTGACATGTGAGCCCGTCTTCTAGACTGCGAGCCCGTTGTTGGGTAGGGACCATCTCTATATGTTGCCGACTTGGACTACCAAGTGCTTCATACAGTGCTCTGCACAGAGTAAGCGCTCAATAAATACGATTGAATGAATATAAACCCTGGGGTCCCCTGGCCCCAAAGGGGCTGATTCCCCCTCGCCCTCCCTCCCGCTCCCTTCCTACCCAGAGCCCTGGACCCGAGTTCGCATCACCCTCCTGGGGGGTGTCGGGCCGGGGGCAGGGGGGCGGCTCGTTGGACTGATGGATGAGGACATTTTTCCTCGGAGCCTCGCGAGGCGAGGAGCAGGGCTCTGGTTTATTTATGGGGCGAATCTCCACTCCCAAGAAACGACAGAAACACCTCCCCGATTCCTCCTCACATTTCCCGTAGCCACCCGAGTCTTCCCCTCAAACTCTGGGGCAGCGTGGACGGGGCTGAGAGGAAGGGGTGACCGGAGGAGGCCGAGCGTCAATCTGTGCTCCGGCAGGCCGCTCGGGCCCCGGGCCTGTAGAGAGCCCAATGCCCTCCCTCCCCCGGCCGGGGACATCTGGTCTTAATATCCCGACATCTTTCTTCCATGTCCTTTTTGATAGACAACATATTTCGTGGCGGGATTTTGTTATTAGAATCTCGGCAGTGTTGATATTAATCGGACTGGCCCCGGTGCTCCGGGAGCCGAGCTCCAGATCGGAACGATCTCGGGGAGCAACTGTGTCCCGCCGGCCCGGACGATCTTGGGAATGGGCCCCGAGTTTCGACATTCCTCCCGGGTCACACGTCTCGGGCTTCGAGCCGGGATCGGGGCGCTCCTTTGTGCCGGGTCCCAGGCCCTGCTAGGTCAGGCGTGCCAGGCAGGTTAAAAGGACACAGGACGTGGGCTCTCTCTTCCTCCACCTGTGACCTCCACGCTCCTAGCAGTGAGGACGGCCCCTTCAAACTGATGGATCTGGGAGTATAAACGTGTCATAGACCTTTAAAGAGCTTTCAGCCTCTTAAGGAGCTAAATTTATGGATTTCTCCCGGGAATACTTTTCAGGCTCAAGGCCAGGGATCAGAAGGTGCATTAGAGAAGGCCCGAGGCCTCCCCCAAGGCAAGGATGGGACGCATAGGCGAGGAAAAGGGAGAAGAAGATGATTTTTCTCTCAAGACAAAGGCCAAAATCTCTAAGGAGAAACCGCCTGACTCCAATCTTCTTTTTTTTTTTTTTAATGGTATTTGTTAAGCGCTTACTGTGTGCCAGGCACTGTTCTAAGCACTGGGGTGGATACAAGGTAATCAGGCTGGATACAGTCCCTGTCCCACATGGGGCTCAGAGTCTTAATCTGGCAAGTTGTTGCCAACTTGTACTTCCCAAGAGCTTAGTACAGTGCTCTGCACACAGTAAGCGCTCAATAAATAAGATTGATTGATTGACTGATTAATCCCCATTTTACAGATGAGGTCATTGAGGCGCAGAGAAGTTAAGTGAGTTGCCCAAGGTCACACAGCAGACTAGTGGCGGAGCCGGGATTAGAACCCAGGTCCTTCTGACTCCCAGGTATGTGGTCTATCCACTAGGCCATGTTGCTAACAAATCAGGAACGGAACTAACGGTGGCAGCGCTTAGAACAGTGTTCAGTGCTTAGAACAATGCTTGGCACATAGCGCTTAACAAATACCATGATTATAATAATAATAATTATTATTATTATCATTATTGAGAGCCTAGGAGAATGCAAGGCCCCATGCTTAAGCGCCTGAGAATCACAAGACCATAGAACTTCTATCAATCCCGATGGGAATAATAATAATAAAAATAACAAGGATAACGATAATGACAGTAATAATATTTGTAAAGTGCTTACTCTGTACCAAGCACTGTACTAAGTGCTGGGATAGATAGCAGATTAACAGATCAGACGCAGTCCCTGATAGGGCTCACGCTCGAAGTAAGAGGGAGAACAGGGAGTGAATCCCCATTTTACAGATGAAGAAACTGAGGCACAGAGAAGTGAAGTACCTTGCCCATGGTCACACAGCGGACAATTAGAGGAGCTGGGATAAGAACTCTCAAGCCTGTGCTCTTTCCACTAGACCACGCTGCTTCTATAGTTGTGATATAACTATCACAGTTACATTACTATATGCCAGACACTGTACTAAGCGCTGGCGTAGATACAAGTTACTCGTGTTGGGCACAGTCCCTGTACAACCTGGGGCTCCCAGTCTCAATCCCCATTTTACAGATGAGGGAACTGAGGCTCAGAGAAGTGCCAAGCACTCTGGTAGATACAAGATAATTAAGTTGGACACAGTCTGTGAGCCCCACGTGGGACGGGGACTACGTAGGACTAGAACCCCGTTCTCCCAAATCCTGATCCCAGGTGCTTTCCCACTGGGCTGCACTGCCTCCTTTGAAAGTTTCTTCCTCCAGAAATGGAAATTCCGGGTCCCCAGCTACAGTCCAGGGGAGGAGATAAACTGAGGCTGGGGACCCGGGGGTCGCCTCATCCACCAGCCAGCTAATCAGTTGTATTTACTGAGCGCTTCATGTGTGCAGAGCACTGTTCTGAGTGCTTAGGAGAGTAAGATAGAACAATAAACAGATACATTCCCTGCCCACAACGAGCTTACAGTTTAGAGGACTCATCCATCATGGGAACTTCTGCCTCCAGTGAGGGGAAGAATCTCAAGATTTGTCTCCCGCATCCAGGCCAAAGCACTGTCTCTCTTTTTTCTTAATATACAGTATTTATTTTATTTTGTTAGTATGTTTGGTTTTGTTCTCTGTCTCCCCCTTTTAGACTGTGAGCCCACTGTTGGGTAGGGACTGTCTCTATATGTTGCCAACTTGGACTTCCCAAGCGCTTAGTACAGTGCTCTGCACACAGTAAGCGCTCAATAAATACGATTGATGATGATACAGTATTTGTATAAGCATATATACAAAGCAAATATAAGCAAATATACAGTATTTGTATAAGCATATTTGTATAAGCATAAGCATGTATGAGCATTTACTATCTTCCAGGCTGGGGTAAGTACTGGGGTAGATAGAAGCTAATCAGGTTGGACACAGTCCCCGTCATTCATTCATTCAATCATATTTATTGAGCGCTTACTGTGTGCAGAGAACTGTACTAAGCGCTTGGAAAGTACAATTAGGCAACATACAGAGACAGTCCTTACCCAACAATGGGCTCACAGTCAAGACGGGGGAGATGACAACAAAACAAAAAGTAGACAGGTGTCAGTCCCGTGTGGGGCTCCCAGTCTCAATCCCCACTTAACAGATGAGATGACCGAGGCACAGAGAAGTGAAGCGACTTACCCGAGGTCCCACAGTAGAGAAGTGGTGGAACTGGGATTAGAACCCAGGTCCTTCTGACTCTCAGGCTCGAGTTCTACCCCCTAGAAGCAGGATGGCGTAGTGGATAGAGCTTGGGCCTAGGAGTAGAAGGCCATGGGTTCTAATCCCGACTCCGCCACTAGTGACCTTGGGCAAATCACTTCACTTCTCTGAGCCTCAGTTCCCTCACCTGTAAAACGGGGATTGAGACTGGGAGCCCCATGTTGTACAGGGACTGTGCCCAACACGAGTAACTGGTATCTATGCCAGTGCTTAGTACAGTGTCTGGCATATAGTAAGCGTTTAGAAAAGCAGCGTGGCGTCGTGGGAAGATCACGGGCTTGAGAATCAGAAGTCGTGGGTTTTAATCCCGGCTCTGCCACTTGTCAGCTGTGTGACTTTAGGCAAGTCACTTCACTTCTCTGTGCTTCAGTTACCACATCTGTAAGACTGAGCACCCCCCTTTCCTCTGCTCCTCCTCCCCTCCCAGTCACCCCGACTCCCTCCCTCTGCTCTACCCTCCTCCCCGCCCCGCAGCACTTGTGTCTATGTGTACATATTTATTATTCTACTTATTTTATTAATGATGTGTATATATCTCTAATTCTATTTATTGCTATTGATGCCTGTTTACTTGTTTTGATGTCTGTCTCCCCCCCCGCCCCCCCTCTGCCTGTGAGCCCGTTGTGGGCAGGGATTGTCTCTGTTGCTGAATTGTAGTTTCCAAGCGCTTAGCACAGTGCTCCGCACACAGTAAGCGCTCAATAAATACGATTGAACGAACGAATGAATGAAATGGGGATTAAGACTGTGTGTCCCCACGTGGGACAATCTGATTACCTGGTTTCTACCCCAGCGCTTAGAACAGTGCTTGGGCCATACTAAGAGATGACCAAATACCATTATTATTGTCATTATTACCATTATTAATAATAACAAAGAAACATTATTATTATTTTTTAATTAGGGTTCGTCGCCACCTTTCGCTCGGGACCTGCCATTCCCCACACTCCCGCTAGATGGCAGCAGTGCCGCAAGCATCCTTGACTTTATTTGCAAAACCCAAATAAAGAAATTATTATTATTATTATTATTATTATTATTATTATTATTATTACTATTAATAATAATAATAATGGCACTTGTTAAGCGCTTACTATGTGCCAAGCACTGTTCTAAGCGCTGGGGGGATACAAGGTAATGAGGTTGTCCCACTTGGGGCTCACAGTCTTAATCCCCATTTTACAGATGAGGTCACTGAGGCCCAGCGACATTGTGACTTGCCCAAACAGCAAACAAGTGGCGGAGTCGGAATTTGAACCCATGACCTCTGACTCCCAAGCCTGCGCTCTTTCCACTGAGCCACAATGATCGGGCCCCCCTTTTTTTTTTATTGGTGGGTTTTGGGGCTTTTTTTTTTTTAAGCTTTTTTGCAGTGAAAGAATCTGATCCCAGAGCCACAGAATCTCTCCGGGCACCACCCTCGGGCCTCGAAAGGATCAGAAACTGCAACCTGGCAATTTTTCAGATGACTCTGGATTCTCACTAAAGAGCAGGAATCGTCCCCCCACCCAGGCCGGGTTGGAAAGGGGCTTATTGCAACATTTTTAGAATGCTCCGCAAGTTTATCTTCCACTTGCCCTGCGGGCAAAAAGCGGAGTAATATAAGATGTCCAATATTTTGCTTCTTTCTGTGAAGTAAATCAAAACCGTGGGAATGTTTCACCGTAATTTGATTAACTGCTGTCGCCTAGAATGTATCTTCTATTACACCCAATTAACCCTCTGGCCGCTACCAAAACAGACAGGCCTTGGGGAAAGGGTCAGATTGGAGGGGCGGGGTGGCTTGGGGCCTAGGGCTGATGCTGGCCTGAGGAGGCGTCTAGCACGGGTGGGGAGGGGGGTTGCTTCCCTTTCCATCATCATCATCATCATCAATCGCATTTATTGAGCGCTTACTGAGCCCCCCACCCAATCTTGCAGAGGGGGTCGGATTCCTGGGGGTAGCCTGTATCCGTTTCTCCCCCAGCCCGAGACACTCTCAGAGACGTAGGTTGGGGAAGGGATTTTATTATTATTATTATTATTGTATTTGTTAAGCACTTATTACACACCAGGCACTGTACTACGTGCTGGGGTGGGTACAAGCAAATCAGGTTGCCTGTATATATGCATATATGTTTGTACATATTTATTACTCTATTTATTTTACTTGTACATATCTATTCTATTTATTTTATTTTGTTAGCATGTTTGGTTTTGTTCTCTGTCTCCCCCTTTTAGACTGTGAGCCCACTGTTGGGTAGGGACTGTCTCTAGATGTTGCCGACTTGTACTTCCCAAGCGCTTTGTACAGTGCTCTGCACACAGTAAGCGCTCAATAAATACGATTGATGGTGATGAGGAGGTTGTACCTGGTCCCTGTCCCACGTGGGGCTCACAGTCTCAATCCCCCATTTGACAGATGGGGTAAACTGAGGTCCAGAGAAGGGAAGTGACTTGCCCAGGGTCACAGAGCAGACCGGTGGCCCAGTCGGGATTAGAACCCGTGACCTTCTGAATCTCAGACCCGTTCTCTATCCACTAAGCCATGCTGCTTCTGCACTTCTTCCCCTAAATCATCGATGGTATATTTACTGAGCGCTTACTGGGTGCAGAATGTTAGGAACTTGGGAGAGTAAAACAGAGTTCGTATACACGATAATAATAATGATAGCATTTATTAAGCACTTACTATGTGCAAAGCACTGTTCTAAGCGCTGGGGAGGTTACAAGGTGATCAGGTTGTCCCACGGGGGGCTCACAGTCTTAATCCCCATTTTACAGATGAGGTAACTGAGGCACAGAGAAGTTAAGTGACTTGCCCAAAGTCACAGAGCTGACAGTTGGTGGAGCCGGGATTTGAACCCACGACCTCTGGCTCCAAAGCCCGGGCTCTTTCCACTGAGCCATGCTGCTTCTCTACAATCCATGCTGTGGCAGTGTATCAATCGATCAATCATATTTATTGAGCGCTTACTCCATGCAGAGCGCTGTACTAAGCGTTTGGGGGAATACAATATAGCAGAGTTGGTAGACATGTTCCCTGCTCACAATAAGCTTCCAGTCTAGAGAGGGAGACAGACATTAATATAGATTTATATATTAATCTATATACACATTTAGAGGATATAAGTTCTAGACCCGTCCCCCACCAGGGATGTGGGAAAAGTTTAAACGTTTTGCCCCTCACCATGCCTTCTATCCCTAGATAAATGATAATAATTGAAGTGGCATTTGTTAAGCACTTACTACTACTACTACTACTACTAATAATAATAATAATGGCATTTATTAAGTGCTTACCATGTGCAAAGCACTGTTCTAAGCGCTGGAGAGGTTACAAGGTGATCAGGTTGTCCCACGGGGGGCTCACTGTCTTCATCCCCATTTTACAGATGAGGGAACTGAGGCCCAGAGAAGTGAAGTGACTTGCCCAAAGTCACACAGCTAACAGTTGGCGGAGCCGGGATTTGAACCCATGACCTCTGACTCCAAAGCCCGGGCTCTTTCCACTGAGCCACGTGCCAAGCGCTGGGGTGGGGAAAACAGGCTTTGAATCTCCATTTTACAGATGAGAAATCTGAGACTCAAAGAATCAATCAATCGATCATTTATTGAGCACTTACTATGTGCAGAGCACTGTTCTAAGCTCTTAGGAGAGTACGATACAACAGAATTAGCAGACGCGTTCTCTGCCCGTTACAAGCTTCTCTGCCCATTACAAGCTGACAGCCTAGAGGGAAGTGAAATGACTTGTCCAAGGTCACACGGCAGGCCAATGGAGGAGTCAGGATTAGAACCCAGGTCTTCTGACTGTCATGTCTTTGCTCAGTCCTTAGTCCAGTGCTCTGCACACAGTAAGCGCTCAATAAATACGATTGAATGAATGAATGAATGAATTCCACTGTACCGTTTCCCACTTTTCCCCATAGTACAGCACTCTACAACCAGTGAACGTTCAATAAATACTATTGATTGATTGATTGATTGAAGCAGAATAGTGTAGCGGTAGAGCATGGGCCTGGGACCCGACTCTGCCACTTGTCTGCTGTGTGACCTCGGGCAAGTCCCTTGGCTTCTCTGTGCTTCAGTGACCTCATCTGTCACTGTTTGGTTTTGTTCTCTGTCTCCCCCTTTTAGACTGTGAGCCCACTGTTGGGTAGGGACTGTCTCTATATGTTGCCAACTTGTACTGCCCAAGCGCTTAGTACAGTGCTCTGCACATAGTAAGCGCTCAATAAATACGATTGATGATGATGATGATCTGCAAAATAGGGTTTGAGACTGTGAGCCCCACGTGGTCCAGGGACTGTGTCCCACCCGATTTGCTCGTATCCACCCCAGCGCTTAGTACAGTGCCTGGCATGTAGTAAGCACTTAACTAATACCACAATAATAATAACTGATCGAACGAGCCTGCTTTTCTAACTAAACACATCCAGGTGACACCACCTGCTGTGGAAAATCCCGGCCAGTCAATCAATCAATCGCATTTATTCATCATCATCAATCGTATTTATTGAGCGCTTACTGTGTGCTGAGCACTGTACTAAGTGCTTGGGAAGTACAAATTGGCAACATATAGAGACAGTCCCTGCCCAACAGTGGGCTCACAGTCTAAAAGGGGGAGACAGAGAACAAAACCAAACATACTAACAAAATAAAATAAATAGAATAGATATGTACAAGTAAAATAAATAAATGATAAATAGAGTAATAAATATGTCCAAACATATATACATATATACAGGTGCTGTGGGGAAGGGAAGGAGGTAAGATGGGGAGGATGGAGAAGGGGACGAGGGGGAGAGGAGGGAAGGGGAGTGCTTACTGTGTGCAGAGCACTGTACTAAGCGCTTGGGAAGTACAAGTTGGCAACATATAGAGACAGTCCCTGCCCAACAGTGGGCTCACAGTCTAGAAGGGGGAGACAGAGAACAAAACCAAACATACTAACAAAATAAAATAAATAGACTAGATAGATACAAGTAAAATAAATAGAGTAATAAATATGTACAAACATATATACATATAACAAACATATATACATATAACAAACATATATACATATAATAAACATATAAATATAACAAACATATATACATATAACAAACGTATATACATATAACAAGCATATATACATATAAAAGCGCTTACTATGTGCAAAGCACTGTTCTAAGCACTAGGGAGGTTACAAGGTGATCAAGTTGTCCCACGGGGGGCTCACAGTTTTAATCCCCATTTTACAGATGAGGTAGCTGAGGCTCACAGAAGTGAAGTGACTTGCCCAAAGTCACACAGCTGACAGTTGGCGGAGCCGGGATTTGAACCCGTGACCTCTGACTCCAAAGCCCGGGCTCTTTCCACTGAGCCACGCTGCTCCCCGTGTCCTTCCTCATCCCCTCTCGTCCCTTCTCACGGTGGAGAAGCCTCGTCACAGGTTTGGAGGGCGGGCGGCGGGGGACAGGGCTGCAGCCAGGCCTCCGGCTCAATCAGTCAACTGTATTTATTGAGCGCTTACAGTGTGCAAAGCACTGTACTAAGCGCTTGGGAGAGTACACTTATAACAATATAGCAGGCACATTCCTTGCCCACAGCGAGCTTATAGCCTAATGGACAAGCTTACAGTCTAGAGGATTTTCATTCATTTATTCATACATTCACTCAATCGTATTTATTGAGCACCTATTGTGTTTAGAGCACTGTACTAAGCACTTAGTACAATATAAGCAGCATGGCCTAGCGGATAGACCCTGGGCCTGTGAGTCAGAAGGTCATGGGTTCTAATTCTGGCTCCGCCACTTGTCTCCTGTGTGACCTACTTTATTTCTCTGTGCCTCAGTTCCCTCTTCTGTAAAATGGGGATCAAGACTGTGAACCCGGTGGGGGACAGGGACTGTGTCCAACCCGATTTGCTTGTATTCTCCCTCAGCGCGTAGTACAGTGCCTGGCATATGAGAAGCAGCGTGGCTCAGTGGAAAGAGCACAGGCTTGGGAGTCAGAGGTCATGGGTTCTAATCCCGGCTCCGCCACTTGTCAGCTGCGTGACTTTGGGCAAATCACATCACTTCTCTGGGCCTCAGTTACCTCATCTGTAAAATGGGGGTTAAGACTGTGAGCCCAACGTGGGACAACTTAATTACCTTGTATCTCCCCCAGCACTTAGAACAGTGCTTGGCACACAGTAAGCGCTTAACAAATGCCATCCTTATTATTATTATTCATTCATTCATTCATTCAGTTGCATTTATTGAGCGCTTACTGTGTGCAGAGCACTGTACTAAGCGCTTGGGAAGTACAAGTCGGCAACATCTAGAAACGGTCCCTACCCAACAGCGGGCTCACAGTCTAGAAGGGGGAGACAGACAACAAAACAAAACATATTAACAAAATTAAATAAATAGAATAAATGTGTACAAATAAAATAGAGTAATAAATACATACAAACATATATACAGGTGCTGTGGGGAGGGGGAGATGTGTAAGGATGTAACCTGCAGAGATACTTAATTAAGTGATGGCAGAGTAGGGCACTGGAGGATGCCAACATTTTATTCTCTACTTCAAAGATTATCCATATGAACTCAAATTTACTTATGTTCTTTTTTAAAAATTCCTAATTTTAGTACTTTGGAAATCCTGCAGTTCACATGTTTTTTTCCAACAGCCAAAAGGTACAGGACACTGATTTAGAGTTACAGCTAATTAAGTCAACTCGCTTTGAGTCCCTTAATCGCCTTTAAAACCCATCTCGGGAGCCCTCATTTCAGACCCCTCTGAGCAAGCGCTTAACAGATACCGCAATTATGAATTATTAGTAGTAGTAAAACAACATGACAGACACACTTCCTGCCCACAACCAGCTTACTTTTCATTCATTCCATCATATTTATTGAGTGCTTACTGCGTGCAGAGCACTGTACTAAGCACTTGGGAAGTACAAGTGGGCAACATATAGAGACGGTCCCTACCCAACAACGGGCTCACGGTCTAGAGGGGGGAGACAGACAACAAAACATGTTGACAGGTGTCAAGTCGTCAGAACAAATAGAATTAAAGCTAGATGCACATCATTAACAAAATAAATAGAATAGTAAATATGCACAAGTAAAATAAATGGAGTAATAAATCTGTACAACCTATATACAGGAGCTGTGGGGAGGGGAAGGAGGTAGGGCAGGGAGGATGGGGAGGAAAAAGGGGGCTCAGTCTGGGAAGGCCTCTTGGAGGAGGTGAGCTCTCAGTAGGGCTTTGAAGGGAGGAGGAGAGCTAGTAGCAATGGGTGGGCCCTGTCAGTGTTGGCCAAGGTGACAAGGTCCTCTCCTCCCCTCTCCGTGTTTGCCCCTCGTCCTGTGCTCCCCTCCTCACCCCAATCCCCCACACCCTCTCTCCCCCACCAGCTGCCCGCCCATGACCCTCTTGCCCCTCATCATCATCATCAATCGTATTTATTGAGCGCTTACTGTGTGCAGAGCACTGTACTAAGCACTTGGGAAGTACAAATTGGCAACATATAGAGACAGTCCCTGCCCAACAGTGGGCTCACAGTCTAAAAGACACTGTTCTGAGCGCTGGGAGGGATACAAAGTGATCAGTTTGTCCCACGTGGGGCTCCCAGTCTTAATCCCCATTTTACAGATGAGGTAACCGAGGCCCAGAGAAATTAAGTGACTTGCCCTAGGTCACACAGCAGACATGCGGGGGAGCGGGATTCGAACCCATGACCTCTGACTCCAAAGCCCGGGCTCTTTCCATTGAGCCACGCTGCTTCTCTGCCCTGCCAGCACCCCAAACTAGCCACCCCCCAGCCCTGCTGCCTGTTGCTGTTGGCAACAAGTTGTTGCCAACTTGTACTTCCCAAGTGCTTAGTACAGTGCTCTGCACACAGTAAGTGCTCAATAAATACGATTGATTGATTGATTGATTGATTTCTAGGCTTTCAGCAATTCCACTGCTGTCTCCAGCACCGCTTTCCCAAGAAGCGATGTGGAGAGTTCGGGCCTGGAAGTTGGAGGACCTGGGTTCTAAACTCAGCTCTGCGGCTCACCTTCTTTGTGAATTTGGGCAAGTCAGCTTCTCTGGGCCTCAGTTTCCACATCTGTAAAATGGGGATTCAATGCCTGTTCTCCCTCCTACTTAGACTGTGAGCCCCATGTGGGACAGGAACTGATTTGACTGCCTGTACTCCAGTGTTTAGCATATAGTGAGTACTTAGTAATAATAGTAATAATAATGATGGCATTTATTAAGCGCTTACTATGTGCAAAGCACTGTTCTAAGCGCTGGGGAGTTTACAAGGTGATCATGTTGTCCCATGTGGGGCTCACGGGCTTAATCCCCATTTGACAGATGAGGTAACTGAGGCCCAGAGAAGTGAAGTGACTTGCCCAAAATCACACAGCTGACAAGTGGCGGAGCTGGGATTTGAACCCATGACCTCTGACTCCAAAGCCCGGGCTCTTTCCACTGAGCCACGCTGCTTCTCTAAAGTACTCACTTTCAGCACTTAGTACAGTGCCTGGCTCATAGTTAAGGGCTTAAAAGATACCACTATTATTATTACTTGATTATTATTATTGTTATCATTAGAACCCAGGTCAGAAGGTTCTAATCCCGGCTCTGCCACTTGTCAGCTGTGCGACCTTGGGCTTCTTGACTTCTCTGGGCCTCAGTTACCTCATCTGTAAAATGGGGATTGAGACTGTGAGCCCCACGTGGGACAACCTGATTACCTTGCATTTACCCCAGCGCTTAGAACAGTGCTTGGCACATAGTAAGCACTTAACAAATACCATCGTTATTATTTCTGAAGAATCCACAGATTCCCTCTAGACTGTGAGCTCATTGAGGGTAGAGAATGTTTTGACCACCTCTGTTCTAGTGTGCTTTCCCAAGCACTTAGTACAGTGCTCTGCACATAGTAAGTGCTCAATAAAGCCCACTGATTGATTGATTGAAAAACAAAGAAACTGAGCCGGAATGACTTTGATGGAAATGATTTCCACTGGTTGCTGGGATCGTATATTGATGCCTGAATAATAATAATAATAATAATGGCATTTGTTAAGCACTTACTATGTGCAAAGCACCGTTCTAAGCTCTAGGGAGGATGCAAGGTGATCAGGTTGTCCCATGTGGGGCTCACAGTCTGAATCCCCATTTCACAGATGAGGTAACTGAGGCACAGAGAAGTTAAGTGACTTGCCCAAAGTCACACAGCTGACAAGCGGCAGACCCGGGATTTAAACCCATGACCTCTGACTCCCAAGCCCGGGCTCTTTCCACTGAGCCATGCTGCTTCTCTACTTACATTGATGTCTGTTTCTCCCCCTGATAGACTGTGAGCTCATTCTGGGCAGGGATTGTCTTTATTGCTGTGTTGTACTTTCCAAGTGCTTAATACAGTGCTCTGCACACAGTGAGTGCTCAATCAATACGACTGAATGAATGAATGAATCAACTGTATTTATTGAGCGCTTACTGTGTGCAGAGCACTGTACTAAGCACTTGGGAGAGAACAATACAGCCGAGTAGGTAGATAATTTCCCTACCTAGGACAGGTTTACAACAGGAGTCTGACTCTCCCCCAGTGCCCAGCATGGACAATCCAACACTCCTGACTCTCCCCTCCCTATCACTGACGCTCTCCCAATGACCAACACAGACAATCCACTGCCCCGACAATCAATCAATCAATCAATCATATTTACTGAGCTCTTACTCTGTGCAGAACACTATTTTAAGCTCTTGGGAGAGTACAATCTGAGTTGGTTGACATGTTCCCTGCCCACAGCAAGCTTCCAATCTGGTGGGGGGGGGGAACAGACTTGAATATAAATGAATAAATTACGAATATGGTGATAAGTGCTGAGGGGCTGAGTAGTAATCACCTCCCTTCTCTCCTTCTCCAGCCCAGCTCACACCCTCCGCTCCTCTGCCACTAACCTTCTCACTGTACCTCGTTCTCGCCATCGACCCCCGGCCCACGTCATCATCATCATCATCAATCGTATTTACTGAGCACTTACTGTGTGCAGAGCACTGTACTAAGCGCTTGGGAAGTATAAGTTGGCAACATATAGAGACAGTCCCTACCCAACAGTGGGCTCACAGTCTAAAAGGGGGAGACAGAGAACAAAACCAAACATACTAACAAAATAAAATAAATAGAATAGATATGTACGAGTCAAATAAATAAATAAATAGAATAACAAATATGTACAAACACATATACATATATACAGGTGCTGTGGGGAAGGGAAGGCGGTAAGATGGGGGGTGGAGTACGTCCTCCCCCGGGCCTGGAATGCCCTCCCTCCGCACATCCGCCAAGCTAGCTCTCTTCCTCCCTTCAAAGCCCTACTGAGAGCTCACCTCCTCCAAGAGGCCTTCCCAGACTGAGCCCCCTTTTTCCTCTCCTCCTCCCCGCCCTACCTCCTTCCCCTCCCCACAGCACCGGCATATATGTTTGTACAGATTTATCACTCTATTTATTTTACTTGTACATACTTACTATTCTATTTATTTTGTTAATGTGCATTTAGCTTTAATTCTATCTATTCTGACGACTCGACACCTGTCTACATGTTTTGCTTTGTTGTCCGTCTCCCCCTTCTAGACTGTGAACCCGTTGTTGGGTAAGGACCGTCTCTATATGTTGCCAGCTTGTGCTTCCCAAGTGCTTGGTACAGCGCTCTGCACACAGTAAGCGCTCAATAAATACGACTGAATGAATGAATGAATGAATAAAGGGAGCAAATCAGAGCTAAGACCTTCTGGTGAGGGTAGGGGCCGCGGGTGGAAGACCCCAGGGCTCGGCCCTGGGGACGGATGCCAACGCGTTAACACTGGCATCCCCCGAGGGCAGCCTCTCGCTGACGTCTCCCACTTCAGAGTAATGGAACGTGTCAGCTCACTGGGTCAGCGTGCAGCCGGTGGAATTGTATTTAGACAAGCCGGGCGTATTTTTGCAATATTTGAGTCAGCAAGGATTACCCTCTGAACCTCGCAGAGATGTTCGGTAATGTGACTCTGCCCCCCAGAACGTGGGATTCAGAGCGAAGGCCTTCTCCACCCCCCTCTGCTCCCCCACCCGCCAATGCAGGCCGTAGCATACCGGCGCGCCGATAAATATCGGAAACACAACAAGGGGCCCAAATATTTGTTTTTTTCACCAGATGTTACTTTTCCATGGCATCTACTCGGGTGGAAATGAAATCGCCTCGCGTCCTGGAAAAACGAATGGGCCCGAAAAGGGGAAAGTTTGGCTCCGGCCTAGAAGTTGGACCGTAAGAGCGCCGATTGGAAGCCCGCTGGCCTTTCCCAGACTCCCCCGTGTGCAGCTGTGTTTGTCGAAGTGGGGTCTCTGTGGGCCGGGGGAGCGTGGGGGGGAGAGTTGGGGGGCCAGGGCCCTGGGCTCTTAAAGACAAGGAGGAGGAAGGCGCGGAGAGCAGGCTGGAGATTGGCAGTGGTGTCCTCTATCTCTCTCTCTCTCCCCATCTCGGGCCGCAGAAAGCCGACCGGAGCAGACCCCAAGGGCGGCAGGCTGGGTTGGGGGTGTACGGAGAAAGGGAGGGAGCGAGGGGCCCTGGGGAGCGAGGAAACTCTAATTACAAATGTCATCTGAACAGCACAGGATGTTCCAGGCTGGGAGGACCAGAGGCTGCAGATGTCGCTGGCTCGGGGTATAGGGAGGCGGGGAGAGAACGGGGTACACAGCGGCTCAGCCTGTCCCACTCAGGAGCCCCAGAGATGGGGTGGGGGCCATTCGCGGACTATAGAGGTCACAGGGTGGCTTGCCACGGCTCTGGGAGGGCCGCCAATAACAGTATTATTATTATTAGTGTTGTACTGTACTCTCCCAAATGCTTAGTAGAGTGCTCTGCACACAGTAAGCACTCTGTAAATACGATTGAATGAATGAATTCAATTGTATTTATTCTATTTATTTTATTTTGTTAATATGTTTTGTTTTGTTCTCGGTCTCCCCCTTCTAGACTGTGAGCCCACTGTTGGGTAGGGACCGTCTCTGGATGTTGCCAGCTTGTACTTCCCAAGTGCTTAGTACGGTGCTCTGCACCCAGTAAGCGCTCAATAAATACGACTGAATGAATGGATGAAATCTGTACAAACATACATCCAGGTGCTGTGGGGAGGGGAAGGAGGCAGGGCGGGGGGAATGGGGAGGGGGAGAGGATATGTTTGGTTTGGTTCTCTGTCTCCCCCTTCTAGACTGTGAAACCACTGTTGGGTAGGGACTGTCTCTATATGTTGCCAACTTGTACTTCCCAAGCGCTTAGTACAGTGCTCTGCACACAGTAAGCGCTCAATAAATACGATTGAATGAATGTATTTATGGAATGCACGATTGAACTAGTGGGGAGAGGCAGCATTGTCTTCTGAAAGGGCCAGGGGTTCGAAGTCAGGAAACCTGGGTTCTAATCCTGGCTCTTGCCCTGGCCTCCTGTGTAACAGTGGGAAAGTCACTCAACCTCTTGGGGCCTGCCTTTACTCATCCAAAAATTTGCGGAGTTATTTGCACTCCCCACTTCTTAGAGAAGTAGCGTGGACTAGTGGACAGAGGATGGGCCTGAGAGTCAGAAGGACCTGGGTTCTAATCCCAGCTCCAGCACTTGTCTGCCAGGTGAACGTGGCCAAGTCACTTCATTTCTCTTTACCTCGGTTACCACATCTGTAAAATGGGGATCAAGACTGGGAGCCCCATGTGGGACAGGGACTGTGTCCAACTCAATTACCTTGTATCTATCCAGAGTTTAGTACAGTGCCTGGCACAAAGTAAGCACTTCACAAATGCCACTTTTTTTTTTTTAGATTGTGAGCCCCGTGCGGTTCATAGATTATGTCTAATCTGACTGTAGGTATCTATCCCAGCATTTAGCACAGTGCTTTAACACATAGAAAATGCTTGACAAATATCACAACAACCAAATCCGGCAGACAATTACTCTCCCCCTCTTCAAAGCCGTATTGAAGTCACATCTCTTCCAAGAGGCCTTCCCAGACTAAGCCCTTCCTTCCCTTCTGTGCCGCCCTGACTTGCTCCCTTTATTCATCCCCGTCCCAGCCCCGCAGCACTTATGTCCCTATCTGTCATTTCTTTATTTTTATTAATGTCTGTCTCCCCCTCCAGACTGTCAGCTCGTTGCGGGCAGGGAATGTGTCTATTTATTGCTGTAGTGTACTCTCCCAAGCGTTTAGTACAGTGCTGTGTAAACAGTGAGTGCTCAATAAATATGACTGAATGAACAATAAGCAATATTATATCAACATAACCAATATTGATATTATATTAATTATAATACATCATCATATTAATATGTTATATAATTAATTATATTAATATATGAGTAATATAATCATAGTATTCATATACTATAATGCAATATTTTAACTATATTATATTAATTGTCTGGGAGAGCAGGAAAAGGGTCCTGAATAACTTGGGATCCAGTCACCCCAAGGGGACTGGTTCTTACCTACTGTGGTTTAGAAAGGATTTATTATTTGTGTCTGTGGTCTCCACAGTCCCTCTCAGGGTCGCACCTGGAGAGTTTCCAGTCCTCTACCAGTCTCGACTATCAATCAATCAATCAATCAATCGTATTTATTGAGTGCTTACTATGTGCAGAGCACTGTACTAAGCGCTTGGGAAGTACAAATTGGCAACACATAGAGACAGTCCCTACCCAACAGTGGGCTCACAGTCTAAAAGGGGGAGACAGAGAACAGAACCAAACATACCAACAAACTAAAATAAATAGGATAGAAATGTACAAGTAAAATAAATAAATAAATAAATAAATAAATAGAGTAATAGGAGGGAGGACTATAATAGACTACAGGAAGGAGAGTCAAGCAGAGGCCTACCCATTCCATTCCGAGCTTGGCCAGTGGCTAGCCATCTGCTACAAGTCCAAACTCACCCAGGCTGAGCAGCAGCGGCCCAGGAGAGATTCGAGTTGACTGAGCAAAAGGCGGCAATGGTAAACTAATTCCGGATTTTGACCAAGAAAACTCTTTGGATCCACTATCAGAACGATTGCAGATGGAGAGCGGGACGTTCTGGGAGAGATGTCTCCGTGGTGTTGCTATGGGTCGGAAACGACTCAACAGCATAAGTCAAGGTCTCCACAGCAACCCTGACCCAAGCCCAGGAGAAAACCCTTGTGGAAATCCCTCTAGCTCGTAGTGGGAATGTGTCTACCAACTCTGTTATATGTAATAATAATAACAATAATAATGTTGGCATTTGTTAAGCACTTACTATGTGCGAAGCACTGTTCTAAGCGCGGGGGAGGTTACAAGGTGATCAGGTTGTCCCACGGGGGGCTCAGTCGTCATCCCCATTTGACAGATGAGGTCACTGAGGCCCAGAGAAGTGAAGTGACTTCCCCAAGGTCACACAGCAGACATGTGGCGGAGCTGGGATCCGAACCCGCGACCTCTGACTCCAAAGCCCGGCCTCTTTCCACTGAGCCACGCTGCTCCTTGTGCTCTCCCAAGCATTTTGTATAGTGCTATGCACACCTTAAGTGCTCAAAAAAATACCATTGATTGATTGGGAACTCTTTGCCGCTGTAAAATAACACTGGCATTTGTTAAGTGCTTACTATGTGCCAGACACCGTACTAAGCGCTGGGATGGATACAAGCAAATCGTGTTGGACCCGTTCCCTGTCCCAAGTGGGGCTCACAGTCTCAATCCCCATTTTATAGATGAGGTGACTGAGGCTCAGAGAAGTGAAGTGACTTGCCCAAGGTCACACAGCAGACAAGTGGAGGAGCCGGGATTAGAACCCATGACCTTCTGACTCTCAGGCCTGGGCTCTATCCACTATGCTAGGCTGCTTCCTGTGGGGAAATGGGGAATGTTTCTGTGAGCCCCAGGTGGGACAGGGACTGTGTCCACCCTGATAAGCTTGTATCTACCCCAGAGCTTAGTACAGTCCCTGGCATGTAGTAAGCACTTAACAAATATCATAAAAAAAATAAATAAAAACCCCAGGGACAGCCTGCCCATTGCTCTTGAGGGGCGTACCATCTGGCAGTGAGGTAAAGGGGTCTTGACTTTGAGGGGGGGGCATCTGGTTCAATTCAATGCCTCTCCTCCCTCCTACTTAGATTGTGAACTCTGTGTGGGGCCTGCATATCTACCCCAGCGCTTAGTACAATGCTTGGTGCAAAGTAAGCCCTTAACAAATATTCTTAATGTCATTATTATTGCTATTAGTAAACTTGGAAAAGGCACTTGTATCTCCAGCCCTGAAATCTAAAGAAGTTGCTTCTTCTGGTAAGAGCTCAGGTTATTTTTCAGTTAACATGCATGCATCTGATTGATCTCTCTGTAGACTTGTGGATTGCTGTATTAACCCCAGCTCAGAACCCCCTCCCTCCCCACATCGGACAAGCTTTTGCTCTCCCCGCATTCAAATCCCCCCTAAAATTCCATCTCCTTCAACAGGTTTTCCTCTATTGATTTCCCAGAGCCACATCGTCCATTCAGCCAGCTCTAGCCCATATTTACATTCATTCAGTTATTCAACCGTATTTATTGAGCGCTTACTGTGTGCAGAGCACTGTACTAAGCACTTGGGAAGTACAATTCAGCAACAAATAGAGACAATCCCTGCCCACAACGGGCTCACAGTTACATCCTCCTTAGTACTTACCTGTCTACATGTTTTGTTGTCTGTCACCCACTTCTCGACTGTGAGCCCGTTGTTGGGTAGGGACCGTCTCTATATGTTGCCAACTTGCACTTCCCAAGTGCTTAGTACAGTGCTCTGCACACAGTAAGCGCTCAATAAATAGGATTGAATGAATGAATGAATATATGACCACACCATCTATTCATTTTTGACCTCTCTAGTTAAATGCCTTTTGGCTCATCTCCCTGCTAGAGTATAAGCCTTGGGCCTGTTTGAATTGTATCTACCCCAGAGCTTAGAACAGTGCTTGGCACATAGTAAGCACTTAACAAGTACCATTATTATTATTATACACGTTGTATGATACAGTATTGTAAATGTTATAGATACTAGGCTTAACAAATACCTTTTAAAAAAAATGGAAAGGTTATGAGACTCCCAATAAGATTTAGAGCTATAGAGTGCTTTAACATCATTTACTGCATTTTGTCCTCACATCCCTGGGAAGTAAGAAAAAGCAGCTATTATTACCCCACAATTTACCAATAAGGAAACTGAGGCTCAGACTATATAAGTGACTTGCCCAAAGTCACACAACACACCCATGGCAGAGCTTGACTAAAACCCCCATCTCCGGACTCACAGATGTGTTCCCTTTCTACTAGGCCATGCTGGAACCAACTTCCTCCCTGATCCCTTTCCTACTCAGCATTCCCAAGAAATATCCCTACAGATCTCTTGATTTCCCCATCATTCCCCCTCCCAGCCCCCCAGAAACTTATGTACATATAACTTACGTACATATCTGTAATTTATTGATTTACATTAATTTCTCCCTCTCCCTCCAGATTGTAAGCTCACTGTGGGCAGGGAATATGTCCATTTATTGTACTCTCCCAAGTGCTTAGAACAGTGCTCCGGACATAGGAAACGCTCGGTAAATACCATCGATTAACAGACTGTAGGTTCTCAATGAACGCTACTGATCTTCTTCCACGTCGCCCTTACTTGCTCCCTTTATCCTTCCCCACTCCCAACACCATAGCACGTATGTCCTTATCTGTAATATATTTATCTATCATCATCAATCGTATTTATTGAGTGCTTACTGTGTGCAGAGCACTGTACTAAGCGCTTGGGAAGTACAAATTGGCAACATATAGAGACAGTCCCTACCCCACAGTGGGCTCACAGTCTAAAAGACTATCTATATTAATGTCTGTCTCCCCCTCTAGAGAGTAAGCTGATTGTGGGCAGGGAATGTGTCTGTTTATTGTTGTACTCTCCCAAGCGCTGAGCGCAGTGCTCTGCACAAAGAAAGCACTCAATAAATACGACCGACAGGCTGGTCAATGGATGACAGTCGCCGAAATGGGCATCTGGGGAGGGATGGTCTCTCTTGTTTCTGAGCCCCCTCATTTCGGGGCGGTGGATGATGACACCAGGAAGGTCTATCAACGTGTCTATCAACTCTTTTCTATTGTACTCTCCTTGTTCATTCATTTATTCAGCTGTATTCATTCATTCAATCATATTTATTGAGCGCTTACTGTGTGCAGAGCACTGTACTAAGCGCTTGGGAGGTACAAGTCAGCAACATATAGAGTCCGACAATGGGCTCATAGTCTAGAAGGGCTTACTGTGTGCAAAGCACTGTACTAAGCTCATGGGCGAGTATAATATACCAAAAAACAGACAAATTCCCATCCCACAGTGAGCTTACAGTCGAGATGGGGAGACAGGCATTAATATAAATTGATGAATGGTAGATATGTACATCAGTGCTGTGGGGCTGAGGTGGGGGAAGAACAAAGGGAGTGGAAGAGAAGGAAAAGAGGGATTAGTCAGGGAAGGCCTCCCGGAGGAAATGGGCCTTCAATAGGCTCTGAAGATGGGAAGAGTCATTGTCTGTGGGATTTGAGGCGAGGATGTGGGTGAGAGGTCGGTGGTGAGATAGACGAGATGGAAGTACAATGAGAAGGTTGGCTTTAGAGGGGCGAAGTAATCGGGGTGGATTGCAGTAGGAGCAGCACGAAGTGGGAGAAGCAGCCTGGAGTAGTGGATAAAGCACAGGCTGAGAGTCAGAAGGTCATGGGTTCTAATCACTTCTCTATGCCTCAGTGCCTCATCTGTAGAATGGAGATTGAGAATGGGAGCCCCAGTTGGTTACAACCCGATTTGCTTGTATCCACCCCAGTGCCTGGCACACACAGTGAGCACTTAACAAATACCACAATTACTATTATTATTAGGAGAGTAGCACTTAGTACAGTGCTCTGCGCACTGTAAGCTCTCAATAAATATGACTGACTAATCGATTGCCAGCTCAGCGAAAGATCGAACGAAGCGTTAGCCCTCCCGGTCACAAAGCCATTTCGCCACGCCGGGCGGCTCTGTCTGGGCCTTTGACAACTACCAGGGTCTTTAATTGGAAATTACTTCGGGCGTCTCGCCAGACATTACAAATTGAAACGGCAAAATCCCTTCTAGTGGGTCACGGACTCGGGCGAGCCCCATGTCAGATGTCATTTCTCCCCGGGCGCTACAACTGTGCAGGTGGGAGGCGGAGTGTTGATTGCATAGCTGAACCCAAGAATAATTTCCTGAAAAGCAGTTCGTTGCCTTGTTCGATGAAACGGAGGGGTTTTCCACGGCAGTAAAAAGCAATTTGTCCCCAGCACATTTCCCTGGGTTATGGAGATTGATTGAGCCTCTGGCGAGAGCGCCGTTATGTTCGCTGCTTAGACAGTGATTTATTTGAAACGAAAAAAGAGCTGATTATTTCCAGTTAGAGGGAAGTTTGCGGGACCAAGGGGCTGGGGGTAACCCACTCCAGGAGGGGTTGGGGAAGCTCGGGGCGTGGGAACCAGAGAGAGCAGGGCCCTGTGGGCCAGAAGTTAAGGGGTTGGCTTCCTCCTCAGTTTCTGGCCTATCGTCTGGTTGGTCTGGGACTCAGTTTCCCCCTGGAGAAAGGGGGGGGGGGGCAGTGGGGCTCCAAGGGTGCAAATTGGGGGAATTCTCTCACGCAATCCCTGGATGCCCAAATCCTTCTCACCCCAAATCAAAATCCCTGGTCTTAAACCCCCAGGCCACCTTTCCCAGATCAATCCATTAGCGGTATTTATTGAGCACTTACCATGTGCAGAGCACTAATAATAATAATAGTTATGGTACTTGTTAAGCACTTACTAGGTGCCAAGCACTGTTCTAAACACTGGGGTAGCTACGAGTTAATCAGGCTGGACACAATCACCATCCCGCCTGGGGCTCACGCTCTTAATCTCCATTTTAAAGACGAGGTAACTGCAGCCCAGAGAAGTCAAGTGACTTGACTAAGGTCACACAGCAGACATGTGGCGGGGCTGGGATTAGAACCCAGGTCCTTTGGGCTCCCAGGTCAGTGCTCTATCCATTAGAGTGCAAGAAAATTAGGAGATACGTTCCCTGCTCCTCTGCTAAACAAGCCTGCCAACCTCCTCCTCCTCACTCATCCAATTGTATTTATTGAGCGCTTATGGTGTGCAGAGTACTGTACTAAGCGCTTGGGAAGTACAAGTTGGCAACATATAGAGACGGTCCCTACCCAACAGTGGGCTCACAGTCTAGAAGACTCACATTTCCCTGGCACCGTCTCTCTCTCAACGCTCAGTCCGGGTGGCTATCCACCAGCCTGCTGTTGGGTAGGGACTGTCCCTCTATGTTGCCAACTTGTACTTCCCAAGCGCTTAGTACAGTGCTCTGCACACAGTAAGCGCTCAATAAATACGATTGAATGAATGCCTGCAGAACAACTCCTCCAGGAAGACCTCCCAGATTGGCCCACCTGGCTCCAGAACACCTCTCTGCTTTGGTAGTTTGAGTTGTGTTAAATTATCAATGCGTCCCTTGGCGTTCAGTAGTAGTGATGGTATTTACTGAGTGCCTAGCAAGCGCAGTGCACTGTACTAAGGGCTTGGGAGACACGGCAGAGTTCCTTTCCCACCCTAACTGGGGGAAACAGACAGTTCAAATGATGTGCATCTCATTCAGTCATTCCTCCGATGATATTTATTGAACGTTCACCGTGTGCAGAGCACTGTATTAAGTGCTTGGGAGCATACAGTATAGCAAGAAACAGACACATTCCCTGCCCACAATGAGCTTACAGTCTAGAGGGGGGCAAGGACCGTATTCCTCCTCAATCACTCCCCACAGTGCCTAGCACAGAGCTCCGCAACTGTCGACGACTCGGTCCGCAGCGTGTCTCAGTGGAAAAGAGCTTTGGAGTCAGAGGTCATGGGTTCAAATCCCGGCTCCACCCCTTGTCAGCTGTGTGACTTTGGGCAACTCACTTCACTTCTTTGGGCCTCAGTTACCTCATCTGTAAAACGGGGATTAAGAGTGTGAGCCCCCCATGGGACAACCTGATCACCTTGTAACCTCCCCAGCGCTTAGAACAGTGCTTTGCACATAGTAAGTGCTTAATAAATGCCATTATTATTATTATTATTGACGAGCTGCCTGTCTTTCCTGCTGAGAGGAGCTGCTACTGACGGCAAGTTCCCACGCCACGGTGGGAGCCCAGCTGCAGAACCAGAGGAAGCTGAAAGACCTATGAGCACGACACACTCCCAAGCGCTTAGTTTGGTGCTCATCATCCTATAGGTGCCTAACAAATAGCATTGCCCAACCAACTGCTGACAGTATGAGGGGGGTGGAGAACTGCCCCCAATTGGCAAACTCGGCTCTGCCACTTGTCTGCTGTGTGACGCTGGGCAAGTCACTTCACTTCTCTGGGCCTCAGTTCCCTCATCTGTAAAATGGGGATTAAGACTCTGAACCGCGTGTGGGACAGGGACTGTGCCCAACTCGATTTACTTGTATCCAACCCAACACTGAGTACAGTGCCCGCGCTGTAGACTGTGAGCTTGTTGTGGGCAGGGAATGTCACTGTTTAGTGTTGTACTGTACTTTCCCAAGCACTTATTTCAGTGCTGTGCACACAGTAAGCGCTTAATAGGAATGAATGAATGCAGTGACTGGCACATTAGTAAGCGCTTACCAAATGCCATTGTTATATTATTATTGTTATTATTATTTCTCGCTCCATCAGGAGGACTGGGCATCTTCATAAGGCCAGTGGTCTGGCCCCCAGTGGGAGAGTGGGGGACAATGGGACTCACCTCTCCTGGCTCTCTCGCCCTCCCTCCTCTCTGCACTGGAGCAAGCTCCCCATCTCCCCTCCCAAAAAGACACAGGGATCCCTCATCCCCACATCCCCCTCTGCCCTCTTCCTCAAGTTCCCCATCCCTCAACATCACGGCTGCTCTGACACCTTTGCTTCCTTTGAGAATTCCCACACTATCCACCTCGGCCACTGGCCGAATGGCTTTGCCGCCTTCCTTTCCTCCCTATGCACTCCGCTCCCCCACTCCGATCCTTGGAATTTTGACGATCCCTCAGCCCCATTGCCTCCCTTCCAGATCTAATTCATTCATTCATTCATTCAATCGTATTTATTGAGCGCTTACTGTGTGCAGAGCACAATACTAAGTGCTTGGGAAGTACAAGTTGGCAACATATAGAGACGGTCCCTACCCAACATTGCTTTTATCTTTTCTTTCCCAGCTGTCTGTCAAGAGAGGAGCAGCGTGGCTCAGTGGAAAGAGCTCGGGCTTTGGAGTCAGAGGGCATGGGTTCAAATCCCGGCTCCGCCCCTTGTCAGCTGTGTGGCTTTGGGCAAGTCACTTCACTTCTCTGGGCCTCAGTTCCCTCATCTGGAATATGGGGATTAAGTCTGTGAGCCCCACGTGGGACAACTTGATTACCTTGTATCTACCCCAGCGCTTAGAACAGTGCTTTGCACATAGTAAGCGCTTAATAAATGCCGTCATTAAAAGAGGGGAAATAGCGTGGGCTATTGGATAGAGCATGGGCCTAGGAATTAGAAGGACCTGGGTTCTAATCCCCGCTCTACCCTTTGTCTGCTATGAGACCTTGAGCAAGTCACTTCACTTCTCTGTACCTCAGTTCCCTCGCCTGCAAAATGGGGATTAAGATGGTGAGCCCCACGTGGGACGTGGAATGTATTCAACTCGATTTGCTTGCCTCTTCCCCAGGGCTTAGTACATAGTAAGTACTTGACAAATACCATTTTAAAAAATTGCTTTCCCACAGAGACTGAGTCTTGAGCCTGCTGTCTCATCCCAGTCTGTCCCTCTTGCCCATCTCCAAATGACCACCAATCAATCAATCGTATTTATTGAGCACTTACTGTGTGCAGAGCACTGTACTAAGCGCTTGGGAAGTCCAAGTTGGCAACATATAGAGATGGTCCCTACCCAACAGTGGGCTCACAGTCTAGAAGACCACCAGACCCACGAGCTGGGCCTGTGCTTTATCCACTAGACTATGCTGCTTCTTTCCCCAAGCACAGAAAACCAGGTTTGGGGGAGGTCGAAGTCAAGGGTTCTGATCCCTGCTCCACCACTTGTCTGCTGTGTGACCTTGGGAAAGCACTTCATTTCTCTGGACCTCAGTGACCTCATCTGGAAAAGGGGGGTTGAGACCGTGAGCCCACGTGGGACAGGGACTGTGTCCAAACTGATTTGCTTGTATCCACTCCAGTGCTTCGAACAGTGCCTGGCACACAGTAAGTGCTTATTATTATTATTATTATTATTATTAATAATAATAATAACAATGGTATTTCAAGCACTTAATATTAGAAAGCAAATAATAATAGTATTTGTTAAGCACTTAATAATAATGGTATTCTAAGCACTTAATAATAGAAAGTGAATAATAATAGTATCTGTTAAGCACTTACTATGCTTAGAGAAGCAGCGTGGCTCAGTGGAAAGAGCCTGGGCTTTGGAGTCAGAGGTCATGGGTTCAAATTCCGGCTTTGCCAATTGTCAGCTGTGTGACTTTGGGCAAGTCACTTCACTGGGCCTCAGTTCCCTCATCTGTAAAATGGGGATGAAGACTGTGAGCCCCCCGTGATCACCTTGTAACCTCCTCAGCACTTAGAACAGTGCTTTGCACATAGTAAGCGCTTAATAAATGCCATTATTGTTATTATTAATCAATCAATCGTATTTATTGAGCGCTTACTATGTGCAGAGCACTGTACTAAGCGCTTGGGAAGTACAAATTGGCAACACATAGAGACAGTCCCTACCCAACAGTGGGCTCACAGTCTTAAAGGGGGAGACAGAGAACAGAACCAAACATACCAACAAAATAAAATAAATAGGATAGAAATGTACAAGCAAAATAAATAAATAAATAAATGAACAGAGTAATAAATATGTACAACCATATATACATATGTACAGGTGCTGTGGGGAAGGGAAGGAGGTAAGATGGGGGGATGGAGAGGGGGACGAGTGCATATTAGTATATGCACCAGGCACTGTACTAAGCACTGGGGTGGATACAAGACTTTTAGACTGTGAGCCCACTGTCGAGTAGGGACTGTCTCTATATGTTGCCAACTTGTACTTCCCAAGCACTTAGTACAGTGCTCTGCACGCAGTAAGCGCCCAATAAATACGATTGATGATGATGATACAAGCAAATCGGTTTGGACACAGTCCCTGTCCCACGTAGGGCTCACAGTCTCAATCCTCATTTTACAGATGAGGTCACAGAGGCCCAGAGAAGTGAAGTGACTGGCACAAGGCCACATAGCAGACAAGGGGCTGAGTCGGGATTAGAACCCGTGACCTTCTGAATCCCAGACCTGTGATCTATCCACTACGCCACGCTGCTTCCCCAAGTTTGGGGGGTGGTGGTGGTGGGATCTGGGCCTGGAGGACTGGGTGGCCTGGGCCCTGGTGCCCCCCGAGGTCACGTGTCCTGGGCCCAAACCCAAGTGTTTGTTGCCACCTTATGTTGCAACCTATATGTTGCCAACTTGTACTTCCCAAGCGCTTAGTACAGTGCTCTGCACATGGTAAGTGCTCAATAAATACGATTGATTGATTGATTGAGTGAGGTTGGGGTTGGGGGGCACAGGGGGGCACAGGGGGAGGGGAGGAGGACGCCATTCCTCAAACAGCCAGAAGAAGGTGGACAAGGCTGAGGCTGGCAGGAGGAGCAGCCTGACCTAGTGGATAATAATAATAATAATAATAATAATAATAATAATATCATATTTATTGAGTGCTTACTATGTGCAGAGCACTGTACTAAGCGCTTGGGAAGTACAAGTTCGCAACATATAGAGACAGTCCCTACCCAAGAGTGGGCCCACAGTCTAAAAGGGGGAGATGGAGAACAAAACCAAACATACTAACAAAATGAATAAATAAATAGAATAGATATGTACAAGATAAATAGAGTAATAAATATGTATAAACATAAATACATATATACAGGTGCTGTGGGGAAGGAAAGGAGGTAAGATGGGGGGATGGAGAGGGGGACGAGGGGGAGAGGAAGGAGGGGGCTCAGTCTGGGAAGGCCTCCTGGAGGAGGTGAGCTCTCAGTAGGACCTTGTAAACTCCCCAGCGCTTAGAACAGTGCTTTGCACACAGTAAGCGCTTAATAAATGCCATCATTATTATTATTATTATTATTATTCCAGGGCTGTGGGCAGGCCCTGCCCGGGCCCGACACTCACTTGTTAAGCACTTACTATGTGCAAAGCACTGTTCTAAGCGCAGAGAGGTTACAAGGTGATCAGGTTGTCCCACGGGGTGGGGGGGGCTCACAGTCTTAATCCCCATTTTACAGATGAGGTAACAGGCACAGAGAAGTGAAGTGACTTGCCCAAAGTCACACAGCTGACAGGTGGCGGAGAGAACCTGCCTGGGAGTCAGAAGGTCCTGGGTTCTAATCCCACCACTTGTCTCCTGGGCGATCTTGAGTAAGTCACTTCGCTTCTCTGGGCCTCAGTACCTCATGTATAAAATGGGGATTTAGAGTGAGAGCCCTGTGTGGTACAGTCCCCCTTCTAGACTGTGAGCCCGTTGTTGGGTAGAGACCGTCTCTATATGTTGCCAACTTGTACTTCCCAAGCGCTTAGTACAGTGCTCTGCACACAGTAAGCGCTCGATAAATACGATTGAATGAATGAATGAATGACAGGGGACTGTGTCCAACCTGGGCAACCTGACTACCCTCATAGCTCAGTGGAAAGAGCCCGGGCTTTGGAGTCAGAGGTTAGGGGTTCAAATCCCGGCTCCTCCACTTGTCAGCTGTGTGACTTTGGGCAAGTCACTTCACTTCCCTGTGCTTCAGTTCCCTCATCTGTAAAATGGGGATTAAGACTGTGAGCCCCATGTGGGACAACCTGATCACCTTGTATCTTCCCCAGCGCTTAGAACAGTGCTTTGCACATAGTAAGCGCTTAACAAATACCATCATCATTATTATTATCTGTACCTCTTAAGCACTTTGATAGTCACACCACCCCCAGCACTTAGGTACAAAGCCTTCTACAATTTATTTTAATATCTGTCTCCTCTGGTCTGCAAGTTCCTCATGGGCAAGGATCTTGCCTACCTACTCTATTGTATTGTACTCTCCCAAATGCTTAATACTCATGATAAAAGCTTAATAAATACCACACCACTTTTCCTCATCTCCCACTCCCTTCTGCACCGTCCTGCTTTGCTCCCTTAGCTTCCCCCCTCCCAGTCCCACAGCATTTATGTATATAATCTGCAATTTTATTTAGTTATATTGATGTCTGCCTTCTCCCACCCTGCCCACCAGACTGTCAGCTCATTGTGCGCTGGGAATGTCACTGTTTATTGTTGGATTGTACTTTCCCAAGAGCTTAGTTCAGTGCTCTGCACACAGTAAGCGCTTAATACAACTGAATTAACTAACTAATTAATTAATTAATTGATCAAACCAAGGGCTGCATCATTACAAGAGTGTGGAGTTGCCCTGGCCAGACCTTGGCAGTCAATCGATCATATTTATTGAGCGCCTTATTGTGTGCAGAGCACTGTACTAAGCACCTGGGAGAGTACCTACAGTGTACAGCGTTCTGCACACAGTACATGCTCAATAAATGCGATCAGATGAATGAATAAAACAATAAACAGATGCATTCCCTTCCCACAATGAGCTTACAGTCAAGAGGGGAAGACAGATATTAACGTAAATAAATAAAATTACAGATATGGACATATGTGCTGTGGGGCTGGGAAGTAGGGGGATAAATACGGGGAGCAAGTCAGAGGGGCCAGGATTGCCAGACCAAGAGAAACGCAATGTTTTCTTGCATTTAACAGTATAATAATTGAATTAATTCATTCTATTGTATTTATTGAGCATTTACTGTTTGCAGAGCACTCTACTAAGCGCTTGGGAGAGTATGATACAACAACGCTGCCCATGGCAAGCTCACAATTCATTCATTCAGTCGTATTTATTGAGCACTTACTGTCTGCAGAGCACTGTATTAAGCGCTTGGGAAGTACAAGTTTGCAACATATAGAGACGGTCCCTACCCAACAGTGGGCTCACAGTCTAGAATGGGGAGACAGACAACAAAGCAAAACATATAAACCAAATAGAATATGTACAAGTAAAATAAATAAATAGAGTAATAAATATGTACAAACATATATACAGGTGCTGTGGGGAGGAGGAGGAGGTAAGCCGGGGCGAGGGGGAGAGGAAGGAAGGGGCTCAGTCTGGGAAGGCCTCCTGGAGGAGGTGAGCTCTCAGTAGGGCTTTGAAGGGAGGAAGAGAGCTAGCCTGGCGGATGGGCAGAGGGATTGGGGGCATTCCGGGCCAGGGGGAGGATGTGGGCTGGGGGTTGATGGCGGGACAAGCGAGAACGAGGCCTAACGGTGAGGAGGTGAGCAGTGGCAGAGGAGCGGAGGGTGTGAGCTGGGCTGGAGAAGGAGAGAAGGGAGGTGAGGTAGGAGTGGGCAAGGTGATGGACAGCCTTGAAGTCGAGGGTGAGGAGTTTTTGCCTGATGCGTAGGTTGATTGGTAGTCACTGGAGATTTTTGAGGAGGGGAGTAGCATGCCCAGAGCATTTCTGCACAAAGACGATCCGGGCAGCGGCGTGAAGTATGGATTGAAGTGGGGAGAGACAGGAGGATGGGAGATCGGAGAGGAGGCTGATGCAGTCATCCAGTCGGGATAGGATGAGAGATTGAACGAGTAGGGTAGTGGTTTGGATGGAGAGGAAAGGGCTGATCTTGGCGATGTTGTGGAGGTGAGACCGGCAGGATTTGGTGACACAATCTAGCACAGGCCTGGGGGGTCAGTCTTCAGTTCATTCAATTGTATTTATTAAGCCCTTATTGTGTACAGAGCACCATACTAAGCACTTGGGAAAGTACAATGCAACAATAAACAGCCCACAAAGAGCTCACAGTCTAGAGAGAAATAGCGCTAACACTTTCAATCTCACTTCTCTACCATAGAAATGATCCCTGAAAGTATAGTCTTAGTCAGAAAGACCTGGGTTCTAATCCTACCTTTCTTCCAAAAGAGGGCTTGCTGTTTTAATCCAGGAAGATTGTGCTTGGCTTTACCGTGCTGGTCAGTGATTCATTCCCCTCCCTCCCAGGGATCTCTTCTAGACTGTGATCCCACTGTTGGGTAGGGACTGTCTCTATGTGTTGCCGACTTGTACTTCCCAAGCGCTTGGTACAGTGCTCTGCACTCAATAAATACGATTGATTGATTGATCTCTTCCCCTCTCCCACTCCCCCCATTAGCTTTTTATCTCCCTGCTCTGATGGGGCTGGGGGGCTTAGGGGGAAGGGGCAGAGCTAGGGTGGCATATTCATTCATTCTTCAAATTTCTTAAGCACTTACTGTGTGCAGAGCAATGCACTAAGCAGTTGGGAAAGTATAATAAAGCAATAAAGAGTGACCATCCCTGCCCACAACGAGCTCACAGTCTAGAAGGGGGGAGACAGACATCCATACAAATAAACAGGCATCCGTATAAACAAATAAAATGCCAGTTATACACCTAAGTGCTGTGGGGAGGGGAGAGGGGGAAAGGGCAAAGAGAGCCAGTCAGGGTGATGCAGAAGGGAGTGGGAGCTGAGGAAAAGTGGGGCTTAGTCTGGGAAGGCCTAGTGGCTACAGGAAACCCGCAAGCAGCCCCCCACCAGTCCCACTCCCACGACCCGCAGACTTTTCCAGAGCAGACAGCCAGCAGGGGTCAAAGATCAAAAAATTTCGGTCAGGTCGGGGAACTGGAGCTGTGTCTCCACCCCACTCCCTCCCTTTCATCTGAGACCCCCGAGTCCCCTCCACCGCCCAGCAGGCAGGAACCAGTCTCACTGAGGCTAGTCTTGGGGGATGGGGGAGAGGAGACATTGCAGCAGGGGGGCCCAGCCGTGATTATTCCCCCCCTCATGTTATTTATTATTATTACTGCTACTACTACTAATAACAGTAATCTTCCCTTATTGATGCCCATCACACTCTATCTGCTGCCAAATTGTACTTTCCAAGCACTTAGTAATAATAATGATGGCGTTTATTAAGCGCTTACTATGTGCAAAGCACTGTTCCAAGCACTGGGGAGGTTACAAGGTGACCAGGCTGTCCCCCGGGAGGTTCACAATCTTAATCCCCATTTTACAGATGAGGGAACTGAGGCACAGAGAAGCGAAGTGACTTGCCCAAAGTCACACAGCTGACACGGGCTTGGGAGTCAGAGGTCTCAGCTCCGCAACATTGCCAAGATCTGCCCTTTCCTCTCCATCCAAACCGCTACCCTGCTCGTTCAAGCTCTCATCTTATCCCGTCTGGACTACTGCATCGGCCTTCTCTCTGATCTTCCATCCTCCTGTGTCTCCCCACTTCAATCCGTACTTCACGCTGCTGCGCGGATTGTCTTTGTCCAGAAATGCTCTGGGCATGTTACTCCCCTCTTCAAAAATCTCCGATGGCTACCAATCTGCACATCAGGCAGAAACTCCTCACCCTGGGCTTCAAGGCTGTCCATCCCCTCGTCCCCTCCTACCTCACCTCCCTTCTCTCCTTCTCCAGCCCAGCCCGCACCCTCCGCTCCTCTGCCGCTATTCTCCTCACCGTACCTTGTTCTCGCCTGTCCCGACATCGACCCCCGGCCCACGTCATCCCCCGGGCCTAGAATGCCCTCCCTCCACACATCCACCAAGCTAGCTCTCTTCTTCCCTTCACGGCCCTACTGAGAGCTCGCCTCCTCCAGGAGGCCTTCCCAGACTGAGCCCCTTCCTTCCTCTCCCCCTTGTTCCCCTCTCCATCCCCCCCATCTTACCTCCTTCCCTTCCCCGCAGCACCTGTATATGTTTGTACATATTTATTACTCTATTTATTTATTTATTTATTTTACTTGTACCTATCTATTCTATTTATTTTATTTTGTTAGTATGTTTGGTTTTGTTCTCTGTCTCCCCCTTTTATCAATCAATCAATCGTATTTATTGAGAGCTTACTGTGTGCAGAGCACTGTACTAACGGTAGGGACTGTCTCTATATGTTACCAACTTGTACATCCCAAGCACTTAGTACAGTGCTTTGCACACAGTAAGTGCTCAATAAATACGATTGATTGATTGACCCCGTAGACCAACATGGAGCCGGACAGCTGCTGTTGCAACTGAGCCCCCGGATTTTCGTCCACATCTGTAATGTATTTATTGATATTAATATCTGTCTTCTCCTCTATACTGTGAACTCCTTGTGGGCAGAGAACATATCTATGGATTTGGTCATATAGTACTCTCCCAAGCGCCTAGTACAGTGCTCTGCCCACAGTAGGCGCTCTGTAAGTACAATTGATTGTTTTCATCACCCCCATCATCCCCAACAGCAATGATTGAGCTCTTATTGGGTGCTGAGAACTGAAGTAAGAATAATTATGGTATTTGTGAAGGCCTTACTAAGTGCCAGGCACTGTGCTAAGCACCAAAATGGATGCCTTCTGCACGTGGGAGCTGAACAGCCAGTGGTGATGCTTACATTCACAGACACCGTCCCCCTCTGTCTACATCTATAAGAACGTACCTACTTTTCCCCTGTATAAATCTGTTCTTCAGGTTCAAAATTAATGCTACCGATTCTATAGGACTCTTGCAAGAGCTTAATCCACTGCTCTGCTCACTGATGGAGTGGCTGATTGCCTAGACGGCCATGCAAATAATCTCCCTAAGACCAGTGTGTGTCCAAAAGTCCTCCCAATTTGTGGGTGCATGAATATATTGCTCCTTACTATTCATTCGATTGTATTTATTGAGCACTTACTGTGTACAGAGCACTGTACTAAGCGCCTGGGAAGTACAATTCAGCAACAGAGACAATCCCCGCCCACAATGGGCTTACAGTCTAGAAGGGGGGAGACAGACATCAAAACAAGTAAACAGGCATCGGTAGCACCATTATAAACACATAAATAAACCTTACTACATTGGCCACGCACATGAAACGTCAGAAGGGCTCGCACAACATTATCAATGGCATTTATTGAGCACTCACTATGTGCAGAGCACTTGGGAGAGCACAACACAACAGAGTTGGCAAACACATTCCCTGTCCACAACGAGCAAACGGTCTGGAGGGAGTTTACAGTGTACACACACTCCAAGATCAGTAAGAAGGATTTCCAATCAATGGCATTTACTGAGCACTTTGTGCAAAAGCACCTTAGTAAGCATTTGGGAGAGCACGAAACAATTGATAATCAATCGTACTTATTGAGCGGTTACTGGCTGCAGAGCACTTTACATAGCTCTTGGGAGAATACAAGCATGAAGCAGCCTGGCCTAATGGACAGTGGAAAGAGCACGGACCCAAGAGTCAGAGGATAAGGGTTCTAACCCCTGCTCCGCCACATATCTGCTGTGTGACCTTGGGTGAGTCACTTAACTTCTCTGGGCCTCAGTCACCTCAACTGTAAAACGGAGATTAAGATTATGCTCCCGATGTGCTAGAGGAACTGTGTCTCACCTGATGAAATTGTGAGTACCCGGTTGCATAGAACAGTGGCTGGTACTTCGTAAGTGCTTAACAAATATGACAATCATTGTTATTAGACAATATAAAATGTAATATATAGGAGAAGCAGTGTGGCTCAGTGGAAAGAGCCCGGGCTTTGGAGTCAGAGGTCATGGGTTCAAATCCCGGCTCCACCAATTGTCAGCTGTGTGACTCTGGGCAAGTCACTTCACTTCTCCGGGCCTCAGTTCTCTCATCTGTAAAATGGGGATTAAGACTGTGAGCCCCCCACTGTGGGGCAACCTGATCACCTTGTAACCTCCCCAGCGCTTAGAACAGTGCTTTGCACATAGTAAGTGCTTAATAAATGCCATTATTATTATTATTATTGTTAATATAAAAGAGTTGGTAGGCCCATCCCCTGCCCACAACAAGTTTACAGTCTAGAGGGACTGAAATTGGTAGACACGATCCCTGCCCTCAAGGAGTTTAGTGGCCCAGGAGGACAACCAGCCAGAGGGAGCATCTCAGGTCCAGGGCATCGGTCGTACCAAGCCAAGCGTGGCCTGGCGTTCAGTGGTCCTGGGCTCCGGGTGCCACCCAACCTCTCCACCCCCTCCAGCCCGTCCCGTCCGGAGCAGAGGCCCCCAATCGATCAGCGGGGCAGATTAGATAAGGTAAGAGTTAGGCAGCCCTCACCCCCACCCTCTGACTCCCCAAGTGCAGCCGTTCACCCTCTCACTCTTCCCTCGAGCCGAGAAAGAAAACCCAAACCCTGCTGTCAAGCCCCTTTCCTGTGTCTGATAGCTTTATCACAGTCCCGGCTCCAAAGGTTAAATGTTTTGGATTACAGCATGTACATTATATGGGAGACTTACAATAAATCAACAAGGCAGGTATGTTAAACACAGAAAAATAGCTACAGCTGTTCTCTTACTCATCCTGCTTGTTATTGAACTCAGCCTGGGCCCAGAGGAACATTTTTAGTTGTACTGTCAACAGTTTCAAAACAAAGAAGCAACTATAACTGGCAAACGGAGAACCCAGCTGGGCAGCCCTGGAGGCTCCCAGCGAATATACTTTAATCCTGACACCTGCAAGCTATTTCATCAGGATTTACAATTGAACATGAAGGATGAGGGGTCTCTGGGCCCGGCTCGGAGTGTTTTGATTGCAAATGATGGAGAAAAACTTTGTTATCGGATGTTGTAGCTATTTGAAGTTGGGTGCCCTCTCCCCAAAGGGGGCCGGGCTTCCCTGGTCACCCCCCTCCCCGCTCCAGCCCCTGGTCCAGGCAGGCGACCAGCCTCTGCTCCTCCTGCTGTCCAGGGTAAACAAGCTCGGGGGATTGAGGAACAGTGAGGAACAACTTCCCGGCGGGCATAGAGCTGGGCCGGGGGTCTGGGGGGAGGTGCAGCATGGAACAGGTTGGGGAGAGGGACAGAGAGACAGAGGAGGGAGAGGGAGGGAGACAGAAAGGGGAGGAAGAGAGAGGGGGGAAAGGAGAGAGAGGAGGGGAGGAAGGGAGACAAGAGAGAGGGGAGAAAAGAGAAAGGGGTGGAGAGAGAAGAGGGAGAGGGAGAAAGAGTAAAGAGAGAGAAGGGGAGATAGAGTAAAGAGAGTTGAGGTGAGGAGAGAGAGAAGAGAGGAGGGAAAGAAAGAAGATAAAGGAGGGAAAGAAGAGAGGAGAGAAAGAGAAGAGAGGAGGGAAAGAGAGAGAAGATAAAGGAGGGAAAGAGAGAAGATAAAGGAGGGAAAGAGAGAAGATAAAGGAGGGAAAGAAGAAAGGAAGGAAAGAGAGGATAGAGATGATAAAGGAGGGAAAGAGAGAAGGGAGGAGAGTAAAGAGTTGAGGCGAGGGAGAGGAGAGAGGAAAGAAAAAGAGAGGAGGGAAAGAGAGAGGAGAAGATAAAGGAGGGAAAGAGAAGAGAGGAGAGAGAAAAGAGAGGAGAGAAAGAGAGAGGGGAGAGAGAGAATTGAGGAAGCAGAGAGGCGGGAGAGGGAAGAGAGGAGGGAGAGAGGGAAGAGAGGAGGGAGAGAGAGAAGAGAAGAGGGAGAGAGAGAAGAGAAGAGGGAGAGAGAGAAGAGAAGAGGGAGAGACAGGAGAGGAAGAAGAGATAAAAAAGACGAGAGGAAGGAGAGAGAAGAGAGAGGAGGGAAAGAGAGAAGAGAAGAGGGAAAGAGGAGAGAAGAGAAAGGAGGGAAAGAGAAAGAATTGAGAGGAGTCAGAGAGAAAGAGGGAAAAGAGAAGAGGGAGCAAGAGAGAGAGAGAAAGAGAGAGAGTGCAGATTCCATTTCCCACGCTTCCTTGCTTGTCAAGAGGGAGGCTGGAGAAGGAGGCCAGAGGAGGAGGTGATGAGAGAATCGCTCAGGCCATGAGGGGTCCGTGGGGGTCCGGAGATGTGAGCATCCAGGGGAAATCTCAAACCATCAGTCTTCCTCTCCCCAGGCATCCAGCCCCTTCCCCCACTCCAACAGCCACAATCCTGACCCAAAACCTTTAGGGCTAGTGGTCCTCGTCCGCTGCCCAACCGTAATGAGCAGAGGCCCACTCTTGCTCCCTGGATGTTCCTTGATTGGAGGGGTCAGAAGAGGTCAAAGGTCAGGCAGAGCAGGGCCCCCAGGGGCAGAGGGTATGGATGCCACACTAGACATTCAGGAGGAAGGATGAACGTGGTCCCTGCCCTCACAGACCATCGGGGTCAATCAATCCATCTTATTCATTGAGCACTTACTGTGTGCTCTCTACTAAGCTCTTGGGAGGGTGTAATACAACAGAGTTGGCAGACAAATTCCTTGCCCACAACGAGCTTCCAGTCATGAGCAGGGAAAACCAGGGCTGCACTCCCACATGCCGAGAGCTGAGAGCCATTGTCCCCTCCCATGATGGGTCTGTGGGTTAATAATAATTAGTAATAGTTATAAGATTTGTTAAGCACTTACCATATGCCAGGCACTGTACTAAGCACCGTGTTGATTACAAGCAAACTGGGTTGGACACAGTCCCTGTCCCGCATAGGGCTCACAGTCTTAATCCCCATTTTACAGACGAGGTAACAGGCACAGAGAAGTGAAGTGACTTTTCCAAAGCCACACAGCAGACCCCTAGACCCATGCTCTATCCACTACACCATGCTGCTTTGAATCTCACCCTGAGGGGACAAGGACAGCCCCAGGCCAACTGGGAATTCCTCCTTAATCTGCCAGGCTGGGTGCCCCATATTATCAGTTATTAATAATACAATTGTTTATATTAATGTCTTTCTCTCCCGCCTAGACTGTAAGCTCGTTGGTGGCAGGGAATGTTTCTGTTTACTGTTATATTGCACTCTCCCAAGTGCTTAGTACAGTGCTCTGCTTACAGTAAGTGCTCAATAAATACGATTGACTGAATGAGGCCCTAATAGATAGGGGGAACCGGCAGGAGGAAAGCGTTTCCCCTGACTTGGAAACTGACCTCTAACTCTGGGGTCAGGGGTCAGAGAGCAGCAGGGCACGAGACACACTTGGTAGCCGCTTCCCCAAGAGCTGTGGGATATTTTCGAGGGGCAACGGCTGAGCTGGGCCAGCCCAGAAACACCCCATGGAGAGGAACATGGTAATAATGATCAGAATTGGAAAGAGCACGGGCTTTGGAGACAGAGGTCATGGGTTCGAATCCCAACTCCGCCACATGTCTGCTGTGTGATCTTGGGCAAGTCACAACTTCTCTGGGCCTCAGTTACCTCATCTGTAAAATGGGGTTTAAGACTGTGAGCCCCAAGTGGGACAACCTAATCACCCTGTATCCTCCCCAGTGCTTAGAACAGTGCTTTGCACATAGTAAGTGCTTAACAAATGCCAATTATTATTATTATTATTATTATTTGTTAAGTGCTACCTATGCCAGGCACTGTTCTAAGCTCTAGAATAGATACAAGGTAGTTGGGTTGGACACAGTCCCTGTCCCAAAGAGGGCTCACCATCTTAATTCCCATTTTACAGATGAGGTAACTGAGGCACAGAGAAGTTAAGTGACTTGTCCAAGGTCATGCAGCAGACTAGTGGCAGAGTCGGGATTAGAACCCAGGTCCTTCGGACTCCCAAGCCCGGGCTCTAGCCACTAGGTCATGCCATTTCCCTGGGCAAGAGGCCAAGGGGAGGGGACTTGGACCAGAACCTTGTCCACAGTGAAACAGGGAACCTTTCTTCCAGAGACACCCTAGCCCAGGCAGCTGAGCAAATGTCCAAGTGATGAGAGGGAAGCAGCATGGCCTAATGGAAAAAGCACAGGCTTGGGAGTCAGAGGACCTGGGTTCGAATTCCAGCTCCACCGCTTGTCTGTTGTGTGAAGTTGAGCAGGTTACTTCACTTCTCTGTTCTTCAGTTCCCTCATCTGTAAAGTGGGGATTAAGCGTGTGAGCCCCATGCAGGACATAATAATAATAATAATGACATTTATTAAGTGCTTACTGTGTGCAAAGCACTGTTCTAAGTGCTGGGGAGGGTACAAAGTGATCAGGTTGTCCCACGGGGGGCTCACAGTCTTAATCCCCATTTTACAGATGAGGGAACTGAGGCACAGAGAAGTTAAGTGACTTGCCCAAAGTCACACAGCGGACAGTTGGCAGAGTCCGGATTTGAACCCATGACCTCTGACTCAAAAGCCCGGGCTCTTTCCACTGAGCCATGCTGCTTCAACTGCAGAGACTGTGTCCTACCTGATTAACTTGTATCTAGCCCAATGTCTGGTACATAGTAAGATCGCAGACATTGCCATTTAAAAAAAAGAAAAAAGAGCCCAGCCCCAACAATGACCTCATGACATCAGATAATAATAATAATAATAATGGCATTTATTAAGCACTTACTATGCGCAAAGCACTGTTTTAAGTGCTGGGGAGGTTACAAGGTGATCAGGTTGCCCCACGTGGGGCTCACAGTCTTAATCCCCATTTTACAGATGAGGGAACTGAGGCCCAGAGAAGTTAAGTGACTTGCCCAAAGTCACACAGCGGACAGTTGGCGGAGACCGGATTTGAACCTATGACCTCTGACTCCACAGCCTGGGCTCTTTCCACTGAGTCACGCTGCTTCTCTGAAATGAAAGATACCTTCCATTCATTCATTTCATTCAACTGTATTTATTGAGCGCTCAGTACAGTGCTTGGAAAGTACAATTCAGCAACCAATAGAGACAATCAGCCTGAGCCCCCTCCCCCAGCCCTCTGAGCCTGGCAGACAAGTCCTTATACTCTCCCCTCCAATTACCCCAAAACCTTGGAACCCCTGGTCATCCAACCTAGAGTGACCATTCATCCCATTTTGTACTGGACAGGCTGGTTCCCAGCTGTTCCATCACCTGTTCAGTGCATGTATGTGTGCATGTGTGTGTCACACACATGCAGGCACATGTGTGCGTGTGCATTTGTGGCAGGAGTGTCAGAGCCAGGCTGGTGTCCGGTATTAATAATGATAATAATTATGGTATTTGTTGAGTCGGTGTCCAGTAAAAATAATGATAATAATAATTATGGTATTGTTATCAAGCGCTTAGTACAGTGCTCTACACACAGTAAATGCTCAATAAATACGACTGAATGAATGGTATTTAAGTACTTACTATGTGCCAGGCACTGCACTAAGGTGGTTACAAGCAAATCGGGTCGGACACAATCCCTGTCCCACACGGGGCTCCCAGCCTTCATCCCTACTTTACAGATGAGGGATCTGAGGCCCAGAGAAGTGAAACGGCTTGCCCAAGCGCCACAGAGCAGACGAGTGGCTGAGCCGGGATTAGAACCCATGGCCCTACGCCGTGCTGCTCCTCAATATGCTTGACGGCAGCGAGTGGCCACCCTCTTTCTGTCCTGGCTAGCTTTTCTGTTGGAAACCCCTTACCCCCACCACCCCGGACTCTCTTCATGTGTTTTCTCCCCCACTTTCTGGCAGCGTTGAGTCCTGGGCCCTTCCTCTGACACCTCTCTAAATCCGGGCCTCCAGCCGCCTCTCACCCAGTCGATCACATCCTCTCTCCCGTGTCCGGCACCAGCTCCAGACATCAGCACCTGATCCATCACGCCTCCCCGGGACCCTGCGGCCTGCCTCGTTGGGGAGCGTGGGGGGCGGAAGCTGGAAGGGAGGAAGGGGGGATGCTCTTAGGGACCTGGATGTCCTGAGAAGCAGCGTGGCTCAGTGGAAAGAGCCCCGGTTTAGGAGTCAGAGGTTGTGGGTTCTAATCCCAGTTCTGCCACTTGTCAGCTGTGTGACTTTGGGCAAGTCACTTAACTTCTCTGTGCCTCAGTTACCTCATCTGTAAAATGGGGATCAAGACTGTGAGCCCCATGTGGGACAACCTGATGACCTTGTATCTACCCCAGCGCTTAGAATGGTGCTTGGCACATAGTAAGTGCTTAACAAAAACCATTATTATTATTGTTACCTCCCCTCTGGGCTTCACCCCCACAGCTCCTGGTTTGCAGGTCTCTCCTGAGTCCCCAACTTCCAAACTTTCCTTCCCCCCGACTTCCGACTCCGGGCTCTTTCTGGTTCCCTACGGCTTGGGCTGCGGCCAGAGGACCCCACAGAGGGAAAGGAAATCTGGTCTGTTTTGGCCGCACCCCCGGCAGGATGGCTCTCCAGGCCTGTTCGCCCCTCGGCTCCCGGCTCCGAGGACCAATGGGACCTGGCCTTTATTCCAAGCTCCCAGGGATGGAGGCATCTTTGCCATCAATAGCAGCAATTTGTCCTCTCCTGGGCACTTAGTATATTATTCCACACACAGTAAACACTCAATAAATACAATTGATTGACTGATTGAACCCTCCCTTGGTGGACGGGGGCTGGGCCGACCCCCTGGCAAAGTTTTGGGTCAGGTACGCTTATGAATTCCAGTTCCTCTGAGCCTGACCCTAATTGGGCCTCCCAAGGTCAAGGAGGAGCAGTGTGGCCTAGTGGCTAGAGCCCCAGCCTGGGAGCCCGAAGGACCTGAGCTCTAATCCCAGCTCTCCCACTTGTCTGCTGTATGACTTCGGACAAATCACTTCACTTCTCTGTGCCTCGGTTACCTCATCTAGAAAATGGGGATTAACACTGTGAGCCCCACGTGGGACAGGAATTGATTAAGCTGTATCTACCCCAGGGCATTGTACAGTGCCTGGAGCCTAGTAAGTGCTTAATAAATAAGATTTAAAAAAAAAAAGGAGGAGGAGGAATTGCCTCTTTCACCGGTGGCCCTGTTGTGCTCTCCCCTCACAGGGAGTTAACCAACCCAACAAACAGTTTTGTGGGGACGTTGGAGATGGGTGTCAAGACCTGGTCACTGGTCACTACCAGGAGAGGAAAAAACACAGCAGGGAGGTGGGGTATCCATGCCTCTCTCCCTAGTAATGGGGCATTTATTAAGTGCTCACACTGTGCTAAGTGCTGGATAGATAGGAGGTTATCAGATGGGGCCCAGCCCCTGCCCCACCCAGGGTTCACACTTTTTCAGAATCCAGGTCCCCTGACTCTCAAACCATGCTGCTTCTCAGATTGATTTATCCACTTATGTTATCATTTATGTGTCCCCATCAATCAATCAATCATATTTATTGCACGCTTACTGGGTGCAGAGCACTGTGCTAAGTGCTTGGGAGAGTACGGTAGACAATAAACAGACACATTCCCTGCCCACAATGAGCTTATAGTCTAGAAGGGTGTTATGATGTGACATGTGCACCTGGAATTCTCGAGTGCCTAAATACACACACACACACACACACACACACACACACACACACACACACACACACACAGAGTTGAGCCTTCCCCCCCTTGCCCTTCATTGCCTGGCCCCTGACTCCAGGTTGAAAGAATCACTCCCTGCATTCCCAGTGGAGCAGTGGACTGGAGTTCTCCAATCAATTAATCATATTTATCGGGCGCTTACTGGGTGCAGAGCATTCATTCATTCAATCATTCACTTGTATTTATTGAGCGCTTACTGCGTGAAAAGCACCGGACTAAGCGCTTGGGAAGTACAGATTGGCAACATATAGAGATGGTCCCTACCCAACAACGGGCTCACAGTATAGAATGGGGAGACGGACAACAAAACAAAGCATGCGGATAGGTGTCAAGTCATCAGAACAAATAGAATTAAAGCTAAATGCACATCATCAACAAAATAAATAGAATAGTAAAGATGGACAAGTAAAATAGAGTAATAAATCTGTGCAAACATATATACAGGTGCTGTGGGGAGGGGAAGGAGGTAGGGCAGGGGGGATGGGGAGGAGGAGAGGAAAAAGGGGGCTCAGTCTGGGAAGGCCTCTTGGAGGAGATGAGCTTTCAGTAGGGCTTTGAAGGGAGGAAGAGAGCTAGCTTGGCGGATGTGTGGAGGGAGGGTATTCCAGGCCCAGGGGGGATGTGGGCTGGGGGTCGACAGTGGGACAGGCGAGAACGAGGTACAGTGAGGAGGTCAGTGGTGGCGGAGGGTGCGGGCTGGGCTGGAGAAGGAGAGAAGGGAGGTGAGGTAGGAGGGGTGAGGGGATGGACAGCCTTGAAGCTGAGAGTGAGGAGTTTTTGCTTGATGCGTAGGTTGACAGGCAGCCACCGGAGATTTTTGATGAGGGGAGTAACATGCCCACTATAAGAGCACTGTACTAAGCGCTTGGGAGAGCACAGAATAACAGAGTTGGTAGTCATGTTTCCTGCCCACAAAGAATTTACAGTCTAGAGGGTCTCTCTCCAGGCAGAAAGCAGACTCTGGCTGGGGTTTGGAGAGTGCAGAATCCTTCTCACCCCCAGCACTGAGTCCACAGATTCAGATACCCCCCAACAGGCCTGCCTCAGAGCAGACCCCCCTCTGCACCCTGCTTCCGGCCTCCACTGGACAGGGAGGGGAAATGGAGCAGCTTTCCCCAGCCAGGGGGGCAGAAAAGGAAGGCTCGAAAGTGTGTTTTTGTGCTGAATCGGATCTCTGGCTAGGTAAGCAAGGAAAGAAATTCATATAAAAGAAAATTACATAGCCAGAAGAGGTTTATGATGTTCTGTTTGTTATTTAAAGGTTAAAAAAATTCTCCCCCCCGAAACTCTGGCTAATAACTATTAAAAACCGCGCCATTAAAACCTGGTTCCATGTGTCCCAATCAATTCCCTAAATCCAGCCAAGCGCCCCAAATCGGGAAGGGGTCTCCCCTAGGTTGGGAGGGTCCCCTGCCTCATTAGCAGACTGTCACAACTCAGGTGTCCAGCTTGGGGGTGCAGAGCTCAGCAATGGTCATCTCGTGGTTGACCCCTGCCCTATCCGCGACCCGGCACTCACGGCCTCTCGAATGGCTGACAAAACCGTAAAGCTCCTGGAGAGAGGAAATACAGTTCCCGCAGTAAATTCTGGGGCCTTGGGTACCAATCCAGGCACCGAGTTAATTGGTTGTGGGGGCTTTCAGGGATTTGGAGGTCAAGCAGGAAGGTGGACTGGGCCAAAAGTGCTTCTTCCCTCTTGGCCTCACCCTCCATCCCCTGGGTCTCTCGTTACAGATCATTTTAACAACAATATTGATAATGGTTTTTGTTAGGTGCTTACCATGTACCAGGCACTGTAATAAGCACTGGGGTGGATTCAAGTAAATCGAGTTAATAATAATAATAATGATAGTATTTGTTAAGCGCTTCCTATGTGCCAAGCGCTGTTCTAAGCACTGGGGTAGATACAAGGTGATCAGGTTGCCCCACGTGGGGCTCACAGTCTCAATCCCCATTTTACAGATGAGGTAACTAAGGCACAGAGAAGTGAAGTGACTTGCCCAAAGTCACACAGCTGACAAGTGGCAGAGCCAGGATTAGAACCCACAACCTTTGACTCCCAAGCCCATGCTCTCTCCACTAAGCCACGCTGCTTCTCCCTGTCCCATGCGGGGCTGGCAGTCTTAATCCCCATTTTACAGATGAGGTAACTGAGGCACAGAGAAGTGAAGTGACTTGCTCAGGTTCACAGAGCAGGCAAGTGGTGGAGCTGGGATTAGAACCCATGACCTTCTAACTCCCAGGCTCTATCCACTACACCAATGCTTAGAACAGTGCTTTGAACATAGTAGGCGCTTAACAAATGCCATCATTATTATTATTATTACTGGGGGCGCAGCATTATACTGGGCACCTACGGGGGGAAGAGCCCTAACTGGACACTTGAGAAGCTGCATGGCCTATGGAAAGAGCACAGACCTGGGTTCTAATCCTGATCCTGTCACTTGTCTGCTGGCTGACCTTAAGCAAGTCACTTCTCTGTGCTTCAGTTACTTTATCTGTAAAATGGGGTCTAAGACTGAGCCCCATATGGGACCATAGAGTCTGTCCAACCTGATAAACTTGTTTCTACCCCATCACTTAGTGCAGTGCCTGGAATATAGTAAGTGCTTAGAAAATACCTTAAAAAAAACCCTACCAGACATCTCCTGGGACCAAAGCATTATCCTGGGTGCCTATTGGGACCAGAGCATTTTACTAATATTGCTAATACAACATAGCCTAAAGAGGAAATATTAGTAATAGACGTGAATTAATAGCAATGTAAAAAAAAAAAAAAGATATCTCCAAGAGTTCTAAGGTTCTTGATGGTAGGAGGGAGTCATTCAGGAAGATAAGAGGTGAATCAAGGAAGGCTCTCTGAAAGAGGTGATCTTTAGGGGGTCTTGGAGGGAGAGGAGGGGCCTGCTGGAAGGGAGAAAGGCATGTTTAGTGGGTCTGATGAGAGCTGAAAGTGAGGAATAGGAGTAGAATTTGTTGCTGAATTGTACTTTCTAAGTGCTTAGTACAGTCCTCTGCACACAATAAGTGCTCAATACATTCGATTGAATGAATGAATGAATGAACCTGATTCTCTCGTCTCTATCCCAGGGCCAGTGCCTGGCACAAAGTAAGCGTTTGGCAGATATTCATAAAAAAAAAAAAAAGGAGGCAGGGTGAGCTGAAGAAGTGAGGAGAAGGAGGTGGGGTGATGGGGAGAAGGGAGGAAGCTGAAGAAGGCTGCATGGAGGATAACTGTTGCGGGGTGGTAAGACCCGTCAGCTCCGATGTCTCCCCAGCAGCTATCCGCCCTGTGGTCTCCAGGGTGATTTTTCAGGACCAATGACCATTCAGAGACAGGCTTCAATTCCCAAAGCCCTGATTGCTCAGATTTGTCATAATACAATCATCATCATCATAACTGTGGTATTTCTTACATGCTTACTATGCGTCAAGCACTGTACTATGCACTGGGGAAATTACAAGATAGTCAGGTCGAACAAAGTCCTTGTCCCATACTGGGCTCACAATCTTAGAGGTAGAAATGGTACTGAATCCCAATTTTACAGGTAGGGAAACTGAGGCCCGGAAGCTAGGTGACTTGCCCAAGATCACACAGCAGGCAAGAGGCAGAGCTGGGAGTAGAACCCAGGTCTTCTGACTCCCAGCCCATGCTCTTTCCAATAGGGAAAGAAATAGGAGGGAAAAGGTGGCTCTTTACTCCTCATTTATCTATTATTAATGGTATTTATTAAACTCTTAGTCAGTGCCAGCATTGTGTCTCTCCCCAGCTATACCATGAGCTCCTTCATGACAGGGATCACATCTTCTAACTCTGATGAACTCTCCTGAGGGCTTAGTACAGTGCTCTACATACTGTACTGAGAAGCAGCGTGGCTTAGTGGAAAGAGCACGGGCTTGGGAGCCAGAGGTCATGGGTTCTAATCCCGGCTCCACCACTTGTCAGCTGTGTGACTTTGGGCAAGTCACTTAACTTCTCTGTGCCTCAGTTACCTCATCTGTAAAATGGAGATTAAGACTGTCAGCCCTACATCGGACAACCTGATCACCTTGTATCCCCCCAGCGCTTAGAACAGTGCTTCACACATAGTGCTTAACACATGCCATCATCATCATCACACACAGTAGATGCTCAATAAACACCACTGATTGTGCTGAACACCAGGACAGATGAGAGAATCAGATCACGTGCAACCTTTGCCCTGCTGGGGGTCACATTCAGAGATGTTTCACCCCCCATTTTACAGATGATAATAATAATAACAATAATAATAGTCTTTGTTAAGGGCTTATTAGTTGTTGGCCCCTTTATAAAGTGCTGCTGTAGATACAAGATAATTGGGTTGGACACAGTCCCTGCCCCACACAGTTCTCACAGTCTTAATTTCCATTTTATGGATAATAATAATGATAACATTTGTTAAATGCTTATTATGTGCAAAACACTGTTCTAAGCGCTGGGGAGGTTACAAGGTGATGAGGTTGTCCCACGGGGGGCTCACAGTCTTAATCCCCATTTTACAGATGAGAGAACTGAGGCCCAGAGAAGTTAAGTGACTTGCCCAAAGTCACACAGCTAAGTGGTGGAGCTGGGATTTGAACCCATGACCTCTGACTCCAAAGCCTGTGTTCTTTCCACTGAGCCACGCTGCTTCTCAGGGGATTGGAAATGCGGGAATCAGGGAATGAGGGAATTGAGGCACAGAGAAGTGAAGTGACTCGCCCACGGTCACACAGGAGACAAGTGGCGGAGCAGGCAATAGAACCCAGCTCCTCTGACATCCAGGCCCACGCTCTTTCCACTAGGCCAAGCTGCTTCTCATAAATTCCTCCTACAGATGAGGAAATTAAGACCCAGAGAGGTTAATGTCTAACCCAAGGGCACCCAGCAGGCCAGTGGCAGTGCTGGGCTGAGAACCCAGGTCGCCTAATGTCCAGTCAGGGCTCTCTCCTCCAGGCCTCATGCGGGCTGTGAGCTCCTTGAAGGCAGGAAATGTGTCTGTTGTTGTGTTGTACTCTCCTAAGCGCTTAGTACAGTGCTTTGCACACGGTAAATGCTCAATAAATACAAGTGAATGAACGGATGGTTCCACCACCTAACCCCACTGCCCGTACCCCCCATGACCTGTATATATGTTTGTTCATATTTATTACTCTATTTATTTATTTATTTTACTTGTACATATCTATTCTATTTATTTTATTTTGTTAATATGTTTGGTTTTGTTCTCTGTCTCCCCCTTTTAGACTGTGAGCCCACTGTTGGGTAGGGACTGTCTCTATATGTTGCCAATTTGTACTTCCCAAGCGCTTAGTACAGTGCTCTGCACATAGTAAGTGCTCAATAAATACGATTGATGATGATGACCCAACTTCCCCCTCTGTCACCCCTTAACCACACAGCCCCCCAACTCCACACTCCTCTCCACTGCCCTGTGACTCCCTCATTGAGCCCCTCACTCCCTTCTCCAACACCCCGTTATCCCCACCCCCATTGTGCGATTCCTTGGACACCAGAGTCGGACAGCTACATTCCTGCGCGTCCTTTACACTTCAGTCTTTATGGCGGAGGTCGACAGGGCTTGAAAGCCGGGAGGGAATTTGGCTGCCACCTCTCAGGGCATGGACTTGCAGAAGGGCACCGCTCCACGAAGGAGGAGGTAGAACTGAGAGCACCACATGAAGACCCTCCTCCCTCCCCCAGATGGTCAAGGGGGTCCTTTCCACAAGGGCATGGCACAATGGTCAGATGGAAAGGGTCTGAGCAAACTATTTATTAAGCGCTATGTACCAAGCACTGTGCTAAACACAGAAGGAGAGCAAAAGCAGTGCGGTCTAGTGGATAGAGCCCGAGCCTGGGAGTTAGAGAGACCCGGGTTCTAATCCCGGCTCTGCCGCTTGTCTGCTGAGTGATCATGGGCAAGTCGCTTCACTTCTCCGGGCCTCAGTGACCTCATCTGTAAGATTGTGAGCCCAGTGTCGAACAGGAACTTTGTCCAACCCCAATCATCTTGTATCTACTTCAGCACTTAGTACATAGTAAGTGCTCAACAAATAATAGAATTATTATTGGGAATAATGGCATGGCATAGGGGATAGAGCACTGACCTGGGACAGAGCATTATGAATTCTAATCCCGGATCCACCACTTGTCTGCTATAGGGTCTTGGGCTAGTTATTTCACTTCTCTTTACCTCAGTAACCTCATCTGTAAAATGGGGATTAAGACCATAAGCCTCAAGAGGGACAGGGACTGTGTCCAACCTGATTTCCTTGTATCCACCCCAGTGCTTAGTACAGTGCTTGGCGCATAGTAAGCGCTTAACAAATACCACAATTATTATTATTAGACTGTGAGCCCACTGTTGGGTAGGGACTGTCTCTATATGTTGCCAACTTGTACTTCCCAAGAGCTTAGTACAGTGCTCTGCACACAGTAAGCGCTCAATAAATATGATTGATTGATTGATTATTATTACTACATTAAATAATCAGGTTGAACACAGTCCTTAGTACAGTGCTCTGTGTGATAGATGAGACTGAAGTAGAAGGAGTAGAGTGGCATTAGTGAAGTGTGCAGGCTGCTTTGTAGTGAGAGAGCGGGAAGTGAGATAGGAAGGGGCAAGGGGATTGAGAGCTGGAATTTGGTTCCCAAGCACTGGGGGGGGGGGGGGGGCACCTCTTTCTGCCCCTTCCCGTGGGGTCCCAGTTGGTCACTGGGGCTAGCCGGTGTCCTGACCCTCACTAGCCTCCGCAAATGTCCCAGGATCTCAGCCCCACAGCCCACTCTGCCCTGTTAGCCCCTCCAACCCCTCCCCACGCTGAAGTGGGGGGAACAAACAGTCCCTTGGGATCCTTTATGGTAGCCAAGAGGACACCAGGTCTGGCATCGGTGAGCCCCAGCAGCTGCCACGGACTCGAGGAAATCAGCCTGCGCTTCCCTTTGGCTAGAAATATCCTCTGTGTCCAACCAACTGGACAGATGGGGCTTGGTGGTCCTCTATAATTGGGTGGGACTGCAGAGTTTCAAGGCACTGTTGTCACTCTTTGGAGCATGCGAGTGCAGATGCTCTCCTGAGGGCATACATAGCCTTGGGTAGGAGAACCATGGAATATTCTCCCGCCATTTCCCCAAGCCAAATCCAAGGGAAATGAGGCTTGGCTGGGATCCTGGGCTTGAGACATTTGGATTTACGATTATTAATATTGTGTTAAAGGATCATTATTCTCTCCATTTCCACTGCTCAGATTAATCCGGCCTTTATGGGCCTCCTCCAAGAACGCGGCACTAATTATTAGCGGCCCGACGGTCTGCCCCGGTTCTCACGGACACGGCCCTGCCCTTCCCTAATGCTCCAGGGGCCTGTTTCAACCCTGGGCTGCTTCCCGTTACACAGCACTCTGCACAATGCTCTGCCCGCAGCACGAGGCAGGGGACAGGAGGAAGGCAGCAACAAGGGATATCCTGCACTAGGTCATTGGGTCTAATCACTCAGAAAATCAGTGGTATTTATTGAGCGCTTCCTAGGTGCAGAGCACTGTGCATAGTGCTTGGGAGAGTACAACAGAATGTGTTCCCTGCCCACAACGAGCTTGCAGTCTAGAGGGGTCTGATCTCCCATCCTCCTTTCTCTCCCCACTTCAGACTATACTGCCTGGATCATCTTTGTGCAGAAATACTATGGGCCCCTCCTCAAAAATCTCCAATGGCTGCATGTCAACCTACGCATCAAGCAAAAAACTCCTCACTCTCGGCTTCAAGGCTGTCCATCACTTCGCCCCCTCCCACCTCACCTCCCTTCTCTCCTTCTACAGCCCAGCCTGCATCCTTCACTCCTCTGCCACCGCTAACCTCCTCACTGTACCTTGTTCTCGCCTGTCCACTGTCGACCCCCAGCCCACGTCCTCCCCCAGCCTGGAATGCCCTCCCTTCACACATCTGTCAAGCTCGCTCTCTTCCTCCCTTCAAGGCCCTACTGAGAGCTCACCTCCTCCAGGAGGCCTTCCCAGACTGAGCCCCCTCCTTCCTCTCCCCCTCATCCCCCTCTCCATCCCCCCGTCTTACCTCCTTCCCTTCCCCACAGCACCTGTATATATGTATATATGTTTGCATATATTTATTACACTATTTATTTAACTTGTACATATCTGTTCTATTTATTTTATTTTGTTAATATGTTTGGTTTTTGTTCTCTGTCTCCCCCTTCTAGACTGTGAGCCCACTGTTGGGTAGGGACTGTCTCTATATGTTGCCAACTTGTACTTCCCAAGCGCTTAGTACAGTGCTCTGCACACAGTAAGCGCTCAATAAATACGACTGACTGATTGATTCAAAACCCTACTGAGAGCTCACTTCCTCCAGGAGGCCTTCCCAGACTGAGCCCCCTTTTTCCTCTCCTCCTCCCTATCCCCCCGCCCTAGCTCCTTCCCCTCCCCACAGCACCTGTATATATGTTTGTACAGATTTATTACTCTATTTATTTTACTTATACATATTTACTATTCTATTTATTTTGTTAATGATGTGCATCTAGCTTTATCTCTATTTATTCTGATGACTTGACACCAGTCCACATGTTCTGTTTTGTTGTCTGTCTTCCCCTTCTAGTCTGTGAGCCCGTTGTTGGGTAGGGACCGTCTCTATATGTTGCCAACTTGGACTTCCCAAGCACTTAGTCCTGTGCTCTGCACACAGTAAGCACTCAATAAATACGATTGAATGAATGAATGAATAGTGCTCTGCACATAGTTAAGCACTCAAATACCACCGATGATGGTCAGGAGGAGAAGGCCTCCAACTGGCCAGCGGACAACTTGTAGAAGAATAGAAGCGCAGATACCGAGATAAAGCAGGAAAACTATGGGCAGCGATTAGCCTGTGGGCTCAAGTTGCGGGGTTCCCTCTGAAGCTGCTGGAAGCCCGCAGATCTCCACCCATTTAGAAATCAGACAGCAGCACTTTTGCCCACAGTCAGGCGATTCTGTACTATAAGCCCATGGTGGGCTTATATCCACTAACTCTGTCGTATTGTAACTCTACCAAGCACTTAGTACAGTGCTCTGAACCGAGCAGCCGGACAATAAATCTGATTAAGATGGAAAACAAGCATTTTCCTCCAATGAGAACCGCATTTCAGAAGGTGATCAAACCCCTTCTAGATGTGAACCTGGGAAAAGTGTCAGGGCTTCCGCTGACCAGCTGGATGTAGCTTTTCGATGGCAGCCAGCGAATTGGATGTTTTAGCACTTGATAATCACCTCATCCTCAGTCCCACAGCACCTATATTCCTATCCAAGGACTGTAAGCTCCTACTTGTGGGCAGAGAATGCATCTTTCAACTTTGTTATATTCTACCAAGCACTTAGTACAGCGCTCTGCACATAGCCAATCATCAGTCACATTTATTGAGCACTTACTGTGTTCAGAGCACTGTACTATGCGCTGGGGTGAGTAAATACATTAATAAACAGACACATTCCCTGTCCACAATGAGCTTACAGTCTAGCGTGAGAGTGTTCGGAAAATATCATTAATTGATCAGGAGGTGATAGAAACCCATGTTGGCAATCATTATTATACTACTGTATTCGAGAAGCAGTTACTATGAGACAAGCACTGTGTGCCAAGTGAAGAATTATGGTACTTTTAAGTGCTTACTATGTGCATTGCCCAAGTGGTGGAGTCGGAATTAGAAGCCAGGTCCTTCTGACTCCTAGGCCTGTGCTCTATCCGCTAAGCCATGCTGCTTCTCCAAACGGTTCCTTTCACCTTTACCTGTGCTGGTCCCAGTGACTTCGATTTGCTCTGCCCCCCTCCCCTCCCCACCAGCCCCAGCCAGGGCCCACCCCCTTGCTGCCCATCACCAGTCTCCCCAAGCCACCCCTGCCTCTCTCTCAGGGGTGTGAGGGACGAGGACACTGGGGATGGGCCGGGTGGAGGCCCTACAGGTCTCCTCCCTCCCCCAGTCTCCAGTCACCTCGAATTCTCTGCAAAGCCCAAATCGTTTTGCACGTTTTTCCTTCCAAGTTCCAAAATGGGAAAGTGGAGGGACGGCTAATCTAGTGCAGCTGGTGTTCCTCGCCGTTGGAGCGCTCATTTTCGGCATCATCTCTCCCCCACAGTCTTCTCCACTCCCGTCTGCCCTGGGCCTTCCCCTCCCCACGCACACCACCTCCAAAGGGTTTCTCTATGCCACCCTCCTGCATCCCACCTCTGAAGGACCCCCAAATATCCTCTCTACCACCCTCCTCAGAAGTAGGGTGAGAGGCTCAGGGCCCCCACTCCTAAGTTTCCACACATACCCCTGGACTCAGGCTCTCTCCCCCAACCCCTCACTGGGTGCTTTCGGAGGCTTTCTTGCTGCCCCAGACCTTGGATTATGAAGGAGCAGCCAGGCCTGCTCCCATCTACCTAATAATCATTCATTCAATTGTATTTATTTAGCGCTTACTGTGTGCAGAGCACTGTACTAAGCTCTTGGGAAGGACAAGTCGGCAACATATAATAATAGTGGTATTTGTTAAGTGCTTACTATGTGCCAGACACTGTTCTAAGCACTGGGGTAGATCCAAGATAATCAGGTTGGTTACAGTCCCTTGTCCCAAATGGGGCTCACAGTCTTAATCCCCATTTTACATGAGGAAACTAAGGCACAGAGAAGTTAAGTGACTGGCCCAAGGTCACACAGTAGACAAGTGGCAGAGCCACAATTAGAACCCAGATCCTTCTGACTCCCAAGCCTATGCTCTATCCACTAGGCCACTTACCTCTCCATGAGAGTCAGGGAAATGGGAGATTTCATGCTGACACCCTCCCACCCGCACTCACCCCAGGCAAGGGATCAACTTTCTACCCCTCTCCCTCTACTCTTCTGTCTCTGAGCCTAGGCTCATATCATCCCTCCTCAAACCATCATCTTTAAGGGAATTTATTGAGCGCCCATTGAGTGTGAAGCCCTGTACTTAGCGACTGAGTGAAGTAAGCCACGTGACCACTTGGCTTTCTGGAAGTTTATACTCTAATGAGGTGGACAGACAGAAACTGTGACAAACGGGGGGGAAGAGGAGGAGCTACAAAGCTAGAACTGGACATCAGATCATACAAATGTTTCAGGATGAAATCACTGAATAAATGACTACACATATACTTTTTTTTAATGGTGTTGTTTAAGCACTTAGAATATGCCAGGCACTGTATTAAGTGCTGTGGAGACTGTGAGCCCCACGTGGGACAGGGACTGTGTCCAACCCGATTTGCTGGTATTCACCTCAGCTCAGCACCTGGCACATAGTAAGCGCTTAACAAATGCCATCACCATTATTATTACAAGCTAATCAGGATGGACACGGTCCATTTCCCACACGGAGCGCACAGTACTAAACCCTATTTTACAGCTGAATTAACAGACACAGAGAAGTTAGGTGACTTACCCAAGGCCACACGGCAGACAAGTGGCAGAACCGGAATTAGAACCCAAGCCCTTTTGACTCCCAGGCGCGTGCAGAGCACTGTAATAATAACAATAGCGTTTATTAAGCGCTAACTGTGTGCAAAGCACTGTTCTAAGCGCTGGGGAGGTTACAAGGTGATCAGGTTGTCCCACGGGAGGCTCACACTTGGGAGAGTACAATGCAACAGAGCTGATAGACACATTCCCTGCTCACAGTGAGTTTCCAGTCTAGAGGGGGAGGCGGACATGAATATAAATAAATTAATTATGGATGGAGCATAAGTGCTGTGGGGCTGAGGGTGGGGTGAATTTCAAGTGCTTAAAGGAAACAGATCTATGAACAAATCCAAGTACACAGACAACGCAGAAGGGAGAGGGAGTGCGGGAAAAGAGGGCTTAGTCAGGGAAGACCTTTGACATTTGTTTTGTGAGTGTCATGTACTAAAGGTCAGTGTTTCCTCCCACAGCTGACAATCAAAGTCATGAAAATAGGAATGTTTCTTCAGCCTGTGGAACCACCCTGAACAAGTCTCCCGGATTCTTAAAGGTTCATCCCAAAAGGGGGGAAAAAAAGGGGGGGGGAGGTTTTCCAATTCTAGAGCTCACATCCCAGACGACTTGGAACAGGACAAACATCTGGGAGTTTTCACTGAGAAAACTGGGTATGCACTGAGTAGAAGGAAATTTGAATGTGGGTCCCTGCCATTAGTCTAGCAGTGGGATACAGAGATGGGCTCCTTCTCTCCAAACTCTGATCCCGCTCCTGGCACGTAGAACGTAAAGCATGCTGGGAATGTCCCATTTCCCCTTCCCAGATGCCCTGAGAAGATGCTTATCCCCAGCTTCTCCCACAACTTCCCAACTAAGACTCTTTCTGTCCTCTTGGCCAAGAAAATGTTGCTGAAACCCTGAGAATTTTTCTATCCCTGCAACTCTGGGGTTCAGTCAGGGATTTAGACAGACTTAAGCAATTATTTTGCAAAACAAACAGAAACCGATTTCTCCTCCGAAGATGCTGAGTTAGCTCTTCCCCGGATGTGAAATGCTGGGGCTGTTGATGGGGAAACCGGGGGTCTGGGCCAAAGGGTGAGGTATTCACCAAGCCCAGAACCCCAGGGTCACTGTGGGAACATGGAAGCTTAGCTTTCAATCAGTCACATTTGGACTAGTGGAAAGAGCCCGGGCTTGGGAGGCAGAGGTCATGGGTTCAAATCCTGGCTCCACCACTTATCAGCTGTGTGACTTTGGGCAAATCACTTCACTTCTCTGTGCCTCAGTTACCTCATCTGTAAAATGGGGATTGAGACTGTGAGCCCTACATGGGACAGGGACTGTGTCCAGCTCCATTTGCTTATATAACAACAATAATAATAATAATGGCATTTATTAACGCTTACTATGTGCAAAGCACTGTTCTAAGCGCTGGGGAGGTTACAAAGTGATCAGGTTGTCTCACGGGGGGCTCACAGTCTTAATCCGCATTTTACAGATGAGGTAACTGAGGCACAGAGAAGTTAAGTGACTTGCCCAAAGTCACACAGCCAACAATTGGTGAGGCTGGGATTTGAACCCATGACCTCTGACTCCCAAGCCCGGGCTCTTTCCACTAAGCCACGCTGCTTAGTACACTGTCTGGCACATAGTAAGCTCTTAATAGATACCATTATTATTATTATTATTAAGGGCTTGGAACAACAAAATACAATACAGTTTGTAGTCCCGGTCCCTTCTCTAGCGGTGTTGACAGTCGACTGTGGGCAGGGCACTGTATTAAGTACTTAGGAGAAGATAATAGAATTAGTAGATCCCTACCCTTGAGGAGCTAATGGTCTCTCAGAGGTTACAGAGACAAAAATAAGTCCTGAAGGGGAGGAAGGAGGAAAATGGGGATGTGGATAGGTATCTCCAGAGGATAGCCACCAGTCAGGAGGGTTGGTCAGCTGGATTTGCCAGCCTTTCTAGGAAGTAAAGAGAAGAGAGGCCACGTATGTGCCTGACCTCCCAACGCCGAACTCAAAAGGATGCACAGAGCCACAGTGGTCATAATAATATTAGCAATAGCAGCACTTGTCATCCCCACCCACCAAGGATTCCACTTCTACCTTTCTGAATCCTTTTAATCCCTTTCTCACAGTCCTTCTTTCTCCATCCCATCGCTGATCCTCAGGGACTTCAATATCCACGTGGATGTTCCAGGCAACCTTCCCGCTGCCCGTTTCCTCTTGCTTCTCAACTCCACCAACCTCCCGCTCCACTCCATCTCACCCGCTCAGCGACTGGGATGCACACCCGATCCCTCACTGTACAATCCCTCCCCTTACCAACATGGAAGTTCCACTCTCTGATGACAACTCCCTCACCTGTTTTCACTCCCACCCGCTTCCTAACTGCAAAACCATCCTGTTCCCCCTAAGAGGCCACAAATCGCTTGACCTCTTCCGATTCTTCAACGTCAGCAGGCCCCTTTTGTTTTCTGTACCTAACTTAGCTTCTCTTGAAACACAAATCAATGCCCTTACCTCTGCCACTGAAGTCCCTCTCCTGTCCCTCCACTGATCTCACACCCCCAACCCACAGGACTCTTCCTCCTTTCTGTCCCTTCACCTCCTCCACCTCTTACTCCAATGGCCTGGCCATCTATCTCATCGATAAAATTGAAATTCCCTGAAATCCCTCCAGTCCCATCCTCCTCCTGCCCCCTCTTCGATTCTCCCAGCTTTCCCAGCAGGCTCTCAAGAGCTCTCCTCTCTCCTCTTAAAATCTACCCCCTCCATCTGTGTCCATCAACTCCCTTCGCACCTTATCAAAACCTTACCGCCTCACTGATTGCTATCTTCAACCGCTCACGTTTCATTGTCTCTTTCCCCACTGCTTTCAAACACGCCCACGAATCCCCTATTCTAAATAAACCCTCCCTTGACCCCAGTTAAAACCCCATCTCCCTCCGGTACCAAACTCCTTGAGTGTGTCATTTACACTCACTACCTCCAATTCTCCCTCCGCCCCTTTCGCTCCTCAGAACCTGCCCTCTCGAAGTTCACAAATGACCTCCTTGCCAAATCTGGGGGTCTCTCTTCCAGACTAATCCTCCTCAACCACTTTGCTGCTTTTGATTCCGTGAACCCACCCCCTTCTCCTGGAAACATGACCTAACCTTGGCTTCGCTGACACTATCCTCTCCTGGTTCTCTTCCTATCTCTCTGGCTGCTCCTTCTCAGTCCCTATCGCAGGTTTCTCTTTTGCTTCCCACTTTCTAACTGTGGGAGTCCCTCGGGGCTCAGTTTTAGGTCCCTTTCCATTATCTACATCCACTCCCTTGGAGAACTCATTTACTGTCACGGCTTCAGCTATTATCTTTAAGCGGATGATTCCTAAATCTACCTATTCAGCCCCAACCTCTCGCCTTCAGGACAGCTCTACTTGAATGTCCCATTGACACTTCAAACACATCCAGTTGTATTTACTGGGCACTCACAGTGTGTAAAACTATGCTAAGCACTTGGGAGAGTATAATATAACAATAAACGGACACATTCCCTGCCCAAAATGAGAGTCGAAAATAGAACTCTATTTTTGCTCCACACACAGAAGGAACTCGATAAATACCATTGATAGACTGATCCTCATTTTCCCATCTAAACCTGGTCCTCCCCATCACTATAGACAACACCATCTTCTCATTTTCACAAGCCAGTAACCTTGACATTATCCTCTATTCATCTCTCTCATCCAACCCACATATTCCACGTCTCCAAATCCTGTCAGTTCTACCTTTATGCCCTTTCCTCTTCATCTAAACTGCATTTCATTCATTGATTAAATTGTATTTATTGAGTGATTTCCGTGCAGAGAGCACTGTACTAAGCACTTGGAAAGTACAGTTCAACAATAGAGACAATCCCTGCCTACACCGACCTTACATTTAGAAGGGAACCATGTTGATCCAAGCGCTTATCTCACCTTGACTAATTTATCAGCCTCTTCTCTCATCTCTCTGCCTCTCCCCTCTTCAGTTCGTATTTCATTCTGCTGCCCAAACTTTCAATACACGTCTCCCTATTCTTCAAATGCTTCTAATAGTTGTCCATCCATCTATGTATCAAACAGAAACTCCTTACCATTGGCTTTAAGTCACTGGATCAGCTCTCTCCCTACTGATCTACTACAATGCAGTCTGCACACTTCACTTCTCTGACAACAACCTGATCTTGGTACCTCGATCTCCTCTGATCCCTTGCCTGTGTCCTTCACCTGGCCTGGAATTACCTCCCTCTTTATATATGGACCACCACTCTTCCCACCTTCACAACCTTCTTAAAATCACATCTCCTCCAAGAGGCCTTCCCCAACTAAACTCACATTTCCCCTAGTGCCTCTCCCTTCTGTGTCACTTACTCACTTGGAGCTAAATTCCCTAAGCATTTGATATACACCCCAGCTCCTCAGCACTTATGTACACAACCTTACACTCTATTTTCCCTGTCTGTAATTTGTTTTAATACCTGTCTCCCCTTCTAGACTGCAACCTCCTTGTGGGCAGGAATCATGTCTTCCATTTTATAAGACTCTCCCAAGTGTTCAATATGGTGCTCTGCACATATCAAATGCTCAATAAATATCACTGATTCATCAAACACCCATTTGGGAAGTACAGAATAATGAAGTGATTCATTCCCTGCCCACAAAGGGCTTACACCCTAATGGAGAGACAAACATGAAAATTTTCTCACTAGTCCAGCCTGTCTCTGACAAGAAACAGGACACTTAGGGGGGCCATGTGCTGGTTATCTTCTAAGCCTCTCCTCCCTTGTGGTTAGAGATGCAATCCTGGAAAACACACCAAGTTTTCCTTTAAATAACCATCCAAGGAGGTACCATCATCATCATCAAATAATACAGTTGGGTGCCTAAGGTGAGTAGAAGCCTTTAACTTACCACTTGGGAAACAAATATGTTCCCTGCCTTCAACAAGCTTAAATCCAACCATCAGTGGTATTTATTGAGTGCTTACTATGCCCTATGTGGGACAGGGACTGTGTCCAACCTGATTATCTTGTATCTACCACAGTGCTTAGAACAGTGCCCAACACGTAGTAAGTTCTTAACGAATACCATAATTGTTAGTATTATTATTACTGTGTGCAGACCACTGTACTTAGCAGCTGGGAGAGTAATAATAATAATAATAATCATAATAATGGTATTTGTTAAGCACTTACTATGTGCCAAGCACTGTTCTAAGTGCTGAAGTAGATACAAGGCAATCAGGTTGTCCCACGTGGGGCTCACAGTCTTAATCCCCATTTTACAGATGAGGTAACAAGCACAGAGAAGTTAAGTGATTTGCCCAAAGTCACACAGCTGATAAATGGCGGAGTCGGAATTAGAACCCTTGAACCCTGACTTCCAAGCCCAGGCTTTTTCCACTAAGCCATGCTGCTTCTCACCTAATGTAACAGAGTTGGTAGACATGTTCCCAGCCTTCAGGAAGTGGAGAAGACAGCACAGAATCCATCAATCCACCTAAGCTCTTTGGGAGCCTTTTAACTTCCTAAAATTTTCCCTCTCGTAACCCAGTATGTCCCTTCAAGCCACGTATAAATTTTTACCCTTCTCCTAAACAACAATACTTTCTCCCACACAACTTTCCGGGTTGAAGATTCCAGACTCACTCTTCCAAGGGGAAGTTCTAGCTTCATGGTTTGATCAAATCAATCAACAGTATTTATTGAGCACTTGCTATGGAGCTCAGAACAGTGCTCAGTGCTCAGGACAGTGTTTGGCACATAGTAAGCGCTTAACAAATACCAAAACAAAAGCGCTTACTATGGGCAGAGCACTGAATTATTAAGCAGTTGGGGGACTACAGTACAACAGAGTTGGTAGGGCACTCTCCCTGCTTTCAAGGAGCTTCTAGACTGTGAGCCCATTGTTGGGTAGGGACTGTCTCTATATGTTGCCAACTTGTACTTCCCAAGTGCTTAGTACAGTGCTCTGCACACAGTAAGTGCTCAATAAATACGATTGAATGAATGAAAAGGAGCTTACAATTTGGTTTGCAGTGGATTTCTGTAGCTGGAACATAGGATGAATCATGTTGGCTGGCATGAGTCATTTTTCTTGGTTCTTTCCTGGTCCAGAAGAGCAGTGCTCTGAGAAAAACCCACATTTTAGGCTGCCTGTTTGAGCCATTGGGGATAGCATCTGGAGCTGTGAGAAATGCTAACCTACAGCTAGAAAAAGATCCAGGGACCCCAGTGGGCCACAGGCTGAACACGCACAAACCTAGTGGCACTGTGGCAAGTGTGAGCCCGCTGTTGGGTAGGGACCGTCTCTATATGTTGCCATCTTGTACTTCCCAAGCGCTTAGTACAGTGCTCTGCACACAGTAAGTGCTCAATATATACGATTGATTGAATGAATGAATGAGTGAGGTTGGGTGGCGGAGGGGTCACTCTGAGGAATGCTCCCTGCAGGACCCCCTTTAAGAATTGCCACCCTGATCCTTTCTGGAAAAAGGTAGTCCACTCCACAGTTTAAGAGAGACCCAGAAAACTCAGGAAGAGTCAGGGGAAGGGAGGGATGCAGATGAGATTTAGGAATGCTAATAATGATATTTATTAAGTGCTCGATTATTGTTATCATCAAGTGCCCTGGAGTCGTTTCCGATTCCTAGCGACTCTATGGATATGTTTTCTCCAGAACGTCCCGTCATCTGCCATAATCTATAACCTCGCTAATGGTTCTTCTGTTACCCTTGTTACGGTCTCTATCCCTCCAGCTGCCTGTCTGCCTCTTCCACGTTTTCCCTGGACTTTTCCTAGCATTCATGTCTTCTCCAGAGAATTAGTCCCCGGATGACGCGTCCAAAATTCGCTAATCTGAGTCGAGTCATTTGGCCTGCCAAAGACCACACTCTGTGCTGAACTCTGGAAGGAGATACGAGATTATCAGCGCAGACAGAATCCTGGGTCTCACAGTTCATTTTACCCCCATTTTACGGATGAAGGCGCTGAGGCTTAGGGAGGTCCGGTGACTGGTCCAAAGTCACGCAGCAGGCCGAGGCCAGAGCTGGGCCTAGATCCTAACTCTCCAAGCCCCCAGCCCCCCAGCTTTGCTGGGGGCCAGGCTGGCTGGGTTCATTTCAGCCCCCTCCCCATGCATTCTTCCCCGGTGACATCAGGCGTGCAATCAGGGTCTGCCTGGGGGTCTACGGGATGTGGGGGGGTGCACGTGTGAGGGGCCCGAAGGCTGCTTTCATCGAGCGCCCCGCGGGGGCCAGGCCGCATCTGGGGCCCATTATCATCACGGCCCAGCGCCGGGGAGACGTTTCCGCTCCCGCCTTTAATCGGGGGGACCCTCAGTCAGCACCAAGAACCACCCCAGCCCCCCCTTGGCCCAATTACCTTATCATCAATGCCGCCCCAAACTGCCCAGACTCTGAGGTTGGGAAACTGGAGCGGGGGTGAGGAAGGGATGGAGGACACTATGGAAAGCACACAGGCCTGGGAGACAGAGGACCCGAGTTCCAATTCTGGCTCCACCACCTGTGACCTTGGGCAAGTCGCTGCTCTTCCTCTGTACCTCAGTTTCCTCATCTGGGACCCACAAGAGCTTTCGACTCTCAGTAATCAGAGAAAAGCAGAAAGGATCTCATTTTAATAGCTCATCTGAAATAGGGTACATTTGCAATGCGGCACCCCTTTAGTAACGTCTTGCAGTGCCAGTGATGGGTCTGTCAATTCTCTGTGCCTCAGTTTCCTCATATGAGAAGCAGCGTGGCTCAGCGGAAAGATCAAGGGCTTTGGAGTCAGGGGTCACAGGTTCAAATCCTGGCCCCACCAATTGTCAGCTGTGTGACTTTGGGCAAGTCATTTAACTTCTCTGTGCCTCAGTTACCTCATCTGTAAAATGGAGATTAAGACTGTGAGCCCCCCGTAGGACAACCTGATCTCCTTGTAACCTTCCCAGGGCTTAGAACAGTGCTTTGCATATAGTAAGCACTTAATAAATGCCATTATTATTATTATTATTATTACCTGGGAAATGGGGATTCAGGACCTGCTCTCCCTCCTACTTAGACTGTGGGCTGACCTGATTAGCTTCTACGTTAAGTAGAGAAGCTGCATGGCCTAGTGGATAGAGCAAGGGCCTGGGATTCAGAAGGTCATGAGTTCTAATCCTGGCTCTGCCGCATGTCTGCAATGTGACCTTGGGCAAGTCACTTCCCTGCTCTGGGCCTCAGTAAAATGGGGATTCAGACAGTGAGCCCCATGCGGGACAGGGACTGTGTCCAACCCAATTTGCTTGTATCTACCCCGGTGCTTAGTACGGTGCCTGGCACATAGTAAGCGCTTAACAAATACCATAATTATTATTATTAAGTTCTACAGTGCTTGGCACAGAGTGTTTAGAACATATCACTATTAAGGAGGGAAGAGAGGGGAGGGAAGAGGAAGAAGAGCAGAGGAGAGGGGGGAAGAAAAAGGGAGAGGAGAGAACCCTGCCCTCTCCCAGGACTTTCCTCTCACTGTAGACACCACTACCATCCTCCCTCACAAGCCCATAACCTTGGCATTATCCTCAACTCATCTATTTCATTCAACCCACATGTTCTTGTTTTTTCCACCTTCACAATATAGCTAAAATCTACCCTTTCCTCTCCATTCAAACTGCTACTATACCAATCCAAGCACTTTTATATCTCATAAAAGGCTGAGGCCTCTTCGCTGACCTCCCTGCCTCCTGTCCCTCTCCAGTCCATATTTCACTCAACCGTCTCATTTTTCTTAAAAAAATAATAATAAATTCAATTCGTATCTCCCTCCAATGATTGTCTATCCACCTCCATGTCAAACAGAAACTTCTAAACTTTGGCTCTAAGGCACTCAATCAGCTCTCCTGCTCCTTCCTTACCTCGCTGCTTTTCTACTACAACAAAACCCACATGCCTCACTCATCTAACACCCACCTACTCTCTGTACCATGAGCTTCCCTATTCATTCAATCATATTTGAGTACTTACTGCTGACCCCTTGACCACCTTCTCTCTCTGGCCGAGAACTCCCTCCTCCTCCTCCATATCAGATTAGAAACCAACCTCCCTACCTTCAAAGCCTTCCAAGAGACCGTCCCCTCTTGGAGATCCATGCTCCTCTATGGATCTGTGCCCTTTAAGCATTTGATATTCACCCCACCCTCAGCCCCATGGCACTTACATTCCTGTTTTGGAACAGGGACCATGTCCAACCTGATTAACCTGTGTCTAACCCAGAGCTTAGAGCGGTGCTGGACAAATAGCGCTTACCAAATATAACAATAATATCACACTCTGCCATTTCTCCAGTCTAATTTATTTTAATATCTGTCTCCCCTTTTCGGATATGACCTCCTTGTGAGCAGGATGGCATCTACTGATTGTATCATATTGTGTTTCCCAAATGCTTAGTGCAGTGCTCTGCACACAGTAAACGCTCCATAAATTCGACCGATTGTAGGGGAGAGGGAGGAGAAGGAAGAAGGCCAGGCGAGGCGGAGGAGAGGAAGGGAAGGGAGAAGGATGCGAGAGGGAGGAGGTAGGGGAAAGGGTAGAGGACACGGTCAAATGGGTTAGAATTGGAGGGTGAGGGATGGAGGTCAGCTGGAAGGAAGGACTTCCCAACCACAGAGAGGGGCCTGGGGGCTTTGATGGCAGAACTAAGTTTCCTCTGGCTTGGGTTAGGGATCACTGCCCTATTCAGAGGTAGAGGGCTGAACCCAGACTTAGCTCTCCCCCTGCTCTGGTGGTCAGAAGCTCGGGGCCCAGGAAGCCTAGACCCACACCCCAGGAGACTCTCTGCATGTAGAGTGAGGGAAACTCAGTGAAGAGAGGCCCAGAACTGTCTACCACCCTCCCTCTGGGCACCGAATTCCTCAATGCCGCCTGAGCCCCAGAGCCAGCCTTGCCCTGAGGCTCCCATGCCCCCACCGTTCCTGCCCGGCTCCACCACCCTCCAGCCGGTGATTTATTGGCGACCCTTGTAAACGATGGGAATTTCGTGGAGGGGGAGCAGAACTAGGTAATAGCCTCCCCGGAGACCTGCCTCTCTCCTCCAGCGCGGAGCAGCAACGAGGCATAAAACGGCCTTTAACTGTTTATGCAACCCAAATAAACTCCGGTCCAGCGCCTGCCAAGATTTAATGGGTCCGCGGAAACAGCAGGGGAGCGGAGAGGGGGGATTGCAGAGGGGAAGGAGGGGGACGAAGTGGGGGGGGGGGGGGAAGGGGCTGATGGCTCCCCCCCTCCATTTCCGTAGCTCTGGTGGGCAAGTCCAGGCTCTCAGCCTCGCTACAGCGTGGAAGGAGTGGGAAAAACTTGGGGGATTTCTCCAGAGGCCTTGGCAAAGCAGGTGATAATAATAATTGTGGTATTTAAGTGTTTACTATATGCCAAGCACTGTCCTAAGCACTGGGTTGGATCCAAGCAAATCGGGTTGGACACAGTCCCTGTCCCATGTGGGGCTCACAGTATCAATCCTCATTTTACAGATGAAGTAAATGAGGCACAGAGAAGTGAAGTAACTTGCACGGCAGACAAGTGGCAGAGCCGGGATTAGAACTCACATCCTTCTCTCAGCCCCATGCTCTTACCCATTAGGCTACGTGGCTTCTCTGGACCTGAGACCCCCCCCCCCCCACTTTCTCTGTGGGTTTCCAGAGCTGGAAGAGACCTTGAGGTCATCTGATCCAGCCCCCTGCCTCCAAACAGGTCAATGACTTAGCCCTCTAACTTGAACTGGGCTTCCACAATTGAGATAATCTGATTCAGCCCCCTGCCTCCAAGCAGGCCAATGACTTAGCCCTCTAAGTTGAACTGGGCTTCCACAACCTCCAGTAGTTACTTATTCCTCTTCACAACAGGTTGAAACTCTTGGCCATCAGCTTTTAATAATAATAATAATAACATTTATTAAGCGCTTACTATGTGGAAAGCACTGTTCTAAGTGCTGGTGAGGTTATAAGGTGATCAGATTGTCCCACGGGGGGCTCACACTCTTAATCCCCATTTTACAGGTGAGGTAACTGAGGCTAAGAGAAGTGAAGTGACTTGCCCAAAGTCCCACAGCTGATAAGTGGCGGAGTCGGGGTTACCGGCTCCCACCCTTTTACCTACCAGCCAGTCAGTCAATCATATTTACTGAGCGCTTACTGTGTGCCGACCACTGTACTAAGTGTTTGGGAGAATGCAATATAACAATGAACAGGTAGATTCCCTGCTTACAACAAGCTTGCAGTCTAGAGCTTGTAGTCTATCAACTCACTTCTCCTACTACACCTCGGCTCACACTCTTCCTTCCTCACAAGCTCACCCTCTCATTTTGCTTCATTCTCCACTCTCCTTCCTCCGGCTCCTTGTTCACGCGCTGCCCTTTCAAATCTGCCAGATCATCGCTCTCCCTCTTGGAAGCCCTCCCGAAATCCCACCACCGCCAGGAGATTCCACCCAATATCATCCCAGATCACTTCCTCCCAGCTACCTCCCCTTCCCCCTCTCCATCCCCCCATCTTACCTCCTTCCCTTCCCCACAGCACCTGTATATATGTATATATGTTTGTACATATTTATTACTCTATTTATTTTACCTGTACATATCTATTCTATTTTATTTTGTTAGTATGTTTGGTTTTGTTCTCTGTCTCCCCCTTTTAGACCGTGAGCCCACTGTTGGGTAGGGACTGTCTCTGTCTCCCCTTTTTAGACTGTGAGCCCACTGTTGGGTAGGGACTGTCTCTATATGTTGCCAACTTGTACTTCCCAAGCGCTTAGTTCGGTGCTCTGCACACAGTAAGCGCTCAATAAATACAATTGATTGATTGATTGATTACCACCTCAGCTCTGCCGCAACACCAGGGCCGATTCCCCTTTGGCTTCGACGCCCAGGAGCGTGGCCAACGGCGGCTTTCCACCAGAAACAGCTGCAAGATGGGGAGTGGGACGAGGGAGCTCCGAAGGTGGGCGGCCTGGGGCCTGAGGGGTCTGGATGATGGCCCGGGGTCCTGGACGGCTCCACAACACCCGTCCATAGGGGTGAGGCTGTGGTGGGGGTACCCAACCTAGGGACATACATACAGGCCTGCCCCAGGTGGGGAGAAGCAAGGCTGAAAGTTGCTTTCTGCTTGCTGCAAATTAGAAAGGCCTACAGGGAACATGTGGGTGTGAATATGTGCCTATGTGGAGTGTGTCCACACACCTGCAGCATGGCCTAGTGGATAGAGTACAGGCCAGGGTGGCAGGAGGACCTGAGTTCTAGTTCCGCCTCTGCCATACGTCCGCTGCGTGACTGTGGGCAAGCCACTTGACTTTTCCGTGCCTCTGTTACCTCATCTGTACAATGGGGATTGAGATTGGGAGCCCCATGTGGGACAGGCACTATGTCCAACCCAATTATCTTGTGTCTTCCCCAGCCTGGCACATAGCGAGAGCTCACGAAATACTACAATTATTATTATTATTGAGTTTGGGATCATCTTCAGCAAAGTGTATCGAACAGCGTGTGTATGTATGTGGGTGGCTTCCCAAGCACTTGAGTCTCCAATTCTACCCAGGCTCTTATCTCTGTCTCTCCGATTTCCTGGACTTTGTTTTCCCTCTTCTTCTCTTTCATCACCAGGAGCAATTTCCTAAAGGGTGGCCTGTGGCCAGTAAGCACCTAACGCCTCCAGCCTCCTCCCCCGGCAGATCCAGCCCATCAGTGCCACTTGAGGCCATCAGTTCTCATTCTTTGCTTCCACGATCCAGGGTTCCAGGGGGGAGTCTGAGAAAAGGGCTTGTTATTCCCACCTCTCCCTTTCCTTGCTCAGGAGTGGGAGGCTAGTCTGGGAGTGAAGGGAGAAGGGCAGTTGGGGGGCTGGGTTAGGGAAAGAGACACAAAACAAAGCAGGTGCCCTAACAGAAACCCAGAGTGAGGCTGGGGTCATGTGGCCCCGCAGAGCAAAGTCAGACAAGGCTCAGTCCCCTCCCGAAGGGGTCTAGGTTCATGCCACCTTTTTCCGGGCATGCTGGAGTCCACAGAGCCTCTTTTCTACAATATTTGTTATGTGCTTACTATGTGCCAGGCACTGTTCTAAGTACTGGGGTGCATACGGGATGATCGAATTGGACACAGCCCCTGTCCCACATGGGGCTCACAGTCTTAATCCCCATTTTACCGATGAGGTTGCCGAGGCACAGAGAAGTGAAGCGACTCACCCAAGGTCACACAACAGACAAGTGGAGGAGCAAGATTAGAACCCAGGTCCTTCTGACTCTTTCCATGGCTTCTAGAACTCCGGTCCACCCTCTTTCTGCGGGTTCTAGACTTGAACCCACTTTCCTCCCCGGGGATTTTGGAGGGACTACAGGTGTGGGAGGAGAGACAAGGAAAAATCCTGGGGTGCCTCTGGAAGTCAGAACCTGCTAAGGAGTAACAACTCACCTGCCTAATCACCTAGTCAAAGCCTTATTGAAGGACATCTCCTCCAAGAAGCCTTCCCTGACTAAGCCCTCCTTTCCTTTCTTTTAGACTGTGAGCCCACTGTTGGGTAGGGACTGTCTCTATATGTTGCCAACTTGTACTTCCCAAGTGCTTAGTACAGTGCTCTGCACACAGTAAGCGCTTAATAAATACGATTGATTGATTGATTTCCTTTACTTCAATTCCCTTCTGTGTTGCCCTCACTTGTTCCCTTTATTCATCCCTCTAGACCACGAGCTCACTGTGGGCAGGAATGTGTCTGTTTGTTGTTATAGTGTACTCTCCCAAGCACTTAGTACAGTGCTTTGCACACATTAAGTGCTCAACAAATGACTGAATCCCCCCTCCCAGCCCCACAGCACTTACGCCCATATCTGCAATTTATTTCTATTAATGTCTTTCTCCGCCTTTAGACTGTAAACTCGTAGTGGGCAGGGAATGTATCTGTTATATAGTTAGACGATACTCTCCCAAGAGCTTAGTACAGTGCTCTGCACATAGTAAGTGCTCAGTAAAGACCACTAACCAGCTGATTCTATGGCATGAACTTTGTTCTCCCCGCTGGGCAGATTTTGAGCTGACTTTTGAGTTCCTCGTTGTCCTCCCTTCCCGACTCCCACCGCCGCCGCCTCCTCCTCCTCCTGCTAGGCCCCAATCTGCTCCCCACCCCCACCTTGCCCCCCACCCCCCCGAATCCTCCCGTCCTGCTGGTGCTGGGCTCGGCTCTCCCACCTCCTCCCTCTCCGGTGTCAGGCGGGTTAGCCCCTCGCTGGCAAAACGGCCCCGATAACAACCCTCGTGGCATGTCCAATTTCAAATTCCTGAAATGTTTCTAGCGTCCACCGGTCGACGAGGAGAGTGAGAGAGAACATACGGTGACAGGTCTTCGGGTGTATGTGTTGCGGGGGAGAGTGGAGCAAGGGGGAGGGTGGCCAGAGAGACGTGAAGGGAGATAGACAGAGAGACACATATAGAGTGAAAGAGACCCCGTAGGAGAGAAACACAGGGAGAGAATGACTGACAGAAAGAGCCGGCATCTGAAACCCAGGAGGCCTAAAGCAAAGAGATAAGTAGGAGAAAAGGAAAAAAATCACAGAACTGAGAGGAGGAGGAGGATGGAGGGGAATTATTATTCATTCATTCATTCAATCATATTTATTGAGCTCTTACTGTGTGCAGAGCACTATACTAAGCACTTGGGAAGTACAAGTTGGCAACAGGTAGAGATGGTCCCTACCCAACAACAGGCTCACAGTCTAGAAGAAACACTGTTCTAAGCACTAGGTGGGGATACAAGGGGATCAGGATGTCCCACATGGGGCTCAAAGTCTTCATCCCCATTTTACAGATGAGGGAACTGAGGCCCAGAGAAGTGAAGTGACTTGCCCAAAGTCACACAGCAGACATGTGGGGGAGCTGGGACTTGAACCCATAACCTCTAGCTCCCAAGCCCAGGCTCTTTCCACTGAGCCACGCTGCTTCTATTATTATTATGGTATTTGTTAAGTGCTTACTGTGTGCCAAGCACTGACCTAAGTGCTGGGGTAGATACAAGGTAATCAGGTTGTCCCATGTGGGGCTCACGGTCTTAATCCACACTTTACAGATGAAGTAACTGAGGCACAGAGAAGTCGAGAAGCAGCCTGACTTAGTGGAAAGAGCATGGGCTTGGGAGTCAGAGGGCATGGGTTCGAATTCCGGCTCTGCCACTTGACAACTTTGTGACTTTGGGCAAGTCATTTAACTTCTCTGTACCTCATTTCCCTCATCTGTAAAATGGGGATGAAGACTGTGAGTCCCACTTAGGACAAATTGGTTACCTTTTATGTACCCCAGTATAGTGCTTGGCACATAGTAATCAATCAATCAATCGTATTTATTGAGCACTTACCGTGTGCAGAGCACTGTACTAAGCGCTTGGGAAGTACAAGTTGGCAACATAGTAAGCACTTAAATACCATCACTGTTATTATTATTATTAATGATGGAGGGGAAGAGGGGAGAGTCACCCCTTTGTTTGCCATTGCAACCAATCAATGGTAGTTGTTGAGCCCTGACTTCGCTTAGAGTCCTGTACCAAGTACACGCTTAGTACAGTACCTGTCTTGCTCTGTACACAGAAAGCGCTCAATAAATACGATTGAATGAATGAAATGAATGTCTTGGGCACAGGAGTCAAGTGGGTGCCTCTCCCCACCCTGCTACCAGGGAAGCGCCAGACTGAGGATGGAGGTGGGGGTCCTTAACTCTGCCCTTCCTGCCACAAATAAACCACAGACACGAACCACCCTGCTGCTCAGCCTGGCACCACCAGCCAGTCCTTAATCCCAACGTCGGGACCTGACCCTCTGCCAGGCCCTGGTCAGCATGGTGTAATGGCTAGAACATGGGCCTTGGGGTCAAAAGGTCAAGGGTTCTAATCCCCGCTCTCCCACTTCAATCAATCAATCATATTTATTGAGCACTTACTGTGTGCAGAACACTGTACTAAGCGCTTGGGAAGTACAAGTCGGCAGCACATAGAGACAGTCCCTACCCAACAGCGGGCTCACAGTCCTTGCCTGCTGTGCGACCTTGGGCAAGTCACTTCACTTCTCTGGGCCTCAGTTCCCTCATCTGTAAAACGAGACTGTGAGCCCTACATGGGACAGGGACTGTGTCCAACCTGATTTGCTTGTCTCCACCCAAGCACTTAATACAGTGCCTGGCACATAGTAAATGCTTAACAAATACCATTATTATTATTATTATTATTATTGTTACTAAGTTCATCCTGGCTGCCCACTAGGAGAATCCAGGCCTGGTGCAGGAGGCCAACTGAATCAATCAGTGGTATTTATTGAGTGCTTACTGAAAGCAGAGCACTGTACTAGAGAAGCTGGCTGCCCACTAGGAGAATCCAGGCCTGGTGCAGGAGGCCAACTGAATCAATCAATGGTATTTATTGAGTGCTTACTGAAAGCAGAGCACTGTGCTAGAGAAGCAGTATGGCTCAGTGGAAAGAGCTCGGGCTTGGGAGTCAGAGGTCATGGGTTCTAATCCCAGCTCCGCCACATGGCTGCTGTGTGACCTTGGGCAATTCACTTCACTTCTCTGAGCCTCAGTTCCCTCATCTGTAAAATAGGGGTGAAGACTGTGAGCCCCACGGGGGACATCCTGATCACCTGTATCCTCCCCAGCGCTTAAAACAGTGCTTTGCACATAGAAAGCACTTAACAAATGCCATTATTATTATTAATCTCTTGGGAGAATACAATACAGCAGAGCTGATAGACATGTTCCCTGCCCAAAAGGAGCTTGCAGTCTAGGCAAAACATGTAACCTAGGTCTGGAGTGATGATACTCAGAGTTTGGGGGGCGGGTTTCCTGGCCCCTTTACCTCCACCTCCCATCAAGGGACCCTCCTGGACCTTCCACTGTGATCTCACCCCTTCTTCAACCAGAACATTCAATGACAACCAGAGAAGCAGCATGGCTTGGGAGTCAGAGGACATGGGCTCTAACCCCGGCTCCACCACTTGTCTGCTACGTGACCTTGGGGAAGTCATTTCACTGGGCCTCAGTTACCTCATCTGTCAAATGGGGATTAAGACTGTGAGCCCCACGTGGGACAACCTGATTACCCTTTATCTACCCCAGCACTTAGAACAATGCTTGGCACATAGTAAGGGCTTAAATACCAGACTAAGCCCCCCTTTTCCCAAAACTAAGCGCCCCCTTTCCTCTGCTCCTTCTCCCCTCCCCATCACCCCAACTCCCTCCCTCTGCTCTACCCTCATCCCTGCCCCACAGCACTTGTGTATAGACATTTATTATTCTATTTATTTTATTAATAATGTGTATAGATCTATAATTATATTTATTTATATTGATGCCTGTTTGTTTTGTTGTCTGTCTCCCCCATTCTAGATTGTAAGCCCATTGTTGGATACAGATTGTCTCTATTTGTCGCTGAATTGTACTTTCCAAGCGCTTAGTAAAGTGCTCTACACACAGTAAAAGCTCAATAAATATGATTGAATGAATGAAATACCGTTATTATTATTATTATGCCCAGGTCAGGTGGGAAGGATGTGGGGGAGGGGGGTTGGGAAAGTGGGAGGTGGGATGGGACACTTGGGAGTGAGGAGGGGGAAAAATACTCCCCAGAGGAGAGGGGAGGGAAGGACCAAAGACTGGGCATCAAACTTTGACCTCAAGGTCAGCAGTTCAGTCAATCGATGGCTTGTACCAAGTACCTACTCTGTGCAAGACACTGTACTGAGCTGTTGGGAGAAGATGGTTGAGTTACTAGACACCGTCCTTGCCCTCAAGAAGCTTACAGTCTAGCAGGGGAGACAGACAATAAAATAATTTCCAGACTGGAAGAAGGAGAAGAAGGAGAGAAGTTGGGAAGGCCCAGGTACTTCCCAGGGTGCCGATTTCCAGGCTTTTAGTGTGAGGCTGTGAGATTTCCAGCAACTTCTTTGTGTAGCATCCCGGACATCGGAGAACATGCAGAGTTAAAGATGAAGTTGAACAAACTTCCAAAAGGAACTCCGGCTCCCCTCACCTCCCAATGGGACTTGAAGATTTCCTCTTTCCCCACCCCTTTTCCGTCACCAAGAGACAGACACTCTGTCCACTGGAAACTCATGCACTAGACCCCTCTGGTCTGATGTCCTCGGGAGGGCCCTGAACCTGGAGGTCAACTAGTCCATCCCCCTGTATCCCGGAGAGGCAACTTTCCCTGCCAGACCCAGTAATGCCCCTTTAGACTGTAAGTTCATTGTGGGCAGGGAATATGTCTCTTATATTTCCCTCTCCCAAGTGCTTAGTACAGTGCTCTGCACAAATAAGCGCTCAATAAATACGATGGATCGATTGAGTGCCCCTTGACAGGGCTCCTTTACTCCAACACTGACCATTCTGCCTCTGGCTAAACCCCAACTGACCTCCAGTGTGCCTCGTAGCATTTCTGGGCGTTTCCTAGGCAGAGCCCCAAAGAAATGTGCGTGCCAGGCGGCGTGCCGGGGATGGAGGGCAGGCGGGCGGGCAGGGGGAGGCCTGTGGTAAGGAACGGATTTGTTACAGTTTATTTTGAAGCCGGGTGCCTGCTCAAGACCTGAGGAATGATCTAACTAGAACCAGCCTCCACCCTGCCTGGCCCTCCCAAGCCAGAGGGTCACTGTTGAAGAGTGGGACTTCCACCTCTGCGCTTCTGGCTGGTCACCTTGGTGGCCATTTGTCTAGTCTCTCACTGTGGTGAGAGTCCAGTTTTCAGTTGGACCACCTGTCTATGTCCCTGTCCAGTGGAAGCCATAGTGACCCTGGGAAAGTCACTTCACTTCTCAGAGAAGTAAAGCAGAGAAGCAGTGAAACTTAGAGAAGCAGGTCTGGGAGCCAGAAGGTCATGGGTTCTAATTCCGGCTCTACCACTTGTCTGCTCTGTGACCATGGTAAGTCACTTCGCTTCTCTGTGCCTCAGCTACCTCATCTGTAAAATGGGATTGAGATTCTGAGTCCAAAATGGGTCAGGGACTGTGTCCAATTTGCTGGTATCCCCCCAGCGCTTAGTACAGTACCTGGCACAAAGTAAGTGCTTAAATATCATTATTATTATTATTCTCTGGGCCTCAGTTGCTTCATCTGCAAAATGGGAATAGAGGCTGAAAGCCCCAAGTGGTACAGGGACTGTGTAGAACCCGATTTTAGACTGTGAGCCCACTGTTGGGTAGGGACTGTCTCTATATGTTGCCAACTTGTACTTCCCAAGCACTTAGCACAGTGCTCTGCACACAGTAAGTGCTCAATAAATACGATTGATTGATTGATTTGCTCATAATAATAATAATGGCATTTGTTGAGCACTTACTATGTGTCAAGCACTGTTCTAAGCACTGGGAGAGATACAAGTTTATCAGGTTGTCCCATGTGAGGCTCACAGTCTTAACCCCCATTTTACAGATGAGGTAACTGAGGCATAGAGAAATGAAATGACTTGCCTAAAGTGACAAGTGACAGAGTTGGGATTAGAACCCATGACCTCTGATTCCCAAGCCCGGGCTCTTTCCACTGAGCCACACTGCTTCTCATCTCCACCCCCATGCTTAGTACAGTGCCTGGCACATAGTTAAGCCCTTAACAAACACCACAACCATTATTATGATTAGACGCCTTTATGTCCTGAGTTCTTGTTACCAGCAACGACCTCCCTCCACCTCAGCTCCGGCCACAGAGTTCCGTGGCTTGGAGGTGGTGTCTGTCCTTGAGGGGACTTGGAAAGGGGAATGCAGAGGCTTTGGAGCAACAGAGGGATTCAGGAGTTCCCTGGGGGCAGCTACCAGGTTTGGAAGGTCTGCCACAAAGCATTTATAATGCCATCACATTAGACAGCAGGTCCAGTGGAAAACAGACACACACATGTCACGTTGCCACACTAGTCACTGCCTGGCAAGGCTGGCTCAGGCTATTCACAACAGACAGAGACCACCGGCCTCTCTGATATCAAGGGAGAAGGGGAAAAAAGGGGCAACTTGAGGGTGGAGAATGTGTCAGTCTAAACCTCAGCACGGATGCCACGGCTGGAACTAATCAATCGATCAGTGGTATCTATTGGGCACCTATTGCGATAGCCATGGGATTTTTTTGATCGCCCACTGGGTGCCACCCACTGAGCTAGGCACTCAGGAGAGCCCAACAGACACATTCCCTGACCACAGGGAGCTTACACTCCAAATTTTCTTTTATAATATTCGTTAAGCACGTACTACGTGCTCGGCACTGTCCTAAGCACTGGGATAGATACAAGCTAATCAGGAGAGACACAGCCCCTGTCCCATATGTATATAAAATGGCATTTTCTAAGCGCTTACTATGTGCAAAGCACTGTTTTAAGTGCTGGAGAGGTTACAAGGTGATCAGGTTGTCCCACAGGGGGCTCACAGTCTTAATCCTCATTTTACAGATGAGGTAACTGAGGCACAGAGAAGTTAGGTGACTTACCCAAAGTCACACAGCTGACAAGTGGCAGAACTGGGATTTGAACCCATGACCTCTGACTCCAAAGCCTGGGCTCTTTCCACTGAGCCACGTAAGTGGGACTCACAGTCTTAATCACCATTTTACAAATGAGGGAACTGAGGCCCAGAGAAGTGAAGTGGCTTGCCCAAGATCATACAGCAGATAGAGGACAGAGCCCGGACTAGAACCCAGGTCCTCTAACCACCAGGCCTGTGCTCTTTCTTTTAGGCCATGCTTTTTCTCAACTATGTGCAGAGCACTGCACTAAGCGCTTGGAAGAACCCTACAGAAGCAAACGTCCATCCCTGACTTGCAAGGACTTCACAATCCAAGCGAAAGTGAGGGCAAGTATTTAATCTCCATTTTCCAGTAGATAAATGACTTTGCCTGAAGGCCTCACAGCTTTCGGGCCAGCACAGAGCTGGGACTTGTAATAATATTATGGAGCGCTCATTTGGTGCAGTGCACTGTGCTAGATGCTTGGGAAGCACAAAACAACAAAGGTGACACATTCCCCGTCCAGAAGGACTTTATATTCTACTAGGGCAGACAAAGATATTTATAGAGTGGTCAAAATAAAAAATAAATAAATGCGTGTGAGTGCTAAACGGTTGAAGGTGTAAATAAACTCATAAATGCTAAGAATCCCAGACTCCTGAGTCTTATTAAACCATACTGCCTAACGGGAGGAATTCTTCACAGTAAGCTCAGTGAGGGATCAACGCCCACGTAAGTCTGAACCCTGCTCTGCACATAGTAAGCGCTCAATAAATACGATTGATGATGATGAAAAAAAAACCCTGGAAAGTGTTGGAGGTCTGAAAGCAGTGCGGCCTAGTGGAAAGAGCCTGGCCGTCAGAGGGTCCTAATCCCAGTTCTGCTACTTTCAATCAGTGAATTGTATTCATTGAGCACTTACTGTGTGCAGGGCACCGTACTAAGGGCTTGGGAAAATAATAATAATAATAATTATGGTATTTGTTAAGTGCTTACTATGTACCTAACACTGTTCTAAGCACTGGTACGATGTAACAGTTAAAGTGGCATGGCACAGTGGATAGAGAACATTTGCCGAAGTGATTGGGCAAATCACTTCTCTTAGAATTCTTCTGCCTCCGCAGGCAGAGATCATCATCAATGAGAGAAGCAGCGTGGCTCAGTGGAAAGAGCACGGGCTTTAGAGTCAGAGGTCATGGGTTCAAATCCCGGCTCTGCCAACTGTCAGCTGTGTGATTTTGAGAAAGTCACTTCACTTCTCTGGGCCTCAGTTCCCTCATCTGTAAAATGGGGATTAAGACTGTGAGCCCCCTGTGGGACAACCTGATCACCTTGTAACCTCCCCAGTGCTTAGAACAGTGCTTTGCACATAGTAAGTGCTTAATGAGAAGCAGCGTGGCTCAGTGGAAAGAGCACGGGCTTTGGAGTCAGAGGTCTTGGGTTCGAATCCCGACTCCGCCACATGACTGCTGTGTGACCTTGGGCAAGTCACTTAACTTCTCTGAGCCTCAGTTACCTCATCTGTAAAATGGGGATTAGGATTGTGAGCCCCACGTGGGGCAACTTGATCACCTTGTACCCCCCCCAGCCCTTAGAACAGTGCTCTGCACATAGTAAGTGCTTAACAAATGCCATTATTATTATTATTAAAATAATAAATGTCATTATAATAATAATGGTATTTTTTGAGTGCTTACTGTGTGCAGAGAATTCATTTGATCGTATTTATTGAGCTCTTACTGTGTGCAAAGCACTGTAGAGCACTGTACTAAGCACTTGGGAGAGGACAATACAACAGAGTTGGAAGACATGCTCCTTGCCCATAATTATCTTACAGTCTAGAGGGAGGAGACAGATATTAACACATATAATTTATAATATGCAATAAATCACTTACAATATATAATAATTTACAGTCAGAGTCTTCCAAGAACACATGGAGACACCATTCATTCATTCAATCATATTTATTGAGCACTTACTGTGTGCAGAGCACGTACTAAGCACTTGGGAAGAACAAGTCGGCAACATATAGATAAATGTCATCATTATTATTAGTATTATTACACACACACACACACACACACACACACACAAACACAGCTTCTGCCCCTCCTGCTGCTGTATCTGCCTCTTCCTACTAAATATAGCCCCTGGCGATACTGGTGAGCCCACTGTTGGGTAGGGACTGTCTCTATATGTTGCCAATTTGTACTTCCCAAGGGCTTAGTACAGTGCTCTGCACACAGTAAGCGCTCAATAAATACGATTGATGATGACGATTGATGATACAGAAATGGTCCCTACCCAACAATGGGCTAAAAGCTGGACAGAACTGAGAAGCAGTACGGCCTAATGGTTAGAGCACCTGCCCCGGGGGTTCCAGTTCTGGTTTCTCATCCCGGCTCCACCACTTGTCTGTTGTGTGACCTTGGGCAAATCACTTCACTTCTCAATGCCTCAGTTATCTCATCTGTAAAAATGGGGATTAAGCCTGTGAGCCCCATGTGGGACAGGGACGGTGTCCAACCTGATTAGTTTGCATCTTCCTCAGCACTTAGAACAGTGCCTGGCCCATAGTAAGCACTTAAAAAATACAATTATTATCCAATAATAATTGTATAGCACCTGTATTCTCCCAAAGTGCTTTCGCCCCAATCATCTCATTTTTGTCCTTCACAACATCCCTGTGACAGGAGGTAAGGAGAGGTGGGTATTTTTATCTCCATTTTACAGATTTATGACCCCTCTAGAATAAACTTGTCATGGGCAGAGAAAGTGTCTACCAGCTCTGTTACATTGTACTCTCCCAAGTGCCTAAGACAGTGCTCAGCACACAGTAGTGCTCAGTAAAAACCATTGATTCATTCCACTGGGTCATGAAGCAACGCTGATTCAGAATGGGGATGTGGAAGGGAGGGGTGATTCATTCAATCATATTTATTGAGGGCCTACTGGGTGCAGAGCACTGTACTAAGTGCTTGGGAGAGTACAATGATTCCAAGGAGATGGGAATTTGTCCTTCCAGATCCTATCAGCTCTATTAGCCCCAGCAGGAAGAGAACAACCTGGTGGAATTAATTTATTCACCATCCACCTGGGCCTTCTCCCTCACACTCAATCACCCTCTACTCACCTATATTATACTCTCCCAAGGGCTTAGTACAGTGCTGTGCACACAGTGAGCCCTCAATAAATACGACTGATTGATTATCCCCCAACTTCCAGCCACAATCCATTCTCTGCTACCTCCCAATCACCTAATAGAGCATAAATGAAACTACTATCACCTGCCCCCTCTAACTTTCCTCTTGCATACCATTTTCAAATCTTTTGATTCCTGCTGTTTCCAGCTCCTCTAACACTCCCCACATTCCCTCCTTATGCCTTTCCTCACCTATTCCCACTTCCTGCTTTTTCTTTAGCTTCAACTCCACCTTTCCATTTCCTATCCTCTGGAGATTTCTTGACATCTCTCACTCCTACTGTGGGTCCGGGATAATGTCTGACCAGATTATCTCATATTTACCCCAGCGCTTAGTACAGTGCTTAGGATGCAGTAAGCAATTAACATATTTATTACTCTATTTATTTATTTATATTTTACTTGTACATTTCTATCCTATTTATTTTATTTTGTTGGTATGTTTGGTTCTGTTCTCTGTCTCCCCCTTTTAGACTGTGAGCCCACTGTTGGGTAGGGACTGTCTCTATGTGTTGCCAATTTGTACTTCCCAAGCGCTTAGTACAGTGCTCTGCACATAGTAAGCGCTCAATAAATACAATTGATTGATTGATTAATACTTAATATTAGTATTATTCCTCTCCTTCATTCCTCCCCTCCAACCTTGACGTCCTGCTCAGACTTTGGGCTCCTTTAATTCTCTTGCATTCCAATTCCACACTAGAGGATTTCCACCAGAATTTAGGACTTTGGATCAGGTAGTTCATCAAGGTCAGTGGCAGAGGAATCCTAGAAAAATTCGTAGTCACTCCAGAATTTACTCCCACCGAAGTCTTAGACCCTGGAATTTACTTTTAAAGTCAAAGAGAGGACAATAGAGGAAATAGGACTGGATCCATTTCTCTAATTAACGTTCCAGCAGTTACAAGAGCTTCAATAAACTTATGTTTTCTTGGGTCTCAGCCGACTTACTCACAGTTGACCACGTAAAGGGAGCCGATCACATCCTTGAGCCGAAAGAGGAAAAGGAGAGTCAAAGAGCAGGAACTATCCCACCACCCCCGGTATTGAATTTATAAGCTCCACCTGAGCTACTCCCGAGCTCCAATTGGCTATTAACATCTGCTCCTTGAGAGTTTAATTAGTAACTACTTTGTGCAGAGCCCTGGCCTAGGCACTTTGAAGCATTAAATTAAGTTAGAAAGTGTGGTCATCTCTGCCAAGGAGCTTAGAATGTAGAAAGGGAGACATACGCTGAAATAAATAATGGATAGAAGGAAGTGAGAGAGTATATAAAATATGTCCACAGCACTTATGTACATACCTATAAATGATATATTTATAGCAATGTCTATTTGCCCCTGTAGTAATAATAATGGTGATATTTGTCAAGCACTATGTGCCAAATGCTGGGATAAATGCACCCTAATTGGGTTGGACACAGTCCCTCTTCCACACAGGGTTCACAGTCTTAATCCCCATTTTTCAGAGGGGGTAACTGAGGCACAGAGAAGTGAAAGGTTGTGCCCCAAGTCACACAGCAGATAAGTGGCAGAGGCGGGATTAGAACCCAGGTCCTCTGACTCTCAGGCCCACGCTCTATCCACTAGGCCACACTACTGTAGACTCTAATCTTGTTCTGGGCAGGAAACATGTCTACACAGTGCTGTTGCATTGTGCTCTCCTAAGTGCTTAGTATAGCGCTCTGCACACAGTAAGCCCTCAATAAATACTACTGATTGATTGATCGATTGATGTATATAAGTGTCATAGGGATGCTGGGAAATGAAGTCCTTTGGGATCCTGGAAAATATAGTTATTATGGTTATTATTAATAATAATGACATTTGTTAAGTGCTTATTTATTCATTCATTCAATCATATTTATTGAGCGCTTACTGTGTGCAGAGCACTGTACTAAGCGCTTGGAAAGTACAATTCGGCAACAGATAGAGACAATCCCTACCCAACAACGGGCTCACAGTGTGCCAGGCACTGTACTAAGCGCTGGGTTGGACACAAGCAAATCGAGCTGGACACAGTCCCCATCCCACATGGGGTTCACGGTCTCAATCCCCATTTTACAGATGAGGTAACTGAGGCCCAGAGAAGTGAAGTGACATGCCTAAGGTCACACAGCAGACAAGTGGCAGAACGAGGACTAGAACCCATGACCTTCTGACTCCCAGGCTTGTGATCCACGCACTAAGCTCTATGCTCTACCTACTAGTTCCCAGCAAGGAGGGAGTTACGGGATTAAGCTTCCTATTTCTCCTTCAGAACCAGAGTCACACTTCTTTCTCCATTCAGGGCCCTAAATGTTTCCACAGCTTTTTTTTTTTAATGGCATTTATTAAGCGCTTACTATGTGCAAAGCACTGTTCTAAGCGCTGGGGAGGTTACAAAGTGATCAGGCTGTCCCACTGGGGGCTCACAGTCTTAATCCCCATTTTACAGATGAGGGAACTGAGGCCCAGAGACGTGAAGTGACTTGCCCAAAGTCACACAGCTGACAATTGGCGGAGCCGGGATTTGAACCCATGACCTCTGACTCCAAAGCCCGTGCTCTTTCCACTGAGCCACACTGCTTCTCTTTTTCCTCCTCATTTCCTTTTCTTCTTTCTGGTCCTCTTATCTTCCTCTCTTTCTGCTTTCTCATCCTGTCCTTCTCTTCTTTCCTTTCCCCCCATGGTAATTTTTCTTTTCCTTTTTTCTTCCTTTTTTTTTTGACCCTCCCCCAGTTCCTCTCCCTCTGGTCCTGGCGAGGGCCCAGGGTTTTCCTGACTTCAGGAAGTGGCAGGGTCACCTGAGAGTCTGTGCCACCTCCGGCCCCTCCCAGGACTCCCAACCACCCACCCTTGTTTGTAACTGAACCCCGTCCCCTTACCAGGGGAAGAGAAAATGGGGGGCCGGGGGAGAGCGGTTTGCTCCGGGGAGGGGCCTTGGGAGTTCTGGAAGGAACTCACCCTATCTGGGCGACCCCCCAATCCTTTCATTTTTTGGTATTTTGTTAAGGGCTTACGATGTGCCAGGCACTGTACTAAGCACTGGGGTAGATCCAAGCTAATCAGATTGGACACAGTCCATGCCCCACATAATAATAGTAATAATAATAATTACGGTATTTCTTAAGCGCTTACTTTGTGCCAGGAACTGTTCTAAGCACTGGGATAGATAAAAGCTAATCAGATTGGACACAGTCCATGTCCCACATAATAATAATAATAATAATTACGGTATTTCTTAAGCGCTTACTTTGTGCCAGGAACTGTTCTAAGCACTGGGATAGATAAAAACTAATCAGATTGGACACAGTCCATGTCCCACATAATAACAGTAATAATAATAATTACGGTGTTTCTTAAGCACTTACTTTTTGCCAGGCACTGTACTAAGCAGTGGGGTGGTACAAGCAAATCCAGTTGGACAAAGTCCATGTCTCACACGGGGCTCACAGTCTTAATTGCCATTTTACAGATGAGGTAACTGAGGCCCAGAGACATGAAGTGACTTGTCGGAGGTCACACAGCAGACAAGCGGCGGAGCCGGGATTAGAATGCGGCTCTTCTGATTCCCATGCCTGGGCTATAACCATTAGGCCAGCTTGCCAGCTTGTACTTCCCAAGCGCTTAGTACAGTGCTCTGTACACAGTAAGCGCTCAATAAATACGATTGATTGATTGATTAGGCCACGCTGCTACCACCGGGGGTCGGGCTGTACATATCTTTAATTTATTTATTTATATTAAGGTCTGTCTCCCCCACCCTAGACTGTAATCTCCTTGTGGGCGGGGAATGTGTCCTTTTATTGTTGTATTGTCCTCTCCCAAGGGCTTAATACGGTGCTCTGCACACAGAAAGCACTCAATCAATACAAATGAATGAATGAATGAATAAATGGGCCCCTCATTAGACAAGGGATGTAACTGGGATTAGAACCCAGGTCCTCTGACTCCCAAGCCCAAGCTCAAACCACTAAGCCGTGCTGCTAACACCGGGCGTCGGAGTGGGTCACACAGTAGCACGGCCACACGGAACACGGAACAGAGAAGCAGCATGGCTCAGTGGAAAGAGCCCGGGCTTTGGAGTCAGAGGTCATGGGTTCGAATCCCGGCTCCGCCACATGTCTGCTGTGTGACCTTGGGCAAGTCACTTAACTTCTCTGAGCCTCAGTTCCCTCATCTGTAAGATGGGGATTAAGACTGTGAGCCCCCCCGTGGGACAACCTGATCACCTTGGAACCTCCCCAGCGCTTAGAACAGTGCTTTGCACACAGTAAGCGCTTAATAAATGCCATCATCATCATCATCATTAACACAGTCTTAGAGCAGGGTCTCCTTTGAGGGACATGATGTGTGGGGTCTACTATGTGCTGTCGCATCCCTCTCCCCGCTGACCCTCCCTCAGCCCCCAACTCCAGGAGACATTCCTGGATTAATGCCCCACATTCCCGGTCCTCCCATCCCTTCAGACACCTCAGCATTATTTTCTTCGGAGTGTCCCTTTTTCCCAGTGTTCTCCAATGCCCCTTACGGTGCTCTGCACCCAGAGCAGTGCTCAGCAGACAACAGACCCCCCAATGACGATGTTGATTATGGTATTTAATACTAATAAAGGCATTTGTTAATCAATCAATCAATCATATTTATTGAGCACTTACTGTGTGCACAGCACTGTACTAAGCGCTTGGGAAGTACAAACTGGCAACATATAGAGACAGTCCCTACCCAACAGTGGGCTCACAGTCTAGAAGGGGGAGACAGAGAACAAAACCAAACATACTAACAAAATAAAATAAATAGAATAGATAGATACAAGTAAAATAAATAAATAGAGTAATAAATATGTACAAACATATATACATATATACAGGTGCTGTGGGGAAGGGAAGGAGGTAAGATGGGGGGATGGAGGGGGGGGACGAGGGGGAGAGGAAGGAAGGGGCTCAGTTTGGGAAGGCCTCCTGGAGGAGATGAGCTCTCAGTAGGGCCTTGAAGGGAGTAAGCGCTTACTATGTGCAAAGCACTTGTTAAGCGCTTTACTATGTGTAAGACACTGTTCTCACATGAACGCAATAGGTGCAAGATACAGTTTCTACAAACAGGAGGCCTCCAGTACATCACTCTGCACCTGGTAGGTACTCAATACAGTTTTCCTCCCACAGTAGGCAACCAGTACGGTCATAACTGGTTATACTGGTACTATTGATTCCTTGACCCAGGGACCCAATTGTCCAATTGAGAAGCAGCATGGTCTTGTGGAGAGACCACAGGCCTGGGAGCCAGAGGACCTGGGTTCTAATCCCGGTTCTGCCACGTGTCTGCTGTGTGATCTTCGGCAAGTCACTTCACTTCTCTGTGTTTCAGTTACCTCAGCTGTAAAATGGGGATCAAGACTGTGAGCCCTAAGTGGGACATGGGCTGTGTCCAATCCAATTAGCTTGTATCTAACCCGGCACTTAATAAAGGGCCTGGCACATAGTAAGTGTTTAACAACTACCATAAAAAAATTCCCAGGGAAATGATTCCGGGAGAAATAGAGGAGGGTGATTTCCACTGACCAGCCTTCTGCAGCCACAGCAGAAAAGAGAGGGAGATGCAATTTCTCTCTGGACTCTCCACTCCTTCCCCAGCTCCCATAACCAACAATTCCTCCCCGCTCCATAATAATAATAATGTTGTTGTTGTTAATGGCATTTGTTAAGCGCTTACTATGTGCAAAGCACTGTTCTAAGCGCTGGGGAGGATACAAGATGAGCAGGTTGTCCCACGTGGGACTCACAGTCTTAATCCCCATTTTATAGATGAGGGAACTGAGGCCCAGAGAAGTGAAGTGACTTGCCTGCCGTCACACAGTTGACAGATGGTGGAGCTGGGATAATAATGATAATAATAATAATAATGGTATTTGTTAAGCCCTTACTGTGAGCTAAGCGCTGTCCTAAGCACTGGGGTAGATGCTACCCCAGTCCACCCCCCATCTTACCTCCTTCCCTTCCCCACAGCACCTGTATATATGTATATATGTTTGTACATATTTATTACTCCATTTATTTATTTATTTTACCTGTACGTATCTATTCTATTTATTTTATTTTGTTAGTATGTTTGGTTCTGTTCTCTGTCTCCCCCTTTTAGACTGTGAGCCCACTGTTGGGTAGGGACTGTCTCTATATGTTGCCAATTTGTACTTCCCAAGCGCTTAGTACAGTGCTCTGCACCTAGTAAGCGCTCAATAAATACGATTGATGATGATGATTGATGATGATGCTACATAATTAGGCTGGACGCAGTCCCGGTTCCACATGATGCTCACAGTCTTGATCCCCATTTTCCAGATGAAGCGACCGAAGCACAGAGAGGTGAAGTGGCTGGTCCATGTGGGATTCGAACCCCAGGCTCCTGCTCTTTTCACTAGGCCAAGCTGCTTCTCTCCCTGGCCTGGTTCTGATGCCCTCTGTCTCCCAAAGAGGCCCCCTCACTCTCTCCCCACCCACCCGCAGCGGGGCCAGCTGGAATGACTCTGGCCAGCGGCCCTAAGTCCGGCCAGCCTTAATCATCCTCCAGAGCGGAAAGTGTGTGGTTGCATGGGAAGATGCTCTTTAAAGGTTAGCAAAACATCTCTAAACAATGCACGGCAGCCCGGGGCCCAACCCGCCAGCCCTGGCTCCTGGCACGCGGGTGGTTCTCTGCAAAGGGCTCGGTGCCTCCAGCTGGGAAAGCCGACCAGGCCCACACTCCATGTCGGTCAGTAGGAAATCCGGGGGGTTGGGCGGGCCGGGAGGGTGAGGACTCCCTCAGCTCGGACAAGTGGCGGAGCCAGGATTAGGACCTTCTGAACCCTGTAGATGCTAAATAGATCTAAATAGAAGCAGCATGGCTCAGTGGAAAGAGCACGGGCTTTGGAGTCAGAGGTCGCGGGTTCAAATCCCGGCTCCGCCACTTGTCAGCTGTGTGACTTTGGGCAAGTCACTTCACTTCTCTGGGCCTCAGTTCCCTCATCTGGAAAATGGGGATGAAGACGGTGAGCCCCACGTGGGACAACCTGATTACCTTGTAACTACCCCAGCGCTTAGAACAGTGCTTTGCACATAGTAAGCGCTTAACAAATACCAACATTATTATTATTATTATTATTATTATCCCGCCCATGTGGGATAGGAATGGGCGTAATGCCCATTTACTTGTTTTGATGTGTATCTATCTATAATTCTGTTTATTTATATTGATGTTATTGATGCCTGTTTACCTGTTTTGACGTCTGTCTCCACCTTTCTAGACTGTGAGCCCCTTGTGGGCAGGGATTGTCTCTCTTTATTGCTGAATTGTACTTTCCAAGCACTTAGTACAGTGCTCTGCACACAGTAAGTGCTCAATAAATACAATTGAATGAATGACTGAATGACTGAGTGAATGAATGAATGAGCGGCAGAGGCCAGATATCAGGATTCCTGCATCCCAGGGAGAAATAATTAATCCGCATAAATGATAGCACTTTTTTTTACCGTCCGTCTCTCCTTCTAAACAGTAAACTTCTTGTGGGCAGGGCTTATGTCTTCCCACTCTCTTGTGTCAAACTCTCCCAAGTGCTTAGTACAGTGCTCTGCACACATAAGAGCTCAGTAAATGCCACTGATGGATTGATTGATCTGGGGGGTCTAGGGTTGAAACGACCAAGGCTGAGAACTGCTGGAGGAGAGGGGTCTCGCCGTCAAGCCCCCACCCTTCCTGCCCAGTCCTCCCCCGCGTCTCCCGGGGAGATAGGCCGATGCTTTCCCACTCTTTTCCCTCCATCCATGTCTCTGGGCGGTGAGAATTTCCAGATGAAACCCACTCCCCGCAACTGGGACCGCTGGCCACTGGGCCTGGAGGGAGCCGGGTGGAGGATTAGGGGTAACTGGGATGCGAACAGGTCTGCCTGCATTTTGGGGGTGAACCCCAGACGCCGGTTCACCTTGGAGAAAACACAGGTGACACAAGTCCATCAGTGTGTACTTGTGGCATTTGCTAAATGTCTACTATGTGTTGATCACTGCTCTAAAAGCAAGGTGTGGACGTCATACAATCGGGTTAGATAGAGTTACTTTCCCCCATGGGGCTCAGAGTCCAAGGGGTAAGGAGAACAAGTATTGAATCCCCATTTTATAAATGAGGAAACTGAGCTACAGAGAGGTTAAGGTAACTTGGCCAAAACCCCACAGCCAGCAAGGAAGCAACATGGCCTAGTGGACAAAGCCTGAGCCAGGAAGTTAGGAGGACCTGGGTTCTAATCCCAGCTCTGACATTTGTCTGCTGTATGACCTTGGGCAAGTCACTTCACTTCTCTGGGCCTCAGTTACCTCATCTGTTAAATGGAGATTAAGACTGTGAACCCCGTGTGACTGTGTCTAACCTGATTACCTTGCATCTACCCCAGTGCTTAGAACGGTGCTTGACACATAGTAAGTGCTTAACAAATACCGTCATTATTATTATTACTATTATTACAGGTAGCAGTGCCAGGATTTGATCTCAGTTCTTCTGACCACCCAGACCCGGTTTCTTTCCACTAAGCCACGCTGCTTCTCCAGATCTTTCTTAACGGGAAGGAACTGATCAGAAGTCTACTGGGAGTCAGACGGTCATGGGTTCTAATCCTAGCTCCGCCACTTGTCCCCACTGTGACCATGGGGGAAGTCACTTCACTTCTCTGGGCCTCAGTTCCCTCATCTGTAAAATGGGGATTGAGACTGAGAGCCCCACGTGGGACAGGGACTATGTTCAACCTGATTTGTCTGTATCCACCCCAGCGCTTAGAACAGCTCCTGGCACAATGTAAGGAATGAACAAATACCACAATTATTACTATTTTTACCCCAGGCGAGGGGGGCAAGACAGTGAATAAGGGACCCCTCGCCCACCCTCACCCTCCAAGATCCCAGGAGCCGATGGGCGAGGGCATCCCAGGAGCCCGGGAGGAGGCCGCCAGGTTCTGGGAGAGGCCCTTTCAACTCCGGCTCTTGCTCTCTCCTCTCTGGAGATTGTACCAAAAAAAAACGCTTTCTCCACAGGCCCCACTTCAAAGACCAAATGGCAGGTCCTCCTGGCCAGGGACCAAGGGAAAGTGTCAAATCAGGAGGTGGAGGCCAGGCTGGTCAGTTCCCAGGCTCGCACACCCTGGCCCCATTTGAAGTGTAAATGGGGCCAGGGGTGATCAGTCTTGGGGTGGACAGCAGCCAGCAGCCCGGCTTTCTCAAACACCCGGGGTCCCCCACCGCTCCCCCGGCGACCCACGGGGAGAGCGGGGGGCTGGGAGATGGGGAGGGGTCCCGTTTGGTCCCCCCCCACTGAGGCCTGGCGGGGTGTGGCGAAGGGCGGACGGGGTTGTTGGCCGGAGTGGCAGGATTCTCAAGCCCCCCCTTCAAGAGAGAGGGAACGAGTCCAACATGGTGGCTCGGACCCCTGACTTCCCTTCTAGACTGTGAGCCCACTGTTGGGTAGGGACTGTCTCTATATGTTGCCAACTTGTACTTCCCAAGCGCTTAGTACAGTGCTCTGCACACAGTAAGCGCTCAATAAATACGATTGATTGATTGGATGGTCCCTCTGTAAGGGCTCCCAGCAACCTCTGCAAGCCCACCTCCTCCAGGAAGCTGGTAGGATGCCGGTCCTGAGCCATGCACCCTGCTCCTTCCACTCCCAAAAAGGATGAGCCCTGGGGTTCTGCTTTAATAATAATAATAATAATGATAACATTTATTAAGCACTTACTATGTGCAAAGCACTGTTCTAAGCGCTGGGGGGGTTACAAGGTGATCAGGTTGTCCCACGGGGGGCTCACAGTCTTCACCCCCATTTTACAGATGAGGGAACTGAGGCCCAGAGAAGTGACTTGCCCAAAGTCACACAGCTGACAACTGCTGGAGCCGGGATTTGAACCCATGACCTCTGACTCCAAAGCCCGGGCTCTTTCCACTGAGCCACGCTGCTTTTGTTAAGCACTTACTATGTGCCAAACACTGTTCTAACTGCTGGGATAGATACAAGGTAATCAGGTTGGACACAGTCCCTGTGCCACATGGGGCTCACACTCTTAATCCCCATTTTACGGATGAGGGAACTGAGGCCCAGAGAAGTGAAGTGATTTGCCCAATATCATTCATTCAATTGTATTTATTGAGCGCTTACTGCGTGCAGAGCACTGTACTAAGCGCTTGGGAAGTACAAGTTGGCAACCTATAGAGACGGTCCCTACCCAACAACGGGCTCACAGTGATGCCCATTTGTCCTTTGCCCAAAAGCAGGGGCCTGGACCAGATGATCTCTGAAGGTTTCTTTCCGCTCTGGGATTCTGATCCTTGTGGTTCCATGTCTATTCAGTGTTGGTTTGATTGGGCCTGTCTGCCTTTTCCATCAGCCTGTCACCAAAAATTGTGGTAACAGTTATGGGCTTACTACATGCCGAGTACTGTATTAAGCGCTGAATCAGGTCCCAAACGAGGCTCACCCTCTAAATAGGAGGGAGAACAGATTTATTTTTCTTTATGGGATTTGTTAAGCACTGACTGTGTGCCAGGCACCGTACTAAGCGCTGGGGTAGAAACAAGGTTGGACACAGTCCGTGTTCCACACCAGGCTCACAGTCACGATCCCCACTTTAAAGGTGAGGAAACTAAACAGAGAAGTCGTGACTTTCCCAAAATCCCACAGCAGTTAAGCGACAGAGCTGGGATTAGAACCCAGGCCCACTGATCACCCCTGCAGTCTGGCCTTGACCCACACAGAAACCAGTTCGCCGGCTACATAATATAAATGCTTTATTGCTAGCACAGAAGTTTCTTTTTAAGTAAATAGAAGAAAAGAAATAAATCTCCTTTTTCACATTTCATATTGCAGTTCCAAGATAACTAGTTAGTTGCTGTATGTTTTCACTCGGACGTGGCTACAGTAGGAGGAAAGGACATTCACACTGGGGAGTCTGGAGTGAGGTGTCCCCCAGAGGGTTGGGGTGAGGGTCTTTTGGTTGGAAATCACGGCGAGGACAAATCGCTGGAAGACACACACGTAGAGACGAGAGTTATAAATAGAAAACGGGCATGGTTAGAAAGCAGGAAACTGTTAAACACGTAAGCTATACTCTGCCCCCGATTCCACGGAAGGCTAGGCCGGGGATCGGAGCTCTTAAATAAACGTTCGTCGTCATCATCGGGGCGGAGGTTGGGCTTGCGGCGGGTTTGGGAAGCCGGCAGGGGCAACAGGGGAAGGGGGTGAGCAAGGAGGAAAGGGGGCAACCTTTGGGGGAGGCGGGGTGCAGAGGGGAAGGGTGGAAAACCGGGCTCTCTTCCCAACTCCTGGGGGTGTGGGAGCAGCAGGATAGGGCAGGGCTGGTGAGAACGGAAAGCCGGGTCCTGCTCTCTCCACGCCCCCGAGCGGGGCACGGCTAGCACCCTCCAGCCTCTGCGGACATCCCAGGCCGCAGCCGTGCTCGGCTGCGGGAGGGGCTTCGCACGAAGGACCCTCGTCTTGTAGCATCCCGCCCGGTGTCCACCTTGAACCTCGGCAAGGCGCCCCGGGCCTCCCTCTGGCCAACCAGCCAGGCCCTCCGGGCCTCCTGAAAGAAAAAGAAAAACCAACCAAGCAGCGAGTGGCCTAGTGAGGAGCCAGTGTTACGTCCCAATGAGACCGGGAACCCGGAAGGGGCAGAGACGAATCGGCCCAGCGAACGGGGCTGGGAGGCCGCGGGTGGCACATGCTACCGTGGGGAGGCCGCCCTTGCGTCCAGCAGTCTCTGCGGAAGCCTGGCTCCCGGTAGGCCCGAGCCTCTCTCCGATGGACACAGGGACGATTGGGCGGTTGCGGGAGCTCCTTGGGGCCCGGGCGGGGACCGGATGACGAGAAGGGAGAGATCTCGGGGAGATGGGGGGCAAAACAGGTGCCTTCCGGCCACATGGGCTCTGCCAGGCACTCGCCCTGGGATGGGGCTTCACCCGCAGGGAGGAATCCCAGAGGGGAGTGGAGCCGCTGACCGAAGGCTGGGGGTCGAGGGAAGATGGGGGGACAGGGAGGACACGGGGGCCCGGTTGGACGTAAGTGGGCCGTCGAGGGCAGACCAGGCCGCTGCAGGGGGTGGGCGGTGGGCAGGGACGGGTCCGGGTCGGTCCATTCTTAAATAGACACTGGTGCCAGGCGGGGTTCCTGAGCGTCGGGCCCCACCAACCGTACCGACCCCCTGCCCCGCCCCACCCCGTTTTAGGAATTCTTCTGGGGGATCTTTATCGTCACCGTCTTCACTTCCGAGTACTCTCGCAAACCGCTTTCTCCCCTGGGAAAGAAATGGGAGGTGTAAACTGGGACCGGGGACTGGGAGCAAGAGGGCCTGGATTCTAATCCCAGCTCTGCCACCTGCCTGCTGTATGACCTTGGGCAAGTCACGTCACTTCTCTGGGCCTCAGTTCCCTCATCTGTAAAATGGGGATTCACTACCTGTGCTCCCTCCTGCTTAAGAATGTAAGCCCCTTGTGAGACAGGGACTGTGTCCAACCTGATAATCTTTTTCCAATCAGTTTTTAGTATGATGCTTCACTCATGATAGGTGATTTAACAACTATCACAATTATTATTATTATTATTATCCCAAGCATGACAATGCCTGGGACCTAAATCCTCCTTTTCCCTGGCTAGGACCCTCCTGCAGTGGGATTAACTGAACATAATCCTATTGATTGAGTGCCTATAATGTGCAGGGCACTGTATTAATCGCTTGGCAAAGTACAACACCATAGAGTTGGCAGATACCATCCCTGCCCACAGACTACCATAAAATGTGTGGGTTGGGAAAGGAGAAACTGTGACGGAGGAATGTTTTTCTAAATGTTTCTTTTTCAAAGCTTGGGTGAGCCTTGATAGTTCTTGATTTGCGCTTCCAAGATCGAAACAGCTTCTTTCTGTTAACGCCCTCTCCCTTTTAATTCCCCTGCCTACTCTGGTCACCATATCCTTGGCGGCTGCATCGGATTGAAGTAGGCCGGGAGATTTTAAAACCCATCTCCTTCCCATCACCAGTATCTCTGGGTGGAAGGAGCAAGAGCTACTCTCCCCATTTAGCAGATGGGAAAACTGAGACCCTAGTCCTCTAATGAGGATGATGATGGTATTTGTTAAGCGCTTACTATGTCACTGTACTAAGCTGGCACACTGGGTTGGACACAGTCCCTGTCCCCCATGGGGCTCACAGTCTTAATCCCCATTTTATATCTGAAGAAGCTAGGGACCAGAGAAGTGAAGTGACTTGCCCGAGCTCACACAGCAGACAAGTGGCGGAGCTGGGACTAGAATCCAGGTCTTTTTGATTCCCAGGCCTGTGCTCTATCCACTAGGCCACACTGCTTCTCTATAAAAATAAATAAATACGACTGGCTGACTGACAGTGGGGACTGAGTTAAAAACGGGCAAATACCATTATTATTATTATCATCATCACCAGCTCCAACTCCTGGGCCCTAGGGTTCTAGACTGTGAGCCCGCTGTTGAGTAGGGACCGTCTCTATATGTTGCCAACTTGTACTTCCCAGGCGCTTAGTACAGTGCTCTGCACATAGTAAGCGCTCAATAAATACGATTGAATGAATGAATGAATGAATGGAGGCTGCTCCTGAGACTCCCACCTTCCCTTCCCTCCCAGGGCTGATGGGCCCATACCAGGGAGACCACCTGACTCATTCCCCTATGCCCCCCGAGGGGCCACCTGGCTTGGCTCCTTGTTCCCAGCTATTGCCCACCCAAGTGGGTGCCCACCCTTATCCCCATGCCCCTCCAAGCTCCCCCGTCTGTACGCCGGCCCGGAAACCGCCCCAGCCGGGTCCAAAATTCTCCCCCACAGCCGGTTCCGACCCGGGCCGCTGGATCCACCAACCAGCCACCCTTGAGGGCCCCTGTCCCTGTCTGAACAGGAATGCAGGGATACCCACATTTCTCTACCGTTCCCGGACATCTTGAACCCACCGAACGGGCTCTGGGCATTCAAGGCATTGTAGCAGTTGATCCTGGAGGAGAGAGAAGGAGGGAGAGGATACGTTGAATCCCTCACCCTCCCCGTCCCCACCCCTCAATGTCTTCATCCCCTTCCGACAAGGAGAAAAGCTGCTCTGAACCGATGACGGCAAAATGTCCCCACACGGTTGAAAAATTCATCCCATCACCCAACTGAAACGGTCGAATGGCAGCCCAAGCGGTTATCCTTCTCTGCTAGGGTGTGTGTGGGGGGCATATACTGACTCCCCTTGCCCCCAATAGAGCCAGGGACGACCCCCGCCCCTAACCAGCCCCACCAGTCGCCCACCACTCTCTCACCACACGGTCCCCGCCTGCATGGCAGAGGACACCGTCAGCGCCTTGTTAATGTCGCTGGTGAACACAGCGGCGACGAGGCCGAAGTCAGAGTTGTTGGCTCTCTCGATCACTTCGTCCATAGTCTTGAACCTCAGGATTTCCTGGACTGGGCCGAAGATCTGGTAACAGAGAGGGCCTTCTGGTTCTACCTTGGCCTCTGTGGGCCATGGGGCTACTAGCTTCGGGCTGCCACTGGGTCTCCTCCTTCTCCTCCCTGCCCCTCTCCTCCCGACCGGCCTTAGGTTTTCCTAGGGAAGACCCTGGGGCACCGGGTACTAGAGGCTGCCAACCATCGTGGCTGCCAGTTCATGGGGACGAAGGGAGCCAGTGCCGCCCACACAGAGGCCCAGCAGCCCCCCACCACCCGGACTTGAACTTGGTGCCTGGCTGCGAGCCCAACGTCCACCCATCCCAGGAACGCGGGAGGTCGGGGACAACAAGCCGGACATTGGAGCCGGGGAGGGAGGGAAGCACCTCTTCTTTGGCGATCCGCATGTCATCCGTGACGTCGGAGAACACCGTGGGCTCGATGAAGAAGCCCTTGTGACCCAGCCCCTTGCCCCCACACTCGAGCTTCGCCCCCTCGGTGACCCCACTCTGGATGAGCTCCAGGATCTTGTTATACTGCTTCTTGTCGATCTGCAAGAGACGGCGAGGCCCTGCCTGGCAGCCGCCCCCTCCCCTGCCCCCCACAGCCCCTCAGCACTGCCCTAGCTGGTCAACCTGGCTCCGCCACCAATCCCAGCTCCATCGCTTAATATTAATACTAATTATTATTACGGTACTTGTTAAGCACTTTCTATGTGCCAAGCGTGGTTCTAAGCGCTGTGGTAGATACAAGTTAATCAGATTGGACACAGTCCCTGTCCCACAATGGGGCTTACACTCTTCATCTTCATTTTACAGATGAGGTAACTGAGGCCCAGAGAAGTGAAGTGCCTTGCCCACGGTCACACAGCAGACAAGTGGCAGAGCCGTGATTAGAACCCACGACTTCCCAGTCCCGGGCTCTTTCCACTAGCATGCTGCTTCCCATGCTGCTTATGTGTTACGTGACCTTGGCCAAGTCACTTCACCTCTCTGGGCCTCAGTTGCTTCATCTGTAAAATGGAGACTGAGACTGTGAGCCTCACACGGACGGGGACTGCGGCCAACCCGATTTGTTTGTATCCACCCCAGTGCTTAGTCCAGTGCCTGGCACAGTCTAAGCACTTAACAACTACCACAATTATTAGTATTATAATTACTGTGTGTGACACATTCATTCATTCATTCATTCAATCGTATTTATTGAGCGCTTACTGTGTGCAGAGCACTGTACTAAGCGCTTGAGAAGTACAAGTTGGCAACATATAGAGACGGTCCCTACCCAACAGTGGGCTCACAGTCTAGAAGGGGGAGACAGAGAACAAAACAAAACATATTAACAGAATAAAATAAATAGAATAAATATGTAGAAGTAAAATAAATAAATAGAGTAATAAATACGTACAAACATATATACATATATACAGGTGCTGTGGGGAAGGGAAGGAGGTAAGGCGGGGGGGATGCAGGGGGAGATGAAGGAGGGGACTCAGTGTGGGAAGGCCTCCTGGAGGAGGTGAGCTCTCAGTAGGGCCTTGAAGGGAGGAAGAGAGCTAGCTTGGCGGATGGGCAGAGGGAGGGCATTCCAGGCCAGGGGGAGGACGTGGGCCGGGGGTTGACGGCGGGACAGGTGAGAACGAGGCACGGTGAGGAGATTAGCGGCAGAGGAGTAAGTGCTCAACAAAGGCCACAAAAGACAAACAAATGCACATCAAAGTTCTTAAGAGGGAGGTGGCGGGGAGCCGGCGCGGCCTACCTGGGGTCCCTGTTCGGTGGTCGGATCGAAGGGGCTGCCCACGATGCGTCTCTTGGCACGCTCCACGCTCCTGCGCACAAACTCTTCGTAGATGGTTTCCTCCACGTAGACCCGGGAGCCGGCTGTGCAGCACTGCCCTTGGTTGAAGAAGACGCCCTGGTGGGTCTGCTCCACCGCGTGGTCCACTGCAAGAGCCAGAGACAGAGAGATCCCCCCTCATTGTTGGGGGCTGCCCTCTCGGACGGCCCCCCAGGTACACACAAACACACACATACACACTCACGCTCTCCTGCCCGGCCACAAGCCCGCATGCACAGCCGTGGTCATGGGTTCTAATCCCTGTTCTGCCACTTGTCCGCTGAGAAGCAGTGTGACTCAGTGGATAGAGCGTGAGCCTGGGAGTCGGAAGGTCATGGGGTCTAATCCCGGGTCCACTACATGTCTGCTGTGGGACCTTGGGCAAGTCACTTCTCTGGGCCTCAGTTACCTCAGCTGTAAAATGGGGATTAAGGCTGTGAGCCCCACTTGGGACAACCTAACTACCTTGTATCTACCTCAGAGCTTAGAACATTGCTTGGCACAGAGTAAGCACTTAAGAAGTACCATTATTATTCTTATTATTATTCTCTGGGTTCCCTCTTCGGTAAAATGGGGATTGAGACTGTGAGCCCCACGTGGGACAGGAACCCGATTTGCTTGTATGCCCCCCAGCACTTAGTATAGTGCCTGGTGCAGAATAAGCGCTGAACAGACATCACAATTATTGTTATTATTCTTATTATCCACCCTGAGGAACGCATGCACATGAATGCCCATCAAGCCAAGCACATGCGGCCCATTTGCTTTCGGCCTGTCCAGGCAGGATGGGATTAGGAGGGGGTTTCACAGATCACTGTCCAGGAAGTTTGAAAGCGTGGGGCCCTGGGGATGACTTACGGTCAGCGTCGGCAAAGATGATATTGGGGTTCTTGCCCCCCAGCTCCAGAGTGACCCGCTTCAGATTGCTCCGGCCGGCCGCCTCCTGGATTAGCTTTCCCACCTTGAGGAGAGAAGGGAGGGAAAAGATGTTTCTCACACACTCTCTTCGGCCCCACTTCATCGCCCCAGATCAAGTGGCTGGACAGTGTAGGGGACCCCACCCTCCCCAACCCCAAAACCTTTCCCCTTTCGTTCCCTTCCTCTCTCTCCCTGGCCCCGATCCCAGTCACCATCTCCCAGACCCCTGCCCAGTGGGGCAGACTGGGGAGGAACTGGCAGCACTGGTTGGAAGATGGGGAAGGGCATGTGGGAGATAGCACCCTCTCCCCAACCTGCTTGTCTGTCAAGAGCGTTTTGGGCCCCGTGGCTTGGCCCGGACGGACAGATGGATGAGCAGCACAGTTGGCAGGCGTTGTTCCCCCATGATGATGACGATGGCATTTATTAAGCGCTTACTATGAACAAAGCACTGCCCTAAGCGCCGGGGAGAAGACAAGGTGATTAGGTTGTCCCACGTGGGGCTCATAGTCTTAATCCCCATTTTACAGATGAGGTGACCGAGGCGCAGAGAAATGAAGTGACTTGCCCAAGGTCACACAGCAGATAAGTGGCAGAGCTGGGATTAGAACCCATGACAAGTGGGCAGGTCACTTCATTTCTCTGCGCCTCAGTTACATCATCTGTAAAATGGGGATGGAGACTGTGAGCCCCACGTGGGACAGGGACTGTGTCCAACCTGATTTGCACCCCAGTGCTTAGTACAGTGCCTGGCACATAGTAAGTGCTAACAAATACCATTATTATTCATTCAATCGTATTTATTCATTCATTCATTTAATCGTATTTACTGAGCACTTGTGTGCAAAGCACCGTACTAAGCGCTTGGGAGAGTACAATATAACAACAAACAGACACATTCCTTCCCACAACAAGCTCACATTATTATTATTATTATTCTGCTCTGGCCAGGGGGTCCTGACCATTGTCATTATTATGGGATTGATTCGGCATTTGTTTTGTGCCAAGCACTGTGCTAATCACTGTGGCAGACAAAAGATAATCAGGTGGGACGCAGTCCCTTCCCTTCACAGGACTCGCGACCTATGAGGGAAGGACAGTAGGAATCTTACCCCCATTTTGCAGATGAGGAAACTGAGACGCAGAGAGGTTAAGGGACTTCCCAAGGTCATACCACAGGCTGGTGGTAGAGTTGGAACTAGAACCCAGGTCTTGTGACTTCCTGTGCTCTTTCCTCTAGGCCAAGCTGCCTCCTCCTGCCCCTCTCAATCAATCAATCGTATTTATTGAGCGCTTACTGTGTGCAGAGCACTGTACTAAGCGCTTGGGAAGTACATGTTGGCAACATATAGAGACAGTCCCTACTCAACAGTGGGCTCACAGTCTAAAAGGGGGAGACAGAGAACAAAACCAAACATACTAACAAAATAAAATAAATAGAATAGATATGTACAGGTAAAATAAATAAATAAATAAATAGAGTAATAAATATGTACAAACATATATACATATATACAGGTGGTATACATATATACAGGGTCCCTCCCTGTACCTCCCCACCTTCAGTGAGGAGGGAAAAGGGCAGGGAAAGAGTCCCAATCCTTGCCAGGGGGTTGGGCTGCCCATTGTGCCCCCCAGCTCAGGGCCTGGCCCTCGCCTGACCAATCAATCAATCAATCGTATTTATTAAGCGCTTACTGTTTGCAGAGCACTGTACTAAGCGCTTGGGAAGTACAAGATGGCAACACTTAGAGACCAAGTTGGAAGGAATCTCCAGAGGTCACCGCAGACAACTCCGCGCCTCCGGGCAGGATCGCCCACCAACCACCCAGAACACAGAGGGGGTGGCCCATTCCCCAAGGCTCCCTCCCGGGCCTTCCAGAGCTGAATCCCACCGGAGAAATGGGAACCCCATCCCCTCGCCCCGACTCCCGCAGACTTTCCCAGGACCCCACTGGCTTGGCAGAAGAAGAGACAGAGGGACCCCCGGGGCCCGTTCTCAGAGGTGGGCAGAGTGGTCCAGGAGCCAGCCTCTTCCCTCAATTCAGCCCTTAGAGCAGTGTTTGGCCCATTCCTCTCCCCCTCCCCATCCCCCCCGCCCTACCTCCTTCCCCTCCCCACAGCCCCTGTATATATGTTGGTACAGTTTTATTACTCTATTTATTTTACTTGGACATATTTACTATTCTGTTTATTGTGTTAACGATGTGCCTCTAGCTTTATTTCTATTTATTCTGATGACTCGACACCTGTCCACACGTTTTGTTTTGTTGTCTGTCTCCCCCTTCTAGACTGTGAGCCCGTTGTTGAGTAGGGACCGTCTCTATATGTTGCCTTGTACTTCCCAAGCACTCAGTCCAGTGCTTTGCACACAGTAAGCACTCAATAAATATGACTGAATGAATGAATGACTAGTAAGTGCTTAACAAACACTATCATTATTTATTATTATTATTATTATTATTATTATTATATCAGACAAATGATACTTAATAATAATATTAATTATTATTATTGATAATAATTCCCCCATCTGCTATCACTCAGGCAGGCAGCAGAATCCCTTCTGCCAGGGCAGGGAGCTGGGCGTGCCACTCCCAGCTAAGCTACTCTCCTATTGCAATCCAGCCCGCACATTTCACTCCTCAAGCGCCAACCTTCTCACTCTAACTCCATTTCATCTATCTCACTGCCAACCCCTCTCCTGCATCCTGTCTCCAGCCAGGAACACCCTCCTTTCATTCATTCAATCGTATTTTTTGAGCACTTACTGTGTGCAGAGCCCTGTACTAAGCGCTTGGGAAGTCCAAGTTGGCAACATAATAGAGTCGGTCCCTACCCAACAGTGGGCTCACAGTCTAAACGGGGGAGACGGACAACAAAACCAAACATACTAACAAAATAAAATAAGGAGAATAAATATGTACAAGTAAAATAAATAGAGTAATAAATACATACAAACATATATACATATATACAGGTGTTGCGGGGAAGGGAAGGAGGTAAGGCGGGGGGGATGGAGAGGGGGAGGAGGGGGAGAGGAAGGAGGGGGCTCAGTCTGGGAAGGCCTTCTTCCTCATATCCAACAGATAAATTCTCCTTCAAAGCCTTATTGAAGGCTCATCCCCTCCAAGAGGCCTTCCCTGACTGAGCCCTCCTTTCCTCTTCTCCCACTCCCTTCTGCGTCGCCCTGACTCGCTCCCTTTATTCATCCCCCCTCCCAACCCTCCAGCAGCAGGGAATGGGTCTGTTACGTTGTCTTCTCCCAAGCGCTTAGTACAGTGGTCTGCGCACAGTAAGTGCTCAATAAATACGACTGACTGGCTGAGCTGTCCAGGGCAGGCCAGCAAGTGTCTGTACTTGTACTTCCCAAGCGCTTAGTACAGTGCTCTGCACACAGTAAGCGCTCAATAAATACAATTGAATGAATGAATGAATTTGTCTGCTTATAATAATAATAATAATAATAATGGCAGGGAATTTGTCTGCTTATAATAATAATAATAATGGCATTTATTAAGCGCTTACTATGTGCAAAGCACTGTTCTAAGCACTGGGGAGGTTACAAGGTGATCAGATCGTCCCACAGGGGGCTCACAGTCTTAATCCCCATTTTACAGATGAGGTAACTGAGGCACAGAGAAGTGAAGTGACTTGCTCACAGTCACACAGCTGACAATTGGCGGAGCCAGGATTTGAACCCATGACCTCTGACTCCAAAGCCCGGGCTCTTTCCACTGAGCCACACTGCTTCTCTATTGCTACAATGCTTCTTTATTGCTACAATGTACTCTCCCAAGCGCTTAGTACAGTGTTTTGCACACAGTAAGCACTAAAGCACGGACTTGGGAGCCAGAAAATCATGGGTTCTAATACTGGCTCTGCCTGTTGCCTGCTGTATGTCCTTGGGCAAGTCTCTGTGCCTCAGTTTCCTCATCTATAAAATGGGGGTTGAGACTGTGAGCCCCTTGTGGGACAGGGACCGTGTCCAACCTGATTTGCTTGTACCCACCCCAGTGCTTAGTGCAGTGCCTGGCACCCAGTGAGTGCTTAACAAATATCATAATTATTAGTACAATTGAATGAATGAATCATCATCAATCGGATTTATTGAGCGCTTACTGTGTGCAGAGCACTGTACTAAGCGCTTAGCACTGTACTAAGCGCTGAATGAATGAATGAATGAAAGCCCCCCACCCTCCGCTTTTCCTAGGGCAGTGTAAGATCCCTGACCATCAGGAAAGCACCCCTCCTCTCCAGTCCCCTGTCTGTCTTGCTCTAATTTCAGCGCTAGTCATTCATTCTATTGCATTTATTGCGCGCTTACTGTGTGCAGAGCACTGAGGACACTGTCTCCCCCTTCTAGACTGTGAGCCCACTGTTGGGTAGGGACTGTCTCTCTATGTTGCCAACTTGGACTTCCCAAGCGCTTAGTACAGTGCACTGCACACAGTAAGCGCTCAATAAATACGATTGATGATGACGATGTTGCCGACTTGTACTTCCCAAGCGCTTAGTACAGTGCACTGCACACAGTGAGCGCTCAATAAATTCGATTGATGATGATGATGTTGCCAACTTGTACTTCCCAAGCGCTCAGTACAGTGCACTGCACACAGTAAGCGCTCAATAAATATGATTGATGATGATGATGTTGCCAACTTGTACTTCCCAAGCGCTTAGCACAGTGCACTGCACACAGTAAGCGCTCAATAAATACGATTGATGATGATGATGATGTTGCCAACGTGTACTTCCCAAGCGCTTAGTACAGTGCACTGCACACAGTAAGCGCTCAATAAATATGATTGATTGATTGATTGATTGAGGGGCTCAACAGCAGGCCACACCCCATCCCCATGGCCCCCAACTTCACTTCTTTGGATCACGAGACCCCAGGGTCCTTTCCAGCTCCTCCTGCCTTCTGCTCTGGAGACCCACCCCATCCCCAGGGGACACCCAGGCAGGAGGGAAGATAGTGACGGTTAAGCGTTCACTACATGCCAGGCACTGTACTAAGCACTGGCGTGGCTCAGTGGAAAGAGCACGGGCTTTGGAGTCAGTGGTCATGGGTTCAAATCCCGGCTCCGTCAGCTGTGTGACTTTGGGCAAGTCACTTCACTCCTCTGTGCCTCAATTACCTCATCTGCAAAATGGGGATTGACTGAGAGCCCCTTGTGGGACAACCTGATCCCCTTGTAACCTCCCCAGAGCTTAGAACGGTGCTTTGCACATAGTAAGCGCTTAATAAATGCCATCATTATGATTATTATTATTATTACAAGCAAATCGAATTGGACACGGGCCCGGTCTCACGTGGGGCTCACAGTCTCAATCGCCATCTGACAGATGAGGGAACTGAGGCACGGATGTGAAGCGACTTGCTCCGAGGCACGCGGGACCCACGACTTCCCGAGGAGAAGGGCCTCTCGCTGCCTCTGCCCAGCCTCCCTCCCCATGTTGCCAACTTGCCCTTCCCAAGCGCTTAGTCCAGTGCTCTGCACACAGTAAGCGCTCAATAAATACGATTACATGAACATATTTGTACCTATTTATTACTCTAGTTTATTTGTACATGTTTATTCTATTTATTTTATTTTGTTAATACGTTTTGTCTTGTTGGCTGTCTCCCCCTTCGAGACTGTGAGCCCACTGTTGGGTAGGGGCCGTCTCTATACGTGGCCGACTTGTACTTCCCAAGCGCTTAGTCCAGTGCTCTGCACACAGTAAGCGCTCAATAAATACAATTGAATGAATGAATGAATGAATGAATGAATGATGAATGAATGAATGGCCCCCAACAATTTGCCCATCCCAGGCTCCAAAAGGACCCTGCTGGGAGAGCGGGAAAGAGTGCTACCGCCAGCTGTCCGCTCCGGACATTTGTCCGGCATGAGTCAATCTCCCTCTCCCGTAGCCGACTTTGATGGCCCCGCTCCCATCTTGTTGACTAACGGTGAGATCATGGTTTGTTCCTAGAACTGCGTGAAGCCAACATCCCACGCCCCTGAGTGCCGCAACCCGCCACCCGGGAATTTATGGACGCAGCCCACCGATCTCGCGCAGGCCCCTGGCCCGGCCCAGCCTGGCCCGAGGGGTCTTGGCTAGCTCCAGCGCCGCCAAGTCTTTTAGATTGTGAGCCCACTGTTGGGTAGGGACCGTCTCTATATGCTGCCAACTTGTCCTTCCCGAGCGCTTAGTACAGTGCTCTGCACACAGTAAGCGCTCAATAAATACGGCCTGGCCCGAGGGGTCTTGGCTAGCTCCGGCGCTGCCAAGTCTTTTAGACTGTGAGCCCACTGTTGGGTAGGGACCGTCTCTATATGTTGCCAACTTGTCCTTCCCGAGCGCTTAGTACAGTGCTCTGCACACAGTAAGCGCTCAATAAATACGGCCTGGCCTGAGGGGTCTTGGCTAGCTCCAGCGCTGCCAAGTCTTTTAGACTGTGAGCCCACTGTTGGGTAGGGACCGTCTCTATATGTTGCCAACTTGGACTTCCCAAGCGCTTAGTACAGTGCTCTGCACACAGTAAGCGCTCAATAAATCCGATTGATTGATTGATTGATTGCCCTTCCGCTTGCTGTTGGGCCCTGGCTCGGGGAACACGTCCGGATTTTATTCCACCACCTCGTCAGTACTTAATAATTATAATTATGGTAGTTGTGAAGCGCTTACTATGTGCCGGTCACTGGACTAAGTGAGAAGCAGTGTGGCACAGTGGATGGAGCGCAGGCTTGGGAAGCAGAAGGTCATGGGTTCTGATCCCGGCTCCACCACTTGTCTGCTGGGTGACCTTGGGCAAGTCACTTCAATTCTCTGGGCCTCGGCTACCTCATCCGTAAAATGGGGATGGAGACTGTGAGCCCCATGTGGGACAGGAACCATATCCAACCCGATTTAATAATAATAATAATGTCGGTATTTGTTAAGCGCTTACTATGTGCAAAGCACTGTTCTAAGCGCTGGGGTAGATACAAGGTAATCAGGTCGTCCCATGAGGGGCTCACAGTCTTCATCCCCATTTTACAGATGAGGGAACTGAGGCCCAGAGAAGTGAAGTGACTCGCCCAAAGTCACACAGCTGACAAGTGGCGGAGCCGGGATTTGAACCCACGGCCTCTGACTCCAAAGCCCGTGCTCTTTCCACTGAGCCACACTGCTTCCTTGTATCTATCCCAACAATTAATTAATTATGGTATTTGTTAAGCGCTTACTATGTGCCAGGCACTATACTAAGCGCTGGGGTGGATATAAGCAAATCAGAACAGTGGCTGTCACGTAGTAAGCATTTAACAGAGTGAGCAGCGGGGCTCAGTGGAAAGAGCATGGGCTTTGGAGTCAGGGGTTGTGGGTTCAAATCCCGACTCTGCCACTTGTCAGCTGTGTGACTCTGGGCAAGTCACTTAATCAATCAATCGCATTTATTGAGCGCTTACTGTGTGCAGAGCACTGTACTAAGCGCTTGGGAAGTACAAGCTGGCAACATATAGAGACAGTCCCTACCCAACAGTGGGCTCACAGTCTAGAAGGGGGAGACAGAGAACAAAACCAAACATACTAACAAAATAAAATAAATAGAACAGGTAGGTACAAGTAAAATAAATAAATAAATACAGTAATAAATATGTACAGACATATATACATAACTTCTCTGTGCCTCAGTTACCTCATCTGTAAAATGGGGATTAAGACTTTTGAGCCCCACGTGGGACAACCTGATCACCTTGTAACCTCCCCAGCACTCAGAACAGTGCTTTGCACATAGTAAGCGCTTAATAAATGCCATTATTATTATTATTATTATTTAACAAATACCATTGAAAAATTGTAAATTACCTTTCCTCCTGAAAGGAAGCTGGAGCGCAGGGGATGACACTATTAATGATAATTACGGTATTTGTTAAGCACTTACTATGTGCAAGGCCCTGTCCTAAGCACTGGGGTGTAGCCAAGCAATAAGACAGTCTGTCCACCCCCGGGCCACCTCTGAAGCTGCCTCTTTAGGGGGGTGGGGCAGCTGGGTCAACTCCAAGCGCTTAGTACAGTGCTCTGCACACAGTAAGCACTCAATAAATACTGAATGAATGAATGAACTCTGCTGTAGAGGGGCTGACACCCTGGAAAGAGCTGTGGAGGAGGAGGAAGAAAGGGGAAGCAGCATATGGCCTAGTGAATACACATGACCCTGGGAGTCATCATCATCATCATCATCATCAATCGTATTTATTGAGCGCTTATTATGTGCAGAGCACTGTACTAAGCGCTTGGGAAGTACAAACTGGCAACATATAGAGACAGTCCCTACCCAACAGTGGGCTCAGAAGGACCTGGGTCCTGGCACGTATTAAGCGCTTAATATCAGAATTATTATCCACTCCAGGTTGTAAGCTCATTGTTGGCAGGGAACGTGTCTACCAACTCTGTTGTACTGTCAATCAATCAATCAATCGTATTTATTGAGCGCTTACTTTGTGCACAGCACTGTACTAAGCGCTTGGGAAGTACAAGTCGGCAACACATAGAGACAGTCCCTACCCAACAGCGGGCTCTGTCCTCTCCCAATGCTTAGTAAAGTGCTCCGCACACAGTAAGCGTTCAATAATATGATTGATTGATTGAGTCCTGCCAATATCCTGACCCCCAGCCTTCGTCTTGAGGATGGGGGTGCAGAAGGACAGCCAGTACATGGTTCCACGGACTACTGCTGAACCCCCAACCAAGACGGAGTCCAGGGCTGAAAGGGCAGAGTGGTCTCGCTCTGGACCATAAGCTCCTTGAGGGCAGGAAGTGTGTCTGTTTATTTCTGTATTGAACTCTCCCAAGTGCTCAGTAAGTGCTCAATAAATATGACTGACTACCGCTCATGATGTCAGAAATGCAGAGAGATTAGGTTAGATATTAAGAAGAACTTCCTAATAGCTCCTCACCCAGAGATCTTTAAAAAGAGGACAGACAGGACTCTGTGATGGGTTGTTTTTTTTTTTGATGGCATTTATTAAGTGCTTACTATGTGCAAAGCAGTGCGGCCCTGCCCAGACACAGGGGGCTGGACTCGATGACTTCTGGGGGTAACTTGTGGCCTTGGAAGAATAAATTTACGGCCCCTCAGGGGCTCCGGAGGCTCCACGGGGATGAAAGCACCTGATGGAAGCAGTGTGGCCTAGTGGCAAGAGCAGAGCACGGACTTGGGAGCCACAGGACCTGGGTTCTAATCCCACCTCTGCCACCTGTCTGCTGTGTGGCCTTGGGCAAGTCACTTAACTTCTCTGTGCCTCAGTTCCCTCATCTGCAAAATGGGGATCAAGACTGTGAGCCCCATGTGGGACAACCTGATTACCTTGCTCTCCCCCAGTGCTTGGCACATAGTAAGCGCTTAAGAAATGCCATCATTATTATGAGAAGCAGCGTGGCTCAGTGGAAACAGCACAGTCTAGGGAGTCCGAGGTCATGGGTTCTAATCCCAGCTCCGCCACCTGTCTGCTGTGTGACCTTGGGCAAGTCACTTACCTTCTCTGAGCCTCGGTTCCCGCATCTGTAAAATGGGGATTAAGACTGTGGGCCCCATGTGGGACAACCTGATCACCTTGTATCCCCCCATCATCATCATCATCATCAATCGTATTTATTGAGCGCTTACTATGTGCAGAGCACTGTACTAAGCCCTTGGGAAGTACAAATTGGCAACATCTAGAGACAGTCCCTACCCAACAGTGGGCTCACAGTCTAGAAGGGGGAGACAGAGAACAAAACCAAACATACTAACAAAATTAAATAAATAGAATAGATATGTACAAGTAAAGTAAATAAATAAACAGAGTAATAAATATGTACAAACATATATACATATATACAGATGCTGTGGGGAAGGGAAGGAGGTAAGATGGGGGGATGGAGAGGGGGACGAGGGGGAGACGAAGGAAGGGGCTCAGTCTGGGAAGGCCTCCTGGAGGAGGTGAGCTCTCAGCAGGGCCTTGAAGGGAGGAAGAGAGCGAGCTTGGAGGATGGGCAGAGGGATTGGGGGCATTCCAGGCCCGGGGGATGACGTGGGCCGGGGGTCGATGGCGGGACAGGCGAGAACGAGGTATGGGGAGGAGAAGCGCTTAGAACTAGGTACAGTGAGGAGAAGCGCTTAGAACAGTGCTTCTCATATAGTAGGCACTTAACAGATGCCATCACTATTATTATTATTATGAAGGGCCCACTGCGTGCAGGGCAGTGTGCTGAGCGGTGCGGGCGGGATGGGGCACTCACCTCGGTGGATCCCGTGAAGGCGATCTTGTCGATGCCAAGGTGGGAGGCGATGGCGGCCCCGGCCGTGGGCCCGAAGCCCGGCAGGATGTTGACCACCCCCGGGGGGAAGCCGGCCTAAGGGGGAGGGGGAGGGGGAGGGGGGGGAAAGGGGGGGTCACGGGGGTCACGGGGTCAGGGCGGGCCCGGCGGGCAGGGGCGTCGAGCTGGCCGCCCCACTCCGACACGTGGCACGTGGGGACTCCACCGCGCCCCCCGCAGGCCGAAGGGAGGAGCGGCTCCCACCCTGACAACGCCCCTGGCAACGCCCCTAGCAACACCCGTCACCACGCCCCCACCACGCTCCATGGCAACGCCCATGACCGCATCACTGTCCCGCCATCGACCCCCGGCCCGCGTCCTCCCCCGGGCCCGGAATGCCCCCAATCCCTCTGCCCCTCCGCCAAGCTAGCTCTCTTCCTCCCTTCAAGGCCCTGCTGAGAGCTCACCTCCTCCAGGAGGCCTTCCCAGACTGAGCCCCTTCCTTCCTCTCCCCCTCCTCCCCCCTCCATCCCACCTCCTTCCCTTCCCCACAGCACCTGTATATATGGATATATGTTTGTACATATTTATTACTCTATTTATTTATTTTACTTGTGCATATCTATCCTATTTATTTTATTTTGTTGGTATGTTTGGTTTTGTTCTCTGTCTCCCCCTTTTAGACTGTGAGCCCACTGTTGGGTAGGGACTGTCTCTATGTGTTGCCAATATATGTATATATGTTTGTACATATTTATTACTCTATTTATTTATTTATTTTACTTGTGCATATCTATCCTATTTATTTTATTTTGTTGGTATGTTGGGTTTTGTTCTCTGTCTCCCCCTTTTAGACTGTGAGCCCACTGTTGGGTAGGGACTGTCTCTATGTGTTACCAATTTGTACTTCCCAAGCGCTTAGTACAGTGCTCTGCACATAGTAAGCGCTCAATAAATACGATTGATGATGATGATATGTATATATGTTTGTACATATTTATTACTCTATTTATTCATTTATTTATTTTACTTGTACATATCTATCCTATTTATTTTATTTTGTTGGTATGTTTGGTTTTGTTCTCTGTCTCCCCCTTTTAGACTGTGAGCCCACTGTTGGGTAGGGACTGTCTCTATGTGTTGCCAATTTATACTTCCCAAGCGCTTAGTACAGTGCTCTGTACATAGTAAGTGCTCAATAAATACGATTGATGATGATGATGATGATGATATGTATATATGTTTGTACATATTTATTACTCTATTCATTCATTTATTTTACTTGTACATATCTATCCTATTTATTTTATTTTGTTGGTATGTTTGGTTTTGTTCTCTGTCTCCCCCTTTTAGACTGTGAGCCCACTGTTGGGTAGGGACTGTCTCTGTATGTTGCCAACTTGTACTTTCCAAGCGCTTAGTCCAGTGCTCTGCACATAGTAAGCGCTCAATAAATACGATTGATGATGATGATATGTATATATGTTTGTACATATTTATCACTCTATTTATTCATTTATTTATTTTACCTGTACATATCTATCCTATTTATTTTATTTTGTTGGTATGTTTGGTTTTGTTCTCTGTCTCCCCCTTTTAGACTGTGAGCCCACTGTTGGGTAGGGACTGTCTCTATGTGTTGCCAATTTGTACTTCCCAAGCGCTTAGTCCAGTGCTCTGCACATAGTAAGCGCTCAATAAATACGATTGATGATGATGATGATGATGATATGTATATATGTTTGTACATATTTATTATTCTATTTATTCATTTATTTATTTTACCTGTACATATCTATCCTATTTATTTTATTTTGTTGGTATGTTTGGTTTTGTTCTCTGTCTCCCCCTTTTAGACTGTGAGCCCACTGCTGGGTAGGGACTGTCTCTATGTGTTGCCAATTTGTACTTCCCAAGCGCTTAGTCCAGTGCTCTGCACATAGTAAGCGCTCAATAAATACGATTGATGATGATGATGATGATATGTATATATGTTTGTACATATTTATTACTCTATTTATTCATTTATTTATTTTACTTGTACATAGCTATCCTATTTATTTTATTTTGTTAGTATGTTTGGTTTTGTTGTCTGTCTCCCCCTTCTAGACTGTGAGCCCACTGTTGGGTAGGGACTGTCTCTATGTGTTGCCACTTTGTACTTCCCAAGCGCTTAGTACAGTGCTCTGCACATAGTAAGCGCTCAATAAATACGATTGATGATGATCACTGCCCGGACACGCCCATGGCCACACCCCTGACCACTCCCCAGACACGGCCATGGCAGCTCCCGTGACCACACCCCTGCCAACGCCCCTGGACACACACGGACACGCCTATGGCAACGCCCATCATCGTCATCAATCGTATTTATTGAGCGCTTACTATGTGCAGGGCACTGTACTAAGCGCTTGGGAAGTACAAGCTGGCAACAGCTAGAGACAGTCCCTACCCAACAGTGGGCTCACAGTCTAAAAGGGGGAGACAGAGAACAAAACCAAACATTACTAACAAAATAAAATAAATAGAATAGATATGTACAAGTAAAATAAATAAATAATAAATAGAGTCATAAATATGTACAAACATATACACATATATACAGGTGGCACCCAGGACATGCCCGTGGCGTTGGGTAGGGCCTGTCTCTATATCAATCAATCAATCAATCGTATTTATTGAGCGCATAATGTGTGCAGAGCACTGGACTAAGCGCTTGGGAAGTACAAATTGGCAACATCTAGAGACAGTCCCTACCCAACAGGGGGCTCACAGTCTAAAAGATTGATTGATTGATGATGATGATGATGATGATTAATAAATACGATTGAATGAATGAGTGAATGAATGAACTCTCGTGACCACGCCCCCTGACAACGCCCATGGCAACGCCCGCGACCACGCCCCTCGAGGCCCGAGGGCGGCTCGGCCCCGCCCCCTAGGGGCGGGACGGAGGCGCGTCAGCCCCTCCAGCCACGCCCCCTACCGTGGACACGCCCCCTTTGCGGTTGAGCCACGCCCCCTTTGCGGTCGCGCCGCGCCCCGCTTTGCGGTGAGGCCGCGCCCCCTTTCGGTCTCGCCACGCCCCCTTTGCGGTGAGGCCACGCCCCCTTGCGGTCGCGCCCCGCCCCGCCGGCGGCGGCTGACCTCTCGGACGAGCGCCCCCATGTGGAGGGCGCTGAGCGGCGTCTGCTCCGCGGGCTTGATGACCACGGTGTTCCCGCAGCACAGCGCCGGGGCGATCTTCCAGGCGAACATCAGCAGCGGGAAGTTCCACTGCCGGGACAGAAATCCCAACTCCTGGGGGGCTCCCCCGACGGACCCCACGCCCCCAGACCCGCCCACCCCCTCCCTACGTCGTCAATCAATCAATCAATCAGTCAATCAATCGTATTTATTGAGCTTTTTGACTGTGAGCCCACTGTTGGGTAGGGACTGTCTCTACATGTTGCCAATTTGTAACACTTATGTGCTCTGCATATAGTAAGCGCTCAATAAATACGATTGATGATGATGATTGAACGCTTACTGTGTGCAGAGCACTGGACTAAGCACTTGGGCAGTCCAAGTTGGCAACATCTAGAGACAGCCCCTACCCAACAGTGGGCTCACAGTCTAGAAGGGGGAGACAGACAACAAAACCAAACATGCTAATCAATCAATCGTATTTATTGAGCGCTTACTGTGTGCAGGGCACTGGACTAAGCGCTTGGGAAGTCCAAGTTGGCAATATATAGAGACAGCCCCTACCCAACAGTGGGTTCACAGTCTAGAAGGGGGAGACAGACAACAAAACCAAACATGTTAATCAATCAATCGTATTTATTGAGCGCTTACTGTGTGCAGAGCACTGGACTAAGCGCTTGGGAAGTACAAGTTGGCAACATATAGAGCCCACTGTGAACCCACTGTTGGGTAGGGACTGTCTCTATATGTTGCCAACTTGGACTTCCCAAGCGCTTAGTACGGTGCTCTGCACACAGTAAGCGCTCAATAAATACGATTGATGATGATGATATAGAGACGGTCCCTACCCAACAGTGGGCTCACAGTCTAGAAGGGGGAGACGGAGAACAAAACCAAACATACTAACAAAATAAAATACAATAGAATAGATCCGTACAAGTAAAATAAATAAATAAATAGAGTAATAAATATGTGCAAACATATATACAGGTGCTGTGGGGAAGGGAAGGAGGTAAGATGGGGGGGATGGAGAGGGTGACGAGGGGGAGAGGAAGGAAGGGGCTCAGTGTGGGAAGGCCTCCTGGAGGAGGTGAGCTCTCAGTAGGGCCCTGAAGGGAGGAAGAGAGCTAGCTTGGTGGATGGGCAGAGGGAGACCATTCCAGGCCAGGGGGATGACGTGGGCCTGTTTATAATAATAATAATAATAAATCATAATGGTATTTGTTAAGCGCTGACTATGTGCAAAGCACTGTTCTAACCGCTGGGGAGGTTACAAGGTGATCAGGCTGTCCCCATGGGGGGGCTCACAGTCTTCATCCCCATTTTACAGATGAGGGAACTGAGGCACAGAGAAGTGAAGTGTTTGTACATATTTATTCCTCTATTTATTTTACTTGGACATATCTACTCTATTTTATTTTGTTAGTATGTTTGGTTTTGTTCTCTGTCTCCCCCTTCTAGACTGTGAGCCCACTGTTGGGTAGGGACTGTCTCTATATGTTGCCAACTTGTACTTCCCAAGCGCTTAGTACAGTGCTCTGCACACAGTAAGCGCTCAATAGATACGATTGAATGAATGAATGAATGAATGAAGTGACTTGCCCTAAGTCACATAGCTGACAGTTGGCGGAGCCGGCATTTGAACCCATGACCTCTGACTCCAAAGCCTGTGCTCTTTCTACTGAGCCACGCTGCTTCTCCAATTGTTTATAATAACAAAAATTATAACGATGGTATTTGTTAGGTGCTTACTATGGGCCAAGCACTGAGGGAGTACAAGGTCATCAGGTTGTCCCACGTGGGGCTCACAGCCTTCATCCCCATTTGACAGAGGAGGGAACTGAGGCCCAGAGAAGTCAAGCAACGTGTGATGATGGCATTTATTAAGCGCTTACTACGTGCAAAGCACTGTTCTAAACGCTGGGGAGGATACAAGGTGATCAGGTTGTCCCATGTGGGGCTCACAATCTTAATCCCCATTTTACAGATGAGGTAACTGAGGCACAGAGAAGTTAAGTGACTTGTCCAAAGGCACACAGCTGACAAGTGGCAGAGCCGGGATTAAAACCCATGACCTCTGACTCCAAATCAATCAATCAATCAATCGTATTTATTGAGCACTTACTGTGTGCAGAGCACTGTACTAAGCGCTTGGGCAGTACAAGTTGGCAACATCTAGAGACGGTCCTTACCCAACAGCGGGCTCACAGTCTAAAAGGGGGAGACAGAGAACAAAACCAAAAACATACTAACAAAATAAAATAGACTAGATATGTGCAAGTAAAATAAATAAATAAATAGGGTAATAACTATGTACGAAAGCGCGTGCTCTTTCCACTGAGCCATGCTGCTTCAGCGCTTAGGACAGTGCTTGGCACATAGTAAGCGCTTAACAAATACCATTATTATTATTATTAATGATGATGATGATGATGCTGGCATTTGTTAAGCGCTTACTATGTGCAAAGCACTGTTCTAAGCGCTGGGGAGGTTACAAAGTGATTAGGTTGTCCCATGTGGGGCTCACAGTCTTCATCCCCATTTTCCAGATGAGGGAACTGAGGCCCAGAGAAGTGAAGTGACTTGCCCAGAGTCACACAGCTGACAGGTGGCTGAGCCGGGATTTGAACCCATGACTTCTGACTCCCAAGCCCGGGCTCCTTCCATTAAGCCACGCTGCTTCTCATTGTTAAGCGCTTACTATGTGCCAAGCACTGCTCTCAGCGCTGGAGGAGATACAAGGTGATCAGGTTGTCCCCCGTGGGGCTGACAGTCTTCATCCCCATTTGACAGCGGAGATCACTGAGGCCCAGAAAAGTGAAGCGACTTGCCCAAGCTGACAAGGGGCAGAGGCAGGATCTGAACCCAGGACCTCTGACTCCCAAGCCCATCTCGTTCCACTAGGCCACGCTGCTTCCCTAACAACTTCCCTTTGACATCATAAACCCCTTCCCCGTCTCCATTGTTTCTAATAAATGCACTGATAAATTCAGGGCTACCAAATAGTCAGGGTGATATTTGTGGCATTTGTTAAGCACTTACTAGCTACACTGTACTAAGCGCTACCGTGGAAACAAGCAAATCGGGTTGTACACAGTCCCTGGACTGTCAGGCAACTGGGCTCAAGGTCTCGATCTCCACTTTTGCAAATGAGGGATCTAAAGCACAGAGAGGTGGAGTGATTCGCTGAAGGCCGCACAGCAGACAAGTGGTAGAGCCAGGATTATTAATAATAATAATGATAGCATTTATTAAGCACTTACTCTGTGCAAAGCACTGTTCTATTAATAATAATCATGGTATTTGTTAAGCGCTTACTATGTGCCAGGCACAGTTCTAAGCACTGGGGGGGATACAAGATAATTGGGTTGGACACAGTCCCTGTCCCACATAGGGCTCGCAGTCTTCACCCCCATTTTACAGATGAGGAAACAGAGGCACAGAGAAGTGACTTGCTCAAGGTCACACAATGGACAAGTGGCGGAGTCAGAATTAGAACCCATGTCCTTCTGACTCCCAGGCCAATGGTCTATCCACTACATCACAAGGAACTTCCACTCTGTTTTATTTTGTTAGTATGTTTGGTTTTGTTCTCTGTCTTCCCCTTCTAGACTGTGAGCCCACTGTTGGGTAGAGAACAGTTCCCTCAGAGAAATGGTTTGTATGTGCCCCAGCGCTTAGTACAGTGGTTGTCACATAATAAGCGCTTAACAAATATCAGAATTATTATTGTTATTATTATCATCATTATTGTTGTTATTATGATTGCTAATATAACCCTGTTTTCACAGCCCAGTGAGACCCAAGAGATTAAAAAAGTGTGACAGTGAAGTGAAAAAGTCTCTGTGTGTGGAGGGAGTGTGTGAGCTTTTGTGTGATGGGTGTGTAATGTGTAGATATAAACACATACATGACTATAGGAGGGGTTTGGGTGTGTAGGTTGTGTGGTGTAGGAGGTGTGCTGTATGTCTAGTGGGTGTCTATTGTGCTGTGGGTGTCTTGTGTACAGTGGTATGGAAGTGTGTGATGCAGAAGGTATTTTGTGTATGAGTGCAGTGAGTGTGTTGTGCAGAGGTCATGTTGTGTGTTCTAGGTAAGGGAGTGTGCGTGGTGTGGTGAACCGTCTGTAGGTAAATAGGGTGTTTGTGTATTGTATTGTTGTGTATTGGGTTTAGTGTGTTTATATGGTGTGTGTGTCTGTGTGCGTCTGCGTATTTCTGCCAGGAGGAGTTGAAGCGGAGTTTGGTTCTTATTTAAGAGTATTTCTATGGTCGACAAATTCGAACCCATGGCCCTGTCCCATCCCTGTTGCTGCCCCTGCCCCCGCCGGGGTCGTCACGGGTAATTTCATTAAGAGAGAAAACAGAGAGCCCGGTGATCCCGAGGACTGGTTCCCAACCCAGGCATCTCGTTTTCCAGCCTCCCTGCCCTCCCTCCTTGCAGGCCCCGGCCGGCCGGCCGGCCAGCAAAAATATACAACTGTCCTGCCGTCACCCAACACCCAATCGCTTTTCCGGCGCTTGTTTATCTGCTCCGGAGTCCCGGGGTCTCCACTCCCATGGGACCCGCCCGGAGTTAAGGGCTTCCTGAATCTGGGCCGCCGGGCCGCTCCGATAATAATAATAATAATAATAATGGCATTTATTAAGCGCTTACTATGTGCAAAGCACTGTTCTAACTGCTGGGGAGGTTACAAGGTGATCAGGTTGCCCCATGGGACAGTCTTCATCCCATTTTACAGATGAGGTAACTGAAGCGCAGAGAAGCTAAGTGACTTGCCCAGAGTCACACAGCTGACAGCTGGCAGGGCTGGGATTTGAACCCCGATCTCTGACTCCAAAGCCCGGGCTCTTTCCACTGAGCCACGCTGCTTCTCCAATGGTCAGCGGGCCTGTGGGGAGGGTCTGGCCCAGGAGAAGGACTTGGGTTCTGATCCAGGCTCCGCCACTTTCATTCCATCATCCAATTGTATTTATAAAAGTAATAATGGTATTTGTTACTAGGCACTGTACTAAGCGCTGGGGTGGGATACAAAGCCAATCAGGTTGGACAGAGCCCCTGTCCCACAAGGGGTTCACAGTCTCCATCCCCATTTTACAGATGAAGCAACTGAGGCCCAAAAGAAGCGAAGTGACTTGCCCAAGGTCACACAGTGGACAAGTGGTGGAGCTGGGATTAGAACCCATGACCTTCTGATTCCCAGGCCTGTGCTCTATTCACTATGCCGTGCTCCCAGACTGAGCCCCTTCCTTCCTCTCCCCCTCTCCATCCACCCCATCTTACCTCCTTCCCTTCCCCACAACACCTGTATATATGTATATATGTTTTATACTTATTTATTACTCTATTTATTTATTTATTTTACTTGTCCATATCTATTCTATTTATTTTATTTTGTTAGTATGTTTGGTTTTGTTCTCTGTCTCCCCCTTGTAGACTGTGAGCCCACTGCTGGGTAGGGACCGTCTCTAGATGTTGCCAACTTGTACTTCCCAAGCGCTTAGTACAGTGCTCTGCACACAGTAAGCGCTCAATAAATACGATTGATGATGATGATGATGATTGAGCACTTACTGTGGGCAAAGCACTGTACTAACCTCTTGGGAGACTACAACATAACAGTGAGGCCCTCCCAGACTGAACTCCCCTTTTCCTCTGCTCCTCCTCCCCTCCCCATCACCCCAACTCCCTCCCTCGTCTCTACCCCCCTCCCTGCCCCATAGCACTTGTGTATATATGTCCATATTTATTATTCTATGTCTTTTATTAATGATGTGTACATATCTATAATTCTATTTATAAAAATAATAATAACGGCATTTATTAAGCGCTTACTATGTACAAAGCACTGTTCTAAGCGCTGGGGAGGTTACAAGGTGATCAGGTTGTCCCACGGGGGGGCTCACAGTCTTAATCCCCATTTTACAGATGAGGTCACTGAGGCACAGAGAAGTTAAGTGACTTGCCCAAAGTCACACAGCTGACAATTGCCAGAGCCGGGATTTGAACCCATGACCTCTGACTCCAAAGCCCGCGCTCTTTCCACTGAGCCACGCTGCTTTATATTGATGCTATTGATGCCTGTCTACTTGTTTTCTTTTGTTGTCTGTCTCTCGCCCTTCTAGACTGTGAGCCCGTTGTTGGATAGGGATTGTCTCTATCTGTTGCTGAATTGTACTTTCCAAGCACTTAGTACAGTGCTCTGCACACAGTAAGCAGTCGATAAATACGATTGAATGGATGGATGAATAAATATATGGGCAAATCACTTCACTTCTCCATGCTTCAGTTACATCATCTGCTGAATGGGGATTAAGACTGGGAGCCCCTTGTGGGACAGGGACTGTGCCAAACTAATCAGCTCGAATCTACACCAGCGCTTAGTAAAGTTCCTGGCACGTAGTATGTGCTTAACAAATACTATTAAAAAAAACCAAGCCCACCTGGAGCTGGAGGTGGAAGAGGATGACACAGGTTGGCAAGGGGTTCATTCATTTATTCATTCATTCAATCGTATTTATTGAGCGCTTACTGTGTGCAGAGCACTGTACTAAGCGCTTGGGAAGTACAAGTTGGCATTTATTCATCCTCAAAGCCTCAGTTGGGACACTCCTACATCTATTTCTGGCTGAATTTGCTCCCGGGGACCCAGCCAGGGGCTCGCCCAGATCCCAGGGAGACAACAGGGGAAAAAGCACGAGTTCGACAGCCAGGGGCCCTGGATTCCAATCTCCTGGGGCCTTCTCTGTGACCGTGGGCAAATCACACGGTAAGCGCTCAATAAATACAATTGATGATGATCCCCTAACCTCTCCGGCTCTTGATTTCTTCATGGGTAAAATGGAGAGAAAAACACTTGCCTCTCTTGGCTCAGAGGAATGTTGCAAGGTTAAAATGGGGAAAGTGAGGGGTAAGTGCTTTCTCCTGGAGTTATCACTGGTATTATTAATAATAATAATTAGCGACTCCTTTCTCCTGAGCTCTCAAGCTAGATAAGGCAAGAATAGTTGGTGGCTTGCCAGGAGAAAATCAAAGTTTGGTGATTTTCCCTGGCCCTTCCCAGGACGGAGATCCTCAGAACCTATTTGTTGGATCTGTGTAAAGACAAACTAGAGGGGCAGGGAGTGGTACAGAAGACATTATGGTGTGGGCAGGGAATGTGTCTTTTTATTGTTGTATTGCACTCTCCCAAGCACTTATTACAGTGCCCTGCACACAATAAGAGCTCAATAAATATGACTGAACGAATGAATGGGTGAATGTTGCAGCCCAAACTCTCCCCCCAACCCCCAGCTCATCTGGAGCAGGGAGGGTCCTCACCTCTGCTGGTTCTGGTGTAAAGAATTAGTCGGGGCTTGTGTGAGGGATTTGGGGGAGGGGGCAGCGAGAGGAGTATGGATGGGTTACAATTCCAAACGCTATCCATCGTGTGGAAAGACACAGGACAGTAGTAATGAACAAAGCATTGCTTTTCCATTGGGAGAAGGGCAGGGGGGTGTCAGGGTGCAGTCCACGGGGAATCTTTGGCTTCCACCCTTGGCTCCCACCCTGAGACCCTCCTGATCTCAGTCTTGCTCATGAAAACCGCTGATCAATAAGGAGCATGGCAAAATGAAAAGAATACAGCACTGGGTCAGAGACCAGAATTTCAGCCCTAGCTCTGCCTCCTGGTCTGCTATGAGCCAGTCACCTAACCTCTCTGAGTCTCAGTTTCTTCACCGGTGAAACGGGGACAAGATTCCAGCTCTTCATTCCTCTTCAACTGTAAGCCTTGGGTGGGACAGGCTCACTAACCTGTGTCTACTAACTCAGTTGTATTGTACCCTCCCGAGTGCTTAGTCCAATGCTCTGCGTGCAGTAAGCGCTCAATAAATACGATTGGTTGATTGATTGATCGACAGGGACTGGGTCCAATCCAATTATCTTGGATCTAACCGGGGGCTTAGAGCAGGGCTTGGCACCCAGTAAGCGCTTACCAAATCCCATCGTTATTAGTTTGGGCACCAAGGCCTGAGCTTGGGCCTGCGAAAGAGGGAGGTTTGAGGGGCGGGGAGAAGATGTACTCACCGGGATAATCTGTCCGCACACGCCGACGGGTTCGTGCCGCGTGAAGGTAAAGTAGTCCCCATCTGAAATGGAAGAGCATGGGAAGGAGGGGAAGAGGTCAGCTGGCAAAATCGATCCAGGTTGCGGTGGTGGGGTGGCAGAGGGGGGAGGTGCCAGTCACTGAGGCGCCAACTAGATGGTAAGAAGGGGTGGGGAAGACAGTCCAGGGGAAGCTTGGAGGCTTTTGGCGGACACCCTGGGGGGAGCCAAAAGATGACCCTGTTGGTCTCCTACTTCTGGTCCTCAGAGCCTAATGGGGGCCCAAAGGGGAAATGAACTCTGCTTTTTCTCCCCCTAAGGCTGTGCCCACACTCACAAATTATCCAGGGGATGGGGGCCTTCAAACTTCAAACTTGGGAGGGCAGGTTTTGGGGGACTTGAAATATCCTGGTAATTAAGGCCAAAGGCAACCTCGGGCATCCAAAGCAGCATGGCTCAGTGGAAAGAGCGCGGGCTTTGGAGTCAGAGGTCATGGGTTCAAATCCCGGCTCTGCCACTTAGCTGTGTGACTTTGGGAAAGTCACTGCCACTTCTCTGGGCCTCAGTTACCTCATCTGTAAAATGGGGATGAAGACTGTGAGCCCCCCGTGGGACAAGCCGATCACCTTGTAACCTCCCCAGTGCTTAGAACAGTGCTTTGCACATAGTAAGTGCTTAATAAATGCCGTTATTATTATTATTATCATTCGGAGGTGCGGACCATTGTCTGTAACCGAGGCCCCAGCTGGTGTGATCTCAGAGGCAGTATCTGCCCAACAAAAAGTATTTGGGGAACTGAGGTAAGGAAATGAATTATTCAAGCCCCAAACACCCAGAACTGATTTCAGACACACGACCAGGTAAAATACGCCACTCCCTTCCATTCCTTATGACCTCAATACAGGATATCGTACGTGTTTTGCTGAGCAAGCAGCATAATGTAATGACCTAGGAGTTCATCCAAATTCCTTCCGCCACCAAAGCCTCCAAGTCTGTCCAGGGGTGACCCCCCCCCCCTCCCGCAAACTCCCCTACTGGCTCCAGAGCCTGTGTGATACCCTCAGCCGGGAGCCACTTCTGACTGGGAAGGAGGGAGAAGGGATGTTATTAAATTTTCAACCTCCTGGGCCCTGTGGCCACCCCACCAACTAAGCACCCTGAAGCGCCTGCCTCACCTGCTGATCGCCTCTTGTTTGGATTGTTTGGACCAGAACGTGCAGCCCAAACCTACTGGGGAATCCCCCCATCAAAGCCGAAGGCAGGGCGCTCTTCACGCGTATCTCCGCCGACCGACACTCCATCTTTGTGAGGACGACGAGAGCGCCTCTGGGTAGCACAAGGGTCCATGCATCGGGGGGCAATTTTCCAGCAGCCTCTTTGTCCACCCAATGATAAGGGGACAGGTGATGGGTATTTTGGGTCACAGTTCACCCTGGCTGAATATGCCAAGTAGGCCTAGTGGAGACAAGGGAGCCAGGCCGCAGTAGGGCTTCCTCAAGTGAGCTTCCTGATTTGCCAGGCAGTGCTCATGATTGACAGCTGGCATCTAGGAGTATTACAGCCCCGATCTGTGCTCCCCCTCGCACTCTGCCCGCCTCAAAGACCAGCAACAGCAGTGGGTGAGGCCCGGAGAAGCCTGAGCTATCCTGCCAGTCGGAGAGACGGGAGCGGGGGTCAGGATTCCTGGGCCTGGCCCAGAGGTGTCTCCTCAGCCCAAACACCAGGGGTTTGAGGGTGAAATCCGGGACAGAATGTATTCCTGATTCCTCTGGGAGCTGCGCCAGTTCCAGAGGGGCAGGGGAGGTGGTTCACAAAGCCAGGCCAGCATTCCAGATCACTCAAGGGGCTTTAAAAACCAATTCGTCAGCTGACGGAGGAAGCGGTTGGCATCCGGGGTGAGGACTTCCTGTGGTGATTCAGCCCAGGGGGGCTGGACCCCCCTCAATGGAGGCTGATGGAGCAGAGCAGGGTTGGAATGGCACTGTGTGCTCCCTACTATATGTGCCTGCCCATCGATGCGCCCTGGTCGAAACTGGAGAATGCCGCCAGGCCTGAATTCTGAGCCTGCTTGGAACCACTGGGCATGTGGGTCCCTACTGCCAGCGTTGTCCTCACTGCCCCGCTGTTTGGGTGAGATGGAATTGGGGCGAGCAGCAGGGTAGAAGACTGGGGTTCCGAAAGGACTCTGGGGATTTGGGGGAGGCCACGATCACAGGAAATCGAAGGGCTTGTCTGGAAGCTGGGCTAGCGGGCTAGTAGGGGCTGGGGCCGGACTGCATTCTTGCCTCCCTGGTTGGTGCCCAGGTGGGGCCGGGGCAGAGGCTTAGAAGCAGCGTGGCTCAGTGGAAAGAGCCCGGGCTTTGGAGTCAGAGGTCATGGGTTCAAATCCCGGCTCCGCCACTTGTCAGCTGTGCGACTTTGGGCAAGTCACTTCACTTCTCTGGGCTCCAGTTCCCTCATCTGTAAAATGGGGATGAAGACTGTGAGCCCCCCGTGGGACAACCTGATCACCTTGTATCCTCCCCAGTGGTTAGAACAGTGCTTTGCACATAGTAAGCGCTTAATAAATGCCATCATATTATTATTATATTCTGAACTGGACGAGGAGTGACTTCGGAGACCCTGGGCCGGATTCTCTGGGCCGTCTGTTAGTCCTCGGGCTGTGCAGTGAACCCATCGAGCCGCCAGGGGGCCCCAGGGGGCCTGGTTCCCCAACAGGCAGACCCTGCCCTGGATTCGGATCCTGCGCAGACCCAATCAATCAATCAATTGTATTTATTGAGCGCTTACTGTGTGCAGAGCACTGTACTAAGCGCTTGGGAAGTACAAGTTGGCAACATATAGAGACAGTCCCTACCCAACAGTGGGCTCCAGACAGTTAGGGGGAGTCAGCTTGGACCCCCCCCCACAAATCCTGCTGAGGGAGCCCCACGTGTCCCTGGGCTCAGTGGCCAAGGGGCCTTGCTGTGTGAATCCAGGCAGAGTGGCACAAAAGCAGCCGGCCTCCATGGCATTCAATTTTCCTTTGGGTAGGCATGGTCTTGGAAGGGGAGACCAGGAATCTAGGGCTGGGTACCACCCCTCACCCTTCCCTAATTAGCACCCTCCTGCTGAAGCATGGTAACAGCCATATTGAGGGAGAACCTACTGGGAGTAACTCACTGTACCTGGCCCTAGGAGGGATCCCAGGAGAAATGGACAAGCCCCTGCCCTCAGGGAGCTTCAGTATAATGGGGGTGAGGGAGGAGGACTGGAAGCAAGAAATCCTAATACATACACTAATGCTGGAGGCCGTGGGGTGGGATGGACGTGGGGCAGTCAGTCAGGGAGGACTTCCTGGAGGAAGTCATCTTGAAGGAGGGGAAGGACATGTTCGGGGGAGTCGGTTTGCATTACGGAGCGGGGTGTGGGGAGAGGGGGTGTGGACGTTCACCTGAGGACGGGAGAGTCAAAAGGGGATGGGGGCTGAGATGGGAGTTGGTGTGAGCAGAGAGGAAGCGTCCAGCCCCCCGGCCACAAGATATGAAGGGAGAAAGCCGGCCCCTGCCCCAGTGCTTAGCCCAATGCTTTGTTCCAAATTTGAGCTCAGTAAATACCGAGTTAATAAGCACGTCATTAACATTTCTATTATTATTTCTATCTAGTTTTTATTGAGTCCTTACTATGTGCAGAGCCCTGTACTAAGCACTTGGGAGAGTACAAAACAGCAGAGTTGGTAGACAGGTTCACTGTCCACAATGCGTTTACAGTCTAGAGATTATTAGTACTACTAATACTATTTTTATTGAGGAGCGGTGTGGCCTAGTGGAAAGAGTATGAGCCTGGGACTGTGAGCCCACGGTTGGGTAGGGACTGTCTGTATATGTTGCCAACTTGTACTTCCCAAGCGCTTAGTACAGTGCTCTGCACACAGTAAGCGCTCAATAAATACAATTGATTGATTGATTGATTGATTGGGAGTCACCATGTCTGCTGGGGGACCTTGGGCAAGTAACTTCACTTCCTTGTGCCTCAGTTACCTCATCTGCCAAATGGGGATTAAGACTGCAAGCCCCATGTGGGACAGAGACTGTGTTCAACCCAATTTGCTTGTAATAATAATAATTATAATTATGGTATTTGATAGGTGCTTACTATGTGCCAGGCACTGTACTAAGCACTGGGGTGCACACAAGCAAATCAGATTGGCTACAGTCCCCGTCCCATATGGGGATCACAATCTCAATCCCCATTTTACAGATGAGGGAACTGAGCAGATAGAAGTAAAGTGACTTGTCCAGAGTCACACAGCAGACAAGTGGCAGAGACGGGATTAGAACCCATGACCTTCCGACTCCCAGGCCCACAGTCTATCCAATATGCCATGCTGCTTTCCATATAATCCTGGCTCCGCCACTTGTCAACTGTGTGACTTTGGGCAAGTCACTTAACTTCTCTGGGCCTCGGTTTCCTCCTCTGTAAAATGGGGATGAAGACTGTGAGCCCCACGTGGGACAACCTGATCACCTTGTATCCCCCCCAGCGCTTAGAACAGTGCTTCGCACATAGTAAGCACTTAACGAATGTCATTATTATTATTATTATTATTATTATTATATATCTACCCCAACGCTTAGTACAGTGCCTGGCACATAGTAAGAGCTTAACAAACACTACGATTATTATTATCATTTATTAATAATAATAATATTAGTAATTCTGAAGCCCTCTGCTTCAGAGTGCAGAGCCAAGAAGCAAGACAGGGCTGGGACTGCCCTCTGATATAGACTGCCCTAGAGAAGCAGCGTGGCTCAGTGGGGAAGAGCCCGGGCTTTGGAGTCAGAGGTCATGGGTTCGAATCCCGGCTCCACCACATGTCTGCTTTGTGACCTTGGGCAAGTCACTTCACTTCTCTGAGCCTCAGTTCCCTCTTCTGTAAAATGGGGATGAAGACTGCGAGCCCCACGTGGGACAACCTGATCACCTTGTATCCCCCCCAGCGCTTAGAATAGTGCTTTGCACATAATAAATGCTTAACAAATGCCATGATTATTATTATTATATTCCACTGGATCTGTCCCTTCAGCTCTGGCCATTCGGTCCCTGACCGGCTGGGCTCAGGCCCGGCCAGCGGGGCGTCCTGGGCCTCTGGGGCTGGCAGGGACTCGCCTGGCACCCAGACGGCCGGACTCCAGCCACCCCCTTAGACAGACTAACAAGCCCGCAGGAGGACGGGAGTCCCGTTAACCCCGCCGGGGCCCTCGCCACTGACACTGAGCAGGCAGCAATGAAAATTTTACAGCTGGAAGGAGAGACGGTAAAACCTCCCAGTAATGCAAACACTGGCCCTTTAGGACGGTGTAAAAAGGTGCTAATTCTGTTTATGAGGCTTGTTAGGGTCCTCCCGTGCTCTCTCCAGGGGGCTGCCGGCAGGGGCAGGGGCTTTTTGTGTCCGCCACCTGCCCCTGGGATTCCCAACCAGAAGCAGGGCCTGGATCTGCCCTGGACCCAGTCACCCTGGACTCGGCCAAGTCCCTTGGGACCACAGGTTGACTGCCACCCTCCCTCCTGGGCCATCTCCAGATCCTCAGGGGCCACATCCTGCCCCGGCCCAGGCCCCCGTGCTGCCCTGGGGTCAACCCGTTGGATGCCGTAGGAAACCCACTTCTCAGCAGGATGGGGCAGGGAAAGGAGACTGTCCCAGTTGGGAACCTCCAAATATTTCCCAACCGACAGGCAGCAGAGCTCTGGAGCAGCCCCTGCCCCCTCTAAAGACCAAGGATTTGGGGCTGGGGAGCGGGGATGCATTGACCGACCATATTAACTGGTGGAATGAGGCAGATTTTGAATCCCGACTGGTTGGGCTAGCTATGAATTTCCTTTTGCCCTAGCCAGAGGGTGGCAAAAGATTCGCATTATAAACTCTTTGAGGGCAGGAGTTGGTCTTGTGTCTGCAATACACTTCAACGTCCTCTCAGTACAGTGCTCTGCCCTCGGCAGGTTCTCAGTAATTACTATGGTTGACTGAAGAGGCCGGTGCCTGAGGGAAGGCAGCGGTGTCTTTTGGAAAGCGAGTGAATCGTGGAGCATGGAGACACGGATTCTCGAGTCCTCAGTGGGCTGCTTCGTAGCTGTGTGACATCAGGTTAGTTGCTTAACCTCTCTGGTCCCCGCCAATGCAATGGGGAGGATTTTCCAACCTCATCCAGCCTCCCAAGGGCAACCCCAGGAGATGGGAGATGACAAATGTGAGAGGAGCTGGAAGAAAGAGGTCGCCAAAATCCAACAAGTTCTTCCCATTTTAGGTCATAAGCTCTTCAAGAGCAGGAATTGTGTATACTAATGCTATTGAACTCTTTCCGGTGCTTAGCACAGTGCTCTGCACATCATAGGTGCTCGATAAATACTACTGATAGACTTACTGATTATTGCATTCATTCATTCAATCGCATTTATTGAGCACTTAATGTGTGCAGAGCACTGTACTAAGCAGTTGCATCCTCCAGTTTAACCCAGTTGTGGATCCAGTGGGAGGATCACAGCCCTGGGAGTCAGGAGATCTGGGTTCCAGTCCCGGGAAGGTGACCGGAAGAGAGGAGGGAGTCCGGGGACCACCACGTGAGCCAGGGTGCTAGAATCAAGCCCTCTACGTGGAATCCCCATCAGGAAATCTGAGCTCCGAGGCTGGGCTGTGGCAGGCTCCACCCTCCTTTTTGCAGCTTAATAATAATAATAATAATAATAATAATAATAATAATAATGGCATTTATTAAGCGCTTACTATGTGCAAAGCACTGTTCTAAGCGCTGATGTCCTAGCGGGCTCTGCCCAAAGGTCTTCCAGTCAGCTGAGTGACTCCCGATCCCTCTGTGGCTGACCACGTCTGGGCACACAGAGCACGGGACTGGACCCAAGGAAGGAGACAGAGGGGACTGTTTCCTCATCTTTCCCTCTGCGGGTTGCCCATTCCTCTCCAGGATGCCCACACCCAACGCACCACAGCCATCTGGGGCCACACCAACCAGCAACCCCATCACCACAAAGGGTGTGGGTGTGAATGGTACGGGGGGAGGGGAGACTGTGCCCAATCCCCTGCCCTAGATCCTCCCACTCCCTTCCCGGGAAGCACACCCACCTACAGGGATGGTGGTTCCGTGGATCTTGTCGGCCCAGCCAGCGTAGTAGCGCAGGGTTTTGATGACACCCTGCAGGTCCACGTAGAAGGCCTGAAGGAAGGGTTTGCCACTGTTCAGGGACTCCATAGTCTGAGAGACGAGCAAAATGGGACATGATCAGTGTCCGTCCTTTGGCCCCCTGCTCCCAGCCCCCTGTTCCCCACCGGAGGAGGAATCCCAGGTGAGGGATGGTCACCAACACGGTAGCGTGCTGCCGTTGAAAAACCTCACAACCCCCCGGGGTTGACTGGAAGACCTGCTGGAGCAGTTAATACAAAACAACAGATATTCCGGGCAGTTGGATGAGGGAGCCCCCCTAAGCGGAGGGGAAAACCGGCCCCGGGTGGCAGGGCCCAGTGAAGTTTAGTGAAAGCCACTTTGCAGACCACAGATGCTGCAGCAGACAAGAAAGTCAGGAGGGGAAGGAGGCCCACACCCTGCATGGATTTAGGAACAGTGGGGCCACTTTTAATCCTTGAACTGGAGAATTGAGAGTTTGGAAAAGGCTTGGAGAGCAGAGTGGCCTAGTGGCGAGATCACGGGCTTGGGAGTCTGAGAACGTGGGTTCTAATCCCGGCTCCGTCACTTGCGTGCTGCATGATCTTGGACAAGTCACTTAACTTCTCTGTTTCTCAGTTACCTCATCTGTAAAATGGGGATTAAGGCTGTGAGCCCCACGTGGGACAGGGACTGTGTTCAACCTGATTACCTTGTATCTACTCCAGCACTTAGAACAGTGCTTGGCACATAATAAGCACTTAACAAATACCGTCATTATCATTATTATTATGGCTGTTGCCATTGTCCTAACCCTAACCGTAATTTTTTGTAACGTAGCCACCCCATGCCAGCAGGAGATTTTGGGCATCAGGAGTGTGTTCCTGAGCAGATGAAGGGCTACTCTTCTGAACCTGGGTTCCCTGTTTCTGATGATGATGATGATGATGGCATTTATTAAGCGCTTACTATGTGCAAAGCACTGTTCTAAGCGCTGGGGAGGTTACAAGGTGATCAGGTTGTCTCACGTGGGGCTCACAGTCTTAATCCCCATTTTACAGATGAGGTAACTGAGGCACAGAGAAGTTAAGTGACTTGCCCAAAGTCACACAGCTGACAAATGGTGGAGCTGGGGTTTGAACCTCTGACTCCAAAGCCCGGGCTCTTTTCCACTGAGCCACGCTGGTTCTCCAGGGGAACACCGTCCAGGCCGGCCTGGCGCAGTAGAGGAGAGGACCAGTAGCCTCTGACGGGCTCTCGCCTCTTCCTGATGCTCCTCCCACCCTCACCGTTTCCCCCTCCATGTCCCCACCATCCTCCCCTTTCAGATGGAGAAGCTCCCACCCCCTTCGGAGGGGAAGGGTCCGGCGGAGATGGCCCCTTACCGCAAGGACGGCCCGGTCTCTCTCCACCAGGTCAGCCAGCTTGTCGAGGAGGCGGCCCCGCTCCGAAGCATCCATCCGCCTCCACACAGAGCCCAGAGAGAAGGCCAGGCGGGCGGCCTGCACAGCTTTGTCCGTGTCGGCCTGCCAGAGAGGGAGAATCCACCGTCGAGTTGGAGTGGTCTCGGGGCTGTTCAGGAAGTCAGAGGATCTGGGTCCTCATCCCAGCTCCTTCACCTTCCTGCAGGGTGACTTTGGACAAATTTTCTCTAACTAAACCCTTCCTTCCCTCTTCTCCCACCCCCTTCTGTGTCGCCCTGACTTGCTCCCTTTGTTCATCCCCCCTCCCAGCCCCACAGCACTATGTACATATCTGTATTTTATTTGTTTTTAGTAATGTCTGTCTCCCTCCTTAGAGACTGTAAGCTCATCGTGGACAGGGAATATGTCTGTTTATTATTGCGTTGTACTCTCCCAAGCGCTTTGTAGAGTGCTCTGCACACAGTAAGCACTCAAGAAATATGATTGAATAAATACAATTGAATGAATAAAGGCATTTAATTACTCTGAGCCTCAGTCTCCTCATTTGTAAACTGGGGATTTGATATCTGATCTCCCTTCCGTGAGTCCCATGAAGAACGGGAGCTGTGTCTGATCTGACTATCTTATCATTCAGTCAATCATATTTACTGAGTGCTTACTGTGTGCAGAGCACTGTACTAAGCACTTGGAAAGTGGAATTAAGCAACAGATTAATTAATCCCCCTCCTCCCCCTCCCCATCCCCCCTGCCTTACCTCCTTCCCCTCCCCACAGCACCTGTACATATGAATATATGTATGCACGTATTTATTACTCTATTTTATTTGTACATGTTTATTCTATTTATTTTATTTTGTTAATACGTTTTGTTTTGTTGTCTGTCTCCCCGTTCTAGACTGTGAGCCCGCTGTTGGGTAGGGACCGTCTCTATATGTTGCCAACTTGTACTTCCCAAGCGCTTAGTACAGTGCTCTGCACACAGTAAGCGCTCAATAAATACGATTGAATGAATGAATGAATGAACAGATAGAGACAATCCCTACCCAACAATGGGCTCACAGTCTAGAAGGGGGAGGCAGACAACTAAACAAAACAAGTAGACAGGCATCAATACCATCAAAATAGATAAATGGAATTATAGATATATAATAAATAAATAGAATTATAGATATATAGATAGATAGATAGATAGATAGATTGATTGATATGCAATATAGCAGGCACATTCCTTGCCCACAGTGAGCTTCTACTCTAGAGGGGGAGTCCAGTGATTAGTACAGTGTGTGGCACATAGTAAGCACTTAACAAATGCCCCAGTGATTATTGTTACAAGAGGTCAGGCACTGAAGTGGTCATTGATTGACTGATGCCCTGAGCTGACTACTTATTGATTGATTAATTGATCTATTGAGGGGGACTGGATTGAACTATACTTGGATTTGCATGCTTCATTCACCCTTCCCTCAGACCTACGGCATTTATGTTTAAATCTGTAATTTACACATCTATATTAATGTCTGTTTCCACCTCTAGCCTGTAAGCTCCTTGTGGGAAAAGAACATATCTACCAACTCTGTGATATTGTGCTCTCCCAAGTGCTTAGTACAGTGCTCTGCACACAGTATGCCCTCAATAAGTACCATCGATTTATTGACTGATAGAGGGGGGAACTAAATACTGCTCTTAATCCTTTAGGGCCCTCGAGGGTGGGGCACAGAAGCAAGGTGACCAGTGGTCAGAACGGAAGCAAATCCCTCACCTTGTCAGCTTCCTGAACTTCGCACACCTGCTCGCCTGTGGCGGGGTTGAAGACAGGAAACACTTTGCCGCTCTCTGAGTTCTGCCACTCATTATTGATGAAGATCTGAAAGGAGGAAGTGTCAGTCAGTCAATTGTAATTAATAATAATAATAATAATAATAATAATGGTATTTGTTAAGCGCTTACTATGTGCAAAGCACTGTTCTGAGCACTGGGGGTTACAAGGTGATCAGGTTGTCCCAAGTGGGGCTCACAGTCTTAATCCCCACTTTACAGATGAGGTAACTGAGGCACAGAGAAGTTAAGTGACTTGCCCAAGGTCACACAGCTGACAAGTGGTGGATCTGGGATTCGAACCCATGACCTCCGACTCCCAAGCCTGTGCTCTTTACACTAAGCCACGCTGCTTCTGAGCAGTTACTGTGTGCAGAGTACTGTATTAAGCACTTGGGAGCTTACAGTCTAGAAGAGAAGGAGAAAAAAGAGAAGGACGAGAAGGAGAAGAAGAAAAGGGGGAGGAGAAAGAGGAGGAGGAGGAAGAAGAAGAAAAGGAAGAAGGAGGAGGAGAAGAAGAAAAAGAAGGAGGAGGAGGAGCAGGAAGAAGAAGAAGAAGAAGAAGAAAAGAAGAAGAAGAAGAAGAAGAAGAAGAAGAAGAAGAAGAAGAAGAAGAAGAAGAAGAAATAAAGGAGGAGGAGGAGGAGGAGGAGAATGAGGAGGAGGAGGAGGAGGAAGAAGAATAAGAAGATGATGATGATGATGATGATGAAAAAGAAGAGGAAGGAAGAAGAAGAAGAAGAAGAAGAAGAAGAAGAAGAAGAAGAAGAAGAAGAAGAAGAAGAAATAGAGGAGGAGGAGGACGAGGAGGAGAATGAGGAAGAAGAATAAGAAGATGATGATGATGATGATGATGATGATGATGATGATGATGAAAAAGAAGAGGAAGAAAGAAGAAGAAGAAAGGAGCACTCTGGCATGATGCTGGGACACTGGGGTCCCCAGGCCTGGGCTGGGAGGTGGGTGGCCGGTTGCTGCTTCCCTTGTGGACAGCAGCTCTCCACAATCTGGAGCCTCTCTGGGGAAGGTCGTGCCCAGAACCAAAACTGTTACTGGAAATTCTTGGGATGGGGGTGGATTTTTGCAGGGAGCAGGTAATTTTGCTCCCCCAAACTCACCTTAAAATGAGCTGCTTTGAGGAGGGGCCACCAGGGTGGGGGGGGGGGGTGGAATTAGCTGATGGGGGGGGGGGGCAAATAGTGTTGACTGACAGGGAGAGACTTCGTTTGGACGTGAAATTCCCAGGGAGCGGGAGCTCCAGGGGAAGGAGGAAGAAGGGATGAAACGAGGGAGAGCTCAAGGTCAGACGCCAGAGGAGAAGAGATTAGAAAAGCAGCCAGAAAGGGCTTCTTGGTGTTTGGTGCTGAAAAGCATGTGTGGGAGGGAGATCCAGGAGAGAAAAAAGGAGGACAACATGAAAGATTAGCCGGTCCTGGGGCTGTTACTTCATGGGAAGGGCACGGGAATTCTGCAACATAAACATGGTGTCAAGTGCAATGGGGGAGCCTTCTTCCTCTCAGACCCAGCTTGTGTGGAGAAACTTTAATGGGTACCCCGCTAGGAGGCTTGGGACCCCTCCAGCGATCCTCATTAATTAATTCATTCAATCATATTTATTATTTACTGTGTGTAGAGCACTATACCAAGCGCTTGGGAGAATACAATACGACAATAAACAGACACATTCCCTGACCACAACAAGCTTACAGCCTAGAGAGGGGGAGACAGACATTAATATAAATAAATAAATTACAGATACGTGCTTAAGTGTGGTGGGGCTTGGAAGGGGAATTTCAATTGAAGTCAATTCAATTCAATCGTATTTATTAAACGCTTACTGTGTGCAGAGCACCGTACTAAGAGCTTGGGAAAGTACAATACAGTAATAAAGAATGGATGAACAAAGTGAGCAAATCAGGGCGATGCAGAAGGAGAAAGGGGGGCTTAGGGAAGACCTCCTGGAAGTGACGTGTCCTCGATAAGGCTTTGAAAAGCCGAGAGAGACATTGTCTGTCGGATTTGAGGAGGGAGGGCTTTCCAGGCCAGGGGCGGGATGCGGGTGAGAGGTCATTGCTGAGGTAGGTGAAATCAAGGCACAGCCAAGGTGATTGAGTGCTTTAAAGTCAATGGTGAGGTACCCAGGACCCCAGTAGGGAACCCACCAGGAACTCCACCAGGGATATCACCAGGGACCCCACCACAAAGTCAGGGCTTCTGCCCATTCCTCGCTCTGCCAGGTCCATTATTATTACTATTATCATTATAATGGTACTCGTTAAGCGCTTACTGTGTGCCAAGCACTGTTCTAAGCACTGGGTCAGGTTGGACACAGTCCCTGTCCCACATAGGGCTGACACTCTTAATCCCCATTTTACAGATGAAGTAACTAAGGCCCAGAGAAGCGATTTGCCCAAGGTCACACAGCAGACTTGTGATTGCCCTGACTCCATCCCTCTGCTCTACCCCTCTTCCCCGTCCCACAGCACTTGTGTACATATTAGAACAGTGCTTTGCATATAGTAAGTGCTTAATAAATGCCATTATTATTATTATTGGAAGACATGATCCCTATCTTCAAGGAGCTTACCATCAAATGGGGGAGGCAGGAGGTAAAGTCGATTAGAGCCAGAAGGAAGCAGTAGAGTATAAAGATCTGCACATAAATAATTTTGGTGCGTGTCGGGGATGGCAGGGTGAGTACTTAAGAGCTGACACAGAGTTGAGGGATGTGAGGTGGGGAGATTAAAGATTAATCAGGGAAGCCCTCCTGGAGGAGATGAGGCGGGAGCTGGAATCCTTGGCAAAGGTTTGGATCAGATTCCATTCCTCTCCCCGCCTCTCCGCCTTCATCCATGGGGACGCACGCGGGGCTCCTGCTATGCCAGGGCACTTTATTGTCGGCCAGCACTCAGCCAGACGGGGAAGGCCGGGCAGGGAGGAGGCGACCCCTGGGTGGGAAGGGCTGGTTTCCGTGTAAATCACTACAAATTGGACAGCCCCCAGCCCGGCCATTGTGCCAGGGGGTCGCCCTGCTGACTCTTCCCCTGAATCGATATTAATGAAGACAGGCCAAGGCGGCGAGGCAGGGGATCCGGGGGTTGCCACGGATTCCAGCCCTAGACATATGGAGCCGATCTCTCGGCCCCAGGCTGACCACTGAACTCGGCAGGAGAGGCGAAGCCTGGTGAAGTCGGGGGGTGGGGGACTGAGGTCTGGGCCTGGCCCCCCTCCCCTCCCCACTCTCTGGTCCTCTTTACTGGATCTCCACTAGCCAAAGAGCAGAGTGTGAGCCCTGTGTGGGACAGGGACTGTGTCCAATTTGATTAACTTCTAGACCCCGTTGTTGGGTAGGGACCGTCTCTCTATGTTGCCAACTTGTACTTCCCAAGCACTTAGTACAGTGCTCTGCACACAGTAAGTGCACAATAAATACAATCGAATGAATGAATGAACTCGTACTTACCCCAGCACTTAAACAGTGCTTGGCACATAGTATTATTATTATTATTATTATTATACAGAGAAGCAGGGTGGCAAGAGCACGGACTTGGGAGTCAGAGGACGTGGGTTCTAATGCCGGCTCTGCCACTTGCCTGCTGTGTGACCTTGGACAAGCCACTTCACTTCTCTGTGCCTCAGTTCCCTCATCTGTAAAATGGGGATTAAGACGGTGAGCCCCATGTGGGACAATCTAATTACTTTGTATCTATCCCAGTGCTTGGCACGTAGTAAGTGCTTAATAAATACCACCATTATTATTATTAGTAGTAGTAATATTATGATCAGGTCATTCAGAACCACACTGGATGGCTGAGGCTGATTAACAATAATAATTATAATAATAATAGTATTTATTAAGTGAATTATCCAGATCTTTGGCCAGTGGAGACCCAGTCATGCTGGGCCCGGGGCCTGTCCAGCTCCCCAGCTCTTAGCCAGCATCAGAAGGGGCAGCGGGGGAGATGCCAGGACACCTCCTCCTCCACCCCCCAGACACCAGACATCCTTCCCAATCTCCGGTTCTCCCCACCCCACCCCCGCAGCACCAGGCCATCTGGCCCTAGGGGAGGTGAACTGGGGGAGGCGCGGATCGGGGCCAGGATGGCGATCTGGCAGGAGACACGGTTCAGTTGCCCGGCAATTTCTTCCCAACGCCCTGGAGAAGAGCTGCGGGCCGAGTCCTCTACCCAGAGGCTGAGAGGCCACTGCCAGGGCGCTTCTGCACCGGACACGCGTGGATTTAGGGAATCATCTTTCAGAGGAAAATTCAGTCTTTGTCCAGAAGCCACTTGGTGAAACTTTAGCCCAAGACTCTGTTGGCTGGGAGCTGATCTGCACAGGCGGTTTCAGAGATGCTCACCATTAGTCCCGCCGTCTAGCTGGTCCTGGGGACTCTGCCATCACCAGCCTGCATTGGCAGACAGCACTCTGGGCTTTTCCAGCGCTTAGTACAGTGCCTGGCTCATAGTAAGCACTTAACAAATACCATAATTATTATTTTACATCTGCCTCCCGACACTGTTCCTCCATCCCGCTGCTGTTCCAGGAGGCCTGAAGACGATCCCCAAAGTCCAGGAAGGATGACCCATTCTCTGACTGTTCGCCACACAGAAGAGTCATGGGCAAGTGCAGGAGGGGGTAATTTAGTACTCTAGGCACCAGCTGCCAAATGTGTGGACCCCTGGTCCCATCAAGGGCCCTCGGGAAGAAAGCAATCACATCCCAAGCCCACCCAGCCCACTCACTTGAAAAACCCAATAATAATAATAATAATAATGGCATTTATTAAGTGCTTACTATATGCAAAACACTGTTCTAAGCGCTGGGGATGTTACAAGGTGATCAGGTTGTCCCCCTGGGGGCTCACAGTCTTCATCTCCATTTTACAGATGAGGTCACTGAGGCACAGAGAAGTTAAGTGACTTGCCCAAAGTCACACAGCTGACAAATGGTGGAGCTGGGATTTGAACCCATGACCTCTGACTCCACAGCTTGTGCTCATTCCACTGAGCCACCTCTCTGTCCTGCTGAGCTGAGACAGAAAGTCCCCACCCCAGAATTCCTGCCAATCAATCAGAAGCAGAGTGGCCTAGTGGGTAGAGCACGGGCCTGGGAATCAGAAGGACCTGGATTCTAATCTCTGCTCTGCCACTTGTCTTTTGTGTGACTGAGGGCAGGTCATTTAATTTCTCTGTACCTCAGTTACCTCATCTGCAAAATGGGGATTAAGACTGTGAGCCCCACGTGGGACATGGACTGTGTCCAACCTGATTAGCTAGCATCTACCCCAGCACTTAGTATAGTGCTTGGCACACATAATAAGTAGATAACAAATATCATCAAAAAAAATCAATCAACAAATCCTCCCCTTAGCTGGTTCAGGCCCCATTCACCTCAATAGAAAGTAGGGAGTTACTGGGAATATCTTTCACCTGCCATGAGATTCTTTCCCAGCCAATTCAACCCATCCCATTACTGTAGGCTCTTTAAGGGATTCTGCTGTGGGCTCCCTCCCTCCTCCACTAAACCCAAGGATAATAATAATAATAATAATGGTACTTATTAAGCATGTGCTATGTGCCAAGCACTATTCTAAGCACTGGGGTAAATACAAGTTAATCCCATATGGGGTTCACACTCTTACCCCCATTTTTACAGATATCTGAGGCACAGATACAGATAACAGAAAACATTTTTACAAGTAACTTAGGCACAGAGAAGTGAAGCGACTTGCCCAAGGTCACTTCAAGCACTGCACTGTGAGCACCTACTCTGAATCAAGCACTGCATTCCCTGCCCCTTCTCTGTCCTGTTCACTGCACTTCTGGTGTCTACTGAAGGACAGACACCGCAGGCAGAGCACTGCATTGGGTGCATGTGGACAAAGAGAAGTAAAAAGACACAATCCCTGCTGCCCAGGGGTTCACAGTTCTCTGGGAAGACAGGAGAGAGAAGCTAGTAGCTGCACTGAGGTGAAGAGTGAGAAAGGATGGTTGGAACAATAACAGAGAAACAAAAACCATATTTAACTAACTGATGGACCAGCATAAGAAGGAAGTGAGGAGGAGGGGTGCTCTTACTAGCCACAGGGGCAAGGATGGATCAAAGATGGGGGTAGTGTACAGGACCCCCCCACTCGCGGGGGCCTGAGTGTAACAGTCCTACCTTCCCAGGCTAAGCCCCATTTTTCCTCATCTCCCTTCTGCGTCGTCCTGACTTGCTCCCTTTGCTCTTCCCCCTTCCCAGCCCCAAAACACTTATGTCCATATCTGTCATTTTATTTATTTGTATCGATGTCTGTCTCCCCACTTTTAGACTGTGGGCTCATTGTGGGCAGAGAATGTGACTGTTTATTGTTGTATTCTACTTTCCCAAGTGCTTAGCACAGCTCTCTGCCCACAATAAACGCTCAATAAATACGAATGACTGATTGACTGACTAACTGAATGCTTCTTCCCAAGTGGCCCTGGGCTCAAGGAGGGACTGGACTTCTCCGAGTGACCCCTCGGAGAAGGGGCGATCACCACCAGCTCCTGGGAAGTTGGGGTCAGGGGCTTTGGCAAAGACCAAGCCGGGCTTCAAAGAGAATAATAATAATAATAATTGTATTTGTTAAGCACTTACTATGTGTCAGGCACTGTTCTAAGTGCTGGGAGAAGAGGGGAAGACCCCCAGGCTGTACTCACATTCTCCCCCAAGCCCCCCATCGAGGGTCTGGTTGGGGGCTGGTGGGGACAGGGCTCTGGGGGCTTAGGTGGCCTGGAGTTGGGGGAGGTAGTAGACCAGATTCCCAGGGAATCTGGGATGGGGATGTGCAGGGATGAACAATCCCTGGCCCTTTGGAACAGTGCAGCCCCGGAACTTTTCCATTTCCTCTCCTGGGCCCGGGATGTGCCGGCGAGGCGGCGGTGATTTACATTCCTAGGGCCGGGGCCGGAGATACCCCCCCACCCCCGGCCCCCCGGCCCCAGTCCATCCCCCTCCAGCTTCCCCAGGTGCAGGCCGGGGCTGACTGCCAGTTCCGAACAGACGGCGATGGCTAGGGGGCTGGGGGTGGGAGAGAGCACCCCGGGACTCAATGAGCAGCAGCCCCAGGCTTCTCCCAGTCTAGGAGCCCTCCAAAAGTACGTGGCAGCCCCCCTCTCCTCCAAATCGAGGGAGGGAAGCTTTTCCAGCTCTGCTCTGGTCATCCCCTCTCTCCATCTCCCAAGCCTGGTCAGCCCTGGACCAGACCCATAGAGGGAAGGGGTCTTTCCCAGCCAGAGGAAACTGGGGGCTTGGAGAGAGGAGTGTGGCCCACAGCAGAGAGTGGGGAGGCCAAGGTCCAGCTTTGGAACCGGGATGGAAGGAGGTGCCCAGTGCTGAGAGGGGGCTGAGGAGAGGGGAGTTGCCCGGAAGGATGGGGGCCGGAGGCATGTGGGGATGGGGAGGCTCTAGAACCCAAAAGGGGCAGGGAGGGAGGATCCAGGGCTTAAGGAGAAGAGGAGGGGAGCAGGGACCAGGGCTGAGCAGGCCAGGGGAGATGGAGAGAGGGGTGACCATGGCTGAGTGGGGAAAATGATGGGGGGAGAGTCCAGGTCTGATCAGGCTGGGGGGAGTTGGGGAGAGAAGGAGTCTGGGGCTGAGCAGGGAAAAGGAGAGATGTGGTGGGGTGGGGGTCCAGGGCTGAGCAGGCCGGGGGAGGGGCAGGGCATGCGATGCCAGAGTCATCTATGAAGCAATCCCAGCTGTTTGGCTCGCAGCTGGAGGGGACGGAGGAATCCGGAATGGCCCTTTACCGGAGAGACGTGTGAGCCGTCCGGCGGCGGGCCTCATTTCCTTTCGCAAATATTTCATAACAGCAGAGATCCCGGGCACCTGGGCCTGTCGGCGCAGGAAATTTCATATCCTCTTCTAGCTTGGGGGCTTCGCTGGGCCCCTATCAAACGCCCAGCCTGGAGAGGAGGGGGCCAGGCCCGGGACGAGGCTGGGGGGAGGCTCCCCCAGATCCCCGAAGGGAAGGCCAAGGGCACAGGTGCCGGGCCAGTACTCCCAAGAGGTTCAGAGTCACGGAGGCCACCCTAAGCCGCTCCCGCCGGCAGCACGGTTTGAGGATGGTTTCGCTAGCCAGAGATTACAGAGCGGCCCTGGTGCTGAGCGGGCACTGAGTGGACACCCAGTGAGCACTGAGATGGCACTGAAAGAGCACTGAGTGAGCAATGAGAGGGCACTGGGCAGGAACTGAGGGAGCACCGAACAGGCATCAAGCAGGCACTGAGTGAGTGCTAAGTGGGCAGGGGCCTGGTCTCCCAGTGAGGCCAACAGGGATGAGGATCCCCCTCTTCCCACAAGTATACGGTCCAGGCAGGTAGGTGCCTAGGAGGTGGGCGGTGGGAGCCAGGGCCGGGGCCTGCCCTGGGAATGGGAACCAGCGATGGGAGGAAGGACGGGTGCCACTGACGCTCATATGAGGCTGTCATGGTTTATTTGGCTGCGGGAAACAAGTCCTTGGAAAATGGGAAATGCCTCGAACGATGTGTACAAAGGGGCCTGGAGAGCGGTGGTGGGTTGCCATCACGCTGGCTGGGGGTGGAAGATGGAAGACGGAGCATCAGGATGCAGATGACAAGCTCTCTGGCTTCGGATTGGCGCCATCTTATAGTTTCAGAGAGCTACAGTCACCTCGAGGGGCTCGTTATGGGCAGGGAAAGTGCTAATTCTGTTATACTCTCCCAAGCGCCGAGTACAGTGCTCTGAACATAGTAGGCACTCAGTAAATACCACTGATTGATTGAGGGGGTTACTCAAGTCACAGAACAAGCTTGGAGCAGCGCCAGGATAATAATAATTATTAATACTATCAATCATTGAGTGCTTATAATGTGTTAAGCCCTGGGCTAAACGCTGAGGGAAATGCAAGGTAATCCAATCAAACTCTGTCCCTTTCCCATACAGGGCTTAGGGCCTGAGTTGGGTATCTGTGGGTGGTGGGGGAGGGGGCTCAGGTATTTTATCCCCATTTAACAGAAGGACAGAGGGGTAAGTGACTTGCTCAAGGTCATATAATAATAATAATAATAATAATAATGGCATTTACTAAGCGCTTACTATGTGGAAAGCACTGTTCTAAGCACTGGGGAGGTTACAAGGTGATCAGGTTGTCCCAGGGGGGCTCACAGTCTTAATCCACATTTTACAGATGAGGTCACTGAGGCCCAGAGAAGTTAAGTGACTTGCCCAAAGTCACATAGCTGACAATTGGCTGAGCCAGGATTTGAACCCACGACCTCTGACTCCAAAGCCCGGGCTCTTTCCACTGAGCCACGCTGCTTCTCTGCTTGGTCATTTAGCAGGCAAGTGGCAGCACCAGGACTAAATCCGCGTTTCTTGACAGCCAGCCATGTGTTCTTGCCAGAACCCGGGTGTGGACTCTTTCTACTAGGCCACGGAAACTCGACCAAGCCTTGATTGTCATCATCATCATCACCAATGGTATTTATTAAGCACTTACTATGTGCAGAACACTGTCCTGAACACTTGGGAGAGTACAGTGTGACAGAGTTGGTAGATACATTCCCTGCTTACAATGGGCTTCCAGTCTAGAGGGTATTCCATTCATTCATTCATTCATTCAATTGTAGTTATTGAGCACTTACTGTGTGCAGAGCACTGTACTAAGCACTTGGGAAGTACAAGTCAGCAACTTGTAGAGACATTCCCTACCCAACAACTGGCTCACAGTCTAGAAGGAGGAGACATTGTCCTGTTTGCCCTTCCCCAACAAGTTCAATGAGAAGCCGCGTGGCTCAGTGGAAAGAGCTCGGGCTTGGAAGTCAGAGGTCATGGGTTCTAATCCCGGCTTCACAACTTGTCAGCTGTGTGACTTTGGGCAAGTCTCTTCACTTCTCTGGGCCTCAGTTCCCTCGTCTGGAAAATGGGGATTAAGACTGTGAGCCTCACGTGGGACAACCTTGATTACCTCGTATCCCCCCAGTGCTTAGAACAGTGCTTGGCACATAGTAAGCACTTAACAAATACCAACATTATTAAGTTCAGCAATTCAACTGCATGCTCTCGAGCCCACCCTTGAGCCCTCTGATTAGGAAGAAATGTACTGATTGATGATATATGCGCTTCATTTTATATTATCCTAGAAGCAGCAGCATGGCCTAGTGGCAAGAGCACAGGCTTAGGAGTCAGAGGTAGTGAGTTCTAATCCCTGCTCAGCCCCTTGTCTGCTGTGTGAGCTTGGGCAAGCCACTTAATGTCTCTGTGCCTCAGTTACCTCATCTGGCAAATGGGGATGAAGACAGTGAGCCCCACGTGGGACAACCTGATTACCTTGTATCTACCCCAGTGCTTAGAACAATGCTTGGCATGCAGTAAGTGCTAAACATATACTGTAATTTTTTTAAGCACTTAGTCCAATACTCTGCACACAGTAAGTGCTCAATAAATATGATTGAATGAATAAACGTGAGAGTCTCAAGAGGTTTTCCTACCCCACAGAGGACTTCTATATCGCGTTCCCCCACCCACGGAGATATGATCAACTCCTGTTCACTCCCTTGCCCTCCCCCCCCCCCCGCCCTGGGGGTCTTCCCTGGGGTCTGAGATGGAAGGAGAGCTGGGAGGGAGTGTGGCGGGGATGTTAGGAGGGGGGAGGAGAGCAAACCCCATGTTCTCATCATCATCAATCGTATTTATTGAGCGCTTACTGTGTGCAGAGCACTGTACTAAGCACTTGGGAAGTACAAGTTGGCAACATATAGAGACAGTCCCTACGCAACAGTGGGCTCACAGTCTAAAAGGGGGAGACAGAGAACAAAACCAAACATACTAACAAAAGACCACACACCCCAGACCCTGAGCCTGGCCAGGACAGCCACCCCCTGGGGGAAAGGAAGCCGGGATGGGGGACCACAGGTCAGAGGAAGCCTCAAAGGATAGGCCCCTTGGGGTGCGCGGAGGATCTCTGTGCCTCCATCTCGTCTATCTCGCCATCCGACCCCTCAGCCATGTCCTGCCTCTGGCCTGGAATGCCCTCCCTTCTCAAATCCCACAAACGATTACTCTCCCCCACTTCAAAGCCTCATTGAAGGCCCATCTTCTCCAAGAGGCCTTCCCTGACTGAGGCCCCATTTCTTCTTCTCCCATTCCCTCCTACCTCACCCCAACTTGTTCCCTTTGTTCTCCCGCCCCCCTCCGCCCCAGTCAGCCCCACAGAACTTGTGTCCATGCCTGTCATTTATTTATTTATATTAATGTCTATCTCCCCTGCTTAGGCTGTGAGCTCGTTGTGAGCAGGAACATATCTCTTTATTGTTGTATTGTACTCTCCCAAGTGCTCAGTAGAGTGCTCTGCATTCATTCATTCATTCATTCAATCGTATTTATTGAGCACTTACTGAGTGCAGAGCACTGTACTAAGCGCTTGGGAAGTACAGTGCTCAATAAATGTGATTGAATGAATGAATGAATGAATCTCTGGGCTCAGAGAGGCTTCTCCGACCTCTCCGGCCCTGGGTTCAAGAGAGGCCTTTCCGGTATGAGCCTGGGATGGTGCCTCTTGCTGGTTCAAAAGAAGAAGAGAATGGGTCAATCGGGAGAACCCCAGCTTCTCCCCAGTTGTTGCCTGCCTCTTTCTGGTGGAGATTATTATTATTATTATTACTATTATGACTATTATCGTTGTTATTGTTATTGTATGTGTTAAGATCTTACTTCATGCCAAGCGATGTTCTAAACCCTGGGGTAGATTCCAAGGTTGCCAAGTTTGGCTACAGTTCCTTTCACACATAGGGCTCGCAGTCTAGGAAGGAGGGAGTAGGATTTAATCCCCATTTTACAGATGAGAAAACAGAGGTGCAGAGAAGTGACTTATCCACAGCAGGCAAGTGGTGAGACGGAGTTAGAACTCGGGTCCTCTGAGTCCCAGGCCTGTGCTTTTTCCATTATGCTTTGCTTTCCCAAAGAGGGGTTACCTACCTTTAGTTCCCTGTGGATGGGAAAGGCATCCTTTGGTTCCGTTGGACCTTCCTGAGCGCTTAGTACAGTGCACCGCACCGTGAACGGGCTCAGTCAATATCACCACTGCTACCACCACTACCACTAGTGAAACTGTGAGCCCCAAGTGGGACAGGAACTCTGCCCAACCCGATTTGCTTGTATCCACTCCTGTGCTTAGCACAGTGCCTGGCACATAGTAAGTGCTTAACAAATACCACAGTTATTTCTACTACTATTCATTCACTCAATCATATATATGGAGCGCTTACTGTGTGCAGAGCACTGTACTAAGCGCCTGGGAAAGTAGAATACAACAATAAACAGTGACGTCTCCTGTCCACAACTACTACTACTAGTGCCCAACGGAGCGCGCAGTTGGTGGCCCTGTCGTTGGCTCGTTGGCTCACCCCTTGCCACCCCCAGGCAGCGGGTTCTCGACTGCGGCCATGACCCCAGGCTCGGAGGGAACTGGGGGGAGAGGGGGAGACAGTGGGAGAGCGATCTGCTCCGGCCCCACATCCCCGAACGGACCCCCGTCCTGCCTTTGGCCACCAGCCACGGAGTTGCCACGAGGAAAAGTGGCCATCTCCCCCGGCCCCCATCCCCCAGGCCCGGCTCCTTCGGACAGGACAGGCCGCCCAGCCACGGGCTTTGAAGCCCCCTCCCCCGGCCCCCCCACCTCCAGTCCTTTGGGAAAGTGGAATGTAACATGATTTCTTCTTGTCCTCTGTTCTGGGACAAATGTTAGGCTGGGCCCATCGCCCCCGCCTTAATTAGCCGTGCCCGTGCATTTACAAATGGCAGCGCATCAGAGGGGCTGCCGGGCGGGGGGCCCAGAGGGGCCGGAGGGGGTTGGGGGGGAGGCCTGAGGTGTTTATTTTCAGAGCCGCAGGGGTCCCCATTTGAAAAAACACCCCGCCTCCCCAAATGTTTTTGTTTGGATGATTCTGAGTTAGGAGGTTCGGACAATTAGGTGGCCAGATTAGGCGGCGTCTTTTACCCTGGGCCTTGGGGTCTCGCTAGGCCGCGTCCCTGCGGCCTGGCCCGGCTCAGTGGGGAGACCCGTGGGGTGGGGGACTTACGAGGCCCGGCTGCCAAGACCCTCCTGTGAGGGGTGACCCCCGACTCACGCTCCCCGGCCTCCATCTGAGGGGGGCAAGCGCTGGCCAAAGAGTTGGGCCTACCCGGGGATGCTGCCACCATTCTTCTCCAGGCCCCCTCCCCTCTTTCCAGAGGGCAGGGTGCCCAACCCAAACACAACTTGAGCGCTTACTGTGTGCAGAGCACTGTACTAAGCGCTTGGGAAGTCCAAGTTGGCAACATATAGAGACAGTCCCTACCCAACAGTGGGCTCACAGTCTAGAAGACAGACCGCCACTCTCCCCAACCCTTTTTTTCTAATAATAATAATAATAATGATGGCATTTGTTAAGTGCTTACTACGTGCAGGACACTAAGCGCTGGGGGGGGGGGGGGTATAACGTGATCAGGTTGTCCCACGTGGAGCTCACAGTCAATCCCCATGATGAGGTAACTGAGGCTTAGAGAAGTGAAGTGACTTGCCCAAGGTCACACAATCCAATGGTCATTGTGAAGTGCTTACTGTGCGCCAAGCACCGTACCAAGCATTGGGACGGACATGTGTTAAGCAGGTTGGACTCAGTTCCTTTCTCACAAAAGGCTCACCGTCTTTCATGGGTTCGAATTCCGGCTCCACCACATGTCTGCTGTGTGACCTTGGGCAAGTCACTTAACTTCTCTGAGCCCAGGAACGTTGTGGGGAGGTTGGGGGTGACCCAGACCCGGCTGCCCTCTCCCCCAAATTTAGGGGAAGGGAGCGCGGGTTTGGAGGCTTGGCGTTTTCGGGGTGGAGGCCAAGGAATACCAGGGGGTCTTCCTGGTGTGGGTTATGGGCCACTTCCAGGGGAACTGGGAGAAAGGGCTCCTGGCTTCCTGCAAGCCACAGTGCCCCGGCTTGGAGGGTGGGGAGGAGATGGGGAGAAGGTAAGGAGGGGGTGAGGATGGAGAGGGAGGCTTTGTGCTGCTGCTGCTGCTGCTGCTCAAAAAATCAATTACAGAAAAAAAATCTCTGCACTTGACTCAAGTCCCATCAAATAACCCTGAGCATATATCTGCCCCTACTTCACCAGTACTTAGGAATGAAACATTTCCTCTCTTTGCAGCCCTCTCCAAAAGAACACAAAAGAGCTTTCTCTAATTAAAGGCATTTTTCTCTGCGTCTCATTGCAAGACAGCAGCAACAGATTCCTCGGGCCGCCACCAGTGCCCCAGGCCAGGGCGTTTAAAAGCGGGGGGCTTGTGGGCTGACCCCAAAGTGCTCAGCCAACAGACGCTCACTGCCATAGCTCCTCGGAGCGGGGTGAAGGACGGGATTTGGAGACCTTTTTTTTACTTTTTTTTTTTTTGGTACAGTTTGCCAGGTGCTGTAATAAACACTGGAGTAATAATAACTGTGGTATTTGTTAAGCCCTTACTAGGTGTCAGGCACTGTACTAAGCACTGAGGTAGATAAAAGATAATCCAGTTGGACCCAGTTCCTGTTCCACAAAGGGCTCTCAGTCTCAATCCTCTTTTTACAGATGAAGGAACTGAGGCGTAGAGAAGTGAAGTGACTTGCCCAAGATGACACCGCAGACAAGTGGCGAAGCCAGGATTAGAACCCAGATCCTTCTAACTTCCAGGCCCGCACTCTATCCACTATGCCACGCTGCCACTCTCTGGTTGGACGTAGTCCATATTCTACATGGGGCTCACAGTGTTGATCCTCAATTAGATGCGGTAACTGAGGCCCAGAGAAGTGAAGTGACTTTCCCAAGGTCACACAGCAGACAAGGGGCAGAGCCAGGATTAGAACCCAGGTCCTTCAGATTTCCAGGCTCTATCTACTAGGCCATTCTGCTTCTCAAGGCCTCACCGAAAGTCCCCTGGCCTTTTTGGGTGGGATGGGGGAGACCCGTGTCCATCCCCTATCTGGGCAGGGAGTCGGGGAGTGGGGGAGGCCTCAGGTTCGAATCGAGTGTTGTAATCAATCAATCAATCATATTTATCGAGCGTTTACTGTGTGCAGAGCACTGTACTAAGCGCTTGGGAAGTACAAGTTGGCAACATATAGAGACAGTCCCTACCCAACAGTGGGGAGGAGACATAGCCTCTCCGTGCCTGCCTCGCCTTTCAGAAACCACGGGTCACGGTCTCTGGCGTGGAGACGGGTGGGATCGTCGGGGCGAGGGGCTGGAAGAACTACGAGCTGGCTGGAAGTTCAAGGAATTATTGTCCAGGAAGGCCACCACGGGGAATGACATTCCTCCGAGAGAAAATCTGGCCGGCCCGCATGGGAAAGCGGCGGTGAGACGGAGCTGGAATGTGCGCTCCCTCCGTCGGGGCTGGGAGCAGCCGCCCCCCCCCTCACTCCTCATGATAAATCATGGGACGGACGGTCCTTACCTTGCCACGTTTGATCTCCGCTCAGCAAGACGTGCTTTTGATGTGAAAAACTCCAGATCTCCCAGGTCAGAGACAAATAGCAGAGACGCTGACCTGAAACGCGCTAAACTGAGGCGCGACCCTAGAGCTTCTGGAGAGTTCGCTCTCTGCGGGGTTGTGGGGGAGAGGAGGGGAGGTGTGTGTGTTTGGGGGGGGTTGGGGGTTAGACTCCTTAAACCGTTCAGGAACAGGGGGAGCGGCCATCATCATCAATCGTATTTATTGAGCGCTTACTATGTGCAGAGCACTGTACTAAGCACTTGGGAAGTACAAATTGGCAACATATAGAGACAGTCCCTACCCAACAGTGGGCTCACAGTCTCTCCCTGCTCCCCGGATATGCCATGGTTCCTCCAGGCCTGTAGAGAGGTGACCCCAGTCCTGGAGTGTCAGTCCACTTCTGGCCAGTCAATCAATCCATCAATCGAGCACTGTATTAAGCGCTTGGAAGAGTTCAATATAATAATAATAATAATGATACTTGTTAAGCACTTACTATGTGCCAGGCACTGTACTAAGTGCGGGAGTGGAGATAAGCAAATTGGGTTGAACACAATCCCTGTCCCACACGGGGCTCATAGTTTCAATCCCCATTCTACAGATGAGGTTACTGAGGCCCAGAGAAGTGAAGTGATTTGCCCAAGGTCACACAGCAGACAAGTGGCGGAGCCGGCATTAGAACCCATGCCTGTGCTCTATCCACTATGCCATGATAACAGACTCAGGACACCGCGTTTCCCACCACCCCGCCCGAAAGTGGCCCTCACATATTTGGGTGGGGCATGTGACGGGGGCTCACCCCCTTCCTGTCCTCCCACTCTCAACCCTGGCCCCCCTAGAAGCAGCTGTGGCTCAGTGGAAAGATCATGGGCTTTGGAGTCAGAGGTCGTGGGTTCGAATCCCAGCTCTGCCACTTGTCAGCTGTGTGACTTGGGCAAGTCACTTAACTTCTCTGGGCCTCAGTTCCCTCATCTGGAAAATGGGGACTAAGACTGTGAGCCCCATGTGGGACAACCTGATAACCTTGTATCTTCCCCAGCGCTTAGAACAGTGCTTTGCACATAATAAGCGCTTAAGAAATACCATCATTATTATTATCCTCTTCTGATCTGATGGGGCTTCACCACCTCCCATTCATCCATTCATTTGGTCAGCCTGTCAGTCAGTCAATCGAGCACTATTGAGCACTTACTGTGTGCAGAGAATTGTACTAAGGGCTTAAGGAGAGTACAATACAACAGTAAATGGACACATTCCCTGCCCTCAACAAGCTTACAGCCTAGAGGGGACAAGACACCAATATAAAGAGGTAAATTACAGATATGGACAGAAGAGCCCAGACAGGGAAGTCCACCCCGCCCCCACCCCCCCACCGAAAAAAAAGCCCGCAGATGGTGGAGTCTCCGTCCCAAGGAGAATAACGCAAGTGGGAGTGGGAAGGTTTGGCTCCCCAGACCCCCCAGGCCAGCCCTTCTTTAAGGATGTAAAAACAAAAATGGTTTCCATGACGCCTCTGCCCTAATGCTCATTTCCTCCTCTCCTTTCTGCTCAGAGAACGGGAAGGGCCCGTTGCAGCAGAAGAGTGTGGGTGGAAGGTTGTTCACATATGGGTACCCCCCAAAACAGCCCCCAGCCCCTCAGCCTAAAGCGGGATGCGAGGGGGATGGGGAAGGAGGCCTGTTTGGCGAAATAAAGCCACCATTTAACCCTGACTTGGGCTGCCTTTTATAGTTGAACTGTTCCTTATGGATGCATAGAGAAACCTTCATAAAAATCAGGTCTTTATTTACCTCTCGGCAGAAGCAAGCTAGTAACTTTGCAATGTGTTAATTAAAAACACAGCCCTCGGTTTTTGGTTTGCTGGGGGGTGGGGGGGTGAGGGGCGAGCATGCGGCATTAAAAACACAGAAGAAGGCTCTGTGGTGCGTGTGCGTATGTGCTTGTGTGTGCGTGTGTGTGTGTGTGTGATGGTATACAACACTCAGCGCTTAACTCCCAAGTGGTCAACGGTCCAGGGATCAGAGAGGCCAGTCCACTGGGCTCCTGAGGGTCACTTCCATCGGACACATCACGCCCACTCCCTGGAGTGTTGCCTGAAGTTCGACAGAGCAACTAAAGTTGCTAATTCATTCACTCAATCGTATTTATTGAACGCTTACTGTGTGCAGGGCACTGTACTAAGTGCATAATCCCAATAAGAAGCAGCTTGGCTTGATCTGCTGTGGCTTGCGACTTGTCTGCTGTGTGACTTCGGGGAGTCACTTCACTTCTCTGGGCCTCAGTCACCTCATCTGTAAAATGGGGCTTGAGACTGTGAGCCCCATGGGGGACATGGACGGTGACAACCTGATTAGCTTGTATCTACCTCAAGGCTTAGTACGGGGCCTGGTATATAGTAAGCCCTTAACAAATACCATTTTATAAAAAGGGAGATTCAGACTTGGAGCCTTATATGGGACAGAGACTGTGTCCATCCTGATTAGCTTGTATCTACCTCAGCATTTAGTATAGAGCCTGGCATATAGTAAGTGTTCAGCACTTATGTACTTATCTGTAATTTATTTATCTCCATTAACGTCTGTTTCTCCCGTCGAGACTGTAAACTTGTTGTGGGCAGGGGGTGTGTCTATTGTTGTACTGTTCTCTACCAAGTGCTTAGTACAGTGCTCTGCACACAGTAAGCGCTCAATAAATACTACTGAATGAATGAACAAATACCATCAATAAAGAGAAAAGAGCTCATTAGCGCGGCATTTATTAAGCGCTTTTTCTGGGCCAGGCACTGTACTAAGCTCTGGGATGGACACAAGCAAATCAGGTTGGACACGGTCCCTGTCCCATGTGGGGCTCACAGTCTCAATCCCCGTTTAACAGATGAGGTAACTGAGGCCCAGAGAAGTGAAGCGACTCGCCCAAGGTCACGCAGCAGACAAGTGGCAAAGCCGGGATTAGAACCCATGACCTTCTGTCTCCCAGGCCCGTGCTTTATCCACTCCGTCATGCGGCTTCTACCGTCGGATGCCCCATCCCTAGGACACAGCAGGCCCAAACGCACCCCAGGCTCCGGCCCTGAACCCTTCCGGCTTGACAGGACACACGGTTATCGGCAAGGACGCTTCCGAAAGAGCCCTATCCATTACAGCCAATACATGCGTCCCTCTGACAGCCCTCCTTGAAGAAAGCACCAATAAATACCCATTGGGGAAGGTTAATTTAATGCAACCCGCGCCGCTATCTGGGGTAGGATATGTCGCCAATTCGATCCATTAAGTAATGACTAAACTCTCAAGAGGGCTCCCTCAAGTCAGATGTTGTTATTCCAAGTTCACTGCTCTCAGCCTCCCCGGGGACCAGTTAGGCAAACAGCTGGAGGGGTCGCCACTTTGTGAAGCCAGGTAAAGCCCCCTCACCAGGAAATAAATTATCGGGGGCTTTTGCTGAGACCCAGAGATGGAGGAGAGAGATGGAGAAAGCAGGGAGAGAGGGGCAGAAAAAGAGAAGAGGCAAAGGAAATGCAAAGAGAAGAGAAAAGCAGGCAGGAAACAGAGAGGCAAAGACACTCATTCATTCATTCATTCAATCGCATTTCCTGAGTGCTTACTGTGTGCAGAGCATTGTACTAAGCGCTTGGGAAGTACAATTCAGCAACAGAGACAATCCCTGCCCACAATGGGCTCACAGTCTAGAAGGCATAAAGACAGACAAAAAAATAACAGGCAGAGGAAGAGAGAAAAGCTAAAGACGGAGACAGAAACAGAGACAGACTGGAAGAGAGTAGGAAGAGACATGAAAAGAGAGGAGAGAGAATGAGATAGGCAGAAGGGGGAGAGAGTCAAGCTGGCAATCGCTGACATCTATTAAGTACTTACTGTGTGCAGAGCACTGTACTAAGATCTCGGGAAATCAATCAGTGGCATTTATTGAGCGCTTATCATGTACAGAGCCCTGTACTAAGCACTTGGCAGAGTACAATACACAGAATTAGCAGATGCATTCCCTGCCCATAACGAGCTTACAGCCCAATATAATAGAGTTGGCAGTGTGATCCCTGCCCACAAGGAGTTTCCAGTCTACCGGTGGGACAGAACAGACATTAAAATAAATTAAAGAGAAGAGACTATGTATTTCCTGGCTCCCAAGTTCGAGCGGAAGCACTCTGTAGGCAGGGACAGTGTCTCTTCTCTGTTTTGTACTTCCCAAGCACTTAGTATAATACGTTCTACCCAGAGGGTGCTCAATAAATACTATGACTACTAAGTCATATCCTAAGGGGAAAGAAAGAAAGCGAGCACATTCTTGATTGAAAACAACAGAACCTAGTAAGTAATCTGTCTTCGCAGAATAAGCAGCCCAAGAGAAACTGGCTGAGAGTGCAGATTTTTTTAATGGGTTTTTTTATGATATTTGTTAAGCACTTACTATATTCCAGGCACTATACTAAACACTAGGGTAGATACAACCTAATCAGGTTAGACACAGTCCATGTCCCACTTGGGGCTCACAGCCCTTAATTCCCCCTTTACAGATGAGATGACTGAGGCCCAGAGAAGTGAAGTGACTTGCCCAAGCTATTGTGAGCGGGAAATGTGTCTATTATTGCATTATTTACTCTCCCAAATGATTCATTCATTCATTCATTCATTCAATCGTATTTATTGAGCGCTTACTGTGTGCAGAGCACTGTACTAAGCGCTTGGGAAGTACAAGTCGGCAACAAATAGAGACGGTCCCTACCCAACCATGGGTTCACAGTCTAGAAGGGGGAGACAGACAACGTGACTGGCACTAATAAATTAGTAAATTTATTTATTTACTAATAAAGCAAATCATTAGTAGGGCCAGGTGGGTCCGGGACTCTGGGAGAGCGGGAAATAGATCTTTAGGAAAGAAATCACCACGGTGTGTGTGGTGCACTCTGTAAGCGCTCAATAAATTCAATTGACTGACAGAGCTGATAAGTGGCTGAGGCAGGATTAGAACACAGGTCTTTCTTAATCTCAGACCCGGGCTCTAACCAATAGGCCACGCTGGATTTCTGGGAAGGCAGCAGCTAGCTGGGACCTCTGAAAAGAGTGACTCTGCCTCTGGAAGTGACTTGTGGGAGGGTTGCTGGGGAGCTGGATGATTTTTCTGGGTGCCAGGCTGTTCTCCTGAAGGACCTGAGCCTTCGAACCTTGGTCTAGCGGCTGCAAGCCCAAAAGTGAGTCCAGGTGGGTTTCTGCCAGGGGGTTTAGCTGTTCTGGGGCAGCACAAACAGTGTCCGACCTACCTCTCCAGGCAGGGAGGGGAGAGGGCAGTTCTGCTGATCAGGGAGTCTGTCAGCCTCCTCTAGCCTCCAAATTGAGCAGCCCCCACGAGACCGTGGGAAGGTGGAGTTCTCCAAGGGTGAAGCAGAGACAGCAACCTCAGGGCTAACGAGGGCCTAATTAGCAAGAGCTGGAAGCATGCTGGAAAATGCCTCACCTTGGTGCCTCTACCCTGCCCTCTGATTCCTCACCAACTCAGAGCTCCAAAATCCCAAGGCCTAGAGCTCCCTGCATCAGCCTCCTCGCTGGCTTCCCTGCCTCCGGCCTCTTCCTTCTTCAGTCTACACTTCACGCCGCTGCCAGGATCATTTTTCTAAAATGTCATTCTGCACACAATCTCCGGTGTGCACAGTAAGCACTCAATAAATACAATTGAATGAATGAATGAATATTGTGAAAGTGCCTTCGGCGGATGGTCAGGAGTTTCTGCTTGTTGCAGAGAGGAATGGGAACCCACCGGAGATTGTGTGCAGAATGACATTTTAGAAAAATGATCCTGGCAGCGGCGTGAAATGTAGACTGAAGAAGGAAGAGGCTGGAGGCAGAGAGGCCAGCGAGGAGGCTGATGCAGGGAGATCTAGGCCTTGGGACTTTGGGGCTCTGTGTGCAGAGCACTGTACTGAGCACTTGGGAAGTACAAGTTGGCAACATACAGAGACGGTTCCTACCCAACAACGGGCTCACGGTCTTAATTAATAATAGTTTTTGTTAAGAATTTACTATGCGTCAAGTACTGTTCTACATGCTGGAATAACCACAAGCTAATCAGGTTGGACCCAGTCCCTGTCCCTCATGGGGCTCACAGTCCTAATCCCCATTTTGCAGATGAGGGAACTGAGGCACCGAGAAGTGAAGTGACTTTCCCAAGGTCACACAACAGACAAGCGGCAGAGCCGGGATCAGAACCCAGGTCCTTCTGACTCCCAAGCCCGGGCTCTAGCCACCAGGTCGTATCGCTTCCCATTATCCCCCACTCTCTTCTCCCATTCCACACCGGCTTGTAACTTCATGCCTCTCAAGGTAACCTACTCTCCGTGCCTTGTTCTCGTCTTTCCCGTCGACAACCTCTCTCTCACTCCCGGAACTCCCTCTCTCTTCACATCTGGCAGACCATGTTTCTCTGCCTTTTCAAAGCCTTTCTGAAATCACATCTCCCGCAGGAGGTCTTCCCTGAATAATTTCTAATCTCTCCACCTTATGTGCCCCTCCTGCTTGCTCAGCACTTCTGCATCACATAAGCACTTAGGTACTTACAACCTCTCGTAGCGCTTTTAGACATTTCTTTCATACTCTATTACTCAAGCACTAGGTCATATTCATATCGCCTGCCCCATCTTTCTTCTGTCTGTAATTCATTTTATTGCCTCTCTCACTAGACTGCTGGCTCCTTGAAGACAGGGATCATATCTACTAATTCTCCTGGCCTACCTCGAGTACTTAATATAGTGCTCTGCCCCAAGTAGGTGCTCAGCAAATACCATTAATGGATTGATTTATCATCACATAATAATAATAATAGTAATTATGGCATTTGTTAAGTGCTTACTATGTGCCAAGCACTGTTCTAAGTGCTGGAGTAGTTACAAGTTAATCAGGTTATCCCACGTGGGGGTCACAGTCAATCCCCATTTTACAGATTTATCACCTCATAATAATAATAATAATTATTATTATGGTATTTGTTAAGTGCTTACTATGTGCCAAGCACTGTTCTAAGCGCTGGAATGATGGTATTTGTTAAGCACTTACTATGTGCCAAGCACTGTTCTAAGCGCTGGGGTAGAGCCAATGTAATCAGGTTGTCCCATGTGGCGCTCAGAGTCTTAATCCCCATTTTACATGAGTTAACAGGCACAGAGAAGTTAAGTGACTTGCCCAAAGTCACACAGCTGACAAGTGGCAGAGGCGGAATTAGAACCCTGGGCCTCGGACTCCCAAATCCATGCTCTTTCCCCTAAGCCATGTTGCTTCTCATTCAGCCCTCTGCCTACCTGTCTGAACGAGTAGAACTCCATCATCCAAGATGTCTGTTTCTTCCTCAAATATTGGTCAATCAATGTTATTTACTGAGCGCTTCCTGTGTGCACAGCACTGTAGTAAGCACTTGGGACGTTACAATGCAACAGAGTCGGTAGACACATTCCCCGCCCACAACGAGCTTACAGTCTACATATTAATGTCTATCTCCCCCGCTAGACTATAAACTCGTTGTGGGCAGAGTGCTGTGCTTTGCACACACTAAGCGCTCAACAAATATGATTAAATGAAGGAATGTATGACTGAAGTGAACCCTCCCCAGCCTCCCTCTTGACCGATTCCAATGTTTCATTCCCCTGTCCAGCAGGAAGTTCTTCTGGTCCCCCACTGCAATCCCTCTTACTGCAACTCCAACCCACTTCTGCTCTGAGCATAAGCACCCTCGATCTCCCCTCCAGCCCTCCACCTCACAAGGCCACCTGTTACACCGGACAGATTTTAGATTTAGTCCTGGTGGCCCTCAGGTTGTCTGCCCGAGTTTAGCGGAGGCAAGAGCAGTCCAGGGGAAGAATAGAGGAGAGGATACATTTGTATTGTCACTGTGTTTCAGGGCCTCCCACCACCCCTTCTTCCCGGGTCAGCCCCCCAGTCTCTCCGGCCCAGGGTTCCAGAGCTTTGTGGCTTCTCCCTGAATGTGGCTGAACATGGTGGACATGGGCTGGGACAAACTATGGGGACCTCTCGGACCTCAGAGGGTGCAGAAAGAAGAGAGAAAGAGAGAGAGAGAGAGAGGTGACTCAAGTTGCCCCACGTTACTACAGGTGCATTGGCAGTTGAGGAGGGCTGGATCCTAGAGAAGACCAGCATGGGAAAGGGGGTTACTAGCCCAAGTCCTGACATCAATAGGAGGAGTGGGTAATAACGATGGTTTTGAGGCAAGTGTTTTACTATGGGACAAGCACTGAGACAGTCTCTGTCTCAGACAGGGCTCAAAGTCTAAGTATTAGGGAGAGCAGGAATCAGTTTTCCCACCCAGACAAGGAGATAATATTAATAAGTAATAATGATAACAACAATGTAATAATAGTCTCCCCCTCTAATAATCATAATCATAATAATAAGAATGATAGTATTTGTTAAGCGCTTACTATGTGCCAGCACTCTAGACTGCAAGGTCATTGTGGGCAGAGAATGTATCTGTTTATTGTTATATTGTACTCTCCCAAATGCTTAGTATGGTTCTCTCCACACAGTAAGTGCTCAATAAATGTGCTGACTGACTGACTAATAATGTTCGTTGAGGTCTTTGTTAAGGTCTATTTCCCAAGCACTGAAATAAGTGCTGGCGTAGATATAATAAAGTTGGACACAGTCCCTGCCCTACAATGAGCTCACAGCCTAAAGCAAGAGGGGGAACAGGTACTGAATCCCCCATTTAATAATAATAATAATGTCAGTATTTGTTAAGCACTTACTATGTGCAAAGCACTGTTCTAAGTGCTGGGAGGATATAAGGTGATCAGGATGCCCCATGTGGTACTCACAATCTTAATCCCCATTTTACAGATCAATCAATCAATCAATCAATCGTATTTATTGAGTGCTTACTATGTGCAGAGCACTGTACTAAGTGCTTGGGAAGTATAAGTTGGCAACATATAGAGACAGTCCCTACCCAACAGTGGGCTCACAGTCTAAAAGGGGGAAAGGGAGATGAGGTAACTGATGCCCAGAGAAGTGAAGTGACTTGCCCAAAGTCACACAGCTAAGTGGCAGAGCCAGGATTTGAACCCATGACCTCTGACTCCAAAGCCTGAGCTCTTTCCACTGAGCCACGCTGCTTCCCCAAGCAGAACCGATGCCCAGAGAAGGAAAGCGACTTGCCCAAGGTCACACAGCAGGCCGGTGGCAGAGCTGGGACTAGATTCTGGGTCTCCTGATCCCACATCCCAGGCCCTCTCCTCTAGACCATCCTGCCTCCTTTGGGGACAAGGGGTCAGCTGTCCCTCTCGTGGGATGGGAGGTGCAGATAGTGGTGGGAGGGGAGGGGGGGACTGTCACCAGCAAGGGGTCTACAAACTCTGTCCAAAGTCCAGTGGGGTGGGTGCCCAGGCCTGTCCAGCCTTAGAGGATCAGGCCACCAACGCAGTGGGCAGGGGCATTCACCAGGCCGGAGGGAATGACCCTGGATCTCCTCCCCCAGATCCGAGGAGCACTGGATGCCAGGCTTCCTTTAAACCCAGGGAGGCCCATTTAAAAGGACCCCCACTGAACGTTCATCAGCTTTTAGCGCTCGGGGCCTCCCTTCCATGGGTCTCCTGCACCTTGGACTGGAAACAGGCACGCTACCCCCACCCCTGCGATCCATCACCGACCTCGCTGTCTGCTTCTGTGAGAAGGGGGGCTTCCCTCTGTTCTCCCCTGGGTCACCGGGGACTCATGGCTCCCCCTTCTAGACTGTGAGCCCACTGTTGGGTAGGGACTATCTCTATGTGTTGCTGACTTGTACTTCGCAAGCGCTTAGTACAGTGCTCTGCACACAGTAAGTGCTCAGTAAATACGATTGATTGATTGATTGATTGATTGGTAGGCAAAATGGCCTGGGGGAATGTCGCCCACTTCCTTAGGCAGGAGACTCCCCACTGCGCCCGGTAAGGAACCGAGACTCAGAGGAGTTAAGCAACAGAAAAAAGGTCGCCCAGCAAATCAAAAGCTGTTCTGTCGTTGCTCGGCTTTCCAGCCCGGGCCCCCGGACCCCGTCTGGCTGAGCCACATGATCTCCCTTTCTGGGGCGCTCACTACAGTGCTGGTGGCAGAGGGTCCACACAGGTCTTTACGTGAGGGATCATCCGTGGCCTAAGGACCGCAGTAACATCTCTGCCACCCACATCATGTGACACCAGAATGCTGGAGAATCCAAAAGTTCGGAAAGAGAACCGGACAGACAGGAAAAGATGTTGGGAGAGGATGGGATAGAGAAAGACAATCAGCGGTCTGACTCAGAAGGATGCCCCCTGGTCTTATGGAGGAACGGACAATACGTGAGGGAAAATAATAATAATTGTCACCATTTGTTAAGCTCTTACTGTGTGTCGAACACTCAACTAGGCACTGGGGGAGATACATGTTAGCCGTGTGACTTTGGGCAAGTCACTTAAGTTCTCCGTGCCTCAGTTACCTCATCTAGAAAATGGAGATTAAGACTGTGAGCCCAACGTGGGACAACCTGATTACCTTGTATCTACCCCAGCACTTAGAACAGTGCTTGGCACATAGTAAGCGCTTATCAAATACCATCATTATTATTATACAAGATAATCAGGTTCCACATGGGCTCACAGTCTAAGTAGGATGGAGAATAGGTACCCCATTTTGCAGATGAGGGACCTGAGACCCAGAGAGGTGAAGTGATTTGCCCAAAGTCATGCAGCAGGTGTGTGGCAGAACTGGGATTAGAACCCAGGACCTCCAACACTCTGGTCTGTGGTCTATCCACTAAAGAAACTATCACTAGAGAAACTATCACTGTTTCTCTAGAGTCAAGGATTTTCCAAGCCAGGGACGCAGGGGGCTGGAGAGAGGCCGACTTGATGCAAGACTTCTTAGGAGGCTCTGAGAGGGAGTCTCAGAAACATCAATAAATAAAATTTATTGATCATTTACTCTGACAGAGCACTTTAATAAGCCCTTGGGGTAGATCTCATCTCTGCCGCTGGCCTGCCTCGGACAAATCACTTCACCTTTCTGGCCCTCAGTTTTCCCATGTGGGAAATGGGCAGAATATCCCTGCATCTCCCCATGTTGAAGGGATGTTGGGAAGTCCAAAAGAGATCATTGATAATAATCAATCAATCAATGGTATTTGCTGAGCGTTTACTGTGTATGGAGAGCGCTGTAATGAGCACTTGGGAGAGTGCAGACACAGAATTGGTGGACACATTTCCTGCACACAATGAGCTTACAGTTTATAATAACAATAATAATAGCTTTTATTGCGGGCAGGGAATGTGTCTACCAACTCTGTTATATTACACTTTCCCAAATGCTTAGTACAGTGCTCTGCACATAGTAAATGCACAAAAAATGTGATCGACTGATTACTTACTAGGTGCCAAGCACCGTGCTAAACCCTGGAGTAGATGGAAGTCATTCAGATTGGATTCATTCTTGTGACAGCACTTGTCTACTGTGTGACCTTGGGCAAGTCACCTTACTTCTCTACTTCTCTGTACCTCAGCTGTAAAATGGGGATTAAGAGTGGGAGCCCCTTGTGGGATATGGACTGTGCCCAACCTGGTTAACTTGTACGCACCCCAGTGCTTAGAACAGTGCTTGGCACATAGTATGTGCTTAACAAGTACCATAATTATTATTTTTACTATTTATTATTATTATCTACTCCAGCATTTAGAGTGCTTGGCACATTTTGTTGTCTGTCTCCCCCTTCTAGACTGTGAGCCCATTGTTGGTTAGGGACCATCTTTATATTCATTCATTCAATCATATTTATTGAGTGCTTACTGTGTGCAGAGCACTGTACTAAGAGCTTGGGAAGTACAATATATGTTGTCAACTTGTACTCCCCAAGTGCTTAGTACAGTGCTCTGCACACAGTAAGAGCTCAATAAATACGATTGAATGAATGAATAGTAAGTGCTTCATCCAGCGCTTAGAACAGTGCTTTGCACATAGTAAGCGCTTAATAAATGCCATTAAAAAAATACCATAAAAACAACACTGAGGCCTTTTGCAAATCCCCCATGGACACTGTTCAGACGAAAGCTGGGATGTTATCAGAGAGTGTGGAGAAAGTGGTTCTCTGAAAGGAGGATGGGAGGGAGGGATTGTAGAAGGGAGCGAGTAGGAGGGAGAGAGAGGCAGAGGAAGGGAAGAAAGAGGGAAAGAAAGGAGGGAACAGAGTAGTGTCAACTGACAGCTTTGGCCTGTGAGAACAATGAGCAGGGAGGCAGAGATTTTTTTTTCCAATGAATATATTCTAGTTTCCCTTGATTAAGTTAGAACCCGGAGAATCTAATCAACCTGATTAATGACCCTACTGTGGTCAGAGTATTGTATTCGACATCTACCACAGGAAGAGCATAGTACTAGACACCTACTGTGGGCAGAGCCCTGTACTGGGCATTTATGAGTGGAGCATGCAGTTAGGTGGTTTGGGTAACAAAAGAAGGAGCAAAGGACGAGGGCCCTGCCTTCGGGAAGCTTGCAGTTTACTGGCAGAAACAGCAGGCATAACTTGGTGACCATCCCAGAGTTAAGAATGGGCTCTCCAGAACAGACCCAAGTTGCCAATATATTGATCAATAATCAGTAAATAAGCAGTCTGTGCTGAGGCGTGCCATTTCCCTTGCCGGGGTTCTTGGGTTTTCAGGGCCTGACCTTTAGCCAGCCTTGACCTAACTGTTATCCAGCCTTGACCTGAACCTAGCCAGCCTTCCTGAGCTCAAAGACTCCCACCGCCACAAAACATTGACCGTCGATTTGAAAAAACCCGTGAGAGACGGTCTCTCTCAGTCGGTGACCTCTCACCTCAAACTGTCCTCTCTACCTTCCCTCCTCCCAGTGGCCCCCAAGCAACAAACTCATTGCTACCCTTTTGGATGAAGGGCAGTGGCCCCCACTTCTCACACGCCCCCTCAGTCCCTCCAACCCCTCGGCCCCTGCCGCCCCCTTGGCCTGATCTCAGTACGGACAGCGTTTAATACAGAGTGCTTAGTATAGTGTTCTGCACAAAGTAAGCGCTCGATAAATATGATTGAATGAAAGTCACGGGGAATGGGCTTGGGAGTCAGAATTCACGGGTTCAAATCCCAGCTCTGCCAAATGTCAGCTGTGTGACTTTGGGCAAGTCACTTAACATCTCTGTGTCTCAGTTACCTCATCTGTAATATGGGGATTAAAACTGTGAGCCCCCATGTGGGACAACCTGATCACCTTGTACCTCCCCAGCACTTAGAACAGTGCTTTGCACATACTAAGAGCTTAATAAATGCCATCGTCATTATTATTATTATTGATCCGACCCCCCTGGAAACTCAATGCCAGATCTGCCCTGTTCCCTCTCCTCAGCATTCCGGGGAACTGTCTGCCCAAGCCGGGGGCGAGGGAGGAGGGTGGGGTTGTCTTGGGACCCGAGGGAGATGACCCGGTGTCCTCAGAAACCGGGTCCATGGTGATCAGCCTTGTTTGAACAAAAAAAGGAGATGTGCAAAGATCAATGTCTCAGGGCTCATGCTCCTGAGAGTCTCATGGTAGTCATTCATCCATAAGCAGCAGCCTGGGCTGCTTAAGGGCAGAGAAAATCATCCATTTCCCACCCCTTGCTCAGAACTCTGCCACAACTCCTCAGTCTCTCCCCTCCCCGCTCCCACCTGGCTCTGGCTCTCCCCTTCACCATTCATTGATTCAATAGTATTTATTAAGCGCTTACCGCGTGCAGAGCACCGTACTAAGCTCTTGGGAAAGTACAACAATAAACAGTGACGTTCCCAGCCCACAAGAAGCTCACCGTCAAGCTCATCACACCATCACACGGCCGTCACCACCACAACCACCATCACCACTATCACCCCAATAATAATAATAATAATTATGGCATTTGTTGAGAACATAGTATGTGCCAGGCACTGTACAAAGTGCTGGAGTACATGAAAGCAAAGTGGGTTGGACACAATCCCTGTCCCGTGTGGGGCTCACAGTCTCAATCCCCATTTTCCAGATGAGGGAACTGAGGCACAGAGAACTAAGGTGACTTGCCCAAGGTCACACAATAGGAAAGTGGGAGAGCCGGGATACGAACCCATGACCTTCTGACTCCCAATCCCGTGCTCTTTCGACTACGCCATGCTGCTTCTCCACCCCAGCCACCATTCATTCATTCAGTTGTACTTATTGTCCCAGCCACCGCCATTCATTCATTCAATTGTACTTATTGAGCGCTTACTGTGCACAGAGCACTGGACTAAGCGCTTGGGAAGTACAAGTTGGCAACATCTAGAAATGGTCCCTACCCAACAACGGGCTCACAGTCTAGAAGGGGGAGACAGACAAGAAAACAAAACATGTGGACAGGTGTCAGGTCGTCGGAACAAATAGAATTAAAGCTAGATGCACATCATTAAGAAAATAAATAGAATAGTAAATATGTACAAGTAAAATAAATGGAGTAATAGATCTGTATAAACATATATACAGGTGCTGTGGGGAGGGGAAGGAGGTACGGCAGGGAGATGGGGAGGAGGAAAGGAAAAAGGGGGCTCAGTCTTGGAAGGCCTCCTGGAGGAGGTGAGCTCTCAGTAGGGCTTTGAAGGGAGGATGAGAGCTAGCTTGGTGGAAGTGTGGAGGGAGGGCATTCCAGGCCAGGGGGAGGACCATCACCTCACCACCACCGTTCATTCATTCAAAGGTATTTATTGAGGACTAGCTGTGCAGAGCACTGTACTGAGCACTTTGGAGAGTACAAGACAACAATTAACAGGCAGATTTCCCCCCTCCCCACCACCGTCACCAGCAACAACCGAAAGATTTTTCTTGGGTCCGAGCTGCCGGACAGACAAGCGGCTTTGAAAACTTTCAGGTCTCGGCTAAGGAGCAGAGAGGAGACGTCGCAGGAACTGCCTGCAGATGTCCGATTTTACAAGTTGCGGGGCCGGGGGCGGGAGGGGGAAGTGCTCTCGTTTGGATTAGCGTTTATTTCGTGTTTATGGAGGCTGTTTGGAGTTTCCATCCATTATTTCATTTCTGATTGTTTTTCTTTGTAATAAGTGAGAAAGGAGAGCCTAGATAAAAGTCTCAGCCGAGGCCAAAACTGCACACTGAGGGCTCCAATTAGCTATAAATCAGTTGTCTTCCCTGCAGGGGGATCGGACAGGGGAGAAAGTGGGGAGATGGGCGGAGGGGGCCCTGTGGGGGGAAAAGGAGGGGAAGGGGCAGAGTTTGGTCTGGTCTGGTCCAGTCCACCTCTCCTCAGGGGCCAGCGCGGGTCGCTGAGGCCCCAGCCCGGTGGACAGTCCTGTCTTTTGCTCCCAGACAAGCCTGGGATAATAATAATAATGATAATTATCGTATTTGTTAAGCGCTTACTACGTGCCAAGCACTATTCTAAGCGCTGGGACGATGGCATTTGTTAAACGCTTACTATGTGCCAAGCACTGTGCTAAGCGCTGGGGTAGATGCAAGAGAAATAGGTTGTCCCAAGTGGGGCTCACAGTCTTCATCTCCATTATACAGATCAATCAATCAATCAATCAATCGTATTTATTGAGCGCTTACCATGTGCAGAGCACTGTACTAAGCGCTTGGGAAGTACAAATTGGCAACACATAGAGACAGTCCCTACCCAACAGTGGGCTCACAGTCTAAAAGGGGGAGACAGAGAACAGAACCAAACATACCAACAAAATAAAATAAATAGGATAGAAATGTACAAGTAAAATAAATAAATAAATAAATAAATAGAGTAATAAATATGTACAACCATATATACATCTATACAGGTGCTGTGGGGAAGGGAAGGAGGTAAGACGGGGGGATGGAGAGGGGGACGAGGGGGAGAGGAAGGAAGGGGCTCAGTCTGGGAAGGCCTCCTGGAGGAGGTGGGCTGTCAGCAGGGCCTTGATGAGGTAACTGAGGCCCAGAGAAGTAGTGAGACTTGCCCCAAGTCACACAGCTGACAAGTGGCAGAGGCAGGATTAGAACCCATGACCTCAGACTCCCAAGCCTGCGTTCTTGCCACTAAGCCACACTGCTTCTCTGTGCCTCAGTTACCTCATCTGTAAAATGGGGGTTAAGATTGTGACGCCAAAGGTGACAACCTGATCACCTTGTATCCTCCCCAGGGCTTAGAACAGTGCTTTGCACATAGTAAGTGCTTAATAAATGTCATTATTATTCCCCATGGAAGTCGGGTGCGGGCTTCCATGCGGCCGGGGGGTTTGTTTCCCCCTTTGTGGGGCGCCAGCTGGACCCAGACCTTCACACAGAGACACAGACCTGCACACAGAGACACGGAGACGCAGAGAGAGGGAGAGGGAGAGACAGGCACACAGATCCAAGAGAGCGGAGCGCAGAGACAGAGAGCCGGGGATGGAGGGGTGGAGGGAAGGAGGGATGGAGGGATGGAGGGATGGAGAGATGGAGGAATTGAGAGATGGAGAGATAGAGGAATGGAGGGATGGAGAGATGGAGGAATGGAGAGATGGAGAGATGGAGAGATGGAGGGATGGAGAGATAGAGGAATGAAGGGATGGAGAGATGGAGGGATGGAGAGATAGAGGAATGGAGGGATGGAGGGATGGAGAGATGGAGGAATGGAGAGATGGAGGGATGGAGAGATGGAGAGATGGAGAGATGGAGGGATGGAGAGATGGAGGGATGGAGGGATGGAGACATGGAGGGATGGAGGGATGGAGGGATGGAGGGGCGGCGGGAAGCGCCCGTGCCTAAATCCCGTTGTCCGGGGGCCGCGGTGGGCTGGACCCAGCAGCGAGCAGAACTGAGCGACCGTCCTGGTCCTTCCCGTGAAGATTCCCGGTCACCGGACGCTTCCCGGGAAGAGGGTGGATGGGGGACCGGGGTGGACAAGAGGAGGGGAACGGGAGAGAGACGGGAGCAGGACGGGACGGGCACGGGCAGGAGGAGGACGGGCATGGACGGGGTTCAGGGACGGACAAGAGGGGTCCGGGGATGGACAGGACACGGGGACGGACAGGAGGAGGAAGGAAACGGACAGAAGGAGGAAGGAGACGGACAGGACAGGAGGAGGACGGGGATGGACAGGAGGGGGACGGAGATGGAAAGGACACGGGGCCGGACAGGAGGAGGAAGGGGCCGGACAGGAGGAGGAAGGAGATGGACAGGGGGAGGATGGGGATGGCAGGAGGAGGACGGGGATGGACAGGAGGGGGACGGAGATGGACAGGAGGAGGACGGGGCCGGACAGGAGGGTCCCGGGGACGGATAGGAGGGGGACGAGGATGGACAGGAGGGGGACGGAGATGGACAGGACACGGGGACGGACAGGAGGAGGACTGGGACGGACAGGAGGAGGACGGGGACGGACAGGAGGAGGAAGGGGCCGGACAGGAGGAGGATGGGGCCGGACAGGAGGGGGACGGGGCCTGACAGGAGGAGGAAGGGGCCGGACAAGATGGGGACGGGGATGGACAGGACGAGGAAGGGGCCAGACAGGAGGGGCCCGCGCCGGACAGGAGGAGGATGGGGCCGGACAGGAGGAGGACGGGGATGGACAGCAGGAGGACGGGGCCGGACAGGAGGAGGCCGGGGATGGACAGGAGGAGGCCGGCAATTAGCAGGAGGGGCCCGGGGCCGGACAGGAGGGGGACGGGGATGGACAGGAGGAGGAATGGGACGGACAGGAGGAGGACGGAGATGGACAGGAGGAGGACGGGGATGGACAGGAGGAGGACGGGGCCGGACAGGAGGAGGACGGGGCCGGACAGGAGGAGGAAGGGACCAGAGAGGAGGGAGACGGGGACGTCCAGGAGGGGACAGGGCCGGTCGGAGATAAGGACGGACAGACGGACAAGGAAGCTCCGGACATCGGGTTGGTGAGGGACGGAGGCCGTGGGCGCCCGGACAGGGGGACGGTGACGGGCCGAAGGGACAGGGGAATAGGGATGGACGGGGTGACCAGGTCCAGGGCAGAACTGGGTCTCAGACCCGAGACAAGGACTCTGGGACACAGAGCCAGGGCCGGGCCCCCGGACAGAGACCCCTGGCCCCGGGCCACAGACCGGGCCACCATCCTCTGCAAAACGCGCTAAATGCGGCCGGACTGTCCCCTCCCCCTCCCCAAGGAGGACCACCCCCTCCTCATCTCCGACCAAAGAGCATCCTGACACCTGGATCCCTAAGAAGCGCCTCGAATGGAGAGACGGAGATCGGGGAGGGGGGCGAGGAGAAGTCGAGCCCCCTGCCCCAATCGTTGTGAGCCCGCTGTCGGGTAGGGACCGTCTCCATCTGCTGCCGATTTGTCCTTCCCAAGCGCTTAGCCCACACAGTAAGCGCTCAATAAGGACGATGGAATGAATGAGAAGAAGAAGAATCAATCAATCAATCAATCAATCGTATTTATTGAGCGCTTACTATGTGCAGAGCACTGTACTAAGCGCTTGGGAAGTACAAATTGGCATCACACAGAGACAGTCCCTACCCAACAGTGGGCTCACAGTCTAAAAGGGGGAGACAGAGAACAGAACCAAACATACCAACAAAATAAAATAAGTAGGATAGAAATGTACAAGTAAAATAAATAAATAAATAGATAAATAGAGTAATAAATATGTACAACCATAAAAGAAAAGAAGAAGAAAAGGGGGAGAGGGGGGATGGTCCTGGGGACCGTCCCCAGGAAGGGCAGAGCTTGCAGGGGGTCGAAGCAGAGTCCACCCTTACCTTGGTGTATTTGATTTCCAGGTTGGGGGTGGGCGACGGGAGGAGATGCAGAGAGGCCATGAGGGCGGCGGGGTCCGCCTTCACCTCTCCGGGCATCTCGATCTTGCTGGACGTCATGCTGTCGGGGGGCACTGCCCGGCCCGGTGCCCGGTGCCCGGTGCCCGGTGCCCGGAGCCCGGCGAGGTGAGCGCTTTGGCGGGGGCCGCCCTATATAAGCAGGTGTCAAGTGGGGGCCGCGCTCATTGGCCGCGGGGGCAGGGCCGGGGGGCGGGGGGCGGGCTGGGGGTGGGCTCAGGGCCACCCCTCCTCAGGAGCAGGCCACAAAAACTCCGCAATTTACCCAAGCAGGGCCGCCCCCTCCTCCACCTAAGGTTCTGGGGGCCGGGGGGCGTCGAGGCAACAGGGGTCCGGGGGGGACCGGGGAGAGGAACCGACACGGGGGAGGGGGGAGACGCCTCTTGTCTGCTGGGTGACCTTGGGCGAGTCGCTTCACTTCTCCCGGCCTCAGTCTCATCATCATCACCGATCATCAATCGTATTTATTGAGCGCTTACTGTGTGCAGAGCACTGGACTAAGCGCTTGGGAAGTACAAGTTGGCAACATAGAGAGACAGTCCCTACCCAACAGTGGGCTCGCAGTCTAAAAGGGGGAGACAATCAATCAATCAATCAATCAATCGTATTTATTGAGCGCTTACTGTGTGCAGAGCACTGGACTAAGCACTTGGGCGGTCTAAGTTGGCAACATATAGAGACGGTCCCTACGCAACAGTGGGCTCACAGTCTAAAATGGGGAGACAGAGAACATACTAACAAAATAAAATCAATCAATCAATCAATCAATCAATCGTATTTATTGAGCGCTTACTGTGTGCAGAGCACTGGACTAAGCGCTTGGGAAGTACAAGTTGGCAACATAGAGAGACAGTCCCTACCCAACAGTGGGCTCGCAGTCTAAGAGGGGGAGACAGAGAACAAAACCAAACATACTAACAAAATAAAATCAATCAGTCAATCAATCAATCATATTTATTGAGCGCTTACTGTGTGCAGAGCACTGGACTAAGCGCTTGGGAAGTACAAGTTGGCAACATAGAGAGACGGTCCCTACCCAACAGTGGGCTCGCAGTCTAAGAGGGGGAGACAGAGAACAAAACCAAACATACTAACAAAATAAAATAAATAGAATAGATACGTACAAGTTAAATAAATAGATAAATAGAGTAATAAATAGGTACAAACATATATACATATATACAGGTGCTGTGGGGAAGGGAAGGAGGTAAGATGGGGGGATGGAGATGATGAGATGAGATGAGAGTTTCCTCATCTGGGGGGGGTTGAGAGTGTGAGCCCCACGTGGGACAGGGACTCTGTCCAACTCCATTTGCTTGTATCCACCCCGGTAGCTGGCACGCAGTAAGCGCTTAACAAATACCACAATTATTATAATTATTACCATTAGGAGAGTGGCATTTAGTACAGTGCTCTGCACACTGCAAGCGCTCAATAACTACGACTGACTGATCGACTGCCAATTCAGCGACAGCTCTGCCACACGTCTGCTGTGTGACCTTGGGCAAGCCACTTCACTTCTCTGGGCCTCAGTTTCCTCCTCTGTAAAATGGGGATTGAGACTGTGAGCCCCACGTGGGGCAGGAACTGTGTCCAAACCGATTTGCCCGTATTCACAGTGCCTGGCGCATAGTAAGCGTTCAACAAATATCATGCTTATTATTAGTAGTATTACTATTATTATTATTAAAATGCCATCGAGTCGTTTCCGATTCATAGCGACTCCGTGGATATACTTTTTCCAGAACGTCCTGTCCTCTGCCGTAAATCCACAACCTTTCTAACGGTTCTTCCGTTATCGTTGTTAGGGTCTCTATCCATCTAGCTGTCGCTCTGCCTCTTCCACGTTTTCCCGGGAGTTTTCCTAGCATTACCCTCTTCTCCAGAGAATTAGTCCTCTTGATTCTGGGTCCAAAATATGCTAATCTAAGTCGAGTCGTGATAATAATAATAATAACTCTCTGGGCTTAAGTTTCATCATCTGTAAAATGGGGATTGAGACTGAGCCCCATGTGGAACAGGGACTGTGTCCAACCCAATTTGCTTTGGACTCACCCCAGCTCTTAATACAGTGCCCGGCACATAATAGCCCACTGTTGGGTAGGGACTGTCTCTATATGTTGCCAACTTGGACTTCCCAAGCGCTTAGTACAGTGCTCTGCACACAGTAAGCGCTCAATAAATACGATTGATTGATTGATTGATTGAATAAGCGCCTAACAAATACAGTGATTATTAATAATAATAATGACGGTATTTGTTAAGCACTTACCATGTGCCAAGCTCGGCTCTAAGCGCTGGGAAGGTAATCAAGTTGTTCCACGTGGGGCTCACAGTCTTAATCCCCATTTTACAGATGAGATCACTGAGGCACAGAGACGTGGAGTGACTTGCCCAAAGTCACACAGGTGATAAGTGGCAGAGTCGGGATTAGAACCCACGACTTCTGACTCCCAAGCCCGGGTTCTTGCCACTAAGCCACGCTGCTTAACTGTGAGTCCGTTTATTGGGTAGGAATTGTTTCTATCTGTTGCCGAATTGTACTTTCCAAGCGCTTAGTATAGTGCTCTGAAGACGGAAAACGCTCAATAGAGAAGCAGAGTGGCTCAGTGGAAAGAGCCCGGAATTGGGAGTCAGAGGTCATGGGTTCTAATCCCGATATCGCCACTTGTCAGCTGTGTGATTTTGGGCAAGTCACTTTACTTCTCTGTGCCTTAGTTACCTCGTCTGTAAAATGGGGATTAAGACTGTGAGCCCCACGTGGGACAACCGGATTACCTTGTATCCCAGTGCCTGGCACATAGTAAGTGCTTAACAAATACGATTATAATTGTTATTAATAAATACGATGGAATGAATGAATATTATTATTATTTAGAGGTGGGAGGGGGCGGCTATTCTCACGGCCCTTCGACCGGGCGATGCAGACCAATCCTTACCAAATGGGTCAGGGGTCTCGGTGCAGGCCCCGGCCCCCCGGGAGTGAGGAGGGGGCTTTACCTTGGGGAGGGGGGCTGCCCTGACTGTGCTAGCTCGTTCCCACCGGCTCTGACTTCCCAAGCGCTTAGTACAGTGCTCTGCCCACAGTAAGAGCTCAATAAAAACGATTTTAGACTGTGAGCCCACTGTTGGATAGGGACTGTCTCTATATGTTGCCAATTTGTACTACCCAAGCGCTTAGTACAGTGCTCTGCACATAGTAAGCGCTCAATAAATACGACTGATGATGATTGAATGAATGAATGAATGAATGACCCAATCCCAGGACCTCCATCCCACCGTCCTCCCCTTTTCCTTCTGGAAGTGCGCCCCAGGAATTGGGGAGGGGTCTCCATCCACCCATCCCTGAGGAGGACGAACTCGACCCCCCCTTCCTCCTCTTCGAAGCCCCCTCCTCTGCTTTCTTCTCAGCGGGGCCCCAAGGTCCCCAAATTGCCAGTGCGGCCTCAGGACGGGACATCAAAGCGGCCGGAGAGCAGGGCGTGACAATGATGGATGTAGCGAATCTCCCCCCCACACACACACCCCTGGGAAGCAGCATGGCTACAGCCCGAGCCTGAGAGTCAGAAGGTCATGGGTTCCAATCCCGCCTCTGCCACTTGTCTGTTGGGTGACCTTGGGCTAGTAATTTCACTTCCTCTGGGCCTCACTCCCCTCATCTGGAAAATGGGGATTGAGACTGCCAGCCCCACATGGGGCAGGGACTGTGTCCAGACCGGTTTGCTTTGTATCCACTCCCCAGCGCTTAGTACAGTATCTGGCACATAGCGCTTCTCTGAGCCTCAGTTCCCGCATCTGGAAAATGGGGGTTGAGACTGGGAGCCCCACGAGGGACAGGGACTGGGTCCAAGCTTTTATCATTCAATCAATCGTATTTATTGAGTGCTTACTGGGTGCAGAGCACTGTACTAAGCGCTTGGGAAGTGCAAGTCGGCAACATATAGACTGTGAGCCCACTGTTGGGTAGGGACTGTCTGTATATGTTGCAAACTTGTACTTCCCAAGCGCTTAGCACAGTGCTCTGCACACAGTAAGCGCTCAATAAATACGATTGATGATGATGATGAAGAGGCGGTCCCTACCCAACAACGGGCTCACAGTCTAGAAGGGGAGGAGACAGACAGCAAAATCAATCAATCAGTCAATCAATCAATCGTATTTATTGAGCGCTTACTGTGTGCAGAGCACTGTACTAAGCGCTTGGGCAGTGCAAGTTGGCAACATATAGAGACGGTCCCTACCCAACAGTGGGCTCACAGTCTAAAAGGGGGAGACAATCAATCAATCAATCATCAATCGTATTTATTGAGCGCTTACTGTGTGCAGAGCACTGTACTAAGCGCTTGGGCAGTACAAGTTGGCAACATATAGAGACAGTCCCTACCCACCAGTGGGCTCACAGTCTAAAAGGGGGAGACAGAGAACAAAACCAAACATACTAACAAAATCAAATCAAATCAATCAATCAATCGTATTTATTGAGCGCTTACTGTGTGCAGAGCACTGTACTAAGCGCTTGGGCAGTCCAAGTTGGCAACATATAGAGACGGTCCCCACCCAAAAGTGGGCTCACAGTCTAAAAGTGGGAGACAGAGAACAAAACCAAACATACTAACAAAATAAAATAAATAGAATAGATATGTACAAGTAAAATAAATAAATAGAGTAATAAATATGTACAAACATATATACATATACACAGGATATACATATATACAGGAAACAATATATGCAAAGCAAGCAAAACAATACAAGTAGACAGGTGTGGTTTGCTTGTATCCACCTTAGCGATTATTACAGTGCTGGAACATAGTGAGCACTTAAAAAATGCTAGCATTATTGCTATTATTATTATTATTATTATTATTATCATTATTATTATTATTATCCCACGCCCTCTTTCCCTTCTCCCTCATGTCCCGCAAAGTTCTCCCGTTAGTCTGCTGCCCTCTGCCGGGCCCGGGCCGCACTGCAACGGGAGAGCGGGGCAGGCCTCGCCGGGGGGTTTGTGGGGGGAAAGGCATCTGACTCGAAGTTTTTGAGGGGTTTTTGAGTTTTTAGGGTATTTCTTAAGCGCATACTATGTGCCAGGCACTGTACTAAACGCCGGTGTAAATACAAGGTAATCAGGTTGGATACAGTCCGTGCCTCACACAGGCCTCACCGCCTTAATTCCCATTCGACAGTTGATAATAACTATTACTCTATTTAAATACTGCTCTATTTATTTATTTATTTTACGTGTACGTATCTATTCTATTTATTTTATTTTGTTAATATGGTTTTGGTTTTGGTTTTGTTCTCCGTCTCCCCCTTCTAGACTGGGAGCCCACTGTTGGGTAGGGACTGTCTCTGTATGTGGCCAACTTGTACTTCCCAAGCGCTTAGTACAGTGCTCTGCACACAGTAAGTGCTCAATAAATACGATTGATTGATTGATTGATTGATTGATTGAGGAACCTGAGGCAGAGAAAAGTTAAATGACTTGCCCGGGGTTTTACAGCATACAAGTACCTAGGCCGGGATTAAAACCCAGTTAGAGTCGGCTGCTTTTTTTCCTCCTCTTCCTTCTTCTTCCCCTCCTCATCTCTTCCCCCATTTCCCTTTCTCCCTCCCCCTTCCTCCTCCAACTTATTCCTCAACCTCTCCTCCCACCCCCTTTCTTAAGGCATTTGTTGCGCGCTTACTATGTTCCAGGCACCGTAAGAAGTTCTGGTGTGGATACGAGCTAATCAGATGGGACACAGTCCCTGTCCCACATGGGGCTCATAGTCTTAATCCCCATTTTACTTCCCAAGCGCTTAGTACAGTGTTCTGCACACAGTTAGTGCTCAATAAATACGATTGAATGAGTGAATGAATTTTACAGATGAGGGAGCAGAGAGGCTCAGAGAAGTGAAGTGACTTGTCCTAACTTCTCAGTGCCTCAATTCCTTCATCTGTAAAATGGGGATTAAGACTCCCCTTCTCCCCTTCTCCCTTTCCTTCCTTCTTAGACCCTTTTCGTCCTCCTCCCCCTCCCTTTCCCCTTCCCTCCCCTCACCCAAGGAATTTCTCCCTCTCCTTTCCCCTTCTCCCTCTCCTTTCTGGATCTCCCTGACTTGCTCCCTTTATTCATCCCCCTCTCCCAGCCCCACAGCACTTATGTCCATATCAGTAATTTATTTATTTATATTAATGTCTATCTCCCCCTCTAATAATAATTATTATTATTATAATTATAGCACTTGTTAAGTGCTTACTATGTGCCACACACTGTTCTAAGCACTGGGGAAGATATAAGTTAATCAGGTTGGACACAGTCCCTGTCCCATTTGGGGCTCACAGCCTTATTCCCCATTTTGCAGCTAAAGAAACTGAGTCCCAGAGAAGTGAAGTGATTTGCCCCAATTCACAGAGCAGGTATGTGGCAGAGCCAGAAATAGAACCCAGGTCTTTCTGTCTCCCAGGCCCGGGCTCTAGCCAATAAGCCACGCTGCTTCTCTAAACTGTAAGCTCGTTGTGGGCAGGGAATATGTCGGTTTATTGTTATATTGTACTCTCTCAAGCACTTAGTCCAGTGCTCTGCACTCAGTAAATGCTCAATAAATATGATTGACTGACCCTCCTCCCCCTGCCCTATCGGCAAATCTTTAACTCCTCCCATTCATTCAGTTGTATTTATTGAGCGCTTACCGTGTGCAGAACACTGTAGTAAGCATTTGGAAGAGGACAATACAACAATAAACAGATACATTCCTTGCTCACAATAAGTCCCGTTTCCGCAGTTCTACCCTCGTCGTCCGCCCATCCTCATTCCGGGTGATTAATTAGTTAATGAGGACAGACAAAGACCTTGTCCCACATGGAGCTCACAGCCTAAGTGGGTGGGACAACAGGTTTAAACCCATTTTACAGTTGAGGAAATTGAGGCACAGAGCAGTTAAGTGACTTGCCCAAGGTCACACAGCTAGCGACTGGCAGAGTCGGGATTAGAACCCAGGTCCTTCTGACTCTCAGGCCCGTGCTCTTTCCACTAGGCCATGCGGCTTCTCTGTATTTGATCTACTTCAAATATCACCTCCTCCGATAAGCCTTCCAGATTTAGTACGTGATCTATTGCTGGGCGATGGGCAAACCTCCCCTCTCACAGGAGAAATGGAAGAAGGGTGATAGGTGGGAACTGAGTAAAACCCCCAACCATCGGCCAAGCTTACATACACATTCACAACCCGCCCACCTCCACAGCCGTTCAAGACGCATGCAAGTATAGACACACAAACATGTACCTTATATTTGCATACGAACACATTCACATTAATACCAACATATATGCAGGTATATATAACTATGCACGAGAAGCGGGGGGAAAGGAGGGTGAGAAGAAGAGAGGGAAAGGACGAGAGGGAGAGTGGAGAAAAAAGAGGGAAAGAGACAAAGAGAAAGGGAGGGGTGAGAGAAAGGGATGGGAGGGAGAGAGAGAGAGGGAAGGAAGGGAGAGAGAGAGAGGGAAGGAAGGAGAGAGGGGGGACAGAGAGAAGAGGGACGGGGAGAGAGAGACAGAGACAGAGGGGGAGAGGGGGAGAGAGAGAGGGAAGGAGAGAAAGAGGAGGGACAGAAGGGAAGAGAGGAGGGGGATGGGGAAGGAGAGACAGAAACAGAGAGACAGAGGAGGAGAGAGGGAGGAGCAGGAGGGAGAGAGGGAAGGAGGGAGCGGGATAAGGCAAAGAGAAGAGGGACAAGGAAGAGAAAGACAGAGAGACAGAAGGGGAGAGAGAGAGAGAGAGAGAGAGAGAGAGAGAGAGAGAGAGAGAGAAGGAGAGAGAGAGGAGGGGAAGAGGGGGAGAGAGAAACAGAGACGGAGAGATAGAGGAGGAGAGAGGGAGGGAGGAACAGGAGGGAGAGAGAGAGAGAGGGAAGGAGGGAGGGGGAAAGAGGGGACGAGAGAAGAGGGACAGGGAGAGGGAGAGAGAGAGAGAGAGGGAGAGAGAGAGAGAGAGAGAGAGAGAGAGAGAGAGAAGGAGAGAGAGAGGAGGGGAAGAGGGGGAGAGAGAAACAGAGACAGAGAGATAGAGGAGGAGAGAGGGAGGGAGGAACAGGAGGGAGAGAGAGAGAGAGGGAAGGAGGGAGGGGGAAAGAGGGGAAGAGAGAAGAGGGACAGGGAGAGAGACAGAGACAGAAGGGCAGAGAGAGGATCAGAGAGAGAGAGAGAGAAAGATCCTGAACCAGGAGAGGGCGCCCTTCCCCTCTCCTTCCTAACTGTAAAGTCCAGGATCCCCGACGGCCCAGAATCGGGGAAGAATGAAGACCCGGAACTCAAAAAAGCAAACCCAAGCGCAGCCCTCCAGGTCCTCGACGAGGACAGGGCGGTTTGCACATAACGAGTTTCTCCACAAGGACGAAAAGTCACCGGTTCACTTCAGATCCAGACTGAGCCCCCTTTTTCCTCTCCTCCTCCCCATCGCCCCCGCCCTACCTCCTTCCCCTACCCGCAGCACCTGTATATATTTTTGTACCGTTTTATTACTCTATTTATTTTACTTGTACATATTTACTATTCTATTTTGTTAATGATGTGCATTTAGCTTTAATTCTATTTGTTCTGACGACTTGACACCCGTCCACATGTTTTGTTTTGTTTTCTGTCTCCCCCTTCTAGACTGTGAGCCCGTTGTTGGGTAGGGACTGTCTCTATATGTTGCCAACTTGTACTTCCCAACCGCTTAGTACAGTGCTCTGCACAGAGTAAGCACTCAATAAACACGATTGAATGAATGAAGATCCCCTCTCCATCCCTGCCCCTTTCCTTTCAGCCAGGCTCTCTCTGCCCCTTGGAGAGCTTTCTCCTTTGCAGCCCCTACTTTACCACCTTCCAAGAGTCCTGCCCTTTTCCTGGTTTCAAGTGGAATGTGAGTATCAAATGGCTTTAACTCTCCCTACTCCCTGCCACTCCAGCCTCCTCCAGCCTCCTGTAAATGTTTGTTCTTTATCTTTTACCCCGAGTTCCCTTTTCCAGTGCAGGCCCATGAAGGCCGCTTCCCCAGAAGGCTGGTTTCCTGCCAATCTAGCCCACGGAGCCAGTGCCCTGGACTTGCGGGAAGAGAAGGGGCCCTGCCCTGTTTTAACTGCAATGACAGCAACGAAATCCAAGAAAACACGAACCGAGCCTGGGGGTTTCCCGGGAGGGGAAGGTCAATTTTGGGATGCAATTTGGGGAGGTGGGGTGTGAGATGGGGTGCATTTGTTATGTGGGGTGGTGAGGGAAACTTGGAGTCCCCAAGGTCGGCGACCTTTGGGTATGTGGGTGCTACTGCCTAGCCAATATGGGTATCCCAGGGCTCACACTCTGCCTCTGGCAACCCTAGGGGTTAAGTGACTTGCCTAAGATCACACAGCAGACACGTGGGGAAGCTGGGATTAGAACCCATGACCTCTGACTCCCAAGCCTGTGCTCTTTCCACTGAGTCACGCTGCTTCAAATCTCACAATATCCAAGGATTATTATGGGAGAGACGAAAGTAAAAATATGAACAATCCTGTCAAATCCCATCAATTGTGCTGAGACACATACTTGAGTGCCAATGAGGTGCAATGTTGTTGGGTAGGGATTATCTCTATTTGTTGCCAAATTGTACTTTCCAAGCACTTAGTACAGTGCTCTGCACACAGTAAGCGCTCAATAAATACGATTGAATGAAGAAGAGAAAGGAAAGGTGAGAAAGAAGCGACAGTGCTGAGTCCCGCTTCCCGCTTCCTCTAGACTGTAAACTCATTGTGGGCAGGGACCGAGTCCGAGTCTGTGGTATTGTCCTCTCCCAAGCGCTTAATACAGCGCTTGGTATACAGTAAGAATTCAATAAATCCCACTGATTGAGTGATCGGGGCTTCCCCCGAGACCTGTGATTGGGTGAGCAAGGGGCTCCCGGAAAGAGGCAAGGAACGGGTGGTCCATACCTGATTCTGCCCTGTCAGGTGACTCTGCCAGGCCTTGTCTGCCTTGCCCCTCCACTGAGGCAGATGCCCCCTTGGAGCCCAGTCTACTGCAGGCCTGAATGCAGGAGATGATTCTGGGAACTCGGGGTGAGACCGTGGGAGGGCAGTTCAGAGGACGTCTGGTGGTTCCAGAGGACGTCTGGTGGTTTCTCTGGCCCACAGAGGGGACCGGACCCCTCCTACCCTCCCTGCCGGCCCACCCGGCGTGACTCCTGGATTTGCCAATTTGGAATTGTCAGTCTGAAAAACGCATCAAGCCTTAAATGGACTGACCTTTCAGGTAATGGAGCCCCCCTAAATTAACAGAGGCAATTACCGTGGTCATGTGGAAGACGCCCGCATCCTGGCTCCCATCTATCAGCTCTAAATGCTCAGCCCGGGTTTCCTCCCGTTTAAATTTTTTATTATTACCCTTTCAGACTGGAGGAATAAGGCTGGCATCTAATTAGCCCGACGAATATATCCAATTAATAGCTTCATCAGGGGCTTAATGAATCTCCATTCCACGTCTGGTACATCCGGAAGGAGCGAGGCCAAGACTGTGGGACAGCCTCCGTCCGTGTAAAATAATGATGCTGCGGTCACTAAGAGCTCTTTGGTCAGGCCACCCAACACCACAGGGTCCAGCTTGTGGGGACTCCCTCAGGGTGGACCCTAGCAGCTGGGAAGAAGGGAGAAAGTTGTCTTTTTTTTAATGGTATTTGTTAAGCGCTTGCTAGGAGCCCAGCACTGTTCTAAGCGCTGGAATAGATACAAGCTAATGGGGTTGGACACAATCCCTATCATCATGATCATCATCATCAATCGTATTTATTGAGCGCTTACTGTGTGCAGAGCACTGTACTAAGCGCTTGGGAAGTACAAGTTGGCAACATATAGAGACAGTCCCTACCCAACAGAGGGCTCACAGTCTAAAAGGGGGAGACAGAGAACAAAACCAAACATACTAACAACATAAAATAAATAGAATAGATATGTACAAGTAAAATAAATAAATAAATAAATAGAGTAATGTGGCTCACAGTCTTAATCCTCATTTTACAGACGAGGTCACTGAGGCACAGAGAAGTGGAGTGACGTCCAAAGATCACACAGCAGACAAATGGCAGAGCGGGGGTTAGAACCCAAGTCCTTGGTTGATGGTTTGATAAAGCTGAGGCGGGAGGAAGTCCCAGGAGGAAGACCGATGGGCTGGAGGGGAGAGATTCAGGAATGTGGGACAGAGAGGAGTTTAGCTGGGAGGAGTGAAGAGTTTGAGCTCGGGTGCAGCAGGAAAAAGGGGTAGAGACAGGGAAGAAGTGAGTGATAGAAGTAGCATTTATTGAGTGTCTGCTTTGTGTGGCACATTGAACTAGCGGCTTGGGAAGTACAAAATAACTAAGTGGTGAGGCCCCTTCCCACAAGGAGCTGACATTATAATAGACTGTGAGCCCACTGTGAGCCCACTTTTAGACTGTGAGCCCACTGTTGGGTAGGGACTGTCTCTATATGTTGCCAATTTGTACTACCTAAGCGCTTAGTACAGTGCTCTGCACACAGTAAGCGCTCAATAAATACGATTGATGATGATGATGACTATAATGAGGAGAGAAATCAGCAGCGTGGCCTACCGGACTGCCCACGGGCCTGGGATTCAGGAGACCTAAATTCTAATTCCACCTCCACCTTGCCTGTCGGGTGACCTTGGGCAAGTCACTTCACTCCTCTGGGCCTCCGTTTTCTCATCTGTAAAATGGGGATTCTTCCCTGTCTTCCCTCCCCCTTAGACTGTGGGCCCCACGTGGGACAGGGACTGTATCTGACCTGGTTAGAGTGGATCTATCCCAGGGTTTAGAACAGCGTTTAGGCACATAGTAGGTGCTTAACGAATACTACCATTATTATTGTTAGGCCCAAAATGGAGGCCTTCCTGCCATCTTCTATGCCAGTCCAGCAGAAAGAGCACAGGTCCTGGAGCCAGGAGAACCAGGAGTTATAATCCAGCTCTACCACGGACCTGCTGTGTGACGCTGAATAAGTGACTTGACCTTTTTGGACCCCTAGTTATTATTAACCCACGAAGGAAATATCTCCTCTCCCTCCTAAACTATGAGCTCCACGCTAAGAACGGTGCTTGGCATCTAGTAAGGATTTGTAGATACCACATACTATAAGGATGATGAATCTCATCACTATGTACAGTGCTCTGCACATAGTAAGCGCTCAATAAATACGATTGATGATGATCCTCATCTACATCTCGGTGATGAATCTTCAAGACAGAGAACCCAAGCAGAGGAATGGGTTCTAGTGCCAGAGTAGCAGCGTGGCCTAGTGGAAAGAACACAGGCTTTGGAGTCAGAGGTCATGGGTTCAAATCCCAGCTCCACCAATTGTCAGCTGTGTGACTCTGTGCAAGTCACTTCACTTCTCTGTGCCTTAGTTACCTCATCTGTAATGTGGATTAAGACTGTGAGCCCCACGTGGGTCAACCTGATCACCTTGTATCCCCCCGGCGCTTAGAACAGTGCTTTGCACATAGTAAGCACTTAACAAACACCATTATTATTATTATTAACATGGGCCTGGGAGTTAGAGGACCTGGGTTCTAATCCCGGCTCCTCCACTCATCTGCTGTGTGACTTTGGGCAAGTCGCTTAACTAGATTGTAAGCATGTGTGGATAGGGAACATGTCTGCCCATTCTATCATACTCTCCCAAGTGCTTAGTATAGTGCTTTGCACTTTATAATAATAATAATGTTGGTATTTGTTAAGCGCTTACTATGTGCCAAGCACTGTTCTAAGCTCTGGAGCACTGTTCTAAGCGCTCAATAAATATGATCGATTGATGGATTCTCTGTGCCTCAGTGACCTCATCTGCAAAATGGGGATTAACACTGTGGGACCCACGTGGGATGTGGACTGTGTCCATTCTGATTATCTTGTCTACCCCAGCGCTTAGTGGAGTGTCTGGCACATATCAAGTGCTTAAAAATTCTATTTAAAAAAAATAGTGCCAGTGGTTTGCCCGGTGCCACTCACACTCCCTCATCCTACCAGACTGGTCCTCCCTGGGGGGCAGAGGGCATGGGAAATGAAGTGGGCAGGGGCACAGCACAAAGTGAAGGCTAAGCAAGGATTTTTGAATGTTATGAATCCGCTGGCAGCCCAAGTGCCCGTCCCTTTTCAGGATTTCCACTGGCCTTGTCCACCTGGCAGGAAGCAGCATGGCCTAATGGCAAGAGCATGGACTCGGGAGTCAGAAGACCTGGGTTCATTCATTCGTTCATTCAATCATATTTATTGAGCACTTACTCTGTGCAGAGCACTGAACTAAGCGCTTGGGAAGTCCAAGTTGGCAACATATAGAGACGGTCCCTACCCAGCAGCGGGCTCACGGTCTAGAAGGGGGAGACAGACAACAAAACCAAACATATTAACAAAATAAAATAAATAGAATAAATATGTACTAAATAAATAAAGAGTAATAAATACATACAAACATATATACATATATACAGGTGCTGTGGGGAGGGGAAGGAGGTAAAGCGGGGGGGATGGGGAGGAATCCCAGCTCTGCTGCTTGTCTGCTATGTGACCTTGGACTAGTCAGTTGACTTCTCTGGGCCTCACTTTCCTCATCTGTAAAATGGGGATTCAATACCTGTCCTCCTTCCTCCTTAGGCTGTGAGCCCCATGTGGAATAGGGATTGTGTCCAACCTGATTATCTCACATCTACCTCAGTGCTTTGTATGGTGCTTGCCACATAGTGAGCCCTTAACAAATACCATTCTTATTCTTCTTATTATTGTTAATAAAGTCCTAGGTGATTCTTTGGCCCCAAACCTTCCCTGCTGATGGCCCAGCTCCAGCAGACCGAGCCAGGCCTAGAACCCAGGTCTCCTGCCTCCCAGCTCTTCTCTTAGACCCAGAGCAGGGCTATAAATACCTTAACTAACAGGAAAGACTTTGCAAGCCAAATACCGTAAAACAACAAATACAAATACCAAAAATACCGTAAAAATACCGTGTGGTATGGTATGATATTAACAAATGCCATAAAAGAAAAAAAGAAAGTGAAGGGCTAGAGACAAGAAGTTGCAACCTGGTGCATCCTCAGACACCCCCACCCCGGAAGCTCTCCATCTTCCCCAGATGCTCCTGCACGCCTCACTCCCTCTGCCTCTCCCCTCACCCACCCCAACCCGCACCCACATGCCTCTTCCCCCAGCCCTTTTAAAGAGATGCTGAGTTTTCTCCAAGCTCCTGGGGCAGATCTAAGACTGGGTGTTCCAGGAGGACACGCAATGATGGGTTTAGAACGTGTGCCCTCAAGAATTCATCTCCGAATGGCTTTCCAGGCATCAGTGGGACAGGTCTAGAGAATAGCCTGAAAAAAAGAAAATTAAATACTTTTCTCTCTTCTCTGCTTTCATTCAATCATATTTATTGAGCGCTTACTGTGTGCAGAGTACTGTACTAAGCGCTTGGGAAGTACAAGTTGGCAACATATAGAGACAGTGGGTTCACAGTCTAGCCCGCTGCTTCTGCTTCTGATTCCTCCCTAAAACATGTCTCTCACCAAGGAGAGAGACTCCTCACATAGAAACAAAAATATATTTCTCTTCTTCTGTCTCTCTGACTGTCTACTAATAATAACGAAGGTAATTGAGCCCGCCTTCTAGACTCTGAGCCCGTTGTTGGGTAGGGACCGTCTCTATATTTTGCCAACTTGTACTTTCCAAGCGCTTAGTACAGTGCTCTGCACACAGTAAACACTCGATAAATATGATTGAATGAATGAATAATCCTTAAGCACTTGCTATGTGCCAAGCACTATACTAAGCGCTGGGAAGGATACAAGCAAATCAAGTTGGACGCAGACCCTGTTCCATATGGGGCTTACAGTATCAATCCCCATTTTATAGATGAGGCAAACGAGGCACAGAAAAGAGAAGTGACTTGCCCAAGGTCACACAAAAGAGAAGTGATGGAGCCGGGATTAGAACCCATGACCTTCTGACTCCTAGACCTGAGCTCTATCTATTATGCCATGCTGCTTCTCTATCTACCCTCTCCCTGTCTCTCTGCCTCCTTCTGTTTTTCTGACTGTTTCTCTGTTCCTCTTGAGTCTCTTTCTTTGCCTCTCTGTCTCTCTATCTCTTTGCCATGGTAATTTATCTATCTGTAATTTATCTATATTAATGTCTGCCTCCCCCTTTAGGCTGTAAGCTCATTGTGGGAAGGGAATGTTTATTGTTATATTGTACTCTCCCACGCACTTAGTACAGCTCACCTCCTCCAGGAGGCCTTTCCAGACTTAGCCCCCTCCTTCCTCTCCCCCTCATCCCCCTCTCCATCCCCCCAACTTACCTCCTTCCCTTCCCCACAGCACCTGTATATAAGTAGATATGTTTGTACATATTTATTACTCTATTTATTTATTTATTTATCTTACTTGTACATATCTATTCTATTTATTTTATTTTGTTAGTATGTTTGGTTTCATTCTCTGTCTCCCCCTTCTAGACTGTGAGCCCGCTGTTAGGTAGGGACTGTCTCTGTGTGTTGCTGATTTGTACTTCCCAAGTGCTTAGTACAGTGCTCTGCACACAGTAAGCGCTCAATAAATACGACTGATTGATTGATTGATTGCTCCGCACACAGTAAGAACTCAATATATATAATTGAATGAATGAATGTCTCTGCTTTTCTAATAATAATTATAATACCGCATACAATAAGAACTCAATATATATAATTGAATGAATGAATGTCTCTGCTTTTCTAATAATAATAATAATTATTAGTATTATGTTACTTGTTAAACGCTTACTATATGCCAAGCACTTTCTAAGCACTGGGGTAGTTACAAGTTAGTCAGGTTGGACACAGTCCCTGCCCCATGTAGGGCTCACACTCTTAACCCCCGTTTCACAGATGAGGTAACTGAGGCCCAGAGAAGTAAAGTGACTTGCCCAAGGTCACATAGCAGACGTGGTGGAGCAGAGATTAGAACCCTTGACCTTCTGACTCCCAGGCCTGTATTATATCCACTAAGCCACACTGCTTCTCACCGTATCTCCGCATCTCTGTGATTCCACCAAGCCACACTTTCTGTCTCTCTCCATCTTCTTCTCTCTGCCTTTTTTTGCCCCTCTTGATCTCTGTGTCTGTTTTTTTTTTATATAGTATTCATTAAGCACTTACTATGTGCCAGACACTTAACTAAGCAATGGGGTAGGTTCAGCAATCAGGTTGAACACAGGCCGTGTCTCACATGTGGCTCACATCTTTGATCCCCAGTTTACAGATGAGGAAACTGAGGCACAGAGAAGTGAAATGACTTGCTACGATCTAGGGATCATACAACAGTCTCTCAGGCCCAGGTTCTTTCAACTAAGCCATGCTGCTTCCCTCTCTCTCTGACTCTTTAGCTGTCTCTGCCTCTCTTGAACGCTCTGTCTCTGTCTTTCTCTTTGTGTCTCTCTCATTAAGGTGACCAGTCCCCCAGTTTCCTACTGGACAGTCCAATGTTCAGCTGTGATATGGACTCCGAAAGCCTTTATGTCCAGTTTCTTTGATTTTCTATGCCATTCTCCCTCTGCCACTGTTCCCGCCGCCAAGTTCCACAGCTCAGCTAAGGTGTCTGGGTTTGCAGGGACTTGGGAGGGGCAAATTAATCTGCACGTGACAGTGGGCTCCAGTCATGAAGCAGGGTGGCCTAATGGACAGAGCATGGGCCTGATACCCAGAAGATCATCATCATCATCATCATCATCATCAATCGTATTTATTGAGCGCTTACTGTGTGCAGAGCACTGTACTAAGCACTTGGGAAGTACAAGTTGGCAACATATAGAGACAGTCCCTACCCAATAGTGGGCTCACAGTCTAAAAGGGGGAGACAATGATTAGAACATGAGTTCTAATCCCAGCTCCACCACTAGTCTGCTGTGTGATCTTGGGCAAGTCACTTCCTTTCTCTGGGCCTCAGTGACCTCATCTGTAAAATGGGGATCGAGACTGTGAATCCCACGTGCGACACGGACTATGTGCGATCCGATTTGCTTGTATCCACCCCAGCTCTTAGTACAGTATACAGTATAATGAGCACTTCATTCATACATTCATTCAATCGTATTTACTGAGCACTTAGTGCGTGCACAGCACTATACTAAGCGCTTGGAAAGCACAATTCGGCAACAGATAGAGACAATCCCTACCCAACAACGGGCTCACAGTCTAGAAGGGGGAGACAGACAACAAAACAAAGCAAGTAGACAGGCATCAACAATTACCACAATTATTATTCTGCTGCCCCTAAGGGGAGGCCCTTGGTGGGGTCTGGATGGGTGGTAGGATTCCAAGGGCCATTATGGATGGGCTGATAAAGGCGTCGCCCCAGTTCCCTCCTCCCTGGGCTTCCTCATCCCTGTGGACTATCCCAACTCCTGCCGGGCCCCCAAGCTCCCAGTCATTCCCCTTCCTGCAGCTGTGACTGGGGTACCGAGCCCACCCCCTATCCATCCGGACCCCAGCTTGCCCCTGTCCCCCTCCTCTCTACTCCACCCGAACCCTGCTGGGCCTGGCCGAGAAATCACAGAGGATGTCATTTCCTCTAACCCCCTGCCTTCAGACAGGGCCACCCAAAAATCTTCTTCCCCTGGGAGAGAGTCAGTCCTCCCAGGCTGGGGCCCACGCGGGCCTCCAGTTTCAGGGTGTGGGGAGGAGAGTTGGGGAGCGGGGGAAGGTGCAGGGAAAGAGTCACTCGGCAGGTTTCAAGCCAGGATCCATTCAGCTCTCTATTTATTTATCCTCACAGGGAGGAGGAGAGGGCTGGGTATTTGTGGGTGGGCGGCCAGGCGTGTGGACATGTGTTTGTGAGCATACGTGTGTGAGAAACAGTCGCGGGGATGCTGGGACTGCTAGAAACACCATAGGCTACCATGAACAACACATATGTCCACATGGGCATGGGCTCCATTCCCCACGGACCTTTCTGGGGCCTTCAAGACCAGGCCCCGGCACCCTCTCCAATCCCTCCACCCAATCAGCCCACATGCCCCAAAAGCCTGGATTTCCGGCCGCTGAGGCCCTGTCTCCCATAGAACATAGGCTCCACACCTGTTGTCTGTGGGGGAAAGTTTTCCCGTGGTCACGATATAACTCTGCCGTATGATACTCTCCCAAGCACTCACTACAGTTCTCTGCAGACAGTCGGTGCTCAATAAATACTACTGATGAGGAGGTGGAGGACCTTGTCAGAACTCCAGGATTCGCCCTTTCACCAGCTAATGATGATGATAGTATTTGTTAAGCACTTACTATGCACCAAGCTCTGTACTAAGCACTGGAATAGGACACAGTCCCTGTCCCACTTTGGTGGGGTCACAGTCCAAGCAGGAGGGAGAACAGGAGAATGGAGATTTCTGATTCTCCGTTTTACAGATGAGGACCCTGGACACAGAGAAGTGAAGTAGCTAGCCTAAGGTCGCATAGCCGACGAGTGGCGGAGCCGGAATTAGAACCCAGGTCCTGTGACTTCCAGGACTGGGCTCTTCCACTAGGTCTTGCTGTTCCTCAAAGTCTTCCTGTGCCTATTCATTGCCCCTGAAATCCTAAAGAAAATCAGAGTGGGCTGAGGGAAACTCAGTCAGGGAACAGGGAGAGAAAGAGGGATGGGTGAGGTCGGGGGTTTGGTGGGGGGTCCCTTGTCTTCACACATCACTCCGCCAATGACAAGATGAGATACGGAGGGGAAGACAGAAGAGGAGGGCTGTAGTTCCTCAAACCCCAGGCGTCCCCCAAGGCCCATTTTGGGCTGCCACTCTCTGTCTTTCCCCACCACCCACGATCCTGCTATCAACAGGTGTTTCCTTGAATTTTCTCCATTGAACTTCCTCTTGCTACCACTGTATGATAATGATTCATTTATTTTGACCTCCCCCATTAAATCACGTGCCCCTGGTGGGACGGGGATTCTGTCTGACCTATCCAACCTGTATCTACCCCAGGGCTAAGTACAGTGCTTGGCACAAGTAAACTCTTAACAAGGACCGCAATTATTATTAAGAACTGTACGTATTATTCTGTTATATTCTCTGCACAATGCGGGCACTCAATAAATATGATTGATTGATACAGAGTCTTTTCAACATTGCACATAAACTCTTCACTCTTTTTGGATGGTTCGGAAGCTCTCGGGGTTTTGACAAAGACCAGGTGTGAGGGAGGCAGGGAGGCCAGTATGTTGTGGCTGGTTTCACCGCCACCCCCAAATCTGGAAACTCCTGGGGACACAGGACACCTCTGCCCGCCTTGACCGCATAGGGAGGACTGAGTTTGGGGACTCCCTGTTTGGTGGCCCATTGAAGGTGAGATCTGAGAACTCACTGTTTGTTTTAACCCTTGACCTTGTCCTGGATTGAGGTTAACTGTGAGCTCCATTTGGGGCGGGGACTGTGTCCAACCTGATTGCCTTGCATTTATTAGTAGCACTGTGATGTTTGTTAAATGTTTATTCTGTGTCAAGCACTTTACTAAGCTCTGGAATAGATCCAAGATAATCAGGTCTCACACTGGACTTACAGGCCAAGTAGGAAGGAGAGCAGGTATTGAATCCCCATTTTACAGATGCAGGAACTGAGGCACAGAGAAACGAGGTGACTTGCCCAGGGCTATACAGCAGACAAGCAGGATTAGAACCCAGGTCCTCTGCCCCCCAGGACCATGCTGTTTCTCTCCATCTAGAATGTGAGCTCAACAAGTCTTCCAATGTTGTTGTATTGTACTTTTGTACAAGAAGCGGCATGGCTTAGTAGAAAGAGCAAAGGCTTGGGAGTCGGAGGTCGTGAGTTCTAATCCTGCCTCTGCCATTTGTCAGCTGTGAGACTTTGGGCAAGTCACTTCACTTCTCTGTGCCTCAATTACCTCATCTGTAATATGGGGATGAAGACTGTGAGCCCCACGTGGGACAACCTGATTACCTAGTATCTACTCCAGTGCTTAGAACAGTGCTTGGCACATAGTAAGCGCTTAACAAAGACCATCATTATTATTACTCTTCCAAGCACTTAATAAAGGGCTCTGCACACAGTAGGTGTTCAATACATACAACTGATTGATTGATTGATTCCTCTAGGCCACGCTGCTTCTCACTGGATCCACCCAACACTCAGTACAGTTTTCAGTGCATGGTAAGCACTTAATGAATGCCATCATTATTATTACCTGATGGGGTCTTTCAGCTATTATCCAATCATTTTATCTGTCTCTGGCTATGGAAAGACAATGAAGCTGAGCCAGCTAGACCGGAGGTTCCACGAGAGCAGAGTGCCCTGCCTAGTAACTCTATCATACTCCCCCAAGCGACTAGTACAGTGCTCAGTACTCAGCAGGCGCTCAAGTAGTGAAGTAGCATGGCTTTGTGGGTAGAGACCGGGCCTGGGAATCAGAAGGACCTGGGTTCTAATCCCGGCTCCACCACACGTGTGCCGTGTGACCCTGGGAATGTCACCTAACTTCTCTGGGCCTCAGTTACCTCCTCTGTAAAATGGGGATTAAGACTGTGAGCCCCACATGGGACAGGGACTGTGTCCAAACTGATTAGCTCATACCCACCTCAGCAGTTGGCACATAGGAAGCGCTAAACAAGTACCATTATTATTAGTGTTATTATCAATCAGTACTATTGGTTGACTGACCAAAGAAGGATGGTCTCCTTCAGAGAATATTTACGCTGTGGCCGAGAGAACTGTTCATTCTACTCTGTGATCCAAACCGCCCCCCGCCCCCACAAGCCTCCCATTTCTGCATAGAGAGGCTGGCGGTTGTGAAACACGTCAAATCTGTCTTGGACGGATGCCCACAGCCTCCGGTTCAGCCTCAGCGTATTTTTTCTTGTCTCCTGAAAAAGAGAAAGGGAGCGCGTTACTCAGAAAACACCAGGATTGGTTCATCTGCCCTCCCTCCCCCCTAACCTGGGTCTGGGGGTGCAGGCCGGGGGCCACACCCCCGAGGACCGGGGGGCCAAAACCGTAGCAGAGGCGATGGAGGCCGACCTTGTCGGGGCGATGTTTGAACAGTCCGTGTTGCGGGCGGGCTCGATACATCTGTGAGCAGATGTCAAAACCTCCGCTGCCCATGGGCGAAGGAAGGTGTCAGAGTTCAAAGGGGAGCGAGGAGGAACAGCAGAGTCCCCAGCTGGTCCTGGGAAGGGAGCGGACGGGGGGCACCATGCAGGACTCGGAGGGGAAGAGCAAGAGGACTTTCAAGGAGAAGCTCGTCCTCAAGAGCCGCCTGGCGAAGGAGAGTCTCTCTGAGTTCCTGGGGACCCTCATCCTCATCGTAAGTGGCGCCCATGGTCCTCCTGTCCATCCCAGGGGGCTTGGGGGGAGGTGGGCAGGGAATGTGTCTGTTTATTGCCATATTGTACTCTCCTAAATGCTTAGTACAGTGCTCTGAATACAGTAAGCGCTCAATAAAAAGAGAAGCAGCATGGCATAGTGGATAGAGCACGGGCATGGGAGTCAGAAAATCACAGATTCTAATCCCGCCTCCGCCTCTTGTCTACCGTGTGACTTTGGGCATGTCACTTCACTTCCCCGGGCCTCAGTTACCTCATCTGTAAAATGGGGATTGAGACTCTGAGCCCCATGTGGGACAGGGATTGTGTCCAACACAATTTGCTTGTGTCCAGCCCAGTGCTTAGTACTGTGTGTTTATAATAAAAATAATAATAATGGCATTTATTAAGCACTTACTATGTGCAAAGCACTGTTCTAAGCACTGGGAGGTTACAAGGTGATCATGTTGTCCCACGGGGGGGCTCACAGTCTTAATACCCATTTTACAGATGAGGTAACTGAGGCCCAGAGAAGTTGTCACATTACTGACAATTGGCGTAGCAGGGATTTGAACCCATGACCTCTGACTCCAAAGCCCATGCTCTTTTCCACTGACCCATGCTGCTTCTCGTGGCACACAATAAGCACTTAACACATACCACAATTACTGTTATTATCATTAATAAGTGCAATTGAATGGTCTTCCCTTCCCGATCAGTATCAGAAGGCAGCCAATAATAATGATGATGGTTTTGGTTAAGCACTTACTATGTGCCAAGCACAGTTCTAAGCACTGGGGTAGATACAAGGTAATCAGATTGTCCCAGGTGGGGCTCACGATCTTAATCCCCATTTGACAGATGAGGTAACTGAGGCACAGAGAAGCTAAGTGACTTGCCCAAAGTCACACAGCTGATAAGTGGTGGAGCCAGGATTAGAACCCATGACTTCTGTGAGGCCTCTGCCTCTCCATGGCTCTCTTTCTTTTCACTCATTTAATAATATTTTTTGAGCTCTTAACTGTGTGCAGAGTGCTGTACTAAGGGAGAGTACAATACAATAATAAACAGACACATGTCCTGCCCACAGCGAACTTACAGTCTAGACGGGGAGACAGACATTAATATAAAGAATGACAGATATGGACGTAAGTGCTGTGGGGCTGGGAGGGGAGATCATCATCATCACCATCATCATCAATCGTATTTATTGAGTGCTTACTATGTGCAGAGCACTGTACTAAGCGCTTGGGAAGTACAAATTGGCAACATATAGAGACAGTGCCTACCCAACAGTGGGCTCACAGTCTAAAAGGGAGATGAATAAAGGGAGCGAGTCAGGGCGACGCAGAAGGGAGTGAGAGAAAAGGAAAGGGTGGCTTAGTCTGGGAAGGCCTCCTGGAGGAGATGTGCCTTCAATAAGGCTTTGAAGTGGGGGCGAGGAATTGTCTGTCAACCAATCAATCAATCAATCTTATTTATTGAGCGCTTACTGTGTGCAGAGCACTGTACTAAGCGCTTGGGAAGTACAAGTTGGCAACATATAGAGACAGTCATCATCATCATCATCAATCGTATTTATTGAGCGCTTACTGTGTGCAGAGCACTGTACTAAGCGCTTGGGAAGTACAAACTGGCAACATATAGAGACAGTCCCTACCCAACAGTGGGCTCGCAGTCTAGAAGGGGGAGACAGAGAACAAAACCAAACATACTAACAAAATAAAATAAACGGAATGTACAAGTAAAATAAATAAATAAATAGAGTAATAAATATGTACAAACATATATACATATATACAGGTGCTGTGGGGAAGGAAAGGAGGTAAGATAGGTGGATGGAGAGGGGGGCGAGGGGGAGAGGAAGGAAGGGGCTCAGTCAAGATAGACGAGATGGAGGCACAGTGAGAGGTCTATCTCGTAACATCTCTCTTTCTCCATCTACTTCTGTCTCCCTCTCCATCCATCTCCGGGTAGGGAATGTGTCTGTCATACTATTTTATCATAGTCTCCCAGGCACTTAGTACAGTGCTCTGCCCACAATAAGCTCTCAATAAGTATGATTGACTGACTGACTGTCCCACTACATCATTGAGCCCACTGTTGGGTAGGCTTACTTTCCAAGCGCTTAGTACAGTTCTCTGCACACAGTAAGCACTCAATAAATACGATTGATGATGATGATGATGATGATTCCCTCGTTGTAGACAGGGAATCTGTCTACCAACTCTGTTCTATTATACTCTCCCAAGCGTTTAGCAGAGTGCTCTGCACACTGCAAGCTTTTAGACTGTGAGCCCACTCTTTTAGACTGTGAGCCCACTGTTGGGTAGGGACTGTCTCTATGTGTTGCCAATCTGTACTTCCCAAGCGCTTAGTACAGTGCTCTGCACATAGTACGCGCTCAATAAATACGATTGATTGATTGATTGATTGTAAGCGCTCAATAAATACCATTGATTCATCACCTGACCTCTCTGTCTCTGTCTACCTTTTACTGGAGAAGCAGCGTGGCTCAGTGGAGTCACTTGGGAGTCAGAGATCATGGGTTCTAATCCCGGCTCCGCCACTCGTCAGCTGTGTGACTTTGGGCAAGTCACTTCACTTCTCTGGGCCTCAGTTCCCTCATCTGTAATATGGCGATGAAGACTGTGAGCCCCACGAGGGACAACCTGATCACCTTGTATCCCCCCAGTGCTTAGAACAGTGCTTCGCACATAGTAAGCGCTTAACAATTGCCATCATTATTATATCCCTCTCTGTCTCTCTACCTCCCTTTAATTCTGCCTGTCTCTATCTCATTAGGTCTTTCCCACCCCTTTCTCATTCTTTCTGTCCCTGTCTCTCTACACATAACTTCTCTGTGCCTCAGTTACCTCATCTGAAAAATGGGGATTAAGACTGTGAGCCTCATGTGGGATAACCTGATTCCTTTGTATCTCCCCCAGCACTTAGAACAGTGCTTGGCACATAGTAAGTACTTAACAAATACCAAAATTATTAATTATTATTATTATTATTACACCTCTCTCTCCCCTTGTCTCCATCTACCTCTGCTTATCTACTTGCATCTCTCAGTTTATTTCTGTCTGTCTCTCTCCGAGAAGCAGTGTGGCCTAGTGGAAAGAGGACAGGGCTGGGAGTCAGAGAACCTGGGTTCTAATGCCGACTCCACCACTTACCTGCTGTACGAACTCGTTTAGCATCTCTGTGCCTCAGTTCCCTCATCTGCAAAATGGGGATTGAATTCCTGTCCTCCCTCCTGCTTAGACTGTGACTCCCATGTGGGACTTGATTATCTTGTATCTACTCCAGTGCTTCATACAGTGCTGGGCACATAGTAGCACTTAACAAATACCACAGTTATTATTATTTATCTCACCTCTTTATATTTCTATCTCCTCCTGTCTCTCAGAACCCAGGCAGACCAGACCAGAACTCCCAGGGATCTGGGTGATGTCCACGTGACTGCAGTTGGCAGGAGGGAAAAGGGCTTATTTAGGGGTGAACGGAGAACATCGCCAAGGCTGCACACGATGAGGGGCCTGGGGCATGGAGGAGGCCATCATGACACCCATGTAGGCCCGCACGCGTTCACTCCCAAACACATGGGACCTGTTTATACAGGAAAATGGGGATTAATAATAATAAATAATAGTAATAATGGTATTTGTTAAGTGCTTACTATGTGCAAAGCACTGTTCTAAGCACTGGGGAGATTACGAGGTGATCAGGTTGTCCCACGGGGGGCTCGCAGTTTTAATCCCCATTTTACAGATGTGGGAACTGAGGCACAGAGAAATTAAGTGACGTGCCCAAAGTCACACAGCTGACAGTTGGCGGAGCTGGGATTTGAACCCATGCCCTCTGACTCCAAAGCCCGTGCTCTTTCCACTGAGCCACGCTGCTTCTCCTGCTTCTGATTAAGACTGTGAGCCCCACGTGGGACAACCTGATTACCTTGTAACTCCCCCAGTGCTTAGAACAGTGCTTGGCACACAGTAAGTGCTTAACAAATACCAAAATTATTATTATTATTATTATTACAGTGCTCGGCACAAAGTAAGAGTTCAATAAATACAACATGGTACCTGACCTTGGAGAAGGGAGAGTCCTTCCCTGATCCCGGTAGCCGGGATCCGGGTTGTGCCCAACTCAGAGAGGGTGAAGGCGAAGGGCAACCTACAGCTGCCAGAAGGTGGTGGGTAGAGGGCCTCATTTGGGTTTCACAAGACGACTAAAGTTCAGAAAAGTGAGGCAAACGGAATTACCCAATATTACCCAGGAAAAAACAAAGGAGGAAATGAGAGAAACTCCCAACGAACGCGGGTTTCATAATTCCTCGTGGAGCTGTGGGGCTGAGAGCACCATCCCGCCTTGGATGGGAAGGATGGAGAAGCAGCGTGGCTCAGTGGAAAGAGCCCGGGCTTTGGAGTCAGAGGTCATGCGTTCAAATCCCGGCTCCGCCAATTGTCAGCTGGGTGACTTTGGGCAAGTCACTTCACTTCTCTGGGCCTCAGTTCCCTCCTCTGTAAAACGGGGATGAAGACTGTGAGCCCCCAGTGGGACAACCTGATCACCTAGCAACCTCCCCAGTGCTTAGAACAGTGCTATGCACATAATAAGCGCTTAATGAATGCCATCATCATTATTATTATTATGAGGCAGCCGGGTGCCACCACTCCCACCGTCCCCCCCAAGCCCAACTGCTCTGGGAGTCTGTCTTCCCAGAATCAGGGGTGAAAGCCCTCCAAAACAGGTCGATTCCTTTTGAAGTTGCCCGGTGGTATTTTCAGTCAGGCCAGGAGCGGGGACTGTTGTTTGTAACTTTGGGTCAATCGATGGGGTCAAGGGCTGCTTCTGCACAGCTCCTCCAGTCCCCTCTGAGCCAAACCGAAATTACATTCACTGCGGTATCTGTTAAGCGCTTACTACTGCTAATAATAATAACCATGGCATTAAGTGCTTTCTATGTTTTCTTTCTATGTTTTCTATGTATCTTTTAGACTGTGAGCCCACTGTTGGGTAGGGACTGTCTCTATATGTTGCCAACTTGTACTTCCCAAGCGCTTAGTACAGTGCTCTGCACACAGTAAGTGCTCGATAAATATGATTGATGATGATGATGATGTGCCAAGCTCTGTTCTAAGCACTGGGGTAGATATAAGGTAACCAGGTTGGAGAGAGTCCCTGTTCCACATGGGACTCTGTCTTGATCCCCATTTCACAGATGAGGGCACTGAGGCAGGGAGAAGTGAAGTGACTTGCCCAAGGTCACACAGCAGACATGTGGCAGAGCGAGGATTAGAGCCCATGTCCTCTGACTCCCAGCCTGTGCTCTTTCCACTACTCTGTGCTAAGCACTGGGGAAGACACAATCCTATCACGTTCCACCCAGTCTCTGTCCTGCATGGGGCTCACAGTCTACAAGGGAGGGAGAATGGGTATTGGATCCCCATTTTACAGATGAGGAATCTGAGGCCCAGAGAAGTGAAGTGACACACGGTGGAGCTGGGATTAGAACCCAGGTCTTCTGACTCTCAGCTCTGTTTTCTATGGGTTGATTTGCTGCTTCTCCTTCCCACTTTACTAGAACTGTCCCAAACATTTTCTAGCCTTCCCACCATGCCCTTGGACTCTCAAGGGCCGGGTGAATAAAGGTTTGGTAATCATAACGCCCCTCCAGCATAGCACGATTACTTTTCCAAAGCGTTTTCACATCGGTGATCCCATTATATCGTCCCAACAGTCCTAAGGGGTAATAATAATATTAATTATGACATTTATTAAGCACTTACTGTGTGCCAAGCACTACCCTAAGCACTGAAATACATGGAATATACACTAAGCACCTGTATATATGTATACCTGTATATATGTATATATGTTTGTACATATTTATTACTCTATTTATTTTACTTGTCCATATCTATTCTATTTATTTTATTTTGTTAGTATGTTTGGTTTTGTTCTCTGTCTCACCCTTTTAGACTGTGAGCCCACTGTTGGGTAGGGACTGTCTCTATACGTTGCCAATTTGTACTACCCAAGCGCTTAGTACAGTGCTCTGCACATAGTAAGCATTCAATAAATACGATTGATGATGATGATGATGGAATAGATACAAAGTAATCAAGTTGGACACAGTACCTGTCCCACATGGGACTCGCAGTTTTAATCCCCATTTTAGAGCTGGGGCGTGGAGAATGATAATAATAATGATGGTATTTGTTAAGGGCTTACTATGTGCCAGGCTCTGTACTAAACACTGGGGTAGATGATAATAATAATAATAATAATAATGGTATTTATTAAGCGCTTACTATGTGCAAAGCACTGTTCTAAGCGCTGGAGAGGTTACAAGGTGATTAGGTTGTCATTCATTCATTCATTCATTCAATCGAATTTATTAAGCGCTTACTGTGTGCAGAGCACTGTACTAAGCGCTTGGGAAGTACATGTTGGCAACATATAGAGATGGTCCCTACCCAACAGTGGGTTTACAGTCTAGAAGGGGGAGACAGATGACAAAACAAAACATATTAACAAAATAAAATAAATAGAATATGTACAAGTAAAATAGAGTAATAAATATGTACAAACATATATACATATATACAGGTATATATAGAGGATGGGGGGATGGAGAAGGGGAAGGGGGATAAAAGAGGGGAGGGTGGGAATGGGGGTGGGGGAAGGGGGAAGAAAGGGGTGGGATTGGAGGGGAGGGGGCAGGGGAATGAAAGAAGGGAGGGGGAGGGTGGGGATGCAGGGGGATAATAATAATAATGATGGTATTTGCTAAGCGCTTACTATGTGCAAAGCACTGTTCTAAACACCGGGGAGGATACAAGGTGATCAGGTTGTCCCACGGGGGGCTCACAGTCTTCATACCCATTTGACAGATGAGGGAACTGAGGCCCAGAGAAGTGAAGTGACTTGCCCAAGGTCACACAGCTGACAACTGCTGGAGCCGGGATTTGAACCCATGACCTCTGACTCCCAAGTCCCCACGGGGGGGGGCTCACAGTTTTAATCCCCATTTGACAGATGAGGTCACTGAGGCACAGAGAAGTGAAGTGACTTGCCCGAAGTCACACAACTGACAATTGGCAGAGCCAGGATTTGAACCCATGACCTCTGACTCCAAAGCCCGGGCTCTTGCCACTGAGCCACATGATCTCAATCCCCATTTTACAGATGAGGTAACTGAGGCACAGAGAAGTGAAGTGACTTGCCTGAGGTCACGCAGCCAACAAGCGGCGGGGCCGGGATTAGAACCCACATCTTGTGACTCCGAAGCCCTTGCTCTACGCAGTAAGCCGTGCTGCAGGGCTGGAACTTGGGACTCCTGGCTTTCGGCCTGTGTGCTTGGCCTGAATTCCCCTGGGGGGCTCTGGGAAACCGCTGGAGACCCAAGAAGTGGGAATCTTGGCCAGGGGATCACTCGGAGTTAGAGGGACGCGTGGATGGGAGCCTCCTGGGGCAACAGGCCTGGCCGGTCCTGGCCCAGGTGGGGACAAGAGGGAGTGGGATTGGTGTTGTTGGAGAGAAAAAGAGAAAAACCGGCCAAGGCACTGTCTGAGGTGTATCGAGGGGGCGAATGGAAGGCGGGGAGACCTGGTCGGCGGCCATCCATCCTCCCACCTCTATCCAGGCAAAAGAAATCGGCCTCTAACTGCAGTGGGAAGGATTTAGATCAGAGACATTATTAATAATAATAATAGTGTTTGTTAATATGTCAAGCATTGTTCTAAGCAGTGGGGTAGATACAAGGTCATCAGGTCGGACACAGTCCCTGTCCCACATGGGGCTCACAGCTTAAACCCCTGTTTTACAGATGAGGTAACTGAGGTCCAGAAAAGTGAACTGACCTGTCCTAGGTCTCGCAGCATCATCATCATCATCAATCGTATTTATTGAGCTCTTACTGTGTGCAGAGCACTGTACTAAGCGCTTGGGAAGTCCAAGTTGGCAACATAGAGAGACAGTCCCTACCCGACAGTGGGCTCACAGTCTAAAAGGGGGAGACAGAGAACAAAACCAAACATACTAACAAAATAAAATAAATAGAATAGATATGTACAACTAAAATAAATAAATAAATAGAGTAATAAATATGTACAAACATATATACATATATACAGCAGACAAGTGGCAGACCAGGTCCCTCTGACGCCCAGGTGCATGCTCTATCCACTGGGAAATGAGAGTCCCTTCTGGGTGAAGAAGTCCTGTCTGGCTGGGAGGGGGTGGGTCGGTCATCATCATCATCAATTGTATTTATTGAGCGCTTACTATGTGCAGAGCACTGTACTAAGCGCTTGGGAAGTACAAATTGGCAACATATAGAGACAGTCCCTACCCAACAGTGGGCTCACAGTCTAAAAGGGGGAGACAGAGAACAAAACCAAACGTACTAACAAAATAAAATAAATAGAATAGATATGTACAAATAAAATAAATAAATAAATAAATAGAGTAAAAAATATGTACAAACATATATACATATATACAGGTGCTGTGGGGAAGGGAAGGAGGTAAGATGGGGGGGGACGGAGAGGGGGACGAGGGGGAGAGGAAGGAAGGGGCTCAGTCTGGGAAGGCCTCCTGGAGGAGGTGAGCTCTCAGCAGGGCCTTGAAGGGAGGAAGAGAGCTAGCTTGGCGGATGGGCAGAGGGAGCAGGGCATTCCAGGGGCGGGGGATGACGTGGGCCGGGGGTCGATGGCGGGACAGGCGAGAGCGAGGTACGGGGAGGAGATCAGCGGTGGAGGAGCAGAGGGTGCGGGCTGGGCTGTAGAAGGAGAGAAGGGAGGTGAGGTAGGAGGGGGCCAGGGGATGGACAGCCTTGAAGCCCAGGGTGAGGAGTCCTGCCCGGAGGCAGGGGGAGGGACTAGATGACCCTTCAAGGTTCATTCCAGCACAGGTTACAAAGGTGACTCTGCCCCCACTTCCCCTTGAATCCCACTGGCCTGGGGTGGACTCTGACTTAGTCGACCTGTCCACCCCTCCGGCCCAGGGACAGAGCAGGTTCCCCGGACTCTGGGAGTCACCAGTGAGTGAGGGGACTGCAGCCATTCATTCATTCACTCAATCATATTTATTGAACGCTTACTGTGTGCAGAGCACAGTACTAAGCGCTTGGAAAATACAAATCGGCAACATATAGAGACGGCCCATACCCAACAACGGGCTCACAGTCTAGAAGGGGGAGACAGACAACAAAACAAAACAAGTAGACAGGTATCAATACTATCAGAATAAATCGAATTATAGCTATACTAGAGAAGCAGCGTGGCTCAGTGGAAAGAGCCCGGGCTTGGGAGTCAGAGGTCGTGGGTTCTAATCCCAGCTCCACCACTTGTCAGCTGTGTGACTTTGGGCAAGTCACTTAACTTCTCTGGGCCTCAGTGACCTCATCTGTAAAATGGGGATTAAGACTGTGAGCCCCACGTGGGACAACCTGATCACCTTGTATCTCCCCCAGCGCTTAGAACAGTGCTTTGCACAGAGTAAGTGCTTAATCAATCAGTCAATTGTATTTATTGAGCACTTATTGTGTGCAGAGCACTGTACTAAGCACTTGGGAAGTACAAGTTGGCAACATATAGAGACAGTCCCTACCCAAAAGTGGGCTCACAAAAATGCCATTATTATTATTATTATTATTATTATTATTATTATTATTGTAAGATCCTCAGGCTTCCCCTGCACCTTCCCCACCACTCCCCAAGACTTCCTGGGCCCCAGTGAGGCGAGGAACCCAGATCAGATTGCAGCCGATCCAACCGTGTCCGGCAGCAGGAAACAGGAGGAGGGACTCAGGAAGGACCAGGAGCTGGAAAGGGGAAGAAGCTGTGATCCGAGAGGCTGAGATCAGCGCTTAGAACAGTGCTTGGCACATAGTTGAGAAGCAGCGTGGCTCAGTGGAAAGAGCGCGGGCTTTGCAATCAGAGGTCATGGGTTCAGATTCCAGCTCTGCCCATTGTCAGCTGTGTGATTTTGGGCAAGTCACTTAACTTCTCTGGACCTCAGTTCCCTCATCTGTAAAATGGGGATTCAGACTGTGAGCCCCCCGTGGGACAACCGGATCACTTTGTAACCTCCCCAGAGCTTAGAACAGTGCTTTGCACATAGTAAGCGCTTAATAAATGCCATCATTAGTAGTAGTAGTAGTAGTAGTAGTAGTAGTAGTAGTAATAGTAGTAGTAGTAGAAGAGGCTTAAAAAATGCCATCATTATTACTATTATCTGCAATCTCATCAAAACCTAAATTACAGTCAACCGTTTCCCTGCCCCAGCCCCTTCCCGAACACAGGGAGAAGGGTGAGATGCCTCTCTTGTTTCAGGCACCTTGGTAGAGAAGCAGCATGGCTCAATGGAAACGGCACAGGCTTGGGAGTCAGAGGTGGTGGGTTCTAATCCTGCTCCGCCACTTATCTGGTGTGTGTTGGGCAAGCCACTTCACTTCTCTACGCCTCAGTTACCTCATCTGGAAAATGGGGATTACGACTGTGAGCCCCACTTGGGACAACCTGATTACCTCACAACTATTCCAGCGCTTAGAACAGTGCTTGGCACATAGTAAGCGCTTAACAAATACCATTAGTATCATTATTATAAGTTGGAAAGGAGGAGGAGGGGAGAGCCCCTCTGGTTATCTCACTGTGGGCCTCTTCCAGGGGAGAGTCAGGGGTGTTGGATGGTTTGTGCTGGGTCACTGAGGGAGAATCAGGGATGGAGAAGGAAGAGTAAATAATAATAATGGTATTTGTTAGGCGCTTACTATGTGCCAAGCACTGTTCTAATCCCTGGAGTAGATACAAGGTAATCAGGCTGCCCCATGCAGTCTCAAGCCCCATTTGACAGATGAGTTAACTGAGGCACAGAGAAGTTAAAGTGACTTGCTCAAAGTCACACAGCTGACAAGTGGCAGAGCTGGGATTAGCACCCACGACCTCTGACTCCCAAACCTGTGCTCTTTCCACTAAGCCACGCTGCTTCCCCAGAGTTCCCCAGAGTTGGGAATATTGGGTGGTCCATGCTGGGTCACTGGGGGAGACTCAGGGATGGAGAGGGAAGAGTTGGGGGTATGCATTCATTCATTCATTCATTCAATCGTATTTATTGAGCACTTCCTGTGTGCAGAGCACTACACTAAGGGCTTGGGAGAGTACAATTCAACAATAAACAGACACATTCTCTGCCCACAGTGAGCTTACAGTCTAGAAGGGTAGTGGATGGTTTGTGCTGGGTCACTGGGGAAGAGAGTTGGGATATGGGATGGTCCAGGCCCGGGTCACTGTGGGGAAAGGGAAAGTCAGGGATGGAGGGAGGGTTGAATGTTCCATCCATCCTTAATCACACACGGGAGTGTCTAGGAAAATGTCCTGCCTGATGAGTTTGTCATCTCGGATCAGGGTGGCTACTTTTCGTTCTGGCTGGAAAAAGCTTAATTGCCCAGAAGGTAGTTTTAAAAGAACTCCATGCTCTCGTCTCTGGAGACATCCCTCCCGACTCCTTCCCCCACCCTCTGGGTCTGACGCTCGACCCCTGACCGCCCGCTTCCCAGAAACCTGGCCGTATTTTGGAAGAAGATTGGTGTGCCGACAGGCCAACTGTGAACCCTTTCTGGGAGAGAGAAGATGTAGGCCCAGACCAGAAGTCCCGGGGGTCAGGGTCACGTCTGCGTGGCTTCAGGTGGCAGGAGGGAAAGGGGCTTATTTAGGGGGAACAGAGAGTTCCTCGCCCCCAGCCCCACCTCTGCCTCTTTGATGATTTTTTGCATTCCTTTCTCCTGTGGGGGACAGACAGTAGCAGAGAGAGAGATGGAGACAGAGAGTTGGGAGACGCAGAAAGAGAGAGAAATCCCTCTCTGCTGGGTTGGGCAGATCTCCCCCCTTCCCATCTCCGGTTCTGGCCGGGGTCCCCCGGGTGCCGCAAGGAAGCACAGGTCTGCCAGGGGCAGCAGCCGGATGGACGGGGGAGGTGTAGCTGGAGGGAAAAGGAGGGGAGAGAGGAGGCACTGCACAGTATCATTGACACTTTTCCAAGAGCGTCAAGGCCCCGAAGGGCCGGGAGGCCAGAGGAGGCCCATGTAGGCAGGGCCGGAGGAGTCAGGGTAAGGCTGGAGGAGGGAAGGAAGTGACTTTTAGATTGTGAGCCCACTGTTGGATAGGGACTGCCTCTATATGTTGCCAACTTGTACTTCCCAAGCACTTAGTACAGTGCTCTGCACACAGTAAGCGCTCAATAAATATGATTGATGATGATGACATCATCAATAGACGCCATAGACGCCCGGGACTCCGTTCCCGAGAGGTCCGCCCTCCCGCCATCACACCGCGTGGCCCCCGCTGCTTCCGGAAGGCTCCTCTCCTCCGAGCACCGCCATAGACGCCCCCTGCTTCCACCCCCACCCACTTAAGCGACCTTCCTTATAGTGCCCCCCAACCTCCCTTCCCGGTCTGGTCCTGACTGACTCCCCCCACTCCCACCCCGGGAAAAAGGGCCTTGTTATCACCAAGTTACATTAACGACAACCTCATTCGCAGCTACTCAGCCTTCCTGTCCCGCCATCGACCCCCGGCCCACGTCCTCCCCCGGGCCTGGAATGGCCTCCCTCTGCCCATCTGCCAAGCTCGCTCTCTTCCTCCCTTCAAGGCCCTACTGAGAGCTCATCTCCTCCAGGAGGCCTTCCCAGACTGAGCCCCTTCCTTCCTCTCCCCCTCGTCCCCCTCTCCATCCCCCCCATCTTACCTCCTTCCCTTCCCCACAGCACCTGTATATATGTATATATGTTTGTACATATTTATTACCTTATTTATTTATTTATTTTACTTGTACCTATCTATTCTATTTATTTTATTTTGTTAGTATGTTTGGTTTTGGTTTCTGTCTCCCCCTTCTAGACTGTGAGCCCACTGTTGGGTAGGGACTGTCTCTATATGTTGCCAGCTTGTACTTCCCAAGCGCTTAGTACAGTGCTCTGCACACAGTAAGCGCTCAATAAATACGATTGATTGATTGATTGATTGATGAAGTGGGCCGAGAAGGGGCAGCCCTCCGGACCGCCGGAAAGTTGGCCACTTACTATGTGCAAAGCAGGGCATTAAGCGATTGGGAGAGTATAACAATAAACAGACACATTCCCTGCCCAAAGCAAGCTTACCGTCTAGAGGGAAACATGACTCCCCGATAATAATTATAATAATAACAATAATAGTATTTGTTAAGAGCGTACTGGGTGCCAGGCAATGTACTAAACGCTGGGGTGGATATAGGCAAATCATGTCAGACACAGTCCCTGTCCTATGTGGGGCTTACACCTCAATCCCCTTTTTACAGATGAAGGAACTGAGGCCAAGAGAATAATAATAATATTCATTCATTCAATCGTATTTATTGAGCGTTTACTGTGTGCAGAGCACTGTACTAAGCGCTTGGGAAGTACAAGTTGGCAACGTATAGAGATGATCCCTACCCAACAGTGGGCTCACAGTCTAGAAGGGGGAGACAGAGAACAAAACGAAACATATTAACAAAATAAAATTAATAGAATAAACATGTACAAATAAAATAAATAGAGTAAATAAATAGAGCCACATGGGGCTCACAGTTAAACCCCATTTTACAGACGAGGTAATGATGATAATAATAGTAACAGTGGTATTTGTTGAGCAGTTACTATGTGTCAGGCACTGTACTAAGCGCTGAGGTAGAGAGAGGCAAATTGTGTGGAACACAGTCCCTGTCCTGTGTGGGGCTCACAGTTTCAATCCCCATTTTACAGATGGGGAAACTGAGGCAAAGAGAAGTGAAGCGACTTGCCCAAGGCAACAGAGCAGACAAGTGGTGGAGCTGCGTTGTTGGGGGTGCACTCTGGGCATGGCTTAGTACATTAAGCGCTTAGTACAGTGCTCTGCACACAGTAAGCGCTCAATAAATACGATTGATGATGATGAAGGTGGAGCCTCAGGGAGGGACAGGCAAGGGGGCAGGAAAGGAGGAGACGGGGAAACTGAGAGAGGGATGGAGGGAGGACAGGGGAGAGGGAGAGAGGGGAAAGAGGGAGAGAGAAATCCATCCTTGCCCTCCTCTCCCAGTTTTCCCATCTCCCCCTTCCCTGATCCTCATTCCCACCTCCATCTCCCTCCCAAACTCTGTCCTCTATACCTTTCGCCGTTCACACCTCGCAGTTACACAACAGCAGCCACCCAAACTTGCTCTTCCACATTCACACACACTCACCACCAGGCTCATGCACACAAGCGTACTCTCACTCTAATGGATTCACACGTTCACACACATTTACACCCTCCCACGATAAAATCACAATAATAATAATAATGGCATTTGTTAAGTGCTTACTATGTGCAAAGCACTGTTCTAAGCGCTGGGGGGGGATACAAGGTGATCAGGTTGTCCCACGTGGGGCTCACAGTCTTAATCCCCATTTTACAGATGAGGTAACTGAGGCTTAGAGAAGTTAAGTGACTTGCCCAAGGTCACACAGCAGGCATGTGGTGGAGCCGGGATTCGAACCCATGACCTCCGACTCCAAAGCCCGGGCTTTTTCCACTGAGCCACGCTTCTTCTCTATCATCCCCCACCCTGTCTCTCATAGTCACAAACATACACTGGTTGCCCACTCCTCCATCTCATCTGTGTACTCATTGTTACTACAACACTCTCGCACATCAACACCCCCAATTGTACATTCCCTGGGGTAAATAGAGGCAAATTGTGTTAAACACAGTCCCTGTCCTATGTGGGGCTTACAGTCTCAATCCCCATTTTACAGATGAGGGAACTGAGGCACAGAGAAGTGAAGTAACTTGCCCAAGGCCACACAGCAGACAAATTGCACATTCACCCCCCACAAACACACTCACTGTCATTCTAACACACTCACACTAAGCACTTGATAGAGTACAATGGTGTTAGTAGGCCAATCCTTGCCCTCAAGAAGTTTACAGTCTCCCGTGTGCCGGGCACTGTACTAAGCACTTGGTAGAGTATGCTAGGGTTAGAAGACATGATCCTTACAGGAACTTACAGTCTGTCTGGGGAGACAGACCCAAAAATAAACTGCAGATGCGAGGAAGTAATGGAGCAGAAAGATAAGTACGTGACGTGGGAGTGGGGTGAGCATAAGAAGAGGGTGGAAAGTTGTGGTTTGGGTGGGGTGGAGGGGGGAGTGAGACCAGGAGAGGGAAGGAGAAGGTGTCCTTTTAGTGGAGGCTTCAAGGTAGAGAGACGAGAAGAGCAGCGTGGCCTAGTGGATAGAGCAGGGGCCTAGGCTCTGTCACTTGTCTGCTGTGTGACCTTGGACAAGTCACTTCACTTCTCTGGGCCTCAGTGACCTCATCTGAAAAATGGAGATTAAAATTGTGAGCCCCACATAGGACAGGGACTGTGTCCAACCTGATTAGTTTGTAGGTATCCCAGCGCTTAGTACAGTGCCTGGAACATAGTAAGTGCTTAACAAATGTCATAAAACCCCCCAAAAACTAATGGCTGAACGGTCTTCTGCTTCGGTCCAGGTGCTCGGATGTGGGTCCGTGGCCCAAGCCGTCCTCAGCCGGGGGCAGCTGGGCAGCATAGTGACTATCAATGTTGGCTTTGCCATGGCCGTGGTCATGGCCATTTATGTGGCCGGGGGCATGTCCGGTAAGTGACTCTTCCCTTTCTCCATTCCCCTGCCCCACCCCCGTTCTCCCCCTGCACAGACCCCCCCCCCCCCCCCCCCAACTCTGACTTTGACTCGCACCCTCCCCCAGTTTGGGGATTAAAAGCCAAACCTTGTGTTTGGCTCTTCTGAAGCTCCAGGAGCCCAGAGACCTAAGGATAAATTACAGAAAGGGGAGGGGGCAGAGCCTAAGGATAAGAGTGTAAGTGCTTGAGGGGCTACTGGGCCACCCTGCCTCGAAAGTTGACCTTTGACCCCGAGTTTGCTCCATCGGTGGTTCGATCCTTGATGTTGGCCAGGCCAAGGCTCTTATTCTGAGCCCCTCCTCGGCCTTCCCCCTCCTCCCTACCACTCCGCCGGGGTCCACTGACTCAAGAACCCCCTCTCCGCCCCCACCCCCCGCTCCGATCTCCCTCCCAGGTGGCCACATCAACCCTGCCGTGTCCTTCGCCATGTGCCTCTCCGGCCGGATGACGTGGCTCAAGCTGCCGTTCTACATGGTGGCCCAGTTTCTCGGGGCTTTCACCGGGGCCGCCCTGCTCTTTGGCATCTACTATGGTGAGACGGGACCTGCCCGGGGGCGATGGGACTGTCTCTATATGTTGCCAATTTGTACTTCCCAAGCGCTTAGTACAGTGCTCTGCACATAGTAAGCGCTCAATAAATACGATTGATGATGATGATGATGGGGTCTCTAGCTCCCCCTCCTCACCTGGGCGGGGGGCTGTTCTCTCCCCCCGGATCCTTCTTGACTCCACACCAGACTGCCCTCGGCCTCTGGGGAGCTGCAGGGTAGTGGGTGGGGAGTTGAGACATGCAATCCCGAGGCCGGGGGTGGGGACCAATTGGGGAAGGCTCCCTGGAAGAGGAGGAATGACAGGAGGTAGCATAGTAGTTGCTGGGACCCATCCTGGAGCTGGTATGCATGATGGGAGTTACCAGGATTACAGGCCTCCAGTTGCCCCAGAAACTCCCACTGTTGACCGGCTCAGGGTACCCCACAAGGGTGGGGGTGGGGGGAACATTCCCACTTCCACCAGTGGGGTTGGGAGAAGGCAGTATGGACTGGTCTACCTGGGCTACGGTGGGTAGGAAAAGCCACCAAGGCCCACCCAGCGTTTGGGTATTTTGGCAATCATGGAAGTTGGCAGAGGTAGCAGTGGAAGGTCTCCACCTTCCCCTCACCCTCAGTCCCTTCCAGGTCCCACCCCCTCCCCATGTAGGGAGTTGGCACCCCTGATCCTTGCCCGGAGGATGGGTCAGTGGGAAGCTCTGTTAGCGATGCAGACTCTGGGGGGGCAGGATGTGGGTGGGCAGGGCACTTTGGGGTGGGGGGAGATGGGCTGGGCACTCAGGGTGGAGGAAGGATGGGCAGGGCACTCAGGGGTGGAGCTCTTTCTCCCGCAGATGCCCTCATGGCCTTTGCCGGGGGAGAGCTACTCATCACAGGAGAAAATGCCACGGCCTTCATCTTTGCCACCTATCCAGCCGGGTATCTGTCCTTGGCAAACGCATTTGTGGACCAAGTATGTGTGGGTGAAGTGGAGGGAAGGAGGAGGTGGGCAGGAGGGTCCTGTGGCAGCTCTTTCCTCTCACCCAAAACTGGGTTATCCACAACAACGTCTTTGTTGTCCATCCGTCCGTCCAGCTGTTAACAAGCCCCTTGGCCTCGGGGGGTGGAAGGGGACGAATCCCAACCCCCTGGACTGCCAAGGACCCTGAGAGGCCGTCAGACTCAATCCCCTTCCTCCAGCCCGAACAGAAAAGAGTGGTTAAGCACTTACTATGTGACAAGCACTGTAGTAAGCGCTAAGATAGACATGAGACTATCAGATCGGACACAGTCCCTGTCATTATCAATCGTATTTATTGAGCGCTTACTGTGTGCAGAGCACTGTACTAAGCGCTCGGGAAGTACAAGTTGGCAACACATAGAGACAGTCCCTACCCAACAGTGGGCTCACAGTCTAAAAAGTCCCTGTCCCTCGTGGGGCTCCTAGTCTAATGGGGAGGAGCATGGGTGGATTCATTCACTCATTCATTCAATCGTATTTATTGAGCGCTTACTGTGTGCAGAGCACTGGACTAGGCGCTTGGGAAGTACAAGTTGGCAACATATAGAGACGGTCCCTACCCAACAACGGGCTCACAGTCTAGAAGGGGGAGACAGACAACAAAACAAAACATGTGGTCAGGTGTCAAGTCATCAGAATAAATAGAAGTAAAGCTAGATGCACATCACTGACAAAATAAATAGAATAGTAAATATGTACAAGTAGAATAAATAGAGTAAAAAATCTGTACAAACATATATACAGGTGCTCTGGGGAGAGGAAGGAGATGGGACAGTGGGGACGGGGAGGGGGAGAGGAAAAAGGGGGCTCAGTGTGGGAAGGCCTCCTGGAGGAGGTGAGCTCTCAGTAGGGCTTGGAAGGGAGGAAGAGAGCTAGCTTGGCGGATGTGCGGAGGGAGGGCATTCCGGCCAGGGGGAGATATCTTGTTTTTTCCAGCCTGGATCTCCACAGCTTCCTTTGGGAACCTCTTCTCCACCATCCCACCCAAGAATCAGGAAGTCCTTCCTTAAGTCAACCCGAAGTCTTTCCTGCTGCATCCTAAGACTAGTTTCCCTGTGCCTTTCTTTCCTCACCGCTCAACACTGACTCGCCCAGCCCTATCCCCCCGCCCCGTCCCCGGGGCCCAGCTCACCCCTTCTCCCCTGCCCCCACCCAGGTGGCGTCCACCACGTTCCTGATCCTGGTAATCTTAGCCATCTTCGACACCAGGAACCTGGGGGTGCCCAGGGGCCTGGAGCCGGCGGTCATCGGGCTGCTCATCGTTGCCCTCGCGTGCTCCCTGGGGCTGAACAGCGGCTGCGCCATGAACCCGGCCCGAGACCTGGGCCCCAGGGTCTTCACCGCTGTGGCCGGGTGGGGGTTGGAGGTCTTCACGTGAGTACCTGCCCATGGTGGGGGGACGAAGGGTCTGAGGGAGGCAAGCAGGGAGGCCGGCAAGGAGGAAGGCTGAGAGGCAGAGAGGGGCCCAACAGGCAGAGAGGCAGGGAGGGAGGCAGGCAAGGAGGAAGACAGGGACACAGAGGAAGGCAGGGAGGTAGAGAGTGGCCTGTAGACAGGGAGGAAGGTGAGGAGGCAAGCAGGGAAGGACCCGTTAGGGACGGAGGAGTAGGGAGGGGGCAGGGATTGAGGAGCTGGTGTCTCTCTCTGTTGAGGAGGTGTAGACATCTCCTCTCCTCCCACAGTCCTCTCAGGCCTACAGTCCTCCAAGCCCCAACCCTGGTCCTAACCCGGTCCTGATCCCAACCCCTGAGTGGAGCATCCCCCCGACCGTTGAGACTCAGCCAGAGCAGAGGCTCTGTGCTCCCTCCTCCCCTAACTCCTGCAGGGGAGGGGTTCCCCACTGCCCCACAGGCTCTGAGTCAGCTCTTCGCACCCCTGCACCCCCGAAAAATGGCCTAACGCTGAATCAGCTCCTTCCACCCCCGCCCCCAAATCCCCCACACCCCTTCCTTCCCGTTAACTGGGAAATTGTCTCAGGAGGGTGAAAAAGGAACCAAAACTTTTGTGATTCAGGTTCTGGGTAGTGGGTTGGGAGTGGGAGGACACAGGAAGGGATGCTCAGACCCGGGCGGGGCCGGACCCCTGCCTTAGGAGGGGGGATGACACCACCCCAAGGCCTAACTGGGGAGCTGAACTGGACCAGAGACAGAGACAGAGTCCGGCAGACAAGATGCAGAGACAAGCGGAGGAGGTATAGAGAGAGAACAGATCAGAGATAATAATAATAATAATAATAATAATAATAATAATAATAATAATAATAATGCCATTTATTAAGCACTTACTATGTGCAGAGCACTGTTCTAAGCACTGGGGAAGTTACAAGGTGATTAGGTTGTCCCACAGGGGGCTCACAGTCTTAATCCCCATTTTACAGATGAGGGAACTGAGGCACAGAGAAGTGCCCAGAGTCACACAGCTGACAATTGGTGGAGCTGGGAATTTGAACCCATGACCTCTGACTCCAAAGCCCGGGCTCTTTCCCACTGAGCCACGCTGCTGAGACAGGCTGAGACACAGAGACACAGAGACAGCAACAAGAGACAGACAGAACCATGGTGTAGTGGATAGAGCGTGGGTTTGGGAGTCAGAGGGTCATGGGTTCTAATCCCAGCTCGGTCACTTGTCTGCTGTGTGGCCTTGGGGAAGTCACTTCACTTCTCTGGGCCTCAGTTACCTCATCTGTAAAATGGGGGTTAAGACTGTGAGCCCTATGAAGGACAGGGACAGTGTTCAACCTGATTTCCTTGTATTCACCCCAGCTCTTAGTATAGTGGCCGGCACATAGTGAGCACTTAATAAATACCAGAGTTATTATTATTATTATCCAAGCAATCAATTAATCAATGGTATTTATCGAGTGCTTCTTATGTGCAGAGTATTGTACCAAGTGAACTAAGGGGGCTTGGGAGAGTACGATATAACGGAATTAGCTGACTCGTTCCCTACCCATAATAATAATAACAATAATAATAATGATGGCATTTGCTGAGCGCTTACTATGTGCAAAGCACTATTCTAAGCGCTAGGGAGGATATAAGGTGATCAGGTTGTCCCACGTGGGGCTCACAGTCTTCATCCCCATTTGACAGATGAGGGAACTGAGGCCCAGAGAAGTGAAATGACTTGCCCAAACCCACCCCAGCTGACAAGCGGTGGAGCAGGGATTTGAACCCAGGACCCCTGACTCCCAAGCCTGTGCTCTTTCCACTGAGCCACAATGCCATAACGAGTCTAGAGGGGGAGACAGCCGTTAATATCAATCAATCGTATTTACTGAGCACTTACTGTGTGCAGAGCACTGTACTAAGCGCTTGGGAAGTCCAAGTTGGCAACATATAGAGACAGTCCCTACCCAACAGTGGGCTCGTTTGGTTTTGTTCTCTGTCTCCCTCTTTTAGACTGTGAGCCCACTATTGGGTAGGGACTGTCTCTATCTGTTGCCAACTTGTACTTCCCAAGCTCTGCACACAGTAAGCGCTCAATAAATACGATTGATGATGATGATGATAAAAGGGGGAGACAGAGAACAAAACCAAACATACTAACAAAATAAAAATAAATAGATTAGATATGTACAAGATAAATAAATAGAGTAATAAATATGTACAAACATATATGCATATATACAGGTGCTGTGGGGAAGGGAAGGAGGTAAGATTGGGGGGGATGGAGAGGGGGACGAGGGGGAGAGATAACAGGAATATAACTTGTAATTTTCAAACGCTTAGTACAGTGCTCTGCACACAGTAAGCGCTCAATAAATACGATTGAATGAATGAATGATATATATATATATATTATTTATAATATATAATTATATATAGGGAGAGCAGGCCCGTCCTTTGGGGGGCAAGTTGGAGCCCCCAAGTCTCAGTGCGCCCTCAGGCGGCCAGGGGAGGGAACATCAAAACGAGGTGGTCCCACTCTACTCCGTCTCCTTGGAGATCTCTCTCTATCTCTCTGTGTCTCTCTGTGTCTCTCTGTGTCTCTCGCTGTCTCTGTCTCTCTCTCCTGCGCGGTCTCAGTGCCACCTGGTGGCCAGGGCGGGCTAGCGCAGGCCAGCAGGAAGGGGGATTTTCATCCATCCATTCAGTCGGATTTATTGAGCGCTTCCTGCGTGCAGAGCACTGGACTATAGGGACTGTTCTCTATATGTTGCCAATTTGTACTTCCCAAGCGCTTAGTCCAGTGCTCTGCACATAGTAAGCGCTCAATAAATACGATTGATGATGATGATGATGATGATAAGTGCTTGGGAAGGACAAGTCGGCAATCTGACCAGGATCAGTCTCCTAGACTGTGAGCCCGTTGTTGGGTAGGGACTGTCTCTATATGTTGCCAACTTGTACTTCCCAAGCGCTTAGGTCAGTGCTCTGCACGGAGTAAGTGCTTAATAAATACGATTGAATGAATGAATGACTGCAGGGATCCCACCTTTCCCCCAACTCTCTGACCCCAATTACCCGGACAATCCGCCCTTCCAGGCCAGGAAGAAGCCTGGCTTCAAGCCTAAGGGAATCCAGACTTCAGAGCCTGGCGGACGGGTCAGGGGAGGAGAGGGTCATCCTGGCTAGCCGTGCAGGCCTCGGGGCAGAGCAGCTTCCCATCATCATCATCATCATCACTAGAGAAGCATTGTGGCCTAGTGGCTAGAGCCCAGGCCTGGGGGTCAGAAGGATCTGGGTTCTAGTGCCAGCTCCTCCGCTTGTCTGCTCTGTGACCTCGGGCAAGCCGCTTCACTTCTCCGTGCCTCAGTTACCTCATCTGCACAATAAGAGTTCCAGCCCCAGGTGGTTCAGGGACTGTTTTCAACCTAACTCATATCTACCCCAGTGCTTAGAACTGTGCTTGACACATAGCAAGTGCTTAACAAACACCATTATTATTTGGGCAGGTAGCTTAACTTCTCTGTGCCTCAGTTACCTCATCTGTAAATGGGAATTAAGACTGTGAGCCCCACGTGGGATAATCTGATTACCTTGTATCTACCCCAGTGCTTAGAACAGTGCTTGGCACCTAATAAGTGCTTAACAAATACCATCATTATTATCATCATCATGACGGTAGAATTTATGGTTTGCCGAGCACAGTACTAAGCATTTGAGAGCATACAGAGTTGGTAGTTGCGTCCCCTGCCCACAATGAGTTTATAGTCTAGAAGGGGAGATGGGTATTTATATCAAGAAATAATTTATAGACTTTAAGACTGTGAGCCCACTGTTGGGTAGGGACTGTCTCTATATGTTGCCAATTTGTACTTCCCAAGCGCTTAGTACAGTGCTCTGCACATAGTAAGCGCTCAATAAATACGATTGATTGATTGATTGATTGATTTATAACATTTCCCATCATCCTCACCACTGTCATCTCCCTGTTGTAACCTCACTCTCCTTCCTGCTCCCACTATTGAAATAACAATAATAATAATAGTGACATTCGTCAAATGCTTACTACGTGCCGGACGCTGTACTAAGCACTGGGGTGGATACAAGGCAAATCGGGTTGGACAGAGTCCCTGTCCCATGTGGGGCTCACAGTCTTAATCCCCATTTGACAGATGAGGGAACCGAGGCCCAGAGAAGTGAAATGACTCAGTGCCCCTGCACTACCCAAGAATGCTCCTCCCTCCCCCGACAGGGCTCCTCCCCACTCCACATGCTCTTCCCCATCCCAAAGTGCTCCTCCCCAATCCACAGAGTAAGGTTGGGCCTCTCGGAGGAGAATTTGTCCATATTAGCCTCGTGACCTGAGGGGAAGCACATGTTTTTCCGGAGTTAGGGGAAACCTGGAGGGGAAGGAGAAGAAGAAAGTCTCAGTTCAGCAGGTGGGAATGTCCCCACCATCTCTCTGAGGTGAGGGCAGGACAGGGGTTGAAGAGGTCAGCAAAGACACCCCCGCTGGGCGGAGGGGAAGGGGATCCCTTTGTCAGGGATCCCCCGCACTTCCCCACACCTCCCTGCTTCTTCCTCCTCTCTTTCAGAGCCGGAAATCACTTCTGGTGGATCCCAGTGGTGGGGCCGATGGTGGGAGCCGTCTTGGGTGTGCTGGTCTACCAGCTGTGCATCTCGATCCAGCTCCCCAGGCCGGAGGCGGAGCAGGAGGGACAGGTCACGACCAAGGTGGAGAAATACGAACTCAGCGTCATGATGTAGGGCGACGGCCCTGGCGTCCAGAATCCCCGGGGGGCTGACCCCGGCCGGACTGTGAAAAGGCATCGGGCCCCTCCGTCCCGACCTGCCGTCTCCCTGGAATCCCAGCCCCAGCTCTCCCTGGACCGGGCCAACTCAAAGCCCCGCCAAGATCCGGGCCCAGTGGGAGGAAGGGGCTCAGCCTGCCAACTTGTTGGCCCTCGTTGTCGGGAACATGGTGGGTGGATGGTGGGGGGCTGGGGTTGGGGGGGCATCTCACCAGCGGAAGCTCCCGGAATTCCATCCATTGTCCAGACAGACTCCCAACTTTCATTCATTCATTCAATCGTATTTATTAAGGGCTTACTGCGTGCAGAGCACTGTAGTAAGCACTTGGGAAAGTACAATACAGCGATAGTGACAATCCCTGCCCACATTGAGCTCACAGTCTAGAGGGGGGAGACAGACATCAAAACAAACAGACATCAATATAAAGAAATAAAATCACAGATATGTACGTAATAATAATAATGGCATTTATTAAGCACTTACTATGTGCAAAGCACTGTTCTAAGCCCTGGGGAGGTTACAAGGTGATCAGGTTGCCCCACGGGGGGCTCCCAGTCAATCCCCATTTTACAGATGAGGTAACTGAGGCCCAGAGAAGTTAAGTGGCTTGTCCAAAGTGAGAAGGTTAGCGGCACTGGAGGAGCAAAGTGTCCGAACCCTAGACGGTGCTCCAGATTTGCTCCCAGGCACGGCGGGTGATCTCCATTTCCCCCAGGTGGAAACCCGGCTGTCCTCTTGAGCTCATTCTCTCGGGGTGCAATGCTTTTGGTGGGGCCCTTATGCTCTGTGGGCGTCCTTGTGCTATTCGGGGGGGCCTTCATTCTATCCTAGGGCGGCCTTTATGTTCTCTGGGGATCCTTACACTCTGTGGGGGTCCTTGTCCCATGTGGGGGGCACCCTCCCGCTACAGAACCTGTGATGACAGGAACTGTCAAGAGAAATCAGAATCCCTCCCGTTCAGGCCCGTCATCGCTGAAGGTCACGGAAGAAGCGGGGCCTGGTGGAAAGAGCCCAAGCCTTGTTTCCAATCCCATCTCCACCACTGGCCTGCTGGGTGACTCTGGGCAACTCACTTCACTTCTCTGTGCCTCAGTCCCCTCAACTGTAAAATGGGGATTTGATACCTGTTCTTCCCCTCCCCTCTTAGACTATAAACCTGTGAGGGTCAGGGACCGTGTCTGGCCTGATTGTACTGCAGTACAGTGCTTGATATATAGTAAGTGTTTAACAAATACTACCATTCTTATTCTTAAATAATCACCACCCCACGGATCCAGCGGTCTCTAAACCCTGAAATTGGGCAGCGGGTCTCCTGAAAAATCGGGTGGTGGGCCTCCTAAGAATTCAGCCATGCTCTGCCTCTCCTGCCCATTGGGTTTCATGGGAGTGAGGGGCTGGGGGCCGGTGAAGTATCTGTAGCCGCTCTGTCCAGCCTCGGACAGTTGGCTGCCCAGAGTGTGGCAGGGTGGAGGGACAGAAACTACCAGCCCTCCTGTCCCACCCATTCATTCATTCAATCATTTTCTGAGCGCTTACTCAATCAATCAATCAATCAATCATATTTATTGAGTGCTTACTATGTGCAGAGCACTGTACTAAGCACTTGGGAAGTACAAATTGGCAACATATAGAGACAGTCCCTACCCAACAGTGGGCTCACAGTCTTAAAGGGTGAGACAGAGAAAAAAAAAAACCAAACATACTGACAAAATAAAATAAATAGAATAGATATGCACAAGTAAAATAAATAAATAAATAAATGCGGAACACTGTATTAAGCACTTGGAAAGTACAACACAACAATAAAAGAGACAATCCCTGCCTGCCATGGGCTTACAGTCTAGGGGGGGGGAGACAGACATCAAAACAAGTGAACAGGCATCAATATGAATAGAGTTATAGATCCATACAACGACCCCACGTGATGAACTCGGGCTGTGTGGAAGTCTGTTTGAGCCCCCTTTGAAACAGAAGTGTTCCTCTAGAATCCTCTGCCCCCTAATAGCTTTCTCCAGAGCCCCTGCATCCCCATAAATATAATTGAATGAATGAATAAATACCATTGATGGATAATGTGTTCTCTATATGTTCCATATATATCTGTTAGTTGTTTATGTATATTAATGTTTGTCTCCCCCTTAGACTGTGAACTTGTTTTGGGCAGGGGATGTGCCTGTTGTTGTATTGCACTCTTCCAAGCGCTTAGTACAGTGCTCTGCACACAGTAAGCGCTCAATAAATACGATTGAATGAATGAATGAATGAATCCCAGGCCCCTGTTCACCCAAATCCTGCTCTGGCTCGGGCACAGAAAGACCGGGAACCTTCTGCTGTTTGACCATCACTGCCCTGCAAGTGCCCCCCCACCTCCTCCTCGACCACCGGACGCTGACTCCAGGAAGGAAAGCGTGGAGCTGGGCATTGGTCGGGGGCAAACCCAGGATCACTGAGTCAGAGTTAGCCCCGCCTCGTCCTGAAGTGGAACTGAAGAGGTCAAAGCCATGCCTACAGCATCCCATCTCCCTGTCTCTCTCTCCAGTTCTTTCAGGTCTCCCTCCCCCCACCCCACCTCATTCTGGGGTCTCATGGTCGGTTCTGACATAGGGGGAGATTTCAGGTTGGGGCCGGGGGACCTTTGTTTTTTTTTTAGTATTTATTAAGCGCTTACTATGTGCAAAGCACTGTTCTAAGCACTGGGGAGGTTACAAGGTGATCAGGTTGTCATCATCATCATCAATCGTATTTATTGAGCGCCTACTATGTGCAGAGCACTGTACTAAGCGCTTGTGAAGTACAAATTGGCAATATATAGAGACAGTCCCTACCCAACAGTGGGCTCACAGTCTAAAAGGCGAGACAGAGAACAAAACGGGGGGTTCACAAAACGGTTGTCCCACAGGGGGCTCACAGTCTTAATCTCCATTTTACAGATGAGGGAACTGAGGCCCAGAGAAGTGAAGCGACTTGCCCAAAGTCACACAGCTGGCTGTTGGCAGAGCCGGGATTTGAACCCACGACCTCTGACTCCAAAGCCCGGGCTCTTTCCACTGAGACACGGTACCCAGCTCTCCAACGGCAGTTGGGGCTGGCTCATGGGTGGGCAGAAGGGGAGCTGCCCTGGGCGAGGCCAGGGAAGGTGGTGAGAATGCAGAGGGAGGGGAATGCCCACTGTGGAGAGGGTGGGAGAGGGGGTCACTTCTCCCCAGGCCTTCTTGGTCACCACCTGATATCCTTAGCAGTGATCTGACCCTTGGGGGGAACCCCAGACCCATGTCCGGGAGTCATAAGGACCTGAGTTCTAATCCCACTCCACCACTTGCCAGCTGTATGACCGTGGGCAAGTCACTTCAGTTCTCCGTGCTTCAGCCGCCTCATCTTTAAAATGGGATTAAGACTGTGAGCCCCATGTGGGACACGGACAGTATCTAACCAGATTAGAGCCTGGCACATAGTAAGCGCTTAATAGGAAAAAAAAATCTGAAGGTTTCTGGGCTCAGCACCTCAGCACACCCGTGATAGGAGAAGCAGCAAGGCATATTTGAACATAGTAAGCGCTTAACAAATACCATCATTATTATTATATTGGCTAGAGCCCGGGCCTGAGAGTCAGAAGGTCATGGGTTCTAATCCCAGCTCCACCACCTGTTGCATGGCTTAGTGGAAAGAACAAGGGCTTGAGAGTGCTTGGTAATAATAAGAATAATAATTATGTCTTGTTAAGCACTTACTGTGTGTTAAGCACTGTTGTCCCACGTGGGGCTCACAGTCTTAATCCCCATTTTCCAGATGAGGCAACTGAGGCACAGAGAAGTTAAGCAGCAGACAAGTGGCAGAGTCGGGATTAGAATCCACATCCCCTGACTCCCAAGCTCGTGCTCTTTCCACTAAGCCATGCTGCTTCTATATTTAAACAGGAACCACAATAATGATGATGACTATTCAGAATACCTACAGAGAAATAAATTTCCAGGCACTTTGACCTCTGAACCCGGTGGGGCTGCCTCACTGGAAATAGAGGGCCTTGATTCTAAGTGTTTCTCACACTCCCTCCTGCCCCCGGTTTCTCACACACATCCCAGTTCCTTACATCCCCCCCACCCCAGTTTCTCACATACTCCCTGGATTTCTTCTACACATCCCTGTTTTTTACACTCCCCCAGCAGTTTCTCCCGTACTTCCCTGGTTTCTCACACACATTCCTGTTTCTTACATTCCCCCCACAGTTTCTCACACACATCCGTTTCTTACACTCCCTCCGCAGCTTCTCACATGCTCTCCCGGTCTCTCACATCCTTTCCTGGTTTCTCACACACTGCCCATTAATCACATTCCCTTCCCCTCAACAGTGTATACCCTCCAGTTTTTCCCCTTCCCCACCCTCCAGTTTCTCACACACACAGGACTGGGGTCCAGGAGTTCTGCCAAGGGGCGTTGGGACAGAGCCCAGGTGTCTGGTTGACGTCACACAAAACCACGAGCTGCCCAGTGCTTGCCGGGCCTTTGGGGAATGTGGGACCGGTGCCCTTTATGTGACCAGCTGGGGTCCAGGCACATGGTGGGGAGAGGCAGGCCAGGGGTCGGGGGCCGGGAGCAGAGTCCAAGACGCTCCTAACAGCCTGCCACCTTGGTGTGGACAATCACATCCTTTACGGAGGCCAGAGGCCGAGGCCGGAGGACAGGGAGGAGATGGAGGACTGGAAGGAGAAGGGAGGGCCAGGAGGAGATGGGAGGACCAGGCTGAGGCAGGAGGATCAGGAGGACAGGGAGGAGGAGGGAACCAGGTGGAGGCAGGAAGAACAGGAGAACTGGGAAGAGGTAGGAAGGCCGGGAGGAGGTGGGAGAACCAGGCTGAGGTGGGAGGACTGGGAGGAGATGGGATGACCAAGCTGCAGCAGGAAAACCAGGCTGAGGCAGGAGGACCAGGCTGAGGTGGGAACACCAGGAGGACCGGGAGGAGATAATAATAATATTCATTCAGTCATATTTACTGAGCACTTACTGTATGCCGAGCACTGTACCAAGCACTTGGAAAGTACAATTCGAATAATAATAATTATGGCATTTGTTAAGCGCTTACTATGTGCCCAGCACTGTTCTTAGCACTGGGGTAGACACAAGGCAATCAGGTTGAACACAGTCCCTGTCCCAAACGGGGCTCACGGTCTCAATCCCCATTTCACGGATGAGATAACTGAGGCCCAGAGAAGTGAAGTGGCTTGCCCAAGGTCACACAGCAGACAAGTGGCGGAGCCCGGATTAGAACCCTTGACCTCTGACTTCCAAGCCCAGGCTCTTGCCACTAGGCTGTGCTAGATGGGAAGCAGTGTGGCTCAATGGAAAGAGCACGGGCTTTGGAGTCAGAGGTCATGGGTTCAAATCCCAGCTCTGCCACTTGTCAGCTGTGTGACTTTGGGCAAGCCACTTCACTTCCCATTTCCTCAGTTACCTCATCTGTAAAATGGGGTTTAAGACTGTGAGCCCCCCATGGGACAACCTGATCACCTTGTAAACTCCCCGGCACATAGAACAGTGCTTTTCACATAGTAAGTGCTTAATAAATGCCATCATCATTATTATTATTAGATGTGATGACTGAAGCAGGAGTACCAGGCTGAAGCAAGAGGAGGCCAGAGGACTTCCTCCCTCTCCCCGCCCCACAGCACTTAGGTATATATCTGTCATTTTATTTATTTTCTGTTTACTTATATTGATGTCTGTCTCCCCACCTCTAGACTGTGAGCTCATTGTGGCCAAGGATTATCTCTCTTCATTGCTGTACTGAACTCTTCAAGTGCTTAGTACAGTGCTATGCACATAGAAAGCACTCAATAAATACGATCAAATGAATGAAGGAATGACCAGGACGAGGTGGGAGGACTGGGAGGCGGTGGGAAGGTGGGGTGGGGGTTGGAGATGGGAAAGAGGAGGGATCATGAGGCAGTGGAAGGAAGATGGGATGCAGTCAGGGGACCCCTTCCAGGCCTCTCAGATCCATCATCATCATCAATCGTATTTATTGAGCGCTTATTGTGTGCAGAGCACTGCACTAAGCGCTTGGGAAGTACAAAGTACAAAGTACAAAGATCCAGGGGAACAGAGTCAGTCTGTTCCAGCGTGGCTAGTTTGGGTAAATACCTAAATAATAATTGTGGCATTATTCAGTGCTCTCTATGTGCTAAGCGATGTATTAAACTCTGGGTACATTCAAGATAATTAGTCAGACACAGTCCTGATCTGATAAAGAGCTCATGGTCTAAGAGGGAGGGAGAACAGGCATTGAATCCCCACCTTACAGATGAGGAAACCGAGGAACAGAGAAGTGAAGTGACTTGCTCAAGGTCACATGGCAGACACGTGGCAGAGCCAGGATTAGAACCCATGTCTTCTGATTCCCAGGCCCCGGCTCTATCCATTAGGCCACATTTGAATGGGTGGGTTGGCCAGGCTGGGACAGGGCTGGCTGGGCCTTTCCCTTCCCCCCTGCTTCTCCATAGGAAGGGTCCACTGAGTCAGGGCAAGCAAGGTGATGGGGGGGGTGGGGTCTTCCCCACCACCACCTCCTCCTCCTTGGGACCCCTGAGCTCTCCGACAGACAGAGCCTGATCTGTCTTCTCTGCACTGTTCCATCCAATGCTTAGTACAGTGCCAGGCACATAGCAAGTGCTTAACAAATACCATAATTATTATAATAATAATAACAATAAAAATAATGGTACTTGTTAAGCATTTACTACGTGGCAAGCACTGTTCTAAGCACTGGGGTAGATACAAGTTGGATCAGGTTGGACACTGTCCCTGTCTCACGTGAGACTCGCGCTCTTAATCCCCCTTTTACAGATGAGGGTACTGAAGTCCAGAGAAGTGAAGTAAAATGCCTCACTATTAGCTTCAAAGTTCTTCATCACCTCGCCCCTTCTTACCTCACCTCCCTTCTGTCCTTCTCCAGCCCAGCCCACATACTCCGCTCCTCCGCCACCGCTAACCTCCTCACTGGGCATCATTCTCGCCTGTCCCGTCGTCGGCCCCCCGGCCCATGTCTTTCCCCTGGCCTGGAATCATCATCATCATCAATCGTATTTATTGAGCGCTTACTATGTGCAGAGCACTGTACTAAGCACTTGGGAAGTACAAATTGGCAACATATAGAGACAGTCCCTACCCAACAGTGGGCTCACAGTCTAAAAGGGGGAGACAGAGAACAAAACCAGACATACTAACAAAATAAAATAAATAGAATAGCTACGTACAAGTAAAATAAATAAATAAATAAATAAATAGAGTAATAAATATGTACAAACATACATACATATATACAGGTGCTGTGGGGAAGGGAAGGAGGTAAGATGGGGGGAATGGAGAGGGGGATGAGGGGAATGCCCTCCCTCCACACATCCAGCAGACGTGGACAGGGATACTGTCTTGTGGAATAAATAGCTTATGCACCTCGTGATTTCTGATTTTATTTTATTTTATTTTATTTTATTTTATTTCATTTTATTTTACTTGTACATCTCTATTCTATTTATTTTATTTTGTTAGTATGTTTGGTTTTGTTCTCTGTCTCCCCCTTTTAGACTGTGAGCCCACTATTGGGTAGGGACTGTCTCTATATGTTGCCAACTTGTACTTCCCAAGCCCTTAGTACAGTGCTCTGCACACAGTTAAGCGCTCAATAAATACGACTGATGATGATGATGATGATTTCTCTACCCACTGCTTAAAAATCAGTGGTATTTATTGAGTGCTTATCACTGTACTAAATAAGCACTTGGAAGAGTACAGTAGAATTACTTCAAAGCCCTACTGAAAGCTCACCTCCTCCAGGAGGCCTTCCCACACTGAGCCCCCTCCTTCCTCTCCTCCTCCTCCCCCTCCCCCCCGCCTTACCTCCCCACAGCACCTGTATATATGTATATATGTTTGTACATATTTATTACTCTATTTATTTTACTTGTACATATTTATTCTATTTATTTTGTTTTGTTAATATGTTTTGTTTTGTCCTTACCTCCTTCCCCTCCCCACAGCACCTGTATATATGTATATATGTTTGTAAGTATTTATTTCCCACTGTTGGGTAGGGACCGTCTCTATGTGTTGCCGACTTGTACTTCCCAAGTGCTTAGTACAGTGCTCTGCACACAGCAAGCGCTCAATAAATACGATTGATTGATTGATTGATTCCCCCCTTCAAGGCCCTACTGAGAGCTCACCTCCTCCAGGAGGCCTTCCCAGACTGAGCCCCTCTTTTCCTCTGCTCCTCCTCCCCTCCCCCTCCCCTCCACTCCCTCCCTCTGCTCTACCCACCCCCACCCCACAGCACTTGTGTATCTATGTACATATTTATAATTATAATTCTGTTTATTTTTATTAACGTTGTGTTTATATCTATAATTCTATTTATTTACAATGATGCTACTGATGCCTGTTTACTCGTCTTGATGTCTGTCTCTCCCCTTCTAGACTGTGAGCCCGTTGTGGGCAGGGGTCGTCTCTATTGCTGAATTGTACTTCCCAAGCGCTTAGTACAGTGCTCTGCACACAGTAAGCGCTCAATAAATATGATTGAATGGATGAGTGAACTTGCCCAGGGTCACACGGCAGACACCCGAACCTGTGCTCTATCCATGAAGCCACACTGATCCTCGCACCCACGACCCCCGTCCATGCTGCTGCGGGCTGCGGTGGCCAATCCCGGCTCCGCCACTTGTCAGCTGTGTGACTTTGGGCAATCAATCAATCAATCAATCAATCGTATTTATTGAGCGCTTACTGTGTGCAGAGCACTGTACTAAGCGCTTGGGAAGTACAAGTTGGCAACATATAGAGACTGTCCCAACCCAACAGTGGGCTCACGGTCTAGAAGGGGGAGACAGAGAGCAAAACCAAACATATTAACAAAATAAAATAAATAGAATAGATAGGTACAAGTAAAATAAATAGAGTAATAAATCTGTACAAACATATATACATATATACAGGTGCTGTGGGGAAGGGAAGGAGGTAAGACGGGGGGGATGGAGAGGAATGGAGAGAGGAGAGTCAGGGGTGTTGGATGGTCCATGCTGGGTCCCTGGGGGACAGTCAGGGATGGAGAAGGGGAAGTCAGGGGTGTTGAACGGTCCGTGCCGGATCAATCATCATCATCAATCGTATTTATTGAGCGCTTACTATGTGCAGAGCACTGTACTAAGCGCTTGGGAAATACAAATTGGCAACAATCCATCAGTGGTATTTATTGAGCGCTTCTACCTGTGGAGAGTTGTACTAAGCACTTAGAAGAGCACAATATGACAGAATTAACAGACACGTTCCCTGACCAAATCAAGCTTAGAGTCTAGAGGCAAGGCAGAGTCAGTCACTTGACTTCTCCGGGCCTCAGTTCCCTCATCTGTAAAATGGGGATTAAGACTGTGAGCCCTACGTGGGACACCCTGATCACCTTGTATCCTCCCCAGTGCTTAGAACAGTGCTTTGCACATAGTAAACGCTTAACAAATGCCATTATTATTATTATTATTATTAAGGGGTTAATAAAAGACAGGCTCTGGGCGTGGGGGGGAGGGGGTGTATCCCCACAGAGGAGGCATTGTATGTGCTCATCAATCCCTATTGTTCCCAGAATCAATTCCCCTTGTCCTTCCTGGGTGTGTGGCTGTGATGGCCGGGACACCTGGGTTCTCTGAGCTTCCTTTCTTTCCTCGCCCCCACCTCCAGTCAACAGAAAAAGAAGGTGGACCCGTCTGGGGGGACCTTGAGGAGGGGGCCTACCCCTGGAGAAGCAGCCCTGGCCTAATGGATAATAATAATATCCAATAATATCCTCCCTTCAAGGCCCTGCTGAGAGCTCACCTCCTCCAGGAGGCCTTCCCAGACTGAGCCCCTTCCCTCCTCTCCCCCTCGTCCCCCTCTCCATCCCCCCATCTTACCTCCTTCCCTTCCCCACAGCACCTGTATATATGTATATATGGTTGTACATATTTATTACTCTACTTATTTATTTATTTTACTTGTACATTTCTATCCTATTTATTTTATTTTGTTGGTATGTTTGGTTCTGTTCTCTGTCTCCCCCTTTTAGACTGTGAGCCCACTGTTGGGTAGGGACTGTCTCTATGTGTTGCCAATTTGTACTTCCCAAGCGCTTAGTACAGTGCTCTGCACATAGTAAGCGCTCAATAAATACGATTGATTGATTGATTAATAATAATGATAATATTTGTTGACTTACTATGTGCCAAGCACTGTTCTGAGCGCTGGGGTAGATACAAGGTGATCAGGTTGTCCCACGTGAGGCCCACTGTCTTCATCCCCATTTTACAGATGAGGGAACTGAGGCCCAGAGAAGTGAAGTGACTCGCCCAAGGTCACACAGCTGATAAGTGGAGGAGCCAGGATTAGAACCCATGACCTCTGACTCCCAAGCCCAGGCTCTTTCCACACTGCTTCTTAGCCCAAGACCCGGGCGCTAATCCCAGCTCTGTCACTTGTCTGCTGTGTGACCTTGGGCAAATCGCTTCACTTCTCTGGACCTCAGTTCCCTCATCCCGCCCCCCGAGACTATGAACTCATTGTGGGCAGGGATTGTCACTCTTTACTGAGAAGCAGCGTGGCTCAGTGGAAAGAGCACGGGCTTTGGAGTCAGAGGTCATGGGTTCGAATCCCGACTCTGCCACATGTCTGCTGTTTAACCTTGGGCAAGTCACTTAATTTCTCTGAGCCTCAGTTACCTCATCTGTAAAATGGGGACTAAGACTGTGAGCCCCACGTGGGACAACCTGATCACTTTGTATCCCCCAAGCGCTTAGAACAGTGCTTTGCACATAGTAAGCGCTTAACAAATGCCAACATTATTATTATTATTTACTGCTATACTGTACTTTCCCAAGTGCTTATTACAGTGCTCTGCACACAGTAAGTGCTTAATAAAAACGATTGAATGAATGAATGTAAAACAGAGCCCCCATTTTACAGATGTAAAATGTCGGAGAAGCAACGTGGCTCAGTGTCAAGAGCGCGGGCTTGGGAGTCAGAGGTCATGGGTTCGAATCCCCGCTCAGCCACTTGTCAGCTGTGTGACCTTGGGCAAGCCATTTAACTTCTCTGTGCCTCAGTTACCTCATCTGTAAAATGGGGATGAAGACTGTGAGCCCCACGTGGGACAACCTGATCACCTTGTGTCCTCCCCAGTGCTTAGAACAGCGCTTTGCACATAGTAAGCGCTTAACAAATACCAGCACTATTATTATTATTATGTGGAAACTGCGGCACAGAGGAGTGACTCACCCAAGGTCACCTGCAGACAGGTGGCAGAGGTAGGATTAGAACCCGGGTCCTCTGACACTCCAGGCTAGGGGAAGAAACTCACCCTTAAGCCACCCCTCCCTGAAGGAAGATGAACAGGAACAATGTGGCTTAGGGGAAAAATCACAGGCCTAGGTGTCAGAAGGACTTTAAGTCATCATCATCAATCGTATTTATTGAGCGCTTACTATGTGCAGAGCACTGTCCTGTTCCGCTCCCTGTCTGCTGGGTAAATTTGGCCAGCAAGTTCACTTCCTTGGGCCTCAGTTACCTCATCTGTAAATTAGAGATTGAGGCTGTGATCTCCATGTGGGACACGGACTGTGTCCAACCTGATTAACCCGCATCTACCCCGGCACTTACTACAGTGCCTGGCCCAGAGTAAGCGCTTAACAAATACCATAAACAAAACAAGAAAACGGAAAGGGAGGGGGTGATCAGAGAAGACTTCTGGAGCAGGTGGCTTTTTAGTTGTTGCCTGGAATAATAGTAGTTATAAAAATAATAATAAGAATTGTGATATTGTTAAGCACTCACTATAAAATAATAATAACAGTAATAATAATGGCATTTGTTAAGCACTTACTATGTGCGAAGTACTGTTCTAAGCGCTGGGGTGATCAGGTTGCCCCATGTGGGGCTCACAGTCTTAATCCCCATTTTACAGATGAGGGAACTGAGGCTCAGAGAAGTTCAGTGACTTGCCCAAGGTCACCCAGCAGACATGTGGCGGAGTCGGGATTAGAACCCACGACCTCTGACTCCCAAACCCGGGCTCTTTCCACTGAGCCACGCTGCTTCTCCTATGTGTCGAGCACAGGTCGGAGTGCTGGGTAAGAACCAAGGTAATCAGGTCAGGCACAGTCTCTGTTCCACACACGGTTCACAATTGTAATAGGAGGGGGAACAGGCATGGCTCAGTGGAAAGAGCCCGGGCTTTGGAGTCAGAGGTCACGGGTTCAAATCCCGGCTCCACCACTAGTCACCTGGGTGACTTTGGGCGAGTCACTTCACTTCTTTGGGCCTCAGTTCCCTCATCTGTAAAATGGGGATGAAGACTGTGAGCCCCCCGTGGGACGACCTGATCACCTTGTAACCTCCCCAGCGCTTAGAACAGTGCTTTGCACATAGTAAGCGCTTAATAAATGCCACAAAAAAACGGGTATTGAATCCCCATTTTACAGATGAGGGAACCCCAGATAAGTGAAATGACTAACCCAAAGTCATACATACAGCAGGCACGCAGCAGACTCCCAAGTCTGGGCTCCTTCTACGAGGCCATGCTGCTCTTCTAAACAGCCTGGAACGGGGGCAAGGCTGAGGTTCGGCGTCTCCCCCTTTTAGACTGTGAGCCCACTGTTGGGTAGGGACTGTCTCTATGTGATGCCAATTTGTACTTCCCAAGCGCTTAGTACAGTGCTCTGCACATAGTAAGTGCTCAATAAATACGATTGATTGATTGATTGATTGATTGATTAATATTAATAATAATAATGGCATTTATTAAGCGCTTACTGTGTGCAAAGCACTATTCTAAGCGCTGGGGAGTTTACAAGATGATCAGGTTGCCCCATGGGGGGCTCCCAGTCTTAATCCCCATTTTACAGATGAGGTAACTGAGGCACAGTGAGGTGAAATGACTGGCCCAAAGTCACCCAGCTAAGTGGTGGAGCCAGGATTTGAACCCATGACCTCTGACTCCAAAGCCCGTGCTCTTTCCACTGAGCCACGCTGCTTCTTGACCGTCCTTTCCTGGAGGAGGCCGAGGGCTGGCAGTGCCACCACGGACCGTGCCCCGGGGCTCCCCGCTAGTTGTCAGGGGGCCAGGGGCCGGGGGGTGGCCATCCCCTGTGACCCAGTTGGACAGCCTGCTCGGTCGCTTGATGTTGGTAGTGTCCTTTATCCCCCAAGCCATTGATTTCTTCTCACAGTTGGACACCTTCTCCTGTGTCATCATGATGGGGTGCCTGTGGGCTGGGGTACGTGGGATGGAGTGAAAGAGGAGGGGGCACACATGGAGCCTCAAAAATTCCCCAGCCCCCTCCCTGCCAAACCTGGTTGTCATGATTATGGGCTTGGTTCACCGCTCTTTTTTTTTTTAGCAGTACTTATAAAGCGCCGAGTCTGTGCCGGGCACCATTCCAAGCGCTGGGGTAGAGAAGCAGCGTGGCTCAATGGTAAGAGAATGGGTTTGGGAGTCAGAGGTCATGGGTTCTAATCCCGACTCCGCCACTTGTCAGCTGGGTGACTTTGGGCAAGTCGCTTAACTTATCAGGGCCTCAGTTCCCTCATCTGTAAAATGGGGATTAAGACCGTAAACCCCATGTGGAACAACCTGGTTTACCTTGTATCCCCCCCAGCACTTAGAACACTGCTGGGCACATAGTAAGCGCTTAACAAATACCACAATTACTATTATTATTACAAACTAATCTTGTCCCACATGGGGCTCAACAGCCTTAATCCCCATTTTATAGACGAGGTGACTGAGGCCCAGAGAAGTGAAGTGATTTGCCTAAAACCACACAGCAGACATGTGACGGAGCTGGGATTAGAACCCAGGTCATCATCATCATCAGTCGTATTTATTGAGCGCTTACTGAGTGCAGAGCACTGTACTAAGCGCTTGGGAAGTACAAGTTGGCAACATATATATGGTCCTGCTGACTCCCGGGCCTGGGCTCTATCCATTAGGCCGCACTGCTTCTCCTGCATTTATTATGAGTGCGAGTGAGTCTAGCACGTGCTCTTCTCCCACGAAGAAGCCCTACCGGCGCTCGGAGGGCTCCCCTCTCCTCTGGGCCCGGTGGGGTCTGCTTCCCGTCATCCTGAATCAGGATTCCACGCACTCTCCCGGACCCAACATCCTCCGCTTCTAAGGAGACTGACAGGATGGGAAACACAGCTTCAACCTTCTCCACAATCCCGGTTGCCTTGTGCCCGCGGCTGATGGGGAGTTCCTCCCGGCTCACACTGGAGGCTTCGTTCCCTCGCTGGCTGACTAGGGGTGAGGGGCCGGCCTGCCCACATAGTACTGCGGGGACACACACACATACACATACACACATCCCTCCCAGACACAAGCAAACAGGTGGACAAACACACCTTGCAGCACACACGTATATACAGACATATGCACGCAAATGCCCTTTCCACTCCGAATAAGAATCCCAGTTCGAAGGGCATTATAGGCCTAGAAATAAGGAAAAGCAAAAGCCTGCCCATCCCTGCCCTGCCCTGTCCATCTCTACGCTGCTCTGCCCTGCTCGGCCCAATCTTTCCCTGGTTTCCCCTCTCTGCTCTTCCCAGCCCTACCCTGCAGAGATCATTCCTTTCCAGGAACCAACAGTCAGTCAACTTAGCGTGCAAGCCACAAACACTCAGTCCTCCTCTTTTCCTGACTCTCCCCTAGTCCAGCACAAACCATAATAATAATAATAATGGCATTTATTAAGCGTTTACTATGTGCAAAGCACTGTTCTAAGCACTGGGGGGGTTACAAGGTGATCAGGTTGTCCCATGGGGGGGCTCACAGTCTTAATCCCCATTTTACAGATGAGGTAACTGAGGCACAGAGAAGTTAAGTGACTTGCCCATAGTCCCACAGCTGACAATTGGCAGAGCCGGGATTTGAACCCATGAACTCGGACTCCAAAGCCCGGGCTCTTTCTGCTGAGCCACGCTGCTTCTCTCCAACATCCAACCATCCAACACCCTTGACCCTCCCCCTTCTCCATCCCTGACTCCCCTAGGGACGCAGCACGGATCATCCAACACCTTTGACTCTCATCATCATCATCATCATCAATCGTATTTATTGAGCGCTTACTGTGTGCAGAGCACTGTACTAAGCGCTTGGGAAGCACAAATTGGCAACATATCAGACAGTCCCTACCCAACAGTGGGCTCACAGTCTAAAATGGGGAGACAAAACCAAACATACTAACAAAATAAAATAAATAGAATAGATATGTACGAGTAAAATAAATAAATAAATAGAGTAATAAATATATACAAACATATATACATATATACAGGTGCTGTGGGGAAGGGAAGGAGGTAAGATGGGAGGGATGGAGAGGGGGAGGAGGGGGAGAATCAGGGGTGTTGGATGGTTGGATGGACTCTCCCCTCTTCATCCCTGACTACCCTAAAAGGATTCAGCCCAGACCATCCAACACGCCTGACTTTCCCCTCTCCATCTCTGATTCTCCCCCAGTGACCCAGCTCAGACGCTCCTCCCACAGATTCATTCATTCACTCAATCGTATTTATTGAGCGCTTACTGTGTGCGGAGCACTGGACTAAGCGCTTGGAAAGTACAAGTTAGCAACATACAGAGACGGTCCCTACCCAACAGCTGGCTCACAGTCTAGAAGGGGGAGACAGACAACAAAACCAAACGTATTAACAAAATAAAATAAATAGAATAAATATGTACAAGTAAAATAAATAGCGTGATAAATTCATTCAATCGTATTTATTGAGCGCTTCCTGTGTGCAGAGCACTGTACTAAGCGCTTGGGATGGACAAGTTGGCACTCACTTATTGATTCATTCAATCGTATGTATTGAGTGCTTACTGTGTGCAGAGCACTGTACTAAGCGCTTGGGAAGTACAAGTCGGCAACATCTAGAGACGGTCCCTACCCAACAGCGGGCTCACAGTCTAGGAGGGGGAGACGGACAACAAAACAAAACATTAACAAAATAAAATAAATACAGGTTAGCAAGTCCTGGGTTCAACAGACTTTGGAGCCAAGCCACAAAGGTCTCCCATCCAAATATTCTTGACCCTCCTGATTTTTCCAGTGGCACAACTTCCCAGGGAAACAAGTTCCAATGCTTTCACCCCCTGCTGAGTGCAGACGTGTTTCTTCTCTTATTTTGCACCTGCCAGGCTCAAGTATCCAGCTTCCTGGGACCTTGGGATTTGGGGAACAGCATTCCTGGGCTCGCTCTGCTCCCCAGCTGGACACGGGCCGCTGGCCACCAGAGCGTCCCCGGCCTCTGCCCATTCATTCATTCATTCAATCGTATTTATTGAGCGCTTACCCAGTTTTGCAGACTCCACGCCCGGGCCACCAGAGGCCGGCCCTGGCCCCAGGCCCCGGGGCTGTGGCCATCAGGGAACGAAGGCAGCGGAAGTTACTACCGTGCCTGGAGCAGTGGGACGGGAGAGATTTCACAAACCGGTCAAATCGGGCAATGTTCGGAGAGTTCACGACCCAACTTGGCCTGTAAGGAAGAGCACCGGGGTCAGAAGACCTGTGTTCGATTCCCAGCTCTGCCACTGGCCTGCTGTGTGGCCCTGAGCAAGTCACTTAACCTCTCAGGGCCTCAATTCCCTCCTCTGTAAAATGGGGATAAAATAGACCGTGAGCCGTGTGTGGGACAAGGATTTTGCCCGGTCTCATAAACCTGCATTTATTCATCCAATCTTATTTACTGGGTGCTTACTGGGTGCAGAGCACTGTACTAAGCTCTTGGTTCTAATCCCAGCCCGCCACTTGTCTGCTGTATGACCTTGGGCAAGTCGCTTCACTTCTCTGTGCCTCAGTTACCTCATCTGTAAAATGGGGATTGAGTCTGTGAGCCCCATGTGGGACAGGGGCTGTGTCCATCCCAATTTGCTTGTCCCCACCCCAGTGCTTAGTACAGTACCTGGCACATAGTAAGCACTTAACAAATACCATAGTAATAATAATTATTACTACCATTATTATTAATTATTAATATAACAATAAATAGATACATTCCCTGCCCACAATCAGTCAATCAATCGTATTTATTGAGCGCTTACTGTGTGCAGAGCACTGTACTAAGCGCTTGGGAAGTACAAAGTGAGTTTACAGTATAGAGATCTACTCAGCACCTAGCACATCAAGCGTTTAGTACATCGCTCCGCACATAATAAGCACTCAATACAACTGATTGAGGCTCACAGTGAGTTTGCAGTATAGAGATCTACTCAGCACCTAGCACATAAAGCGTTTAGCACATCGCTCCGCACATAATAAGCACTCAATACAACTGATTGATGCTCACAGTGAGTTTACAGTATAGAGATCTACTCAGCACCTAGCACATCAAGCGTTTAGTACATTGCTCCGCACATAATAAGCACTCAATACAACTGATTGATGATCACAGTGAGTTTACAGTATAGAGATCTACTCAGCACCTAGCACATCAAGCGTTTAGTACATCGCTCCGCACATAATAAGCACTCAATACAACTGATTGATGCTCACAGTGAGTTTACGGTATAGAGATCTACTCAGCACCTAGCACAGCAAGCGTTTAGTACATTGCTCCGCACATAATAAGCACTCAATACAACTGATTGATGCTCACAGTGAGTTTACAGTATAGAGATCTACTCAGCACTTAGCACATCAAGCGTTTAGTACATCGCTCCGCACATAATAACCACTCAATACAATTGATTGATGCCAATCACTTAATAAATGTACTGTTTTCATTATTATCATCAATCGTATTTATTGAGCGCTTACTATGTGCAGAGCACTGTACTAAGCGCTTGGGAAGTACAAATTGGCAACATATAGAGACGGTCCCTACCCAACAGTGGGCTCACAGTCTAATTATTATTATTATTATTATCATCGCTGCCTGAAAAAGACCCAGGGAAAGGCCTCCAACTTTCTGGTGGGGTCTCTCGGCAGGAGGATGACAAGAAAAGGCCTAATCCAAAAAGAAACGGAAACAGTGACAAATGAAGAGAGCTGATACTTGTGGGAAAGGCCTACAGGGGACCAGAGAACCATTATAGGTCCAAAAGGAGCCCGGGGAAACACTTTTTCACCCAGTGGGGCGGAAAACATATGGAATACATTACCCCAGGAAGACACGTAGTCGATGGTACTAGCGGGTCCGTGCTGGGTCACTGGGGAAGAGTCAGGGATGGAGAGGGGAGAGTCAGGGGTGTTGGATGGGAGAGTCAGGAATGGCAGGGATGGAGAAGGGAGAGTCAGATGCGTTGGATGGTCCGTGCCGGGTCACTGGGGAAGAGGCAGGAATGGAGAGGGGAGCGTCAGGGGTGATGGATGGCTCGTGCTGGATCATTAGAGGAGACTCGGGGGGTATAGGACGGTCCATTCCTAACCGTGAGGGTGGCACACAATCCCTCTAAGAGCTTGTGGAGATTCATTCATTCATTCATATTTATTGAGCGCTTACTGTGTGCAGAGCACTGGACTAAGCGCTTGGGAAGTCCAAGTTGGCATTCATTCATTCAATCATATTTAGTGAGCACTTACTGTGTGCAGAGCACTGGACTAAGCACTTGGGAAGTCCAAGTCGGCAATGTATAGAGATGGTCCCTACCCAACAGCGGGCTCACAGTTTGGAAGGGGGAGACAGGGAACAAAGCAAAACGTATTAACAAAACAAAATAAATAGAATCAACATGTACAAGTAAAATAGAGTAATAAATTCATTCATTCAATAGTATTTATTGAGCGCTACTGTGTGCAGAGCACCGGACTAAGCGCTTGGGAAGTACAAGTTAGCAACATACAGAGACAGTCCCTACCCAACAGTGGGTTCACAGTCTAGAATGGGGAGACAGGCAACAAACAAAACGTATTAACAAAATAAAATAAATAGAATAAATATGTACAAGTAAAATAAATAGCGTAATAAATTCATTCAATCGTATTTATTAAGCGCTTCCTGCGTGCAGAGCACTGCACTAAGCGCTTGGGACGTACAAGTTGGCACTCACTTATTGATTCATTCAATCGTATTTATTGAGTGCTTACTGCGTGCAGAGCACTGTAGTAAGCGCTTGGGACGTACAAGTTGGCACTCATTGATTCATTCAATCGTATATATTGAGTGCTTACTGTGTGCAGAGCACTGTACTAAGCACTTGGGAAGTCCAAGTCAGCAACATCTAGAGACGGTCCCTACCCAACAGCGGGCTCACAGTCTAGGAGGGGGAGACAGACAACAAAACAAAACGTATTCACAAAATAAAATAAATACAAGTTAGCAAGTCCTGGGTTCAACAGACTTTGGAGCCAAGCCACAAAGGTCTCCCTTATGGATTTAATCTATCAATTAATCCATGGCATTTATTGAGCACTGATTGGGTGCCATGCACGAAACTAAGTGCTTGGGAGGGTACAAAATAATATCACTGGTAGACATTAGCTCTAATGTCTATCCCCCCCCCCTTTTAGACTGTGAGCCCACTGTTGGGTAGGGACTGTCTCTATATGTTGCAAATTTGTACTTCCCAAGCGCTTAGTACAGTGCTCTGCACACAGTAAGCGCTCAATAAATATGATTGATGATGATGATCTCTAACTCACATCTGGTTCGCTAGCCCCCAGTCCTGGTCCCCAAATAGCTCCCCACGCTCCCCACTTCCAACCTCAAGGAGTTCACAATCTAATGGAGGAGACATGCATTAAAATAAATTACAGATAGGAAAAATGGGATAGTGTGAGGGTATGTACAGAAGGGCTGTCTTTTTAGGGGAGCAAGATATTTTGGAGGGAGGGGTTGTCTGGGAGAGAGAGGCAAGTGAGAAAGTTGTAGTTGGAGAGTAGGATTAGGGATGCAGAATTTCCTAGTGGGAAGAGCCCAGGCCTGGGAATCAGAAAATCTAAGATAATAATAATAGTAACTGTGATATTTGTTAAGCACTTACTATGTGTCAGGCACTGAACTAACGCTGCGGCGGGGGGGGGGGGGTGAGGGGGAGTGGAATACAAGCAAATTGGGCTGGACACAATCCCTGTCCCGCATAGGACTCACAGTCTTAACCCCCATTTTACAGACGAGGTAACTGAGGCACAGAGAAGTTAAGTGACTTGCCCAAGGTCACACAGCAGACAAGTGGTAGAACTGGGATTACAGCCCACAATCCACCCCCCACCCCCGATCCAGGGTCTCTTCTCTGGACCTCAGTTCTCTCATCTGCTTAATGGGGATTCAAAACTTGTTGCTGTTATTATTATTATTATTGTATTTCTTAAGCGCTTATGTGTACCTAGCACTGGTCTAAGCACTGTGGTAAATATGAGTTAATCAGGTCGGACACAGTCTCTTTCTTACATAGGGCTAACACTCTTATCCCCATTTTACAGATGAGGTAACTGAGGCCCAGAGAAGTGAAGTGATCTGCCCAGTGTCACACAGCAGACATGAGCTGGAGCCAGGATTAGAACCCAGGTCTTTCGGACTCCTAGGCCCAGGCTCTGTCCACTAAGCCACGCTGCTTCTCCCTCCTACTGAGACCGTGAGCCCCGAGTGGGACCTGTTGATCTTGTACCTATCCCAGCGCTTAGTACAGTACTTGGCACATAGTGAGCGCTTATCAAATACCACAGTTTTTCTTTTTCTGTGGGTCTGATATCTGCGATTGTGAGCTCTGGCTCTTGGCTCTCTGGCCTGTGCCTCTTTCCTCGGCCTGGAGGGAGCCCACTGTTGGGTAGGGACTGTCTCTAGATGTTGCCAACTTGGACTTCCCAAGCGCTTAGTACAGTGCTCTGCACACAGTTAAGCGCTCAATAAATACGATTGATTGATTGATTGATTGGAGGAGGGGGCTGATATCTGTGTTTGCTCACCTCCTCCGGCCCGGTCCCCGTGGACTCACTCTGAACTCCCCATTCCAGCGCTTAGAACAGTGCTTTGCACATAGTAAGCGCTTAATAAATGCCATTATTATTATTATTATTATTATTATTATTATTATTATCTAGGCCAGCCGGGCGCAGGGCAGGCTGACCAGGGGGCTCAGACCTTCTCACACCCCTCATTTATTTCCCCGCCTCCCCGGGTCCCCCCGCAGACCCTACCTCGTATTCGATGACATCCTTTGACCCCCGTTCCACACCATCCCCACATAGAAGCGGCATGGCGTAGTGGATACAGCGTGTCGCTTCTCTGCTGCGTGACCTTGGACAAGTCACTGCATTTCTCTGGGCCTCAGTTACCTCATCTGTAAAATGGGGATTGAGACTGTGAGCTCCAGGTGGGACAGGGACTGTGCCCAACCCAATTTGCTTGTATCCACCCTGCACATAGTAAGTGCTTAACAAATACCATTATTATTATTATTATCATTTTTATAATAATAATAATAATAATGATGACATTTGTTAAGCGCTTACTATGTGCAGAGCACTGTTCTAAGCGCTGGTGGGGGATACAAGGTGATCAAGTTGTCCCACATGGGGTTCACAGTCTATTTTACAGATGAGGTAACTGAAGCTCAGAGAAGTTAAGTGACTTGCCCAAGGTCACACAGCAGACATGTGGCGGAGTCGGGATTCGAACCCATGACCTCTGACTCCAAAGCCCGGGCTCTTTCCACTGAGCCACGCTTTTTATCCCTGACCCCAGATTCCACACGACTCCTGGCCCTGACCTCCTAGTTCATGCCTCCTCCCCATCCCGTGTTCCACACCCATTACGTTATTGGATTATCCTCTCCCAAGCACTTAGTACAGTGCTCTGCACATAGTAAGTGCTCAATAAATACGATTGACTGACTGACTGGCCATCGCTCACCCCATGTCCCCCAAGTTGCAATAATAATAATAATAATAATAATGGCATTTGTTGAGTGCTTACTATGTGCAAAACACTGTTCTAAGTGCTGGGGAGGTTACAAGGTGATCAGGTTGTCCCCGGGGGGGGGCTCACAGTTTTTAATCCCCGTTTTCCAGATGAGGTAACGGAGGCCCAGAGAAGCGAAGTGACTTGCCCAAAGTCGCACAGCTGACAGTTGGCAGAGCCGGCATTTGAACCCATGACCTCTGACTCTAAAGTCAGGGCTCTTTCCACTGAGCCACGCTGCTTGTTTGTATATATTTATAATTCTATTTATTTATACTAATGATGTGTGTATATATCTATAATTCTATTTATTTATATTGATGCTACTGATGCCTGTTTACTTTTGCTGCCTCTCTCCTCACTTCTAGACTGTGAACCTGTTGTGGGCAGGGACTGTCTCTATTGGTTGCTGAACTGTACCTTCCAAGCACTTAGTACAGTGCTCTGCACACAGTAAGCGCTTAATAATAATAATAATAATAATGTTGGCATTTGTTAAGCGCTTACTATGTGCAAAGCACTGTTCTAAGTGCTGGGGGGGGGGAGTACAAAGTGATCAGGTTGTCCCACGTCTGACTCCAAAGCCCGTGCTCTTTCCACTGGGCCACGCTGCTTCTCTTCATTCATTCATTCACTCATTCATTCATTCATTTAATAAATACGATTGAAAGAATGAATGAATGTTCCAGGCCACCTCTCCATGACTCAGGAGTCAGAGGTCATGGGTTCTAATCCCGGCTCCGCCACATGTCTGCTGTGTGACCCTGGGCAAGTCACTTAACTTCTGTGAGCCTCAGTTACCTCATCTGTAAAATGGGGATAAAGACTGTGAGCCCCACGTGGGACAACCTGATCACCTTGTAACCCCCCAGCGCTTAGAACAGTGCCTCGCACATAGTAAGTGCTTAACAAATGCCATCATTCCTATTATTATTATTATGACCCCCAAGCGCTTAGTACAGTGCTCTGCACACAGTACGCACTCAATAAATACGATTGAATGAATCAATGAGTGCCAACTTGTACGTCCCAAGTGCTTAGTACTGTGCTCTGCACACAGTAAGCGCTCAATAAATACGATTGAATGAATTCATTACACTATTTTTTTTACTTGTACATATTTATTCTATTTATTTTATTTTGTTAATACGTTTTGTTTTGCTCTCTGTCTCCCCCTTCTAGATTGTGAGCCCACTGTTGGGTAGGGACCATCTCTGTATGTTGCCAACTTGTACTTCCCAAGTGCTTAGTATAATGCTCTGCACACAGTAAGCGCTCAATAAATACGATTGAATGAATGAATTTATTACTCTATTTTACTTGTACATGTTTATTCTATTTATTTTGTTAATACGTTTTGTTTTGTCCTCTGTCTCCCCCTTCTAAACTGTGAGCCCGCTGTTGGGTAGGGATCGTCTCTATATGTTGCCAACTTGGACTTCCCCAGGGCTTAGTACAGTGCTCTGCCCACAGTAAGCGCTCAATAAATACGATTGAATGAATGAATGCCAACTTGGACTTCCCAAGCGCTTAGTACAGTGCTCTGCACACAGTAAGCGCTCAATAAATACGACTGAATGAATGAATGAATGACCCTTTCTCCTTCCCGTGTTCCATACCATCCCCAACCCCATGTTCCATACCCCCCGGATCCTGCATTTCAAGTCACCCCGATACCCAGATCCATGTGTCCCCCAGCAACCCCATCCCTTTCCCCGAAGCCCTCTGTACTAGCCGGCTGAGGGAACCCCTCTGAATCACTTCACTATCCCTTATTGACCTCATCTATCAAATGGGGATGAAGACAGTGAGCCCCTTGTGAGACAGGGACTGTGCCCAAGCTAATTAACTAGTATCTACCCCAGGTCTAAGTACAGCGCTTGTGATATAGTAAACACTTCATCATCATCATCAATCGTATTTATTGAGCGCTTACTATGTGCAGAGCACTGTACTAAGCACTTGGGAAGTACAAATTGGCAACACATAGAGACAGTCCCTACCCAACAGTGGGCTCACAGTCTAAAAGGGGGAGACAGAGAACAAAACCAAACATACTAACAAAATAAAATAAATAGAATAGCTATGTACAAGTAAAATAAATAAATAGAGTAATAAATATGTACAAACATATATACATATATACAGGTGCTGTGGGGAAGGGAAGGAGGTAAGATGGGCGGGATGGAGAGGGGGACGAGGGGGAGAGGAAGGAAGGGGCTCAGTGTGGGAAGGCCTCCTGGAGGAGGTGAGCTCTCAGCAGGGCCTTGAAGGGAGGAAGAGAGCTAGCTTGGCGGATGTGGGGAGGAGGGCATTCCAGGCCCAGGGGAGGACGTGGGCCGGGGGTCGATGGTGGGACAGGCAAGAACGAGGTACGGGGAAGAGATTAGCGGCGGAGGAGCGGAGGGTGCGGGCTGGGCTGGAGAAGGAGAGAAGGGAGGTGAGGTAGGAGGGGGCCAGGGGATGGACAGCCTTGAAGCCCAGGGTGAGGAGTTTCTGCAGATTGATTGGTAGACACTGGAGATTTTTGAAACACTTAACAAATACCACAAAAAAACCCCAACAAAACCACCACAAGAGCCAAGGAGGGACCGGGGAGGGTGCCCATTTTAGCAGCCAGACGATTTGGGCGATAAGTGGTGGCTCCCCAGGCGGGGCAGGCAGTCGGAGGCCTCTGACCACAACCTCCCAGGGCCAACCCTGTCAGGGGCTGAGCTACGTGGCCCCCTTGCCCGCCTCAAGCAGAGCCACAGATGGTAGTTTGGTCAACCTCGAGCCCTCAGCCCCCCACCTCCTGGAGCCTCCAGACCTCCCCACCCGTCCGTCAGCTTGGCATCCACACGTTGCCCCTCCAGGCCGGAGCAGGCCGGCCGGAGGGAGCCGGACCCCAGCCCTTCGCGTTCCCCCACAGAGACGCTCAACTCCTCTGGACGTTTTGCAATCCCCGCCGACCCTGAGGCGAGATAGCCTCGGGTCCTCGGCCCCGTGACCCCTGGAGGGGCTTCAAAAGTCCCGAGCGGCCTCCCGCCCCCGGCCCCGGCCGGTCCAAGAGGGCACCGGCTCCTTGCCGGCCGCCCTGAAGCCCAGAGTCTCGACGTGTCCCGATGGCTTGCGGGCCGCCAGGCCGGAGGGGAAAGTGAGGGAAGCGCAGACAGGAGGCTTGGAAATTAATGATTGACAGCCCACTCAAATCCTCCGGCCCGAGCACCCCAGACCCACCAGCCACTCCAGAAGCCTGTCGGGGCGGCCTCAGACACTGGACAAGACGCCTCCAGACATGGAAAGATCCCACGGGGTCATCCTTTGCTTCTTACTCTGTCTTCTACTTGAAGCCAGCCTCTGGGGACTTGCATTAGCAGGTAGGCAAGCCCACCCTCACTCCATGGGGAACTCAGAGATTTTCCGGAGCGGGGCTCTGGCCAGAGAGTGAGGGGTTCCTCCCTCCCTCCAACTATCTGGAAATTTCAGCTCGAAAGCCAGGGAGCAGGCTGGTGGTTACTATGGGGCAAAACACTGTGCTCAGCACTGAGGTGGGGTGGAGGGGGTCATCAGATCGGAAAAAAACTTCGAGTTGGGAAAGTGGGCCTCGAGTCTCTAGTGGATAGAGACTGGGCCCGGGAGTCAGAGACCCTGGTTTCTAATCCCGGCTCCCGCACTTGTCTGCTATGTGACCTTGGGAAAGTTGCTTCACTTCTCTGGGACTCGGTTACCTCATCTGGAAAATGGGGATTAAATCCTACTCCCTCCTTCTTCGACTGTGAGTCCCACGAGGGACAGGGATTAGCCAACCGGTACTTAGTACAGTGCTTGGCACAAAGGAAAGAAGGCATCCAAATGCAAGGGATAATTATTATCAAGTGCTGTCGAGTCATTTCCAATTCAGAGAGACTCCATGGATATACTTTCTCCAGAACATCCTGTCCTCTGCCGTAATCCACAACCTTTCTAAAAGCTCTTCTTTTAGACTGTGAGCCCACTGTTGGGTAGGGACTGTCTCTATGTGTTGCCAACTTGTACTTCCCAAGCGCTTGGTACAGTGCTCTGCACACAGTAAGCGCTCAATAAATACAATTGATGATGATGATGATGACTTGTCTGCTATGTGACCTTGGGAAAGTTGCTTCACTTCTCTGGGACTCGGTTACCTCATCTGGAAAATGGGGATTAAATCCTACTCCCTCCTTCTTCGACTGTGAGTCCCACGAGGGACAGGGATTAGCCAACCGGTACTTAGTACAGTGCTTGGCACAAAGGAAAGAAGGCATCCAAATGCAAGGGATAATTATTATCAAGTGCTGTCGAGTCATTTCCAATTCAGAGAGACTCCACGGATATACTTTCTCCAGAACATCCTGTCTTCTGCCGTAATCCGCAACCTTTCTAAAAGCTCTTCTTTTAGACTGTGAGCCCACTGTTGGGTAGGGACTGTCTCTATGTGTTGCCAACTTGTACTTCCCAAGCGCTTAGTACAGTGCTCTGCACACAGTAAGCGCTCAATAAATACGATTGATGATGATGATGATGATTGTTATGGTCTCTATCCATCTAGCTGCTGGTCTGCCTCTTCCACGTTTTCCTTGGCCTTTTCCTAGCATTAGTGTTTTCTCCAGAGAATTAGTCTTCCTGATTATGTGTCCAAAATATGCTGATCTAAATCGAGTCATTTGGCCGTCCAAAGACCACTTTGGCTAAAACTGCTCCAAAATCCATTTGTTTGTTTTTGGGGCAGATAACAGCAATAATGATAATTGTGGTATTTGTTAAGTGCTTAGTATGTAGGGATCGTCTCTATATGTTGCTAACTTGTACTTCCCAAGCGCTTAGTACAGTGCTCTGCACACAGTAAGTGCTCAATCAATACGATTGAATGAATCGAGTGAGCGCCAACTTGTACGTCCCAAGTGCTTAGTACAGTGCTCTGCACACAGTAAGCGCTCAGTAAATACGATTGAATGAATGAATTTATTACTCTATTTATAATAATAATAATAATGGCATTTGTGAAGCACTTACTATGTGCAAAGCACTGTTCTAAGCGCTGAATTTTACTTGTACATATTTTACTTGTACATATTTATTCTATTTATTTTATTTTGTTAATACGTTTTGTTTTGTTGTCTGTCTCCCCCTTCTAGACTGTGAGCCCACTGTTGGGTAGGGACCATCTCTATATGTTGCCAACTTGTACTTCCCAAGCGCTTACTACAGTGCTCTGCACACAGTAAGCACTCAATAAATACAATTGAATGAATGAATGAATGAATGAATGAATGAATGTGCCGGGTACCGTACTAAGCACTGAGGTGGATACAAGCAAATTGGGTTGGATACAATCCCTGTTCCACACAGGGCTCACAGTATTAATCCCCCTTTAACAGATGAGGTAACTGGGAAACCGAAAGATGAAGTGACTTGTCCAAGGTCACACAGCAGACAAGTGGCAGAGCCAGGATTAGAACCCAGGTCCTTCTGATTCCCAAGCCCGTGCTCCAGCCACTAGGTCATGCAGTGGCTCTGTCCCTGGGGAGAGAATTCTCAGGACCCAGACTTTTCCAGAGGGAAGGGAGCAGGCGGGAGCAGATGGGGGAAGGGGAGGTAAGGGGGTGGGAATGTTAGTATGGAGTGGGATAGGGAGACCACCCTGGCCTGGATTTTCTCCCAGCCCCTTCCCCCTTTCCCAGAGGCCAATATGCCTCCTGATCTTTGGTGGGTAACGGGCCCTGGGCTCTTATCCAGTGTGAGCCGATCACCACCTTCTCTGGGTCAGTTTGGGTCTGGTTCATCTAGCCCCTTGTGGGCAGGGAATGTGTCTGTTTATTGTTCATTCATTCAATCGTATTTATTGAGCACTTACTGTGTGCAGAGCACTGTACTAAGAGAAGCAGCCTGGCTCAGTGGAAAGAGGCCGGGCTTTGGAGTCAAAGGTCATGGGTTCGAATCCCGGCTCCACCTATTGTCAGCTGTGTGACTTCGGGCAAGTCACTTAACTTCTCTGGGCCTCAGTTACCTCATCTGTAAAATGGGGATGAAGACTGTGAGCCCCAGGTGGGACAACCTGATGACCTTGTATCCCCCCATCGCTTAGAACAGTGCTTTGCACATAGTAAGCGCTTAATAAATGCTATTATACTAAGCGTTTGGGAAGTACAAGTCGGCAACATATAGAGACGGTCCCTACCCAACAACAAGCTCACAGTCTAGGAAGGGGGGACGGACAACAAAACAAAACATGTAGACAGGTTTCAAAGTCAGCAGAACAAATAGAATTAAAGAGAATTAAAGAGAATTGTTGTATTGGACTCTCCCAAGTGCTTAGTACAGTGCTCTACACACAGTAAATGCTCAATAAATATGATTGAATGAATAATTGAATGAATGAATCTAGCCACCCTGGAAACCAACAGGCCTCAATGAAAAAAGCCTGGTTTCTCTAATAATAATAATAATAAATAATGATGGTATTATTTGTAACATATTTGTTACTCTATTTATTTATTTATTTTACTTGTACATATCTATCCTATTTATTTTATTTTGTTAGTATGTTTGGTTTTGTTCTCTGTCTCCCCCTTTTAGACTGTGAGCCCACTGTTGGGTAGGGACTGTCTCTACATGTTGCCAACTTGGACTTCCCAAGCGCTTAGTACAGTGCTCTGAACACAGTAAGCGCTCAATAAATACGATTGATGATGATGATGATGGTATTTGTTAAGCGCTTACTCTGTGCAAAGCACTGTTCTAAGCACTGGGGGGGATACAAGGTGATCAGGTTGTCCCTCGTGGGGCTCCCAGTCTTAATCCCCATTTTACAGATGAGGTCACTGAGGCCCAGAGAAGTTAAGTGCCTTGCCCAAAGTCACACAGCTGACAAGTGGTGGAGCCGGGATTAGAACCCATGACCTCTGGCTCCCAAGCCCGGGCTCTTTCCACTGAGCCACGCTGCTTCTCTAGTGAGTGTCCTGGTTCCAGGGAGATCATCTGGGGGGCAGGAAGTCCATGAGGCCGTCCAGGGGTTGAAGGAAGGGCCGAGGGGAGCAGGGTGACTGGAAGGAGCCGAGAAGCAGCGTGGCTCAGTGGAAAGAGCACGGGCTTTGGAGTCAGAGATCATGGGTTCGAATTCCGACTCCGCCACAGGTCAGCTGTGTGATCTTGGGCAAGTCACTTAACTTCTCTGGGCCTCGGTTACCTCATCTGTAAAATGGGGATTAAGACTGTGAGCCCCACGTGGGACAACCTGATCACCCTGTATCCTCCCCAGCGCTTAGAACAGTGCTTGGCACATAGTAAGCGCTTAACAAATGCCAATTATTATTATTAAGGAGGTTTGGGGGATGGGGGCACCCACAATTTCTCCAGCAACCACTCTGGGGGGTGGGGCTGGCAGTTGGCAGAGCTGGGGAGTGGAGGACTTGGGGCCGGAATCGGACACGCTTGAGGATTGGCCATCGGCATGGTGTTGGGAGATGCCCTCGGGGATCCCGGGAGGCGGCGACCATTACTCCCGAGGGGAGCCATTCTGGACCCGACTTGGCGGGGGGACCCGTTTTGTGGTTTTGTTTCTCCCAAAGTGAAGCTTCAGAGCCTCAAAAGGAAAACCTTGCCAGAAAATCATCTTCCCTCACGGAAGCCCGGGAGAGAGGAAAGCAAATTTCCCATTATCGGCACCTACTGGGAATCACTGCAATCCTTGCAAACTGGAAAATCATCATTTTAGCCAGCCATTAAGCAGTTCTCCCTCTTCTCCCTGCTCCTGCCATTCCCTGAAGAAGGAGTTGGGAAACAGCCAAGGGGAACCAAGAAAGACATCAGACATCAGAAGAGCAACATGGCCTGATGGGGAGGTCACTTTATAACCTCCCCAGCGCTTAGAACAGTTCTTTGAACTTAGTAAGCGCTTAATAAATGCCATTATTGTTATTATTATTATTATTATTATTATTATTTAAGAGGGGGCGAGCAATTGATTGATATAAAGCCGACAGTGAGGAGTTTCTGCTTGATGTGGAGGTGCTTGGGTAGCCACTGGAGGCTCTTGAGGAGTGGGGATACATTTCCGAAACATAAACGCCTTGAAAAGACGGTGTCTTCTGTAAACTCCTCTGGGGACTATAAGCTTGTTAGGAGCACGGAACCTGTCTGCTAATTCTGTTATACTCTCCCAAATGCCCAGCAAAGTGCTCTGTACATAGCAAGTGCTCAATAAATACCACTGAATCACTGATTGCTTTGTTTCTACAAGCCCAAGAGCCATCTGAGAAAGAAAGTACAGTCGGGTTCTCCGACGACACAGAGGTTGCATTCTGGCAAACCCCACGTTTAGAGAAAATTTGTGCTGTTAAAATCCGCATCCAAAGCTGTGTCCACTGTGTTCTGAACACTGTACTGGGAGTCTACTGTGTTCTGACTGCTATCCTGGGTATCTATTGGTTTCTGAGGGCTATAGTGGATGTCTACTGTTTTCCAACCACTATACTGGGTATCTACTGTGTTCTGAACACTGTCCTGGGCGTCTACTGTGTTCTGAGCACCGTCCTGGGCGTCTACCGTGTTCTGGGTGCTGCACGGGGCATTTACAAAATGCACACATAGCTCGCGAACCTGGAGGAAGTGCGGCTTGATTATCAGGAAAGGCCTGGCCCTTCCCTGAAGAAAGCGTGGTGGATTTGTGGTGAAAAGAGAGTTCGCCCGCCTTCCAGGAATGATGAGACCCGGATCGGAGGCTGGCTCTGAGGCTCCGGCCCACCCGCCTATCGGCCGATCGGCCAGTCGATCATATTTATTGAGCGCTTACTGTGAGCGTAGCGCTGCATTAAGTGCTTGGGAGAGTACAATAGAACAACGTTACAGACATCTAGAACAATACAACCGACTCATCCCCTGCCCACAACGAGCTTACAGTCTAGAGGACTTATTGAGCGCTTACTGTGTGCGGAGCACTGTACTAAGCGCTTGGAAAGTACAATTCAGCAATAAAGAGACAATCCCTGCCCACAACAGTCTAGAAAGGGGGAGACAGGCATCAAAACAAGTAAACAGGCATCAATAGCATCAATATAAATAAACAGAATTATAGATATATACCCTCCCGCCTTTGGAGGCCAAGGACGTAGTCTTGCAAAGTGGGTAGAGTGGGCCCAACCTGCTTAACTTGTACCTATCCCAGCACTTAGAACAGTGCTTGGCACATAGTAAGTGCTCAATAAGTACCATTATTACCGAACACTGTACTAAGTGCTTGCCAGAGAAGGAGCTGGCTTTAGATGAGTACCCTAGTGTTCAAGTTCTTGCCAGGACTTTGGATCCTTTTAGACTGTGAACTCCTTGTGCGCAGGGAAGGTGTCGACCTACTCTGTTTGTACTGTCCCCTCCCAAGCGCTCAGTACAGCGCTCTGCAGCCAGTAAGCATTCAATAAATACCACTGATTGATTGATGGATCCGAAATTACCTGAGATGGGAGGTGTTCCTGATGCGATTCCTCATGGTTCCGTTGGAGATTTCCCAGGGCACTTCCAGCCCTGGCGGACACCCAGGGCTGAGAGCTGAGAGCTCACCTCCTCCAGGAGGCCTTCCCAGACTGAGCCCCTTCCTTCCTCTCCCCCTCATCCCCCTCTCCATCCCCCCATCTCACCTCCTTCCCTTCCCCACAGCACCTGTATATATGTATATATGTTTGTACATATTTATTACTCTATTTATTTTACTTGTACATATCTATTCTATCTATTTTATTTTGTTAGTATGTTTGGTTTTGTTCTCTGTCTCCCCCTTTTAGACTGTGAGCCCACTGTTGGGTAGGGACTGTCTCTATACGTTGCCAATTTGTACTTCCCAAGCGCTTAGTACAGGGCTCTGCACATAGTAAATGCTCAATAAATACGATTGATGATTGATGATGACACCCCAAAATGTCCTCTCGTGGGGGTCCCTGCATTCCACACCCCAGGGCAAGGTTGCGGAGGAGAACCACGGTACGGACCTCTCCGTCCCCTGATGGAAAACGGGTGGAAGAGAGGTGGGGTGATTTGGGGTGACACCCCTCCCGTCCTTCCCCCAGGACACCCCATCCTTGTTTAGGCCAAGGAGAAAAAGGGAACCCACTCGGTGGTGTCTTTTCTGGAGGTGGACAGCCGCCCCTCCGCCAAAGGTCGGAGGTCAAGCCCCCGCAGTCCCTTCCCCGTCCCCCCATCCCGACAGAGGGAAGACCGTGGGAAGGGGCAGTTACCCTCCACAGGAGTCACCTGATAAAATATTTGCTTAGGGTCTTGAGTGAGGAGCGCAAATCTCATTAAAGCCTTTATGCATAATAAATGATCCTCCGGCTCTTTGACAACACAAACTGCTACCCAAAGCCCAAGTAATTCTTTAATTAAAGCTGGTTCAGTCTTCCCAAGACTGAATCGTTCGGCCACCCCCCGGCAATTTAAAAAGGAGGAAAATCTGGATCCGGGGTGTTTCCCAGGAAGGAAGTCAGGGAATTTGGATCCTGGGAACAGCTTCCCATTTCTTGGAAAGTGGGTCCCAGAGGGTTTCGGACAGATACACAGCTCCCTCTAGACTGCAAGCTCGTTATGGCCATGAAATGTGTCTAAAACTTCTGTTATATTGGAGAGAAGCAGTGTGGCTCAGTGGAAAGAGCACGGGCTTGGGAGACAGTGGTCATGGATTTTAATCCCAGCTCCGCCACATGGCTGCTGTGTGACCTTGGGCTAGTCACTTAACTTCTCTGAGCCTCAGTTACCTCATCTGTAAAATGGGGATTAAGACTGTGAGCCCCACATGGGACAACCTGATCACCTCGTATCCTCCCCAGCGCTTAGAACAGTGCTTTGCATATAGTAAGTGCTTAACAAATGCCATTATTATGATTATCATTACTCTTCCAAGAGCTTAGTACAGTGCTCTGCCTACAGGAAGTGCTCAATAAATACCATTGGTTGATTATCCATGGACTGGTGTCCATGCTGGGTCATTAGAGGACAGGGGAGAGTCAGCAGTGTTGGATGGTCTTTGCTGGGTCAATGGGGGAGAATCAGGAATCAATCAATCAATCAATCGTATTTATTGAGTGCTTACTGTGTGCAGAGCACTGTACTAAGCGCTTGGGAAGTACAAGTTGGCAACATATAGAGACAGTCCCTACCCAAGAGTGGGCTCACAGTTTAGAAGGGGGGGGACAGAGAACAAAACCAAACATATTAACAAAATAAAATAAATAGAATAGATGTGTACAAGTAAAATAAATAGAGTAATAAATATGTACAAACATATATACATATATACAGGTGCTGTGGGGAAGGGAAGGAGGTAAGACGGGGGGATGGAGAGGAATGGAGAGAGGAGAGTCAGGGGTGTTGGATGGTCCATGCTGGGTCCCTGGGGGAGAGTCAGGGATGGAGAAGGGGAAGTCAGGGGTGTTGAATGGTCCGTGCCGGATCAATCCATCAGTGGTATTTATTGAGCGCTTCTACGTGTGGAGAGTTGTACTAAGCACTTAGAAGAGTACAATATGACAGAATTAACAGACACGTTCCCTGACCAAATCGAGCTTAGAGTCTAGAGGCAAGGCAGAGTCAGGAATAGGGAGAGGAGAGTCAGGGGTGTTGGATGGGCCACGCTGGCTCACTGAGGGAGAGAGAGAGAGTTTGGGTGGAGAGGGGAGAGTTAGAGACGTTGTTTGGATGGTCACGAGGGTGGGTGTCCAGGAGGGCAGCCAGCACAGTCTCCAAGCACCTGGTGCAGAGAACTGGCATCTGGTGGATTTGGAGGTTCATTCATTCATTCAATCGTCTTTATTAAACGCTTAATGTGTGCAGAGCACTGTACTAAGTGCTTGGGAAGGTACAATACAACAATAAACAGTGATATTCCCTGCCCACAAGGAGCTCACAGTGTAGTGGCAGGGAGACAGACATCAAGACAAATAAATAAAATGACAGATAATAACAATAATAATAATGATGGCATTTATTAAGCGCTTACTATGTGCAAAGCACTGTTCTAAGTGCTGGGGAGGTTACAAGGTGATCAGGTTGTCCCACGTGGGGCTCACAGTTTTAATCCCCATTTTTAAGGATGAGGTAACTGAGGCACAGAGAAGTTAAGTGACTTGCCCAAAGTCACACAGCTGACAATTGGCGGAGCCGGGGTTTGAACCCATGACCTCTGACTCCAAAGTCCGGGCTCTTTTCCACTGAGCCACGCTGCTTCTCTATAATAATAATAATGATGGCATTTATTAAGCGCTGACTATGTGCAAAGCACTGTTCGAAGCGCTGGGGTAGATACAAGGTAATCAAGTTGTCCCACGTGGGGCTCACAGACTTAATCCCCATTTTCCAGATGAGGGAACGTGCCCAAAGTCACACAGCTGACAAGTGGCGGAGCCGGGATTTGAACCCATGATACACATAAGTGCTGTGGGGCTGGGACCGGGGTGGGGAAGAGTAAAGGGAGCAAGTCAGGACGATGCAGAAGGGAGTGGGAGATGAGGAAAAGTGGGGCTTAGTCTGGGAAGGCCTCTTGGAGGAGATGGGCCTTTGATAGTGTAGTGACCATCTCTATATGTTGCTGGTTTCTACTTCACAAGTGCTTAGTACAGTGCTCTGCACACGGTAAGCGCTCAATAAATACAATCGAATGAATGAGTGAATGAAAAATAAGACTGAAGTGGGGGAGAGGAATCGTCTGTTGGATTGGAAGACGGAGGGCGTTCTGAGCCAGGGGCAAGACATGGGCCGGGGGTCAGCGACGAGACAGGCGAGATGGAGGTACAGTGAGAAGGTTAGCACTAGAGGAGCAAACAGCCAATTCTCCGCACCATTCATGTTGTGTCATTTCAAAGTAGTCCTGCAAGTAAATCATTCAATACCTGCTCTGTAAAACCCCATCAACGCTGTAAGCCGGCTGTCGGTAGGGAACGTGTCTACCAATTCCTATTTTTTCATCAGATTTCATCCCAGCTAACGGTTCCTGCCCTGGGGGAGCAGGGAGACAGAAACCGGCTAATTATTACATTTCAGCCGACGTGGATAATCGTTGAGAAGCAGCCTTCTCCAGCAACGTGGCAGGAACAAAAAGGCAGTGAATGCGCAGGCTGAACAGGGCTTCCCAGAGAGTTTTGTTGTTTTTTTTGTTTTTTGTTTTTTTCAGTAGTTGCAGGGCACCAAATCCACAGCCTATTTTTGGACAACGGGGCCTGACTGTAGTGATGGGGTGTGGCGGGGGCGGGAGAGAGGGCATGTGCTGTGAGAATCAAAGTTGATCTTTGGCATGGCCATTATACACTCAGTTCTGGGTCTAATAATAATAATAATAATCATACGGTCCAAACACAGTACCAGCACCGGGGAAGATACAAGATAATCTGTATATATGTATATATGTTTGTACATATTTATTACTCTATTTATTTTACTTGTACATATCTATTCTATTTATTTTATTTTGTTAGTACATTTGGTTTTGTTCTCTGTCTCCCCCTTTGAGACTGTGAGCCCACTGTTGGGTAGGGACTGTCTCTATATGTTGCCAACTTGGACTTCCCAAGCGCTTAGTACAGTGCTCTGCACACAGTAAGTGCTCAATAAATACGATTGATGATGATGATGATGAAGATAATCAGGTAGGACACAGTCCCCGTCCTACAGAGGGCTCAAAGTCCTCTCAATCGATCGCATTTATTGATCGCTTACTTTGTGCAGAGCACTGAACTCAGCGTTTGGGAGAATACAGCAGAACACAGTTGGTAGACAAGTTCCCCGCCGACAACGAGCTTACGGTGTAGAGGGCGTTTTACAGAGTAGGTATTGAATGTCATCATCATCATCAATCGTATTTATTGAGCGCTTACTATGTGCAGAGCACTGTACTAAGCGCTTGGGAAGTACAGATTGGCAACATATAGAGACAGTCCCTACCCAACATTGGGCTCACAGTCTAAAAATGTCTATTTTACAGGTGAGGTAACTGAGGTACCTAGATCCAGTATTTCCTAGAGGATAAAGCACGGGCCCGGGAATCAGAAGGACGTGGGTTCTAATCCTACCATGGCCATTTTGTCCGCTGTGTGACGTTGGGCAATCAGTTCACTTCTCTGTGCCTGTTCCCTCATCTGTAAAATGGGGATTAGGACTGTGAGCCCCATATGGAACACAGACTGTGTCCAACCTGATGAACTTGTACCTATCCCAGCGCTTAGTACAGAGCCTGGCACAGAGTAAGCGCTTAACAAATGCCATGAAAAGTTTTAAAAAGTTAAAAGACTTGCCCAGGGTCACATGAAAAGTTGCAGTGCCTCAGTTACCTCATCTGTACGTGGCTCAGTGGAAAGAGCCCGGGCTTTGGAGTCAGAGGTCATGGGTTCAAATCCCAGCTCTGTCCATTGTCAGCTGTGTGACTTTGGGAAAGTCACTTAACTTCTCTGTGCCTCAGTTACCTCATCTGTAAAATGGGGATTAAGACTGTGAGCCCCCCGTGGGACAACCTGATCACCTTGTAACATCCCCAGCGCTTAGAACAGTGCTTTGCACATAGTAAGTGCTTTATAAGTGCCATTATTATTATTATTATTATTATTATTATTATCTGTAAACTACTATAGAAGCAGCATGGCCTAGTGATGATGATGATGGTGATGATGGCATTTGTTAAGCGCTTACTATGTGCAAAGCACTGTTCTAAGCACTGGGGGAGGTTACAAGGTGATCAAGTTGTCCCACAGGGGGCTCACAGTTTTAATCCCCATTTCACAGATGAGGTAACTGAGGCACAGAGAAGTGAAGTGACTTGCCCAAAGTCACACAGCTGACAGTTGGCAGAGCCGGGATTTGAACCCATGATCTCTGAATCTAAAGCCTGTGCTCTTTCCACTGAGCCACGCTGCTTCTCCTAGTGGATAGAGCATGGCCCTGGGAGTCAGAAGGACTTGGGTTCTAATCCTACCATGGCCATTTTGGCCATTTTGTCTACTGTGTGACCTTACGCAAGTCAGTTCACTTCTCTGTACCTGTTCCCTCATCTGTAAAACGGGGCTTAATACCAGCTCTGCCACACGTCTGCTGTGTGACCTTGGACAAGTCACTTAACTTCTCAGGCCGCAGTCACCTCATCCCTAAAACAGGGATAGAGAATGTGAGTCCCGAGTGGGAGAGGGACTGTGTCCAACCTGTTTAACTGCTAGAGTGTGAGCCCACTGTTGGGTAGGGACCGTCTCTATATTTTGCCAACTCGTACTTCCCAAGCACTTAGTACAGTGTCCTGCACACAGTAAGCGCTCAATAATACGATTGAATGAATGAATGAATGAACTTGTTTCTTTCCCAGTGCATAGAGCAGTACTAGGCACATAGCAAGCACTTAAAAAGTACCAGAATTATCATCATCATCATCAATCGTATTTATTGAGCGCTTACTGTGTGCAGAGCACTGTACTAAGTGCTTGGGAAGTACAAGTTGGCAACATATAGAGACAGTCCCTACCCAACAGTGGGCTCACAGTCTATACTATTACTACTATTATAGTAGTAATAGTATTACTACTATTATTACTATTATTATTTAGAATGGGGTTTGAGACTGAGCCCAATGTGGGACAGGGACTGTGTCCAACCTGTTTAACTTCTAGACTGTGAGCCCGCTGTTGGGTAGGGACCGTCTCTACATTTTGCCAACGTGTACTTCCCAAGCACTTAGTACAGTGCCCTGCACATAGTAAGCGCTCAATAAATACAATTGAATGAATGAATGAATGAACTTGTTTCTTTCCCAGTGCATAGAGCAGTACTAGGCACATAGCAAGAGCTTAAAAAGTACCAGAATTATCATCAGCATCATCAATCGTATTTATTGAGCGCTTACTGTGTGCAGAGCACTGTACTAAGCGCTTGGGAAGTACAAGTTGGCAACATATAGAGACAGTCCCTACCCAACAGTGGGCTCACAGTCTATACTATTACTACTATTACTATTATTATTTAGAATGGGGTTTGAGACTGAGCCCAATGTGGGACAGGGACTCCAACTCAAGTTGCTTGTATCCACCCCAGCGCTTAGTATGGTGACTGGCACATAGTAAGCGCTTAACATATACCTTATTTTTATTATTATTTTGGAACCGAGGCCTCCCGACCTCCAGCCCCGGGGCTCAGCCCTCTAAGTGATGCTGCAGATTTCCCCAGCCCACTTGAGCTGGCTCGCTCGGCTCCCCTGGACGGAGGAGGAGGACTGGGTGGCAGGAGGGTGGCAGTACTCTGCACATAGTAAGCGCTCAATAAATACGATTGATGATGAGGAAGATGCTGATTCCGCCTCCTGCCCTTCCCCGCCCTCTGGCAACATCTGCTATTCTGGGAAGCTTCCATCACCTTGCTTCTTCCGAACTCACCTCCCTTCTCTCACTCTACAACCCAGCCTGCACACTTCACTCCCCTAGTGCTAACCTTCTCACTGGGCCCCCATCTTGCCAGTCTCACTGCCAACCCCGGACCCACATTCATTCAATCGTGTTTGTTGAGCGCTTACTGTGTGCAGAACACTGTACTAAGCGCTTGGGAAGTCCAAGTTGGCAACACAGAGAGACGGTCCCTACCCAACAGCGGGCTCACAGTCTAGAAGGGGGAGACAGACAACCAGACCAAACATATTAACAAAATAAAATAAATAGAATATGTACAAATAAAATAAATAGAGTCATAAATACGTACAAACATATATACAGGTGGTGTGGGGAGGGGAAGGAGGTAAGGCGGGGGGGATGAAGAACACGGGCTCAGGAATGGATTCTAGCGCTTCTCCTACTGCTGTTGGTCTGGTGGTTTCCTAAAACGTGATGAGCCAACAGGGAGGGAGGTGTGCGGCACATGGCCAAAGGCATGCCAAGCCTCCATACATACAGGACTCACATGCCAATGTGATCATGACCCGGTGAAAGATCTAGACTGTGAGCCCATTGTCGGGTAGGGACCGTCTCTATATGTTGCCAACTTGCACTTCCCAAGCACTTAGTACAGTGCTCTGCACACAGTCACCGCTCAATAAATACGACTGAATGGATGAATGAATTCCTACAGTGCGCTGACTGTGCGCAGAGCACTGTACTAAGTGCTTGGGAGAGTCCAATGCAACAATAAACAGACACATTCCCTCCCATCACCATCATCATCATCAATCGTATTTATTGAGCGCTTACTGTGTGCAGAGCACTGTACTAAGCGCTTGGGAAGTACAAATTGGCAACATATAGAGACAGTCCCTACCCAACAGTGGGCTCACAGTCTAAAAGGGGGGAACAGCTCTCAGCAGTCTTCTCTGCCCAGGTTAAGCAACTATCCCACATCCTGCCTCTACCCTGGAATGCTTCCTCAAATCCTCCAGACAACCACTCTCCCTCTCTCCAACCCCGTATTGAACGCCCATCTCCTCCAGGAGGCTTTCCCAGACTTAGTCCCATTTTTCCTCATCCCCCAATCCCTTCCGCCTCACCCTAACTAGCTCCCTTTGTTCTTCCCCCCTCTCCCAGCCCCACAGCACATACGTCCGTAGCTATTTTATTTATTTGTACTGAAGTCTATCTCCCTGGCAAGACTGTGACCTCATTATAAGCGGGGATTGTCACAGTTTATAATAATAATGATGGCATTCTAAGCGCTGGAGAGGTTTCAAGGTGATCAGGTTGTCCCACGGGGGGCTCACAGTCTTAATCCACCATTTTACAGATGAGGTAACTGAGGCTCAGAGAAGTTAAGTGACTTGCCCAAGTCACACAGCTGACAGTTGGCAGAGCCAAGATTTGAACCCATGACCTCCGACTCCAAAGCCCGTGCTCTTTTCCACTGAGCCACGCTGCTTCTCTAATTTAGTTTATCTAATCTAGTTTATCGTTGTAGTGTACTTTCCCAAGCACTTAGTACAGTGCTCTGCACACAGTAAGCGCTTAATATGATTAATAATCGTGGCTCAGTGGAAAGAGCCTGGGCTTGAAAGTCAGAGGTTGTGGGTTCTAATCCCAGCTCCGCTACTTAATAATAATAATAATAATGACGGCATTTATTAAGCGCTTACTATGTGCAAAGCACTGTTCTAAGTGCTGGGGAAGTTACAAGGCGATCAGGTTGTCCCTCAGGGGGCTCACAGTCTTAATCCCCATTTTACAGATGAGGTAACTGAGGCACAGAGAAGTTAAGTGACTTGCCCAAAGTCACACAGCTGACAATTGGCAGAGCTGGGATTTGAACCCATGACCTCTGACTCTAAAGTCCGGGCTCTTTCCACTGAGCCACGCAGCTGTGTGACTTCAGGCAAGTCATTTCACTTCTCTGGGACTCAATTACCCATCTGTAAAATGGAGATGAAGATGGTGAGCCCCACGTGGGACAACCTGATAACCTTGTATGTACCCCAGCACTTAGAACTGTGCTTGGCACAGAGTAAGTGCTTAACGAAAGCAATCATTTTATTATTATTATTATTATTATTATTATCATTGTAGTGTACTTTCCCAAGCACTTAGTACAGTGCTCTGCACCTAGTAAGCTCTTAATAAATATGATTAATAATAATATGAATAATGCCATTTATAATTAACAAAAACGGATGGATGGATGAATGGATGATTCATTCATTCATTCAATCGTATTTATTGAGTTCTTACTGTGTGCAGAGCACTGTACTAAGTGCTTGGGAAGTACAAGTTGGCGGCCCTCCCCATCCCCCCCTGCCCAATCTCCTTCCCCGCCCCACAGCACCTGTATATATGTCTGTACAGATTTATTACTCTATTTATTTTACTTGTACATATTTACTATTCTATTTATTTTATTTTGTTAATATGCATTGTTTCGTTGTCCGTCTCCCCCTTCTAGACTGTGAGCCCACTATTGGGTAGGGACCGTCTCTATATGTTACCAACTTGTACTTCCCAAGCGCTTAGTACAGTGCTCTGCACACAGTAAGCGCTCAATAAATACGATTGAATGAATCAATGAACAAGTTGGTGACATGTAGAGACGGTCCCTACCCAACAACAGGCTCACAGTCTAGAAGGGGAAGACAGACAACAAAACAAAACATGTGGACAGGTGTCAAATAAATAATAATGGCATTTATTAAACGCTTACTATGTGCAAAGCACTGTTCTAAGCGCTGGAGAGGTTACAAGGTGATCAGGTTGTCCCACGGGGGCTCACAGTCTTCATGCCCATTTTACAGATGAGGTCACTGAGGCCCAGAGAAGTTAAGTGACGCCCAAAGTCACACAGCTGACAATCGGCAGAGCCGGGATTTGAACACATGACTCTTACTCCAAAGCCCGGGCTCGTCCCACTGAGCCACGTGTCAAGTCGTCAGAACAAATAGAATTAAAGCTAAATACAAATCATTAACAAAATAAACAGAATAGTAAATATGTACAAGTGAAATAAATACAGTAATAAATCTGTACAAACATATATACAAGTGCTGGGCGGATGGGGAGGAGGAGAGGAAAAAAGGGGGCTCAGTCTGGGAAGGCCTCTTGGAGGAGGTGAGCTCTCAGTAGGGCTTTGTAGGGAGGAAGAGATAAATGAATGAATGAGCCCGCTATTGGGTAGGGACCATCTCTATATTTTGCCAACTTGTACTTCCCAAGCGCTTAGTAGTGCTGCCAAGCAGTGTGGCTCAGTGGAAAGTATACGGGCTTTGGCGTCAGAGGTCATGGGTTCAAATCCCAGCTCCGCCACTTGCCAGCTGTGTGACTTTGGGCAAGTCCCTTCACTTCTCTGTGCCTCAGTTACCTCATCTGTAAAATGGGAATTAAGACTGTGAGCCCCCCGTGGGACAACCTGATCACCTTGTAGGTTCCCAGCACTTAGAACAGTGCTTTGCACATAGTAAGCGCTTAATAAATGCCATTATTATTATTTATTTATTTTACTTGTACACATCTATTCTACTTATTTTATTTTGTTAGTATGTTTGGTTTTGTTCTCTGTCTCCCCCTTTTAGACTGTGAGCCCACTGTTGGGTAGGGACTGTCTCTATATGTTGCCAACTTGGACTTCCCAAGCGCTTAGTACAGTGCTCTGCACACAGTAAGCACTCAATAAATACGATTGATTGATTATTACTACAGTGCTGTGCACACAGTAAGCGCTCAATAAACTCGACTGAATGAATGACAGGAAGATGCTGATTCTGCCCCCGCCCCGGCAACACTTAGTCCAGTGCTCTGCACACAGTAAGCGCTCAATAAATACGATTGAGAAGCAGCGTGGCTCAGTGGAAAGAGCCCGGCCTTTGGAGTCAGAGGTCATGGGTTCGAATCCCGGCTCCACCACAAGTCTGCTGTGTGACCTTGGGCAGGTCACTTAACTTCTCTGGGCCTCAGTTCCCTCATCTGTAAAAATGGGGATTAAGACTGTGAGCCCCATGTGGGACAACTTGATCACATTGTATCCCCCCCAGCGCTTAAGCGCTTAGTACAGTGCTCTGCACACAGTAGGCGCTCAATAAATACGATTGATTGAATGAATGAATGAATGAATGAACGAACACCTGCTGTTCTGCCAACGTCCGCCAGCCGCCAGCGTCGCCTCCATCCTTCCAGGCCCACGTGACGTCACACGTGGTCTCCGTGGCAACGGGAGGGAGGCGGAGCAGGAGGGCGGGGCCGCGGTTACCCGGGAAACCGGCGGGTCGCGGTGCCCGAGACACCCGCGCATGCGCACGGGAGGATCCGCGCGCAGGACCGGAAGCGCGCGCAGGCGCGTGAGCGGGGGCGGGGCTTGGCTCCCTGTCAATCACCAAGCCCTCAGCTGAGGCGCTGGGATTCATTCATTCATTCAATCATTCAGTCATTCAACCATTCAGTCGTATTTATTGAGCGCTTAGTACAGTGCTCTGTACACAGTAAGCGCTCAATAAATACGATCGAATAAACGGGAAAGACCTCCACCCCCAGGTGCCCGGTGTTCTACACACAGTCGAAGCCCACTATAGTGTTCCACATAGTAATGACTGTGGTATTTGTTAATCAATCAATCAATCAATCAATTGTATTTATTGAGCGGCTACTGTGTGCAGAGCACTGTACTAAGCGCTTGGGAAGTCCAAGTTGGCAACATATAGAGACAGTCCCTACCCAACAGTGGGCTCACAGTCTGGAAGGGGGAGACAGAGAACAAAACCAAATGTACTAACAAAATAAAATAAATAGAATAGATATGTACAAGTAAAATAAATAAATAGAGTAATAAATCTGTACAAACATATATACATATATACAGGTGCTGTGGGGAAGGGAAGGAGGTAAGACGGGGGATGGAGAGGGGGGCGAGGGGGAGAGGACTATAATAATGATGATGGTACTTATTAAGCGCTTACTATGTGCAAAGCACTGTTCTAAGCGCTGGGTCTGTTACAAGGTGATCAGGTTGTCCCCCGTGGGGCTCACAGTCTTCATCCCCATTTTACAGATGAGGTCACTGAGGCCCAGAGAAGTTAAGTGACTTCTTAACGCCCAAGGGCACACAGCTGACAATCGGCAGGGTCGGGATTTGAACCCATGATCTCTGACTCCCAAGCCCGGGCTCTTTCCACTGAGCCACGCTGCTTCTCTACTATGTACTAAGCACTGGGGTAAATATAAGAAAATTGGGTTGTACCACAGTCCCTGTCCACATAAGACTCACAGTCTTCATCCCCATTTTACAGACTTTGGGCAAGTCACTTCACTTCTCTGGGCCTCAGTTCCCTCATCTGGAAAATGGGGATGAAGACCGTGAGTCCCACGTGGGACAACCTGATCACCTTGTAACTATCCCAGCGCTTAGAACAGTGCTTGGCACATAGTAGGCGCTTATCAAATACCACTATTATTATTACAGATGAGAGAACTAAGGCCCAGAGAATAATAATAATAATTATGGTATTTGTTAAGTGCTTACAATAATAATAAATAATAATGATGGCATTTGTTAAGCACTTCCTATGCGCAAAGCACTGTTCTAAGCTCTGGGGAGGATACAAGGTGATCAGGTTGTCACACGGGGGGCTCACAGTCTTAATCCCCATTTTACAGATGAGGTAACTGAGGCCCAGAGAAGTTAAGTCACACAGCTGACAAGTAGCGGAGCTGTGATTTGAACCCATGACCTCTGACTCCCAAGCCCGGCCTCTTTCCACTGAGCCACGCTGCTGCTCTCACAATGCGCCAAGCACTGTTCTAAGCGCTGGGGTAGATACGGGGTAATCAGATTGTCCCACACGGAGCTCACACTTTTAATCCCCACTTTACAGATGAGGTAACTGAAGCCCAGAGAAGTTAAGTGACTCGCCCAAGGTCACACAGCAGACAAGTGACCGAGCCGCTCCTTCAGGCACCAGTACGGCATTCTGCACTCAGTAGGTGCTTGGTACAGTGATCTGCACAGAGGCACCTAATTCAGTGTTCCACACACACAGAGGTGCCCAGTACAGCACCTCACCCAAAGCAGGCACTTCACATAGAGCAGACACCCACTACAGCCTTCTGCACAGTGAAGGGAGGCCTATCCCAGGGCTCCCACACAGAGTGGGCACCCAGCACAACACTCCAAACCCAAGAAGCATCTAGTACAGTGCACTGCGTCAATCGGAGCGCAGTCCTTTCCGTTGACAATACCAACGGGAAGAGGAAGAGGACCTGACCAGCTCTTAAATGACCAGGAAACTGTCTCGCTCCGGTTGCCATCCCGAATCTGAGAAGCAGCGTGGATCAGTGGAAAGAGCCCGGTCATGGATTCAAATCCCCGCTCTGCCAATTGTCAAGCTGTGTGACTTTGGGCAAGTCACTTCACTGCTCTGTGCCTCAGTTACCTCCTCTGTAAAATGGGGATTGACTGTGAGCCCCCTGTGGGACAACCCGATCACCTTGTAACCTCCCCAGCGCTTAGAACGGTGCTTTGCACATAGTAAGCGCTTAATAAATGCCATCATCATCATCTGAGCGTTTTCTGTCTCTCGGTTTGCCGGGAAGATCCTGAGCCCGGATTTTCCGCCCTCGCTTTTCAAGCCCACGATGCGCTGTTTCTCTGCGAATGACAGATCTTCTCCTCAACTGACAGAGAATTTAGAAACATTCTCGATTTATTTTTAACGTCTGAGTCAGTGAACAAAGAAAACAGGGCTCGGGGGAAGGGAGAGCGAAAGAGTGGGATCTAATGAGCCCTAAAGCACTATGTACATATCTGTAATTTATTCATTTATATCAGGGTCTCTCTCCCCTTCTCTAGACCATAAGCTTGCTGCATGCAGGGAATGTGTCTGTTTATTGTTGTATTGTACTCTCCCAAGTGCTTAGTACAGCGCTCTGCACACAGTAAGCACTCAATAAATATAATAAATTACATTTATGAGTGAATATTGAGTCCCTCCCCCTTCTAGGAGCCCTATCGCCACCCTCCCACCGTGAGCCTATGGGCTCTCTGTGGCCATAGTCTCCATCTTCCCACATTTTATATCTGCAGAGAAGTAGGTGGATTCAGCCCCCTTTTTCCTCTCCTCCTTCCCCTCCCCACAGCACCTGTATATATGTTTGTACAGATTTATGACTCTATTTATTTTATTTGTACATATTTACTATTCTATTTATCTTCTTAATGATGTGCATCTAGCTTGATTTCTATTTATTCTGATGACGTGACACCTGTCCACATGTTTTGTTTTGTTGTCTATCTTCTAGACTGTGAGCCCGCTGTTGGGTAGGGACCGTCTCTATCTGTTGCCAACTTGTACTTCCCAAGCGCTTAGTCCAGTGCTCTGCACACAGTAAGCGCTCAGTAAATACGATTGAATGAATGAATGAATGAACCTGAATTTTGGGGTTAAGACAGATAATCCATCAGTAGTTTTCAGTCAGATCTATGGCATATAGATGTTTAATTGCATAAGCACTTAAGTACCGTTAAAAAAATTAGAGAGGGCTGTGTTCATCGCACTGTCTTGGTTTCTATGTGCAGAGCACTGTGCTAAGCATTTAGGAGAATATGATTCAAAAGAGTTGGTAAACTCGTTCCTTGCCCACGGAGGGGGAAGCAGACATTAAAATAAATGATGGATATGAACCTAAGCACTGTGGGTATGAGGGTGGGGTGAATAAATGGAACAAATCGAAGGGGAAGGATGATGCGGGAGAGAGAGGGAGTAGGGGAAAGGAGGACTTAGTCGGGGAAGGCCTCTTGGAGGAGATGGGCTTTGAATAAGGCTCTGAAGGGGGAGGAGAGTGGTGGTCTGTTGAAGGGGGAGGGAGTTCTGAGTTAAAGGTAGGATGTGGGCGAGGGGTTGGTGGTGAGATCGAGGCACAGTGAGTAGGTTGGCATTAGAGGAGCCAAGTGTGCGGGCAAGGGGATTGACAGTAAGCTCGTTGTGGACAGGGAATGTGACTGTTTATTGTTATATTGTACTCTCCCAAGTGCATAGTACAGTGCTTTGCACACAATGAGCTCTCAGAAAATACAACTGAATGAATGAACGAGTGAATGAGTGCTTTAAAGCTGAGGGTAAGGAGTTTGTGTTTGATGCAGAGGGGGATAGGCAACCCCTGGAGGCTCTTGAGGAGGGGGGAGACGTCGACCCAACATATTTTTAGAGAAATTATCCCAGCGGCACAGTGAAGTAAGGACTGGAGTGGGGAGATGATTGACTTGATTCCCAAGTCCCTTGGGAAAATTTTCAATGCTCCAACTGTCCCCGCAGGCCCCAAGGAGGCACAGATACGGACAGGACCGACGCAGATCAGACCGGACCGGACCCAGACCCGATTCCTGCTGTTCACGGCCTCCGGGGATGTCCGCTGCCACCTCCAGCTGGGCCACGCTGGCTCTCTGGATCAGTGCGGCTTCAACGCCTCGCTGCCCCTGGTCATCATCGTACACGGCTGGTCGGTACGGACTCCCACCCGGACCAGTCGCGGGGCACCGGGCGAGGGCTGACCGCTGCCCGGTGTCTCCCACGGTCATTCTGGTGGGCAGACGAGGATGGAGAGACAGAGAGGGACAGAGCAGGGACACAGACCCCAGGGGGAAAGACTGATACACAGATCTAGAGACAATGGTGATGATCCAGAGACAGAAATCCAGAGACAGGAATGGTTATAATAATTATAGTCTCCGTTGGACAGATGAGGATGGATACAAAAAGATGGAGAGACAGAAGGGGACAGGAGCAGAGATACAGACCCCGGGGGAGAGACTAAGACATGGATTTACAGACAGTAGCGATGATCCAGAGATAGAAATCCAGAGACGGGAATGATTATAATAATTATAATGTCCGTTGGACCGACAGGGACAGAGGTGTCGACGTCAAGCCCGGGGATGGAGAGAAAGAGAGGGACAGAGCAGAGACACAGACCCCAGGAGGAGAGACTGAGACACAGATCTAGAGGCAGTGGTGATGATCCAGAGACAGGAATGATTATAATAATTATTATGTCTTTTGGACAGATGGCGACGGAGGTGCCGACATCAAACCTGGGGACGGAGAGACAGGGAGGGACGGGCGCAGAGACGCAGACCGGGGGAGAGACTGAGACACAGTCCTAGAGACAGTGATGATGAACCAAAGAAGGGAATAATTTTAATAATTATAGAGTCTGTTGGACAGACAGAGACGGGGGGCCGACACAAAACACGGGACAGAGAGACAGAGAGGGATGGGTACAGAGACACAGACCCAGGAGGAGAGGCTTAGATGTAGTTAGAGAAACAATGGCGATGATCCAGAGACAGAAATCCAGGGACAGGAATAATTCTAACAATATAAAGACGATACCCGTAAAGCGCTTACTATATGCCAAGCACTGTTCGAAGCCCTGGGGTCGTTACAAGATAATCAGGTGGGACACAGTCAGTAAATACGATTGAATGAATGATTGAATGTCCCACTTGGGGCTCACAGTCTAAATAGGAGGGAGATTGGGTATTGAATCCCTATTGTTCAGATGAGGTAACTGAGGCAGAGAAAAGTGAAGGGACTTGTCCAAGGCAGAACCGGGATTAGAACCCAGGCGCCCGGGCCTGGGATCTTTCCGGTAGGCTGCCCTGCTTCTCGAGGGAAGGGAGAAGCGGGAGGAGGCCGGGGGGCGGCAGGGGAGGGGGCTACCCAGGGACGAGACGGTGAGACCACCCCCTGAGTCTCAGCTCAGCAGTACTGAGAGGTGGCTCAGTGGAATGAGCACAAGCTATGGAGTCAGAGGTCATAGGTTCAAATCCCAGCTCCACCACTTGTCAGCTGTGTGACTTTGGGCAAGTCACTTAACTTCTCTGTGCCTCAGTGACCTCATCTGTAAAATGGAGATGAAGACTGTGAGCCCCCAGGGGGACAACCTGATCACCTCGTAACATCCCCAGCGCTTCGGACAGTGCTTTGCACATAGTAAGCACTTAGTAAATGCCTTTATTATCTTTTAGACTGTGAGCCCAATATTGGGTAGGGACTGTCTCTATATGTTGCCAATTTGTACTTCCCAAGCGCTTAGTACAGTGCTCTGCACATAGTAAGCGCTCAATAAATATGATTGATTGATTGATTGAGGCCTGACCGGCCCTGCCTTCCCACCCCGTCAGGTGGACGGCCTGCTGGAGAACTGGATCTGGAAGATGGCGGACGCGTTCAAGTCGCAGACCACCGGGCCGGTCAACGTGGTGGTGGCCGACTGGCTCAGCCTGGCCCACCAGCACTACGCCATCGCCGTCCGCAACACGCGCCACGTGGGCCAAGACATCGCCCGCTTCCTCGAGTGGCTGGAGGTAGTCCTTCCCCCTCTCCCTCCCCGCCCCAAATGGGGAGGCCCGGGGCAGGGGGTGAGACCACTGCAGCCTCTCCCCTCCCCACCCCCAGTGACCTTCACGGGTACCCAGACCGTCTGAGACCCTTTCCCTGCTTCGTCAATCAATCAATCAATAATATTCATTAAGCACTTACTGTGTGCAGAGCACTGCACTGCGTGCTGAGTAGAGTACAACAGAACAGAGCTGGTAGATTCAGGCCCAGCCCACAATCGATCAATCTCTAGATACGTCCCTCTAGACTGTAAGCTCGCTGTGGGCAGGGAACAGGTTGTGTTCACGTGTTGTGAACATATTTATTACTCTATTTATTTTACTTGTACATATCTATTCTATTTATTTTATTTTGTTAGTATGTGTGGTTTTGTTCTCTGTCTCCCCCTTTTAGACTGTGAGCCCACTGTTGGGTGGGGACTGTCTCTGTATGTTGCCAACTTGTACTTCCCAAGTGCTTAGTACAGTGCTCTGCACACAGTAAGCGCTCAATAAATACGATTGATTGATTGATTGATTGTGTCTATTGTTGTATTGTACTCTCCCAAGCGCTTAGCACAGGGCTCTACACACAATTAGCACTCAGTAAATACGATTGAATTGATCTATCGTATTTATCGAGCATATCGAGCATATGCTGAGGACCATACTGGGTGCTCGGGAGAATACGACATAATAGAGTTGGTAGACATGTTCCCTGCCCACAGTCAATCAATCTTATTTATTGAGCATTTACTATTGGCAGAGCACTGTACTAAGTGCTAGAGAGAGTTCAAGATAGCAGAATTGGTGGACCCATTCCCTGCTCACAGCAAAGCCGACAGTCTAGAGGATAGTCCCACGGGGGGCTTACAGTGTAAGCAGGAGGGAGAAAAGGTATTAAATCCCCATTTTTGCAGATGAGGGAACTGCAGCCCGGAGAAATGAAGTGACTTGCCTAAGGTCACGCAGCAATCAACCGATGGTATTTTTTGAGCACTTACTATGTGCAGAGCCCCACAGCACTTACGTCCAGATCCATAATTTATTTATTTCCTTAATGTCTGCTTCCCTCTCTAGCCTGTGAGGTTGTGGTTGAGCTTGTCTGTTGTAGTCTCCCAAGCGCTTAGTACAGTGCTCTGCACACAGTAAGGGCTCAATACATCCAACTGAGCGACTGATTGATTACAGAGCACTGTACTAAGCGCTTGGGAGAGTACCACACAACAGAATTAGCAGGACGTTCCCTGCCCGTAAAGAGCTTACAATCTAGAGGAGAGCTTACAGTTTAGAGACTGTGGCAAATAGTACTTTGTTAAGCGCTTACTAAGTGCCAGGCACTGTACTAAACACTGAGGTAGCTACAAGCTAATCAGGTTGGACACAGTCCACGTCCCACATGCGGCCTCACAGTCTTCATCCCCATTTTGGAGATGAGGGAACTGAGGCACAGAGAAGTGAAGCGACTTGTCCAACGCCACACAGCAGATAAAGGGTGGAACCGGCATTAGAACCCAAGTCCTCTGACTCCCAGCCCTGTGCTCTTTCCGCGAGGCCATGCTACTCCTCGAGTTCACAAGGACCTGACAGTCTTGAAGGGGATTCAGATGTGAAAATAAATTACGGATATGGACCTAAGTACTGTGGGGCTGAAAACCTCAAAGTGACTGGAAATCCGTAAAGGAGGGTGGGGGGGATATAATTCTATATTCTATAATTCTATTATAGTTATAATTCTATTTATTCTGACGGTTTTGACACCTGTCTACATGTTTTGTTTTGTTGTCCGTCTCCCCCTTCTAGACTGTGAGCCTGTTGTTGGGTAGGGACCATCTCTATCTGTTGCCAACTTGTACTTCCCAAGCGCTTAGTACAGTGCTCTGCACACAGTAAGCGCTCAATAAATACGATTGAATGAATGAATGAATGAATGAGAAGCTGCATGGCCTAGTGGATATAGCTTAGGCCTGGAAATTAGAAGGATTTGGATTCTAATCCCGGTTCTATCCCTTGTCTGCTCTGTGGCCTTGGGCAAGTCGCTTCGCTTCTCTGTGCCTCAGTTCCCTCATCTCCAAAATGGGAATGAAGACTGTGAGGCCCCATGTGGGACGTGGACTGTGTCCAACCTGATTAGCTTGTATCTACCTCAGTGTTTAGTACAGTGCCTGGCACTTAGTAAGTGCTTAATAAAGTACTATTTTTTTTTAAAAAAAAAAGGGGAGAGTGGACCCAATGCCCTGGCTATCAATCACTGACCTACCCCCAACCTCAAAATAATAATAATAATAATAATGATGGCATTTATTAAGTGCTTACTATGTGCAAAGCACTGTTCTAAGTGCTGGTCAAGAGGAAGGTCAAGGTCAATCAATCAATTAATCAATCATATTTATTGAGCGCTTACTGTGTGCAGAGCACTGTACTAAGCACTTGGGAAGTACAAGTTGGCAACATGTAGAGACAGTCCCTACCCAACAATGGGCTCACAGTCTAGAAGGGGGAAATAATGATGGCATTTGTTAGGTGCTTACTATGTGCAAAGCACTGTCCCAAGCACTGGGGGGGATACAGGGTGCTCAGGTTGCCCCACGTGGGGTTCACAGTCTCAATCCCCATTTTACAGATGAGGTAACTGAGGCTCAGAGAAGTTAAGTGACTTGCCCAAGGTCACACAGCAGACATGCGGCGGAGCCGGGATTCGAACCCATGACCTCTGACTCCAAAGCCCATGGTCTTTCCATTGAGCCACGCTCAAGAGCAAGATGGCTTTGCCCACCCCAGGGTGGGGCACCTCTGACAAAAACACCACCCCCTCCACAGGACGCCGTGCACTTACCCCGGAGCCGCGTCCACCTGATCGGGTACAGCCTGGGGGCTCACGTGTCCGGCTTCGCGGGCAGCTCCATCCGCGGCCCTGCCAAGATCGGGAGGATCACAGGTGAGCACGGGTGGCCTGCCACCCTCTCTGCCCATCCCCGGGCCCTGTCCTCCCCACTCCTGATTCTCGGGGGCAGCCACAGTCCTGACTGAGCTCCTGCCGGGCACAGTATTGAGCGAGATGCGCCCAAAACCTGCCCTAAAGGAGCTTCCAATCCCTCGGGGAAGAATTCAGGCACTTGTCACCTGCAGGTTCCACCGGCCACCTCGCTCATCTTCCCGCCTCCAGTCCCTACTTCATCATCAGTGGTATTTATTGAGCGTTTACTGTGTGAAGAGCACTGTACCAAGCACTTGGGAGAGTACAAAACAGCAATGAACAGTCACATTCCCTGCCCATAATGGGCTTACAGTCTTCCTTACCCACTCTTTCCCCCACTACACACCTGCTCGCTCCCTTTGAACACCTACTCACTGTGGCTCATTCTCATCTCTACCATCATCATCATCAATCGTATTTATTGAGCGCTTACTGTGTGCAGAGCACTGTACTAAGTGCTTGATCAATGGTATCTATCGAGTGCTTACTGAGTGCAGAGCACTGTCCTAAGCGCTTGGGAGAGTACAATATAACAGAGTTGGTAAATACATTCCCTTCCCCACTGTTGGGGACGGACTGTCTCTATATGTTGCCAACTTGTACTTCCCAAGCGCTTAATACACTGCTCTGCACACAGTAAGCGCTCAATAAATACAATTGATTGATTGATTGATTGATGGATTCCCAAAATGCCCATTCCCAATCCCTTGCTCCCACCCTTCCTCCTTGCCTGGAACGTAGCCTAGTGGAAAAAGCCCACGCCTGGGAGTCAGGAAGACCTGGGTTCTAATCCCAGCTCTGTCACTTGCCTGCTGTGTGACTTTAAGAAAGTCACTTCACTTCTTTTACCTTATCTGTAAATGGGGATAAAGACTGTGAGCACCTTGTGGGACATCATCATCATCATCAATCGTATTTATTGAGTGCTTACTATGTGCAGAGCACTGTACTAAGCGCTTGGGAAGTACAAATTGGCAACATATAGAGACAGTCCCTACCCAACAGTGGGCTCACATGGGCTGTGTCCAACGTGCTTATCTTTTAACTACCCCAGTGCTTAATACAGTGCCTTGCACATAGTAAGTGCTTAACAAATACCATAAAAAACCTCTCCCCCCACTTCAAATCCTCCAGATCGCAGCTTGCAAGAGAGCCGATGTTTTGTCCCCATGTTACAGATGAGGAAACCGAGGCCCAGGGCGGTTAAGTGACTTGCCCGGGGTCGAAGGGTAGGCCAGGGGCCTGCCGACTCCCAACCTTATGTTTCATCTACTAGGCCACGCGGCCTCCATCTGCCCTCCCAGCTCCCACCACGGACTGGCCTCTCGGCCGTTTTCCGGCCGTGTTGGCCAAGAGTGCTGGACCGCTGTGGGAAAATGACCCCTTCTCCCGGTCTCAGCGGGGAAGAGGTGCGGGGCCTCAGGAGGGGTGACGGGCCTTTGGTCAAGGACCCCAGCTTTCCTCCAGCGCAGTCAGCAAGGGCAGGACCGTCCCCGGCCCACAGCCGTCCCTCCCTTCTAGGTCTGGATGCCGCCGGCCCCATGTTTGAAGGCACCTCGCCCGCCGACCGCCTGTCTCCCGACGACGCCACCCTGGTGGATGCCATTCACACCTTCACGATGGAGCACATGGGGCTGAGCGTGGGCATCAACCAGCCGGTGGCCCACTACGACTTCTATCCCAACGGGGGCACCTTCCAGCCCGGCTGCCACTTCCTGCACATGTACCGCTACATCGCCAAGCACGGCATCAACGGTGCCAACCCGACGTTCCCGTGTCCCCCTCCCAGCCCCCTGATGCCCCCCAACCCTGTGATCCATTAACCCCCAAATGCCCCTCAGACCCCTCCCAAGACTGCCTGTACCCAGCTGCCCGCCGGTAACCATAATCTCGGGGAGGTTCAGCCTGAGGAATCCTCCCTGTGTTTTACTTGTCGCTTCTCCCCTGTCCCTGGCCCCTTCTAGAGGGTGGGCAGGGGTCAGCCTGCGTGGTCTGGACACCTTTGACCTCACCAACTGACCCAGGACAGAGACAGGGGCACCACCAGTTGGGAGCGGGGAGTCCCTTATTTTTACTTTTCTTTTTTTGATAGCATTTATTAATAATAATAATAATAATAATGGCATTTGTTAAGGGCTTACTATGTGCAAAGCACTGTTCTAAGCGCTGGGGAGTTTACAAGGGGATTAAGTTGTCCCACGGGGTGCTCACAGTCTTAATCCCCATTTTCCAGATGAGGTCACTGAGGCTCAGAGAAGTTAAGTGACTTGCCCAAGGTCACACAGCAGACAGGTGGCGGAGCCGGGATTCGAACCCCTGATCTCTGACTCCAAAGCCCGGGCTCTTTCCTCTGAGCCACGCTGCTTACTATGTGCAAAGCACTGTTCTAAGCGCTGGGGAGGTTACAAGGTGATCAGGTTGTCCCACGGGGGGCTCACAGTTTTAATCCCCAGTTTTACAGATGAGGTGACTGAGGCACAGAGAAGTTAAGTGACTTGCCCAAAGTCACACAGCTGACAGTTGGCAGAGCCGGGATTTGAACCCATGACCTCTGACTCCAAAGCCCAGGCTCTTTCCACTGAGCCACGCTGCTTCTCTACTTCTTTACTTCAGTCGCTTAACGCCTGCAGTCTTGTTTCCTTCAGGTCCCGTCTAACTTTTTTCAGGGACTCAGCCACTGGGTAATTATAATAATTATGGTATTTGTTAAGTGCTTACTATGTGCCAGGCACTGTACTAAGCGCTGGGGTAGATACAAGGTGATGGGGTTGGATACAGTCCCTGTCCCACATGGGGCTCAAAGTCTTAATCCTCATTTGACAGATGAGGTAACTGAGGCCCAGAGAAGGGAATTGACTTGCCCAAGGTCACACGGCAAATGGAGAAGTCGGAATTTGAACTCAGGTCCTTCTGACCCCCAGGCCTGGGCTCTATCTGCTAGGCCAAGAACCTGGGTTCTTCTTCTTCACACTCTGCCAATTGTTCGCTGTGTGACACTGGGCAGGTCACTTAGCTGTGCCTCAGTTTCCTCGGGTGCAAAATGGGGATGATAATAATAATAATAATTCATTCATTCATTCAATCGTATTTATTGAGCGCTTACTGTATGCAGAGCACTGTGCTAAGCGCTTGGGAAATACAAGTTGGCAACAGAGACGGTCCCTACCCAACAGCGGGCTCACGGTCTAGAAGGGGGAGACAGAGAACAAAACAAAACATATTAACAAAATAAAATAAATAGAATCTGTACAAACAAAATAGAGTAATAAATATTAAGAGCTTACTATGAGCCAAGCACTACGGTGGATACAAGCAAATTAGGTTGGACTCAGGCTGTCATTCATTCAGTCGTATTTATTGAGTGCTTACTGTGTGCAGAGCACTGGACTAAGCGCTTGGGAAGCACAAGTTGGCAACATATAGAGACGGTCCCTACCCAACAGCAGGCTCACAGTCTAGAAGGGGGAGACAGAGAACAAAACAAAACGTATTAACAAAATAAAATAAATAGAATCTGTACAAATAAAATAGAGTAATAAATATTAAGAGCTTACTATGAGCCAAGCACTATGGTGGATACAAGCAAATTAGGTTGGACTCAGGCTGCCATTCATTCAATCGTATTTATTGAGTGCTTACTGTGTGCAGAGCACTGGGCTAAGCTCTTGGGAAGTACAAATTGGCAACAGAGACGGTCCCTACCCAACAGCGGGCTCACAGTCTAGAAGGGGGAGACAGAGAACAAAACAAAACATATTAACAAAATAAAATAAATAGAATCTGTACAAATAAAATAGAGTAATAAATATTAAGAGCTTACTATGAGCCAAGCACTACGGTGGATACAAGCAAATTAGGTTGGACACAGGCTGTCATTCATTCAATCGTATTTATTGAGTGCTTACTGTGTGCAGAGCACTGGACTAAGCGCTTGGGAAGTCCAAGTCGGCAACATATAGAGTGCAAAGCACTGTTCTAAGTGCTGGGATAGGGCCGACTAGGTCAGAGCCGCTCAGGAGCCCGAGGAGAGGCCCCTCCGGCCCCGGAGCCAACGTCCATCTGCCTTCGCTTGCGCATTGCAGGGATCGCTGAGAACGTGAAATGTGCCCACGAGCGGTCGGTCCACCTGTTCATCGACTCACTGCTGCCCAACGCCCTGCAGAGCACGGCCTACAGCTGCAGCAACATCCACACCTTCAAACGCGGCCTCTGTCTCAGCTGCGACAAGGGCCGCTGCAACATCCTGGGCTACCACATCCGCCCGGAGCTTCCCCGGCCCCATCAGAACAACCCCAAGAGGTTCTTCCTGCTCACCAGGGCCCACGCCCCTTTCAAAGGTGGGGAACCCTCCCTGCCCCCCACCATCCGCCTCCCTTCCCTCCCGCCGACCTCTCCGGGAATCACTTCCTGGAGCGAGGTGGGCGGCCGCTCCTGTCGTATTTATCCATTCATTAATAATGATGGCATTCATTAAGCACTTACTATGTGCAAAGCACTGTTCTAAGCGCTGGGGAGGTTACAAGGTGATCAGGTTGTCCCACAGGGGCTCGCAGTCTTCATCCCCATTTTACAGATGAGGGAACTGAGGCCCAGAGAAGTTAAATGACTTGCCCAAAGTCACACAGCTGACAATTGGCGGAGCTGGGGTTTGAACCCATGACCTCTGACTCCAAAGCCGGTGCTCTTCCCACTGAGCCACGCTGCTTCTCTAATTCTTTCGTTCATTAATCTGATCAAATTTACTGAGCGCTTACTGTGTGCAGAGCACTGCACTGAGCGCTCGGGAGAGGATGCTACATATTAGCAGACACATTCCCTGCCCTCAGTGAGCTCACAGCCTTGGGCACTTACTATGTGCAGAGCACTGTACTATAAACACTTCGGAGGAGTACATTATGGCAATGTAAAAGACACGTTCCCTGCTCAGAGTGAGCTTACAGTCTAGAGGGGGAGACAGACAAGGATAGAAATAAATAATAGCAGATATCATCATCATCATCATCAATCGTATTTATTGAGCGCTTACTGTGTGCAGAGCACTGTACTAAGCGCTTGGGAAGTACAAGTCGGCAACATATAGTGACAGTCCCTACCCAACAGTGGGCTCACAGTCTAAAAGATATGGACATCAATGCTGTGGGGTTGGGATGGGGGATGAAGAAAGGGAGCAAGTGAGGGTGACGCAGAAGGGAATGGGAGAAGAGGAGAGGACGGCTTCATCAGGGAGGGCATCTTGGAGGAGATGGGCCTTCAATAAAGCTTTGAACTGGGGGAGAGTCATTGTCTTTTGGGCATGATCTCTGGGCCTCAGTTACCTCATCTGTCCAATGGGGATTAAGACTGTGAGCCCCATGTGGGACAACCTGATTACCTTGTGTGCTCCCCAGTGCTTAGAACAGTGCTTTGCACGTAGTAAGCGCTTAACAAATGCCATCATTATTATTATTGTGAGGAGGGAGGGTATTCCGGGCCAGTGGCGGGACGTGGGCGAGAGGTGGGTGGCGAGATAGATGGGATCAGGGTACAGTGGGTAGGCTGGCATTCGAGGAGTGAAGTATGTGGGCTGGGCTGTAGAAGGAGAGCAGTGAGGTGAGGTAGGAGGGGACGAGGGGATTCAGGGTTTTAAAGCCGATGGTGAGAAATTTGTTCGATGCAGAGGAGGATGGGCAGCCACTGGAGGTTCTTGAGGAGAGGGAAAATGTGCCCTGATCACTCCCTGGCCTGACCCGAGCCTGCTTGGGCTAGGCTGAGCCACTTCCGGCAGGCAGAACTGCTTCAATCAATCAATCAATCAATCATATTTATTGAGCGCTTACCGTGTGCAGAGCACTGTACTAAGCGCTTGGGAAGTACAACTTGGCAACATATAGAAACAGTCCCTACCCAACAGCGGGCTCACAGTCTAGAAGGGGGAGACAGAGAACATAACAAAACATATTAACAAAATAAAATAAACAGAATAGATATGTACAAGTAAAATAAATAAGTAGAGTAATAAATATGTACAAACATATCTACATACATACAGGTGCTGTGGGGAAGGGAAGGAGGTAAGATGGGGGGATGGAGAGGGGGACGAGGGGGAGAGGAAGGAGGGGGCTCAGTCTGGGAAGGCCTCAGTTGTGACCTGGGGTCAAATGGGCCATCCCCCCGGCACCCTGTGCCCCCCGGCAGCGAGGGCCCTTGGGGGCCATTCCGAGCTTGGGTTCCTGGTGCCTTGGGGGGGGGGGGGGATCGTTAGCTTTGCAGGGCCGGAGCAGGGATGGGCCAACTCATCCTATCTGTCCCCTCCCCTGGCTCCCCCAGTCTACCATTACCAGGTGAAGATCCAGTTCATCAATGAAATGGGGAATCGAGTGGAACCCATTTTCGCCCTGACCCTGATAGGGACCAAGGGGGTCGCTCCCGAGCTATCCATCACCCCGTGAGTTTGCACCCATTCCCGCCCCTGCTCACTCCACCCTGTCCCCCCACCCCCCTTCCTCCTCCTCCATCTCTTCCCCACACCTGGTGCCCACCCAGGGCAATCTCGGGGGCAGAATGAGGCCGCGGGCCGGAAAAGCTCCAGGAATCATGGCTGTTCTGTCCCGACGGGACTGCTGTCCCCCTCTGGAGAGTCTGTGGATCCTAGCTAGCCCCCCGGAAAGATGGAGGGGGGACAAGACAGGGATCCTTCTCTCAGTCAGTCAATCAGTCAGTCAGCCAGTCAGTCAATCGTATTTATATCATCATCATCATCAATCGTATTTATTGAGCGCTTACTATGTGCAGAGCACTGTACTAAGCGCTTGGCAAGTACAAATTGGCAACACATAGAGACAGTCCCTACCCAACAGCGGGCTCACAGTCTAAAAGTGGGCTCATAGAGCACTTACCATGTGCAGAGCACTGTACTAAGCACTGGGGAGAGTACAATAGAACAATAGAACAGATCCATTCCCTGCCCACAACGAGCTTACAGTCTAGAGGGGGCGGCACTTGTCGGGAGTCACATGAACCCCCCATTCACTCATTTCATTCATTCAATTGTATTTATTGAGCGCTTACTGCGTGCAGAGCACTGTGCCAAGCGCTTGGGGGAGGACGACAGAACAACAGGACAGACGCATTCCCTGCCCGCACTGACCGTGTGACCCCTGACCCGCGGCCCCCCGGCGGGCCGGGCCCTCTCCCCGCAGGGCGGAGGGGATCAGCGGGAACAAGACGTGCTCCTTCCTGGTCCCGCTGCAGTGGGACGTGGGCGAGCTGACCACTCTGCAGTTGCGGTGGGAAGACCCGGTCCCGTGGGCCGGCATCTGGGACGCAGTGCAGGCACTCGTCTCCTGGGCCCCTGGGTCCCCGCATCCGCTGCTGACCGCCAAGACCATCCGCATCAAGGCTGGGGAGACCCAGCAGAAGTACGTAGTGGGGCCCTGTGGGGTCAGGGGTGGGGTGGGGTGGTGCCACTGTGCCTTGGGCTCACCCTGCCAGCGCCCGCCATGATCTGGGACTCCTGGGGCCAGAAATGCTTGTGTCCATCTGCAGGAAAACCGCTTGGCCCCACAAGGAGAGCCCACGAGGGCCTGGAGAGCAGGGGATGAACATAACATAGGATATGTATATATGTATATATGTTTGTACATATTTATTACTCTATTTATTTATTTATTTATTTTACTTGCACATATCTATTCTATTTATTTTATTTTGTTAGTGTGTTTGGTTTTGTCTCCCCCTTCTAGACGGTGAGCCCACTGTTGGGTAGGGACTGTCTCTATATGTTGCCAATTTGTACTTCCCAAGCGCTTAGTACAGTGCTCTGCACATTGTAAGCGCTCAATAAATACGATTGATGATGATGATGATGATGAAACCCACAGCGGCCCTGGGAGTGGGAGGAACGGGAGGCAGAATCCCAAACTCCAGCTGTCCTGCCTGGACTATCCATCACCACGGGTCAAGGCTGGATTTTCCAATCCTGGCCTCAGTGACCCCTTCGGCCCTGGGGCGGGGCTCAACCAATTAATTAATCCATCAGTAGCATTTATTGAGTGCTTACTGTGTGCAGAGCACTGTAGTAATAATAACAATAACTGTGGTATTTGTTAAGTGCTTATTATGTGCCAGGCACTGTATTCAGCGCTGGGGTGGATACAAGAAGCAGCATGGATAAAGTGGATAGAGCATGGGCTGGGAGTCAGAAGGTCATGGGTTCTAATCCCAGCTCCGCCACTTGTCCGCTGTGTGACCTTGGGCAAGTCACTTCACTTCTTTGGGCCTCAGTTACCTCATCTGTAAAATGGGGATTAAGACCGTGACCCCCACATGGGATAACCTGCTTACAGTGTACCTACCCCAGCACTTAGAACAGTGCTTGGCACATAGTAAGCTCTTAACAAATACCATTATTATTGGTAGTGGTAATAATAATTAATAAAATAGGGATATGGACATAATAATAATAATAATGATAGTATTTATTAAGTGTTTACTATGTGCAAAGCACTGTTCTAAGTGCTGGGGAGGTTACGAGGTGATCAGGTTGTCCCACGGGGGGCTCACAGTCTTAATCCCCATTTTACAGATGAGGTCCCTGAGGCACAGAGAAGTGAAGTGACTTGCCCAAAGTCACACAGCTGACATTTGGCGGAGCTGGGGTCTGAACCCCTGCCCTCTGACTCCAAAGCCCGTGCTCTTTCCACTGAGCCACCCTGTTCCTCTTAAGTGCTGTGGGGCTGAAGGAGGAGCAAATAAAGGGAGCAAATCCAATGCAAGGACGACGGAGAAGGGATTGGGAGAAAAGAGGTCGGCAACTGCAGCTGAGTCTGTGGGAAAGAATCAATCAATTGTATTTATTGAGCGCTTACTGTGTGCAGAGCACTGTACTAAGCGCTTGGGAAGTACAAGTTGGCAACATCTAGAGACAGTCCCTACCCAACAGTGGGCTCACAGTCTAGAAGGGGGAGACAGAGAACAAAGACAAACATATTAACAAAATAAAATAAATAGAATAGATATGTACAAGTAAAATAAATAAATAGAGTAATAAATATGTACAAACATATATACATATATACAGGTGCTGTGGGGAAGGGAAGGAGGCAAGACGGGGGGATGGAGAGGGGGATGAGGGGGAGAGGAAGGAGGGGGCTCAGTCTGGGAAGGCCTCCTGGAGGAGGTGAGCTCTCAGTAGGGCCTTGAAGGGAGGAAGAGAGCTAGCTTTAGGATGCCCAAACTGGGAGCCGGGAGTGAGCATTGAGCCCTCATGCCACACTTGGCACTGAGGGCATTGAGAGCCCAGGGCAGCAAGGCCGGCCCCCACCCTGGCTTCTTAAAGGGCACCGAGAATCAGAGCAGTCCCGTGGCAACCCGTACCCTTCTGTGGACTCTGAAAGAGTCGGATTTTTGGCCCTCGGCCAGCTGCCTCTCCTCACCCACTCTCTAAACGGTGGGCACGGATGTCCTGGCGACCCCCAGCTGGCTGCCCTCCTGCCCTTGCTCCTAGCCAGGGATGCACTGGGGTCAGCTGGCCACTCCCCAAGTCCCACTCCTAGGCCAGTGGGCACTGAGGACATTCTGAGAATTTAGGTGAAGTTGTTCAAGTTCTCATTAAAAGTCATCCTAGAGGCAGCTCTCTCCATTTTCAAAGCCCTCCAAATCCCACCTCCTTCAGGAGGCCTTCCCTGATTAATTAACAAACCCGACAATCACCTTTACCTCTTACAGATTTATATACAATATATGTAGATTATATTTTTATCAGCCGGCCACCCTCCCACCCAAGCCCCTAAAGGCTGTCCCTAAATCCAGCTGTCTGTCCAATCCCCCAGCGATCCCTCATGGAGGAAGCGGGGCACTCTGCACAACATTCATTGGTTTGATTGTATTTATTGAGCGCTTACTGTGTGCAGAGCACTGTACTAAGCGCTTGGGAAGTACAAGTTGGCAGCATATAGAGACGGTCCCCACCCGACAACGGGCTCACAGTCTAGAAGGGGGAGATCCCCCCCCGGCCTCCACCCCATGGCCGAGGAATGCGCAGCCGGGGGCCGAGAAGGGAGGCGGCGAGGGGGCTCAGCTCAACCTGAACAGGCCTTGCTCCGGACTTCGCACTCTTATGAGAAGCAGTGTGGCACAGTGGAAAGAGCCCGGGCTCTGGAGTCAGAGGTCATGGGTTCAAATCTCAGCTCCGCCAATTGTCAGCTGTGTGACTTTGGGCAAGTCACTTCACTTCTCGGTGCCTCAGCTACCTCATCTGTAAAATGGGGATTAAGACTGTGAGCCCCCCGGGGGGACAACCTGATCACCTTGTAACCTCCCCAGTGCTTAGAACAGTGCTTTGCACATAGTAAGCGCTTAATAAATGCTATTATTATTATTATTATTATCCCCATCCTGCTGTAGGCCGGGCAGGCGTCAGGCTGAGGCGGCCTCCTACGGGACCAGCGGCCAACCCCCCTCCACAGCCCGGCCTTGTGGTCTCCCTCTAAGTCGCCCAGAAAGTAGTCTGACTCCTCAGTCCACCCCAAGAGGGGAAGTCACACTGCCTGCCCACTCCCGGAACACCTGCATTGTCATCCTTCCCTGTAGGATGATCTTCTGCCCGCAAAACCCGGATGATCCACAGCTGCGCCCGGCCCAGGAGAAAACCTACATCAGGTGTGAGGCCAGAGCCAAACGCACCAGTCTATGATCGTGACTGAGAGAAAACGAGAGAGAGAGAGAGAGCGAGAGAAAGCGAGACAGAGATCCATCGTGGGGAGCTCCCAGACGCCTCAGCAGTCCCCACTCCAGAAAACAATCCCCCTGCTCCTCTGTGAGCCTGGCAGAGTGTGTGAATTAAAGTCTCGATTCTGTCAATCTGGGTAACTTATTTCAGCCCCGTGGACCGGATACTGGGCCCTGGGCAGAAGTGCTTTAAGGCTGGGAGGGGAGAAGGGCAAAGGGAGCAAGTCAGGGTGACACAAGAGGGAGTGGGAGAAGAAGAAATAATAATAATAATAATGTCATTTGTTAGGCACTAACTATGGGCAAAGCACTGTTCTAAACGCTGGGGCCTACTCTGGGAATAATAATGATAATGACATATATTAAGCGCTTGTTATGTGCAAAGCACTGTTCTAAGCGCTGGGGAGGTTACAAGGTGATCAGGTTGTCCCACGGGGGGGCTCACACTCTTCATCCCCATTTTACAGATGAGGTCACTGAGGCCCAGAGAAGTGGAAAGAGCATGGGCTTCGGAATGAGGGGTCTTGGTTTCAAATCCTGGCCCCACCAACTGCCAGCTGTGTGACTTTGGGCAAGTCACTTCACTTCTCTGTGCCTCAGTTCCCTCATCTGTAAAATGGGGATGAAGAGTGTGAGCCCCCCGTGGGACATCCTGATCACCTTGTAACCTCCCCAGCGCTTAGAACAGTGCTTTGCACGTAGTAAGCATTTAATAAATGCCATTATCATTATTATTAAGTGATTTGCCCAAAGTCACCCAGCTGACAACTGGTGGAGGCAGGGTTTGGACCCATGACCTCTGACTCCAGAGCCCGCGCTCTTTCCACTGAGCCTCGCTGCTTCTCTTGGAGGAGATACGCCTTCAATAAGGCTTTGAAGTGGGGAAGAGCGGTGGTCTGTTGAATTAGAGGAGGGAGGGCGTACCAGGCCATAGGCAGGACGTGGGTTAGGGGTCAGCGGCGAGACAGGCGAGATTGAGATCTCCTCTACACCGCTACACCACGTCTCCTCTCCGCTACACCATGTCTCACTGGATGGAGGTCATGGCTACTTGCCACAGAAACGCGACTCCATAATAGCATAGCAACATCTCAGTAACAGGGGTTGGATTTCCAGATACCGCCCTGCCCTTCCCACGACACGCGCCCCTCTTTGCCAGCCCTCCTGCATATTCACCCCTATATTCGCCCGATATACGAACCCTGCGTATTCGTCCTCTAAAGATGATGCAGAAGAGCCCAGATCATTTTCACGCTCACGGCCCGGCGAAGCGCCAGCAAATGACCGTGAAAGAGAGACCCGAGCGGAAGAAAGAGCCAGACGAGAGCGGGCGGGAGGTAAAATTTCCACCCCATTAGGATGCTTTGGGAAAGAAATGCCTCTGTAGTAGGGCTTGGGGGGGTGGTCTTCCCCCACTGCAGGAGTTCAGCGAATTGAGATCTTGGTCCCTCCAAACAGAACACCATGGCCAGAAGCCCGACCCCCAGAACGAGGTCAGAATGAGCCAAAGAAATGCAGCGGCAGTTGAACAGGCCTTTGCAGCCACGCGACGCACCAAACCAGAAAGGCAAGTAGAGCTGACTTTTCCCAAGCCAAGGAGGGCCCCAAGTCTGAAGCCGAGAGTGAGGAAAAATGACCAAAGCTGCTTTCATCATCATCATCAATCGCATTTATTGAGCGCTTACTGTGTGCAGAGCACTGTACTAAGCGCTTGGGAAGTACAAGTTGGCAACATATAGAGACAGTCCCTACCCAACAGTGGGCTCACAGTCTAAAAGAGCTTTGAGCTGGAAATACAGTGCAACGGGCCCGGCCAAGTGATGGTCTGAAGGCGCCGGTTGCCCTAGGGTGGATTTTAGAAAAGCTGCCAGAGCAGAGCTCCTGGAGCTCAAGGTTTCCAACAGGATCAGAAACGTGTGGCCCAGAGCGGTGGGCAAACCAAAAATAAGAAAATTCCATTTTTGGAGCCTCACTCAGAGCCCTCATGTCTTGCTAACTAGCTGGCAGAGACCCCTGGGGATGTCCCAGAGGGAGGATCCATTCATTCATTCAGTCATATTTATTCATTCATTCAATCGCATTTATTGAGCGCTTACTGTGTGCAGAGCACTGTACTAAGCGCTTGGGAAGTACAAATTGGCAACATCTAGAGATGGTCCCTACCCAACAGTGGGCTTACAGTCTAGAAGGGGGAGACAGAGAACAAAACAAAACATATTAACAAAATAAATAGAATAAATATGTACAAATAAAATAGAGTAATAAATGTGCACAAACATATATACATATATACAGGTGCTGTGGGGAAAGGAAGGGGGTAAGGTGGGGGGATGGGGAGGGGGAGAGGAAGGAGGGGGCTCAGTCTGGGAAGGCCTCCCGGAGGAGGTGAGCTCTCAGAATTCATTCATTCTATCGTATTTACTGAGTGCTTACTGTGTGCAGAGCACTGTCCCAAACACTTGGGGAAATTACAGTACAACAATAAACAGACCCAATTCCTGCCCACAATGAACTTACAGTCTAAAGCGGGGGAGACAGACATTAATATAAATCAATAAATGAGAGGTATATACATAAGTACTGTGGGATGGGGGAAGAATGAAGGGAGCAGGTCAGGGAGACGCAGACGGGAGTGGGAGAAGAGGAAAGCGGGGCTTAGTCAGGGAAGGCCTCTCGGAGGAGATGGGCCTTCGATAAGGCTTTAAAGGAAGAGAGAGTGGTTGTCTGGCGGCTTTGAGGAGGGAGGGCATTCCAGGCCAGAAGTAGGATATGGGCCAGGGTTTAGTGGTGAGATCATCATCATCATCAATCGTATTTATTGAGCGCTTACTGTGTGCAGAGCACTGTACTAAGCGTTTGGGAAGTACAAATTGGCAACATATAGAGACAGTCCCTACCCAACAGTGGGCTCACACTCTAAAAATGAGATGGAGGCCCAGTGAGAAGGGTTGTATTAGAGGAGTGAAGTGTGCCGGTTGGGCTGTAATAGGAGAGAAGCAGTGTGGCTCAGTGAAAAGAGCCCGGGCTTTGGAGTCAGAGGTCATGGGTTCAAATCCCGGCTCCCCCTCTTGTCAACTGTGTGACTTTGGGCAAGTCACTTCACTTCTCTGGGCCTCAATTACCTCATCCGTAAAATGGGGATTAAGACTGTGAGCCCCCCGTGGGACATCCTGATCACCTTGTAACCTCCCCAGTGCTTAGAATAGTGCTTTGCACATAGCAAGCGCTTAATAAATGCCATTATTATTATGTATTTATTTAGGAGAGTACTCCTCATTGTTGGCTTTAAAGCATTCCACCTCCTTGCCCACTCCTACCTCATCGTGTTTCTCTCCTACCTCATTCAGCCCTAATACAGGATGAGGGTCTCCAAGCCAAAAAGCAATATCATCATCATCATCAATCGTATTTATTGAGTGCTTACTATGTGCAGAGCACTGTACTAAGCGCTTGGGAAGTACAATATCACCTAGGCACAGGCCTAGGAGTCAGAAGGACCCGGGTTCTAATTCCAGCTCTGCCTCATGTCTGTTGGGGGACCTTGGGCAAGTCACTTAACTTTTCTCGGGCCTCAGTTATCTCATCTGTAAAATGAAGATTAAGACTGTGAGACCCATGTGGGACAGGGTTTGTGTGCAACCTGATTAGCTTGTATCTAACCCAGCACTTAGTACAGTGCCTGGCACATAGTAAGAGCTTAGCAAATACCGCAAAATTATCCTCCAGAAAAAAACTCAAATCATTCTAGTAGTCACATGCATTTAAAATAATTTGCTCTATGGTTTGGGGCGGAACAAATCTATTTTACTATATGTATTTTACTGTATCTATATGTATATCTGTTTGTACATATTTATTACTCTATTTATTTTACTTGTACATATCTATTCTATTTATTTTATTTTGTTAGTATGTTTGGTTTTGTTCTCTGTCTCCCCCTTTTAGACTGTGAGCCCACTGTTGGGTAGGGACTGTCTCTATATGTTGCCAACTTGTACTTCCCAAGTGCTTAGTACAGTGCTCTGCACACAGTAAGCGCTCAATGAATACGATTGATGATGATGATGATTTTACTAGCTTATCTTATTTTTTATGGTATTTGTAAAGCATTTAGTATGTTCCAGGCACTTGGGTAGATACAAGCTAATCAGGTTGGGCATAGTCCCTGTCATTCATTCAGTCATTCAATCATATTTATTGAGTGCTTACTGTGTGCAGAGCACTGTACTAAGCACTTGGGAAGTACAAGTCGGCAATGTATAGAGACGGTCCCTACCCAACAACGGGCTCACAGTCTAGAAGGGGGAGACAGACAACAAAACATGTAGACAGGTGTCAAAACCGTCGGAATAAATGGAATTATAGCTATATGCACGTCATTAATAAAATAAATAGAATAGTAAATATGTACAAGTAAAATAGAGTAATAAATATGTACAAATATATACAAGTGCTGTGGGGAGGGGAGGGAGATAGGGCGGGGGGGATGGGGAGGAGCAGAGAAAAAAGGGGGCTCAGTCTGGGAAGGCCTCCTGGAGGAAGTGAGCTCTCAGTAGGGCTTTGAAGGGAGGGAGAGAGTTAGCTTGGTGGATGGGCAAAGGGAGGGCATTCCGGGCCCGGGGGAGGACGGGGGCCGGGGGTCGATGGCGGGATGGGCGAGAATGAGGCCCAGTGAGGAGGTTAGCGGCGGCAGAGGAGCGGAGCGTGCGGGCTGGGCTGGAGAAGGAGAGAAGGGAGGTGAGGGAGGAGGGGACGAGGTGATAGAAAGCCCATACAGGGCTCGGTCTTAATCCCCATTTTACATATGAGGTAAGAGGCACAGAGAAGTGAAGTTAACTTGCCCAAGGTCACACAGCAGACAAGCGACAGTCAGAATTGGAACCCAGATCTTCAGACTCCCTGTCCCCTGCTCTTTCCTCTAGGTCACACTGCTTCTCTATTGAAATAGATTCCTGATCAAAAGCATGTGAAAGAGTTCCAATCAATCAATCATATTTATTGAGCGCTTACTGTGTGCAAAGCACTGTACTAAGCACTTAATAATAATGGCATTTATTAAGCGCTTACTATGTGCAAAGCACTGTTCTAAGCCCTGGGGAGGTTACAAAGTGATGAGGTTGTCCCAAGGGGCTCACAGTCTTAATCCCCATTTTACAGATGAGGTAACTGAGGCCCAGAGAAGGGAAGTGACTTGCCCAAAGTCACACAGCTGACAAGTGGTGGAGCTGGGATTTGAACCCGTGACCTCCGACTCCAAAGCCCGGGCTCTTTCCACTGAGCCACGCTGCTTCTCAATCCCAGGTGACTTTCTAATCCTTTCTGTTGAATCCGTGCACCTGTTTGAGAGTAGCAGCGGAATTTACCGGGCACTCATTTGGTGCCAAAAAACTGGATGAAATGAAGAAAGAAGTGACAACATTCCCTGCCCACAAGGAGTTCCCACTCTGAGGGAGACAAACATACACACGTGAGGCTTGAGGATGGGTGTAAAGACACTGGTAATTGTAAGAGTTGGCCGATGATTCCAGGGCTAAGAGATTCATCGAAATAGACTCAGATTTTGCTGCGTGACCTTGGGCAAGTCACCTCACTTCTCTGAGTCCCCTCATGCGTAAAATAAGGATTAAAAATGTGAGACCCATTTAGGACTGGGACTGTGTCCAGCCCAATCACCTCTATCTACCCCAGCACTTTCATTCATTCAATCGTATTTATTGAGCGCTTACTGTGTGCAGAGCACTGTACTAAGCGCTTGGGAAGTACAAGTTGGCAACATATAGAGACGGTCCCCACCCAACAGCGGGCATAGTAAGTGCTTAACAAATACCATTAAAAAAAAAAAGAGAGATGCAGCAGGCTCTTTGGAATTAAAGCTATTGTCTCTGTGTTTTAAGACTAAAATGCAGATCTGATCTAATCTACCCTTGCCCATGTCCCCTTTTAGACTGTGAGCCCACTGTTGGGTAGGGACTGTCTCTATATGTTGCCAATTTGTACTTCCCAAGCGCTTAGTACAGTGCTCTGCACATAGTAAGCGCTCAATAAATATGATTGATGATGATGATGATGATGATGTAGTCACTGTCCAGCATGTACACTGACAGAAAAATCTGGTATAACTTTATTAGCATCCCAGAATTGGGAAGTAGCGTGGCCTAGTGGAAAGAGCACGGGCCCGGGGGTCAGAGGATCCGGGTTCTAATGCTGACACTGTCAGATGCCTATTGTGTAATCTTGGGCAAGTTATTAATTTCTCTGTGCTTCAGTCTCCTCAACTGTAAAATGGGGTTTCGAAACCAGTTCTCCCTCCTACTTAAAACTGTGAGCCCCTTGTGGGACGGGGACCGTGTCCGACCCAATTGTATGTACCCCAGCGCTTTAGAACAGTGCGTGACACATAGCAAGTGCTTAACAAATACCATAAATGATGATAATGGGGACCATTTTGTTTCAAACTAGTAAAATAATAATAATAATAATAATGGCATTTATTAAGCGCTTACTATGTGCAAAGCACTGTTCTAAGCACTGGGGAGTTACAAGGTGATCAGGTTGTCCCACTGAGGGGCTGACGGTCTTAATCCCCATTTTACAGATGAGGTAATTGAGGCACAGAGAAGTGAAGTGACTTGCCCAAAGTCACACAGCTGACAATTGGCGGACTCGTAATAGTAATAATGATAATAACCGTGGTATTTGTTAAAGCACCGACTACATGCCAGGCACCATACTGAGCGCTGGGGTAGATACAAGATAATCAGGTTGGACACAGTCCATGTCCCACCTGGGGCTCCCCTGTTTTACAGATGAGGAAACTGAGGCACAGAGAAACGAAGCGACTTGCCCAAGGTCACACAGCAGACAAATGGAAGAGCTGGGAGTAGAACCCAGCGTGGCTTAGTGGAAAGAGCCCGGGCTTGGGAGTCAGAGGTCGTGGGTTCTAATCCCGCCTCTGCCACTTGGCAGCTGACTTTGGGCAAGTCACTCCACTTTTCTGTGCCTCAGTATTCTCATCTGCACTGGGGATTAAGACTGTGAGACCCATGTGGGACGACCTTGTATCTACCCCAGCGCTTAGAACAGTGCTTGGCACATAATAAGCGCTTAACAAATGTCATAATAATAATAATAACCCAGGTCCTCTGATTCCCAGGCCCAGATTCTTTCCACTAGGCCACACTGCTTGAATCCAGATGTCCCAAATAACTCTCCTGTGGAGACAAAAATGACAGATTAATCCAGCCCTGTCGGGGACTCCTCCCCACCCCTCCTTATCCTCCCACCGCCACTGAGAGATCTGGGACTGGCGCTTCCCAAAATACACTTCCTCCACAAGCCGACTGGGCATGGGAGAGATTCCGTCACGGTGAAGTGCACGCACAGGTCAAAGGAGTTAGCGCTTAGTACAGTGCTGTGCACACAGTAAGCGCTCAATAAATATGATTGATTGATTGATTCCCACACTGAGCCCCCTCCTTCCTCCCCCTCTCCATCCCCCCCGCCTTACCTCCTTCCCTTCCCCACAGCACCTGGATATATGGATATATGTTTGGATGGATTTATTACTCTATTGATTTTACTTGTACAGATCTATTCTATTTATTTTATTTTGTTCATATGTTTTGTTTTGTTGTCTGTCTCCCCCTTCTAGACTGGGAGTCCGCTGTTGGGTAGGGACTGTGTCTATATGTTGCCAACTTGTGCTTCCCAAGCACTTAGTACAGTGCTCTGCACACAGTAAGCGCTCAATAAATACGATTGATGATGATGATATGTTTGGACGGATTTATTACTCAATTGATTTTACTTGTACAGATCTATTCTATTTATTTTATTTTGTTCATATGTTTTGTTTTGTTGTCTTTCTCCCCCTTCTAGACTGCGGGTCCGCTGTTGGGTAGGGACTGTCTCTATATGTTGCCAACTTGTGCTTCCCAAGCGCTTAGTACAGTGCTCTGCACACAGTAAGCACTCAATAAATACCATTGATGATATGATGATGATGATGATATGTTTGGATGGATTTATTACTCTATTGATTTTACTTGTACAGATCTATTCTATTTATTTTATTTTGTTCATATGTTTTGTTTTGTTGTCTGTCTCCCCCTTCTAGACTGCGAGTCTGCTGTTGGGTAGGGACTGTGTCTATATGTTGCCAACTTGTGCTTCCCAAGTGCTTAGTACAGTGCTCTGCACACAGTAAGCGCTCAATAAATACGATTGATTGACTGATTGAGTTGGAAGCGCTCGGACTGCCGGGCGGAAACATGCGGCTTCCCCGGCTCCCCCCGAGACCCTCTACTTGGGGACCAAATGGGGCTCCGGCTGGAAGCTTTCCGAGAGAAAGAAGCACGTGGCCTCCCGGCTGATTTCATCAGATCTATTTATTAATGCATTTCAAGTTTCAAAAATCCTTACATATCTTTGCACAATACTTTATTTTTTGCAATTTTAGTAAAAATCTCCAAAGTGAACAAAAAAAGATACTGTATAAAACACAGTGGACATAAAACCGACAGTAGTATTAGATTTCAGTCCTCTTGATCTTTCTGTTTTACCACATCTTGGACTTGCAGCGGAGAGTTCAGTGCACATATCTCTTCTCAGAAAACACTTAACTTAGACTCAGAGTAAAAAGGGTCGGCTCAATTTACCCAAACCCTACCACAGGATAACATTACAAGCAAAAAAAAAAAAAAAAAAAAAAATTAAAAAGAAAATCAACATGTCCCAAAGTCCACCACACTCAAGAAGTTACTAAGAACCCTTGTGGAAGAAAAATCACCATTTTGGAAATGCAAATCCACTTTCAACCTTTGCACAGTCTGAAAACGAAATGTCTTGAAATGATTTTTAAAAGCCACTACTTAACATGTCTACCTACTTGAACGATCGTTTTTAGAATTATTTATCGCCTAGCTAGTGGATCGGGGGTCTCATGTACAAAATTTTGTCTCTAAACCATGTACAAAAGGCTGATTTTGAAAAAGTCACCACGCGTACTGTACAAGTTTACAAGGAAGAGACTTCCAATATTCTCTGGAGCATTTTTGGCCTTGCTGGCTTGCGTCACATTATGAGAATGATTGTGTAAACCTTATACTCTTAAGAAAAAAAGAAAACAAAAGAAAAAAGAAAAAACAAAGGAAAGGGACCACAAAGACGGAAGCCGTTCCAACTCTTGAATACATTTTCTCCTAAGCGAAGCTGGGAAAATGCTAGCTGTTTACTTCATGTTAGCTCGATGCTGGCGGAAAACAGAAGCAATAAATATGTCACAAGCTTGAATGTTTTATGTGTAATGCCCCTTCCATTTCCTGCATAGCAGTAAAGCCTGTAAATACATTAAATGCTTTTGCTTTCTTTTCTAAAATGCCAATTATTTACAGCTGCATTAAAAAGAAAAAAAAAAAAAGAGAAAATTTGGAATGGGACATTGTGCTGTTCCAACTTCACTGCTGTTAAAACGCTCCGGGAAGAGAGTCGGTAGAACTAGCGCTATTCCTTTCACCTACTCGCTGAGCAGACCTCTGTAGTTTTTAGCGGTTAACTGCGATCAACAACATCAGGCTGAAGAAGTTATCCAAATATTTGCTAAAGAAAAATAATAAAACCCCAGCGTTTTAACCTTTCCACCCCAAACAAAACTGGAAACCTAATTCCATATGTGGAAGCACATGGAAAAAGCAAAGGTGCGGGGGAAAGAAGAAGAAAAAAATCAAGCCAGGAAAATTTGTTGGCTGAAACTCATCCACCGGGCAATCTGCACTCGACCCATTCCGCCGGCAATTCAATTCAATTTCACCCAGTTACTCTGGAGCACCTGAATCGCTCGCTCCAAATGGAAGCATCCAGCCGGCGGAGATCGGACAATCCGGGACCAATCGAAGGACCCCCACGGTGGCATAACATTGCTTTTGGGTCAACTCTGGGTCCCTGGGGGCCTATCCCCCCCTCGGTGGAAACCCGGAGCGAGAATGACTACTTAAACCAACCCTGACCACCACCCAGAAAAAAAAACCAAACAAAAAATTAAAATTAAAAAGTTAAAATTCTCATTTCAAACTGCTGTCACGGACCATAGCAGTTCCAACTGCTATGTCACGGAATCCTGGACCATAATCCATGCCCCTGCCCCCCCCCCCCCCCCCCCCCGCCCCCCGTTATCCTGAGTATGTCAATTAAACAGTAATTTGTTTCATTAATAGCGGAAAAAACTGTATAATACAAAGAAACATCCATATTGCAATTCTCTGTTTACGATTGCACACAGAAGTACGGGTGTTACGTAAGAAATACAGGTCTGCATATAACAAGGTATGTACATTGGCCAGTAACGTCTCCAATGTCGAAGTTGAGGGGGGGCCGGGGTCCAGCTTCCTAGCCTGGGTTGGCAGTTGAAAAATATATATATATACGCTTTCAAATTTGTGAACGAGAGTCTGACTGCAGCCGGGCTCGCCTGCACGTGAAGGAAACGCGGCCACGGAGAAGAGGGGGAGACGATCGAACTTTTTAAGACTTTGTGCCATCTGGTTAAAAACATCTGTCCGCGAGGAACGGCGACGACAAGGAAAAGCACGGTTTCTTTTTAAGTTTGGGCTGTGGCTTGCAGCCGGTCAAAAGGGAACGCCCCCGGTCGGGGCTGGGGGCGGCGGCGGCGGCGTGGCATCGGGCGGCCGGGATTCAGTCTCCTCCTCTCCTTTTGCGCGTTTGGGCTGGGGACGATGACTGTAGGGTTTTCTTTGGAGTGAAGTTTTCCCGTCGTAGGCACTAAGAAGAACCAAGGCGAGAGGGCTGCGGTTAGCGCCTCATGTGCCCCATCTGGTAACTCTCCCGGGGCCTCTGGCGTGGCGGCGGCGGCTGCGTCTGCTGGGGCGGTCTCCTCCTCTTTAAAGTGCCTGAGGGGACAGAACCAAGACCCGGTGAGCGAGCCGGGCCCGCTTCCCCAGGCCCGAAGCGGGCGGGTGGGCGCCCGGCCCACCCCTCCTCCTCCTCCTCCTCATCAATCGTATTTATTGAGCGCTTACTGTGTGCAGAGCACTGTACTAAGCACTTGGGTAGTGCAAATTGGCAACATATAGAGACAGTCCCTGCCCAACAGTGGGCTCACAGTCTAAAAGGGGGAGACAGAGAACAAAACCAAACATGCTAACAAAATAAAATAGACTAGATATGTACAAGTAAAATAAATAGAGTAATAAATATGTACAAACATATATACATATATACAGGTGCAATGGGGAAGGGAAGGAGGTAAGATGGGGGGGATGGAGAGGGGGATGAGGGGGAGAGGAGGGAAGGGGCTCAGTCTGGGAAGGCCTCCCGTCCTGGAGCCCTCGCCTGTTGGAAAGCTCGGACCCTGCTGAAAGAGATGCTTGCGGGGTCCGGTCGGACCTCCGGTGGACCGTGCCACCCCAGAACTACCGGAAAGGCCGAGGCGGGAGAGCGCGCGACGTGAGGACGTGGCGGTTGGCGAGAGCGATAGTTGGAAAAGAGGTGGCTTCCGGCTGCAATTTCCATATAACGATAATGGAATTTGTTAAGCGCTTACAATGTGTCAAGCACCGCTCAAAGTGCTAATGGGGTTGGACACAGTCCCTTGTCCCACATGGGGCTCACAGTCTCAATCTCCAACTTAAAGATCAGGTCACCGGGGCCCACAGAAGTGAAGTGACTGGCCGAAGGTCACACAGCAGACAAGTGGTGGAGCTGGGATTAGAACCCAGGTCCTTCGGACGCCCAGGCCCGGGCTTCCTCCACCGGGTCATGTCGCCTACACGGTTCTTGGACGCACCAGGTCCCCGGAGCTCTTGGGAGCTGTGTTTCCTCAAAGTGCCTCTCCCACATCCCCCAAACTGACGGCAATTCTGAGCCGCCGCTCTCGCCCTGTCTCGATCACTCGGTGCCATGGAACCCAACGGGCATCATCACCCCCTAATCCCCCCGATGATGCTGTAGACAGGGAGTGTGGAAAAAGCCCCTCCTGAAGAGAACGAGAAACTCAGCACAGAGTTCGCAATCTGGCCGCTGGCGGTTCCCTCCCACCTCAATCCTTTCTCTCTTACCTGGTAGTGGTTTAGGAGGAGGCAACTTTGGATTGCTGCTTGGTGTGTGAACACTGCAGATCTTGATAAATCCAGCCATTAGCATGATCAGAGCGATTCCCATTAGCAACACCGCCCACCAGTGAGCCTGCAAGCACAAGATGCCGTTACCACACAATCCCCGACAGCTGAGGACTGACGCTAAATCCCCCTTGGTCCACGTCCGGGACTTCAAAGCTGTATCCTGCCAACACCTGACGGAGGGAGTCGGCTTCCTGAGGTCCACGTCCCCTTGGACAGCCGAACGGCTTACGGCGAACCTTCGGTTCTTTGCTTTTTGAAAATTCTGAGCGCTGGGGACTCGCGAAATCGTTCGCGGGATAAGCGGCTGGGCTACGGCGTAACTGGATAGCGACCGATCGGAAAGAGGTGCATCCGGGAGCCTGGTGAATTCAGGGAAATGAAATCTCGCGTGTATCTTCAAAGCCCCATGGATGCAGAGAAGGGCGACCAAGTGTGAACTCCACGCCTGCTCCAATGCCTCCTTCAAGCTCCTCCTCAAGCTCCTCCTCGTCAATCAGCGCTTAGTACAGTGCCTGGCACCAAGTAAGCCCTTAACAAATACCGTAATTATTAAGTCCAGTCCCGGAGGCCACCCGGGGTCTTTCCTCTCAGCTCTTCGACCCGTCCTGAGCCGGTTCTCTTTTGAACCCCCAGCCGCACACCCATCCCATACCCTGATATATTTAGAACCTAGGATTGGACCTAAAGTTTCCTGCTTCTCCTTGCTGCAGAGAGGCAGGGTGCTTTTTCAAAAAAAATTATTAATAGCATGTGTTTAGCGCTTATTTTGTGCCAGGCACCGTAATAATAATAATAATGATGGTATTTATTAAGCACTTACTATGCGCTGGGGGGGGAATACAAGGTGATCAGGTTGTCCCACGTGGGGCTCACAGTCTTAATCCCCATTTTACAGATGAGGTAACTGAGGCCCAGAGGAGTGAAGTGACTTGCCCAAAGTCACACAGCTGACAAGTGGTGGAGCCAGGATTTGAACCCATGACCTCTGACTCCAAAGTCCGGGCTCTCTCCACTGAGCCACACTGCTTCTCTAAGCGCTGGGGGTGATACACGGTTGGACACAGTCCCTGTCCCATGTGGGGCTCACGGTCTTCACCCCCACTTTTCAGAGGAGGTAATGGAGGTCCAGAGAAGTTAAGAGACTTGCCCACGGTCACTCAGCCAGACAAGTGGCGGAGCCGGGATTAGAACTCAGGTCCTCTGACTCCCAGGGCTGTACTCTACCCATGAGCTCACCTGCTTCTCTGCCCAACAGAGCCTTCTCTCCGACTGTGAGCCCACTGTTGGGTAGGGACTGTCTCTATATGTTGCCATCTTGTACTTCCCAAGCGCTTAGTACAGTGCTCTGCACACAGTAAGCGCTCAATAAATACGATTGATTGATTGATTGATTGCCTTTAGGAAGTGTCCGTGTCAGTGACATTAGGAAGAGACCCCAGTGTGGACTGCAACATCAACATGAGCAGCGTGGCTCAGTGGAAAAAGCCCAGGCTTTGGAGTCAGAGATCATGGGTTCAAATCCCGGCTCCGCCATTTGTCAGCTGTGTGACTTTGGGCAAGTCACTTCACTTCTCCGGGCTTCAGTGACCTCATCTGTAAAATGGGGATTAAGACTGTGAGCCCCCATGGGACAACCTGCTTTGTAACCTCCCCAGCGCTTAGAACAGTGCTTTGCACATAGTAAGTGCTTTATAAATGCCATTATTATTATTAACAGCTTTTGCTTCCCCACAGCTGCTTCAACAGCAGACACCCCCACCAAGGAAGGAAACTTGGGCCCGGAGATTAAATGACTTATCCAAGGTCATCCAGCAAGACACCTGCAGAGCTGAGATTAGAACTGGGGTCTCCTGATTGCCACGCTGCCCACAAGAGCTGGTGGTTCGAGGGGCCCCAGTGGTTACCCCACTTTCCCCGGCTAAGACCCATCTTATTCGGGCCTAACAGAGCTCCAGGGTGGGGGTGGGGGAGGGTGGAGTCGGGGATAGTACCCGGAACCTGGTACACAACGGGATGATTTATTTCCTGGGATTGAGAACGGAAGATGGAGATCTCCCAGCAAAGGATGTGCAGACTTAGGTTGGAAAAATTGATTTCTTCTGTACCATAAATGACATACTTCTGTCTTCAATCAATTAATCAATCATATTTATTGAGCGCTTACTGTGTGCAGAGCACTGTACTAAGCGCTTGGGAAGTACAAGTTGGCAACATATAGAGACAGTCCCTACCCAACAGTGGGCTCACAGTCTAAAAGGATGTATGTCTTCCAAAAGGAAGTATGTCTTCCAGTGACATACTTCTAAATCAGCAGTTCATCAGCGGCCAGACACATTTTGAGAAGGGCTTCCCCATCCTCCGAATGGCCCAAAGCCCGGCCTACCCGAAGCCCTCTGCATTTCCCGCTGCCTTCCCTGGCAAAGCCCAGATTGGACATCTTCTCCTTCTGAGGCACTGGCTGAAATGTTTTTGCCTTTTTTTGGCGTTCCATAAAGTTTGATGACATCTGCGTGAAAGGTTTTAAAGGACGGTGGCCACTGCAAATTGCCCTCTAAGATGAGAGTATGAAGTTGACGATAGGGCCGCCAATCACGGAATCCAGCAGGAACTGGCTTGCTCTCCACTGCGTCCCACAATCGGCAAAGCCAAAAGCCTTACCTGTTCTCCTGAGTTACAAAATACAGCGCTCCTTCCAGGGAACAGGGAACTGTTGATGTTCGTTTGTTTTAAATGGTATTTGATAAGTGCATACTATGTTCCAGGCAATATTCTAAGCGCTGGAGTACATATAAAATAAGATAATCCCTTCCTTCCTCTCCCCCTCGTCCCCCTCTCCATCCCCCCATCTTACCTCCTTCCCTTCCCCACAGCACCTGTATATATGTATATATGTTTGTACATATTTTTTTACTCTATTTATTTATTTATTTTATTTGTACATATCTATTCTATTTATTTTATTTTGTTAGTATGTTTGGTTTTGTTCTCTGTCTCCCCCTTTTAGACTGTGAGCCCACTGTTGGGTAGGGAATGTCTCTATATTTTGCCAATTTGTACTTCCCAAGCGCTTAGTACAGTGCTCTGCACATAGTAAGCGCTCAATAAATACGATTGATGATGATGATGATATAAGATAATTGAGTTGGACACCATCCCTGTCCCACATGGAGCTCAGAGTCTTAATCCCCATTTTACAGATGAAGGAACTGAGGCACAGTGGCGTTAAATGACTTGCCCAAGGTCACATTGATTGCATGTCAATCAATCAATGGCATTCATTGAGCGCTGTGTGCAGAGCACTTCACTGAGTGCTTGGAAGAGGGCAATCCAACAGACACGTTCCCTGCCCACAACAGATTCTGCCGCGTCCTCTCCGTCCCTGAGACCGGGGGGGTTACCCACGGCTAGATGAGGCCATCATTTTTGCCATCGGTCCCCTTCTTCAGCAGCCGGTTTTGCCCTTTTGCTTAATTTCCTGCCTGTCTTGGCTTGTTTATCGTCCAAACAACGGGAAACAATTTCACTTAGTGCTTAATTACCTGCATCCCTAAATGGGGCTCCACTGACACAGCCCATCGAGCATCAATCAAGCCTCCTAATCTTTTCTGCATCGCCAGGAAAAACACACTTCCATCCCATAGTCTTTCTTTAGCCTTTCTGTTGGCACTTAAGTAAGACGCAACCCCAGGGGGACGCTGGAGGTTTCTTTCACTAATTAGCAGGGAGTGAGACTCTCCGCTCGGAGAACAGGAATCCTGGCTTCTTGATAAGCCACCTGAGGGGGGCTAAGAAAGACTCTCCCTCCCTCCCTCCTTCCCTCCCTCTGAAGGCTGAGGCCCACCTGCTTGAGGAGGAGAACCTTAGCCTGCTCTGCAACCTGCTCTGGGCAGATCTCCAATGCAGCGATTCTGCACACAGGAAGCGCTCAGTAAATACAATTACTACTACAGTGCACCTAATAATAATAGTAATAATAATGATGGCATTTGTTAAGCGCTTACTATGTGCAAAGCACTGTTCGAAGCGCTGGGGGGGGATACAATGTGATCAAGTTGTCCCACGTGGGGCTCACAGTCTTAATCCCCATTTTTACAGATGAGGTAACAGGCTCAGAGAAGTTAAATGACTTGCCTAAGGTCACACAGCAGACTTGTGGTGGAGCTGGCATTCGAACCCATGACCTCTGACTCCAAAGCCCGGGCTCTTTCCACTGAGCCACGCTGCTTCTCTACCCAAGAGGAGAAGCAGCATGGCCTTGGTGAAAAGGGCATGGGCCCTGCGATTAGGCTTGTGCCACCTGCCTGCTGTGTGGCCTTGGGGAAGTCGCTTCCCTTCCTCTGTGCCTCAGTTTTCTCATCTGCATAATCGGGATTAAATACCTATTCAATTGTATTTCATTCATGCCTAGTACAGTACCCTGCACACAGTAAGCGCTCAATAAATACGATTGAAAATACCTATTCTCTCTCCTACTTAGACTGTGAGCCCTGTGTGGGACAAGGGCTGTGTCTAACCCGATTCGCCTGTATCTTCCGCAGCACTTAGAACAGTGCTTGACGCATAGTAATCACTTAACAAATACCATTAAAAAAAAAGTGAAATAGGGTAACGGCAGATGTCCTTGGGCCCCTGTACCACCTGCCCTTTCAGAACTGGAAATCCAGCACTGAGAGGCCTCGGGCCCATCTTTGCGGAGCCAAAGCAATCCACCCCTGCCCCACAAGGGCATGGCTGCACTAATCCCCCCATATCCCCCCCTCCTCCATGACACCCCACTCCCCCCGGCCCCCCAAGACCAGAGGACTGGCAGACGAAGGGATGTGACCGGCAGCCCCAAATCAATTAATCAATTACATTTACTGAGTGCTTACTGTGTGTAGAGCACTGTACCAAGCACTTGGGAGAGTCCAATGTAACAGACACAATCCCTGCCCACAACGAGCTTACAGTCTAGATGGAGAATGGAAAAACACCTGCGCTTTTGAGCCTCCGGAGGAAAATTCTCTGGGGAAAAAATGAGCTTTATCTGGGCAAAAGGCTGTGTGACTCTGGGCAAGTCACTTAAGTTACCTCATCTGTAAAATGGGGATTAAGATTGTGAGCCCCCTGTGGGACAACCTGATCACCTTGTATCCCCCCCAGCGCTTAGAACAGTGCTTTGCACATAGTAAGCGCCTTAATAAATGCCATCATTAAATTAAAAGGAGGTGAGCAGGTGTAGTTCCCCCCCCCCCCCGCCCCACGCCAAGAGTTAGGTGAACAGTGTGATCAGGTCGTGGGAGTGGTGGTATTTATTAAGCACTTACTATGTTCCAGGCACTGTACTAAGCGCTGGGATGGACAGAGGCAAATCAGGTTGGCCACAGTCCCTCTCTCACATGGGGCTCACAGCCTCCATCCCCATTTTACAGATCACATAACTGAGGCCCAGAAGTGACGTGACTTGCCCTCGGCCACCCAGCACACCGGTGGTGGACCCGGGATTAGACCCCCAGGCTCGTGGTCTCTCTCCCGCTACACCACGGGGGTCTGAACTGCGGAGGGAAGGGTACTTACCACAATCCACTCGGCGATGTTTTCGTACAGCTCTGGGTTAAAGATGGCTTTCTTCAGCCGGGCGAGGGGCCCGTCGGCGTCGACCAGCCGGCATCGCATGAACACGTCACAGTAGCCGCGGAAATCGTTGCAGGGGGAGCCCGGCTGCAGCGTGATGGTTCGCCCGCTGAACAGGGAGCTCCACCGATGTGATCCCGTGCTTGCGCAGGTGGACGGTTCCACTGAAGGGGGGAGGGAAAGAATAAACCAAACGGGCAGGCCGAAGGGGAATGGGAGGGGATAGCAGAGACCCAGATTCACTCTCCAGGCCTGTTCCCAGCGACGCTTGATAACAAAAGGAACCGCAACGCAGATCAAACAGGCTCCGCCACGTCACTAGACTTCAGGACACGCTGGACAAACCCCACCCTTCTACATACTTCTGGTTCACCTATTCAGGGATTCGTCTTATTAAAATCACACCTCCTCCAAGAGGCCTTCCCCGATTCATCCCTCTTTCCCCGACTCTCCCTTCCACCATGCCTACACACTTGGATTTGTACCTTTTGGGCACTTGACGGTCGCCTTACCCTCAGCACTGCGGCACATGTTCTTTATATGTCCGTCTCCTCATCTAGACTGTAAGCCCCTTCATTCATTCATTCACTCAATCAATCGTATTTATTGAGCACTTACTGCGTGCAGAGCACTGTACTAAGCACTTGGAAAGTACAATTCGGCAACAGAGACAGTCCCTATCCAACAACGGGCTCATAGTCTAGAAGGGCAGGGATGGGTCTGCTGGCTCTGTTGTACTGGACACTGCCAAGCACTTTATTACTCTATTTCACTTGCACATATTTACTACTCTGTTTAGTTCGTGAGGTGCATATAGCTATAATGCTATTCTGAAGATTTTGACACCTGTCTACTTGTTCTGCTTTGTCGTCTGTGCCCCCCTTCTAGGGCACACAGGGGTGCCCGTGAGGGGTGCCACAGGAGCCCGTTGTCGGGTAGGGACCGTCTCTATCACTTTCCGATTTGTACTTTCCCAAGCGCTTAGTACAGTGCTCTGCACACAGTAAGCGCTCAATAAATACGGTTGAATGAATAGTTAAGTGCTCGGCACAAAGTGAGTGCTCAGTAAATGCCATTTTTTTTAAAACGGTATTTGTTAAGCACTTATTATGTGCCATACACTGTACTAAGTGCTGGGACACATATAAGACTGGTCACAGTCTGTGTCCCACACAGGGCTCACAGTTTTAATCCCCAAGTCTACAGATGAGGTAACAGGCCCAGAGAAGTGAAGTGACTTGCTCAAGCTCACACAGCAGACAGTTCTAAATCCCGGTTCTGCCAACTGCTTGCTGTTTGGCAAGTCACTTCACTTCTCTGGACCTCAGTTTCCTCAGCTGTAAAATGGGGATTAAATACCTGGTCTCCCTTCTACTTGTGAGCCCCATGTGGGACAGGGACTGGGTCTGACCTAATTAACTTGTACCGACCCCAGGGCTTAGAAAAGTGCTTGACACACAGCACTTAAATAAAAGAAAAAACAACAAAAAAAGCCTTTTCCCATGCTGTAACACCTGGCATCTTGCAACATAAATTCTCACTATGGCCAATCCCCTACAATTCCCCAGGCCGGTCCTGGAGAACAGAGTCACCTCTCCCCCTCCCCATTTCAAGCTATCTGCCCTCTAGACTGTAAGCTCACTGTGGGCAGGGGGTGTGTCTGTTATATTGCTGTGCTGTACTCTCCCAAGCACTTAGTACAGTGCTCGGCACACAGTAAGCGCTCAGTAAATATAGAATGACTGACTGACTCAGCCAGGAGACTTGAGAGCTAAAATGTTACAATCCGTTTTCGGGGAGAAGATTCAGGTTTGAAAAACGTGCGGAGAGTGTTCATGTAATTAACCGCTGGGTGTTCGGCGGTACTAGCTCCCAATCTGGAGCTACGGTGCTCCCGGGCAGATTCTAAATTACATTTCGAGGTTTAGACTCCCAAAGGTTCGATTCGTCTCAAAGTTAATCGTCCGCTTCCCTCCCGCACGGTGCCGCGTGGTCTGAGTTCAGAAAGCTGAAATCCCGGGGATCCCGTGTGGGACGGGGACAGCGTCCGACCTAATTAACTTGTGCCGCCCCGTTCTGGCAACAATCGAACGACACGTGGCTCTCCTTCCATCCTCGGCATCTGCAGGGAGGACGGGGCAGCGGAGCCGCACTTACTTTTCCTCATACAACAGACGTGGCAGAGCTCCTTGTCGTCCTTGCCTTCCGAACTGGCACACGTGCACTCCTCCAGGCCGTACTTCTCACAGATGGAGCCGGCACATTGCTATCGGAAGGCAAACAGACACAACGCGGTAACGGTGGGGACGGCAGAGCCTGCAATGGACCCTGAGAGGAATCCAGTGTTCATCGCTCGGACTGTGGAGAGAAGGGCCTAATGGATTGGAGCCCGGGCTTGGGGTTCAGAAGGACCTGGGTTCTAATCCAAGCTCTGCCCCTTGTCTGCTGTTTGACCTTGGGCAATTCACTTCGCTTCTCTGGGCCTCAGTTACCTCACCTGTAAAATGAGATTGAGACTCCCCATGGGATAGGGACCGTGTCCAACCTGATTAACTTGTCTCTACCCCAGAGCTTAGAACAGTGGTTGGCACATAGTAAGCACTTAAGGAGTACCACAAAAATTATACTTATGATTAAGTATATTAATGTATTCCCAGACTGAGCCCCTTTTTCCTCTCCTCCTCCCCATTCCCCCCACCCTACCTCCTTTCCCTCCCCACAGCACTTGTATATATTTTGTACAGATTTATTACTCTATTATACTTGTACATATTTACTATTCTATTTATTTGGTTAATGATGTGCATCTAGCTTTAATTCTATTTGTTCTGACGACTTTGACACCTTTCTACATGTTTTGTTTTGCTGTCTGTCTCCCCCTTCTAGACTGTGAGCCCGCTGTTGGGTAGGGACCGTCTCTATATGTACTTCCCAAGCGCTTAGTACAGTGCTCTGCACACAGAGAGCGCTCAATAAATACGATTGAAAGAATGAATGAAGTCAGAGGAAAACATTCCCATCATCCCGGAGAGCCCAAGAAAATCTCTAATGCCAGCTCGCTGGGGGCTAGGGACATGCCCTTTCTTCGGAACACCTTGAAGTGAAAGATCGCGTGAAAAAGGAGATGGAAAAGGAAAGCTTACCCCATTAATGCACACTTGGGTGTGCCTATTACAGTCTGTGAAGTTGGGTTTGGGATCCGAAGCCGGGCAGAGCGCGGTGATTCCGTTACAGACTCCGACTCTCGCGCAGTCGGAATCTTCCCGGCACTTGGCGGTGCTGGGCTTGAAATTACAGCTTGCGGTGCAGCAGGGGCCTTGGCTGGGGCTGGGAACAGATCAGACACACAGAGATTTGGGCCCTCGAGAGAACAGAGCCTCCCCACCTCGAAGACGGGCTTCATCTGAGAAGCAGCAAAGAGCACGGGCTTTGGTATCAGAGGTCATGAGTTCAAATCCTGGCTCCACCAACTGCCAGCTGTGTGACTTTGGGCAAGTCACTTAACCCCTCTGGGCCACAGTTACCTCATCTGTTAAATGGGGATTGACTGTGAGCCCCCCGTGGGACAACCTGATCACCTTGTAACCTCCCCAGCGCTTAGAACAGTGCTTTGCACACAGTAAGCGCTTAATAAACACCAGTATTATTATTATTATCTGATTTCTCATGCTCGTTCAATATCAAGGGAAAGGAAGGAGCACAGAGAGTTGGGGGATGAGAAGGCGGGGTCGGGGGCAGAATTAGGGGATGGCCTGGCAGGGCCAAAATGGCCACAATCGGTTCGGTCAAATGGGCCGTCCCCAAGGTCCAGAACGCGTCCTGGACGCGGAGGTTAAGGATGAGAAGCGGGCTGTGCCATCGCCCTGTGGAGACACGCTCCCGGCCGTTTCCGTTTAGTATCCGAAAACATGGACTACCTGCAGGCTTTACCGGGCTTCAGTTTGCACTTTTTATCTTCAGCCTGGTTGGCGTCAAAGCAGCACTCATCTTTACACTGATCGCTGTAGCCACAATCACACTCTTCCCCTGGTTCCACCATGCCATTGCCACAAATTGGTTGGCCGGATTCTGCGGCGGGGGCGGTGCAAAAAGACCCCCAAAACAAAACAAAGAACAAAACAAAAAAAACAACAGAATTAATATCCCAGAGTTGTATTTAGGCGAGAAGCGAAAACAAGTTGTTCACACGCATAGTTGGTACATGGTGATTGCAAATAATAATATCGCAGTATTTGTTAAGCGCTTACCATGTGCTAGGCACTGTACCATGAGCTAGACTCTGAGCCCGTTGTTGGGTAGGGACCGCCTCTATATGTTGCCAATTTGTACTTCCCAAGCGCTTAGTACAGTGCTCTGCACACAGTAAGCGCTCAATAAATACGATTGAATGAATGAATGAATGAGCAGGGGTATATCAGTCAATTGTATTTATTGAGCACTTACTGTGTGCTTGAGTGCTTGAGAAGCAGCGTGGCTCAGTGGAAAGAGCACGGGCTTGGGAGTTAGGGGTCATGGGTCCTAATCCCGGCTCTGCCAATTGTCAGCTGTGTGACTTTAGGCAAGTCACTTAACTTCTCTGTGCCTCAGTTACCTCATCTGTAAAATGGGGATTAAGACTATGAGCCCCACGTGGGACAACCTGGTCATCTTGCATCCTCCCCAGCGCTTAGAACGGTGCTCTGCACATAGTAAGTGCTTCACAAATGCCATAATTATTATTATTATTACATATAACAATAAACAGACATATTCCCTGCCCATGATGAGTTTACAGTCTAGAGACAAGCTGACGATCTTACAAGCTAATCAAATTGGACAGAGTCACTGTCCCACATGGGGCTCACCGTTTTAATCCCCATTTTACAGATAAGGTAACTGAGGCACAGAAGCGAAGTGACTGCTAGCAGCTTCCTCCTTCACCCCAACTTGGTGCCATCGGCACAGAGAACCAGCACGTCCCCCAGCTGTAGTGAAGGACCCCCCTGACCAGTTCACTGTTTTCCGCCGGGACTAACTGAAACCCACGAGAAGCTGCTCACAATATCACACTGGGTTAGTGTCAAGCCTGTTATACTGTACTCTCCCAAGCGCCGAGTAGTGCTCTGCACACAGTAAGCGCTCAATAAGTAAGACTGAGCCACCGATCGTCACTTCGGAGTCCGACCCGAATCCACCTTTTGGTGGGACGGCCCGACTCCGCCTGGACTACTGCAGGGTGATGGTTAGCACCCCAAGTGCGGTGGATTTGGAAGCCTCGCTGAATGATTCTGCAGGGACCGTCTCTATATGTAGCCAACTTGTACGTCCCAAGTGCTTAGTACAGTGCTCTGCACACAGTAAGCGCTCAATAAATACAATTGAATGAATGAATGAATGAATGAATAGGGAAATCAACCTCTGCCGACTGAAAGCTGATTCGGCTTAGGTGTCTCCTGGTGCCATTTTTACCGATGAGGTAACTGAGGCCCAGAGAAATGAAGGGACTGGATTAGAAACCCAGATCCTCCTGATTCCCAGGCCCGTGGTCTATTAGGCCACGGTGCTTCTCTGCTTCACTAGCTCTGGGGTGAAGTTTGCTATCTTGAACAAAAAGCACTCAATGGAACGACTCACTGCAGAGATCCCGGGTGAACCCTGGGATTTTAGCTCCGGGTCACGTACTATGCAGGGGGAAAATGATAACTGCAAGGTGGCCTGAGAATTGGGCCTTCAGAATTGCACAGTTTTCAGAAGCGGCCAGAGTTACTCCAGTTTCTGTAAGGTGAGGCTGGGTAAGGCTCCCTCTGAGCTTTTTTGCCAGTCTGTCAATTTTAATGCTGCAAAACCATTCTAAAAGAAGACTCGGTAGGGGGGATGGTTAGTAACCGATGTCGAGTGTCCAAAGGACCTTGGGAATATGAACAAAATAGCCAGTCCTGGACACTGGCCACTGAATTTAATGTATTTTCGGCCAGATAACACGAACTCATCCCAGAAGGGGTTGGTTATAAATTATCCCCAGCCCACCAGTTTGGGCAGTTGGTTGTGTCATTCAAAACTGGCTCTCGTGTCCACTTTTCGGTCAAAGCGGACCGCCTCTGTCCCTAACGACGCAGAGTGTTGTTCCCCCCAACTCGGGCTCCCCCGGAAGACCCGCTGTTCATCGTTGGTTGAAGGAAGAAGCCACTCGGCCGGCTGAGTTCGGACTTCCGTTCTCCTGCCTGAGCATCCCGTGGGATGCTGCCTTTCTGTGCTTGTGGGCGGAGCCGGGGAGGGACACACCACAAACCCTCGGGGAAGACCCACGTCCGGTCTTCACATCCCCCTCATCCACTCCAAATGCAGATGTGTGGGATGTAGGGGGGATGGGACAGGCTTGACGGGGTGGAAAATAACTGAGTTGCGGGGGATTAGAACCCTGCTGGGCACCTCCATCCCCCTACACGGACAGCAGGCTTTCAGATGCCCGAGTGGGAATGCTGGGAAAGTTGGGAGCGTGCAGATGGGACTGGCGGGGTGGACAGGAGAGTAGGAAGTACAGGAGGGAGGCAGGGAAATGGAAAAGAGAGCTACCCTTCCACCCTCTATCGCTTGCATGCCACATAACCTTGGGCAAGTTGTGGGCTGGGAATGCATCCTTTTATTGGTATGGTGTATTCTCCCAAGAGCTTAGTACAGTGCTCTGCACTCAGTAAGCGCTCAGTAAATACAATCATCTAACTGACCGACAGTCCCACCCCTGCAGGAAGATGGAAGTTTACAGGTTTAAGGGAAGGAGACATATGAATGGGGATGACTGCTGTGGGGGTGATGGGGGAGGGCGAATAAATAAAACAATAGAAAAAGGAAAGGTGACACAGATATGTCAGCTAAAAGGGGTAAAGGACAGACTCTCCCTCCTCTGATACCCACCTTTTGGGGCCACAGGCTGAGGAGTGACAGCCCACAAACCTCTGAGAAAAGAAGTGCCCCAGAGAATTGCCTGGTAGGCCTTTAGCAGCAGAACCGACCCTAGATAGCCCCGAATAGTAGTTATTTATTGAGCACTTACAGGGAGCGGAGTACTGTACTAAATGCTTGGGACACTGCAATAGAGTCAGTAGACGGAAACCTAACCTTCAAGGAGCTTAAAGTCTAAACTCGGCCAAAGAACTGTGGCGCAGGCTGCAGGGGACTGTGATTTGGTAGCCGAGACACACCAAGAGAAGAGGCATAAAAACGAAAATGGAAATCGGCAAATACACTGGCGAATGAAGCCGGCACCTGTCTCAGCTCCTTCGTGGGTCAAAATACATGTGCGGTCCCGCCCTGCCCCGCCTGGAAAGATCAGCCATCTACTTCCAAGCTTCGTGCAATCACACCTACCGACGAAACAGTTGTTTCTCTTCTTTTCAAGGACCTGGCTGATATTGCGGATGCTACAGAGAGAAAATTTGTTATTGTTCATCTTGTCTCCGGACGTCGCTCGGGCGTACATGATGTAATTGCCATTTTCCTTCTGCCCTAAATTCTTGGATTCACCCGGAGTGCACTCCGTTCCGGAATCGTGCTGGAAGATAGAACACCTATGTTACGTGTCACAAACTACAGAACTCTTCGATCCCGGAAACGCCTCAGAGCCACGTTCCTTTGGAAACGCTGCCAACTGGAGAGACTTTTCTCAGAGCACGTTAAGGATAAAATGTTTAGAATGTGTCCCAGTGGACTAAACGAGGCCCGTTCCAGCCCCACCATAAAATCTGCAAAGACAGATGGGTACCCACGTACACTCATGTAATAATAAGAATATTTGTTAAGCGCTTACTATGTGCCAAGCACTGTACTAAGCACTGGGGTGGACATAAGCACACTTACTATGTGCCAAGCACTGTACTAAGCACTGGGGTGGACATAAGCAAATCATACTGGACACAGTCCCTGTCCCATGTGGGGCTCACACTCTCGATCCCAATTTTGCAGACGAGGTAACTGAGGCACAGAGAAGTTAAGTACCTTGCTCGAGGTGTGTATATGTGTGTGTGTGCGCGTGCGTGTGTGCCACACACACACAAACACACACGCGCACACGCACCTGCTTGGGATCCCAGGCCAGTGTGATGACATTTCCATGATTTGTTCATATAATAATAATTACGACAATAAGTATATTAAGATGATGTATACTATACTGTAAATATATTGTGATAATTAAAATAATATAATCATAATATTTGATAATAATTTGTTAAGCCCTTACTATCAGTCTAGCAGATACAAGTTAATCAGGCTGGACACTGTCCCTGCCCTTCATGGGGCTCACAATCTAAGGAGGAGGGAAGCTAAGCACTGAATCCCCATTTTACAGTTGAGGAAACCGAGGCACAGGGATGTTAAGTGAATTGGCCACGGTCACACAACAGGCAGGGAGCAGAGCTGGGACTTGAACCCAGGTCCTCTGACTCCCAGGTTCAAGGTCGTTCCACTAGGCCACACTGCTCTTCAACCTGGTTTCTATTTTTAGTTGCAAGCTTCACAGCTTTTCTATTTTTTTTTTTTTTAAAAAAGGCTACACAAGTCAAGGGAATACTTGTCAGTCTGAAAATTGATTTCCAAAGAATATTTGCTAATTTTACCAAATCCAAGTATAATATCAAAGGGGGGTTCCTGTACTTTATTTCTGCCTTATACTGCATTTATTTCTTGGACAATTTCTTAAAAACAACTACAACAACAAAAATAAAACTTCTGCTTAATTGGGTTTCCTGAATCTAGCTCTAGCCAAAACAATTCTACCAGGACAAGTAAAATGTAAGCAACTCTACGGAATGTATTTCCCCCAAATGACAACAGCTATAATTACTCATTTTAATCCTATAGCCTTAGGCAGTACTACCTATTATTTTTCCAAATTTGTCCTCTATTTCTAATCTGTCAGCTTACTAGAAACACATATCCTGGACGGTGCCGATTAGCACGACCCATGGAGAATTAATGAACTAATCAATAGTATTTACTGAGCGCTTCCTGTGTGCGCACACTAAGCACCAGGGGAGCACAACAGAGTAAGAACACACAAACCTGGCCCTATAAGGAACCTTGTCACGGATGCTGAAGTGGGAACTCTCCCGAGCGCTTAGTACAGTGCCCACAGTAGGTGATCAATAAATAACACCGACTGGTGTGAGACCTTTACACCCAACAGAAATGGTGACAGGCAGAAGGACTCACAGGTGAACCAAAGTTGTGTCCAACTTCATGAGCAAAAGTGATGTGGGAGACTTTTGGAGGGACGTGGGAGCCATAGTTCTGAACGGTGATGATGCCGGTATTCAGGGACTTCTTTTTCCCGTCTGAATACAGTTTGCTTTTCTCGCAGATTCCACCGGAGCTCCCTGTTTGAGAAGCAAAGGTGACAAGGATTAACGTCTCGAAAACGGAAACCAAGAAAGCGACTCTCCGTCCGGGTCGGAAATGAAAATGAAGTTGACAGATGTTGGCTTTTTTTTGAATGGAAGCTACGTAGGGCATCGACTCATCTTTTCCGCCGACAAGATCACAGCCAACATTCCTTAATCCCCCTTCTCCCAGCCCCCGGATGCTTGCTGTATTATAAAACCTGAACCCAAAGAACCTGTCTGTCTTCCTGCCCCTGCTCCTCTTCTCAGTCAGTCAATCAATGGTATTTATTGAGCCCTTACTGTGTGCGGAGCACTGTGCTAAGTGCTTGGGAGAGTACAACAAAACAGAACTGGCAGATGTATTCACTGCCCACAGGGAGCTTACAACCTAGAGGGGCAGCTACACTCTTTATGCACGCTGCTGTGTGACCTCGGACACGTCACTTCGCTTCTCTGTGCCTCGGTTACCTCATCTGTAAAATGGGGACTGAGACTGTGAGCCCCACATGGGACAAAACTCAATTTGCTTGTATCCACCCCAGGACTTAGTACAGTGCCTGGCACATAATAATTGCTTAACAGATACCGTCATCATCATCATCACCCACAGCCCCACAGCAATATGTACACAGCTGTAATTCACTTTAAATCCCGCCTCCCCCTCTAGACTGTAAATTCCTTTTTTTATGGGATTTATTAAGCAGTTACTGCGTGCCAAACACTGTTCTAAGCGCTGGGGTAAGTACGAGTGAATTAGGTTGGACACGGTCTCTTCTCCTGCATAGGGCTCACAGTCTCAGTAGACTGTGAGCCCACTGTTGGGTAGGGACTGTCTCTATATGTTGCCAACTTGTACTTCCCAAGCGCTTAGTACAGTGCTCTGCACACAGGAAGCGCTCAATAAATACGATTGATGATAAGGTACTTGTGGGCAGGTAGCGTGTACTCTCCCAAGCGCTTAGTAGAGTGCTCTGCACACAGTGCTTACCAACTGACAGATGGATTAAGTCTTCTCTGCATTCATCCCCCCTCCATCCTAGACCCACTTTGCCCTGAATTCTAAGGAACACCCTCAAACTTTATCTTTTTTCTTTAAGAGAACAACAGACAGCTCTAGCCAAATTGAACTCAACAGAAATGTTTTAGTTTGAGTGCTTTTTGACAAGCTTGTGTCACTAAATCAGGATGACAGCTAAACATCTCATTTTCTGTGCGCAGAAGAAGCATGCAATATGGGAGTAACTATCCTTCCAAGTACAGGAGGGAAAAACATTTTAATCGAATCCATGAGGGTTTACTATATGCACAGTATTGTACTATGCAATCGGAGGGCATAATACAACAATACAGCTACGTAATATTATACTGTCCCAAATGCTTAGAACAGTGTTCTGCACACAGTAAGCACTCAATGAATAAGGTTGATTGATTGATAATGAAGTTGGTAGACACATTCCTGGCCTACAAGGATTTACAGTCCAGATGGGGTGACAGATATTAAAATAAATTGTTCCTCCTCTAAAAAGAGAAGGGGCAAAGCATAAGGTTTGGTCACGAGTGTACTGGGGGTGGGGTGAGGATCAGAGTGGGAATTAGGATTAAAACCTGGGTTTCTTGGCTCCCGGACCTGTCCTCTAAGCCACTAGACCACTCTGACTCCAAAGCTGACCTTTGGCTCTGGCTCTGAATTTATAGTTCAACAATTTCAAGAAAAAAAAATTGCAGAGAGCGTTCAATGAGAACTTCAAAAGGGTGGGGCAATAAAACAGAAAAAAATGTTTAATGTAATGCAATCTGCCAGAGCAGGCCACAGTGACATAAAGCATGGCAACAATAAATAAATAAATGCACCCAAACCAACAAAAAAACCCAAGCTTCGCTTCTCTTCTTCCGCCCCCTGAACTTTATTCTAATTTAATGTTTTGGTTCACACCAATCTTCCTTAGTGTGAACTTAGCCTGGCAAAATGTAATTCTGCAACTTGGCTCTATGAAAATAGAATCAAATTGATTATGTTATTTGGAAAATTGAGGGTATAAAATGGTTTCAAAATCCTTCTCTATAACTATATTATGTGTTCAACTTATTCCACCATGTCAAAGAAGGCTATTGTTCTTTAAAGCTTGGTTAACCATATCATAAAAGCAGAAAACAATTCTTATGAAAGTACAGTCCTTACCATTACCATTAAATATCTTATTGTTTAAAAAAACAAGAATACACAGATACACAACCCTTAAAATAAAAAAAAAAACAGCTTTCCTGATTTCTTTTAATTATACATAAACCAGAATATTATTCCAACCTAAGGCATCAGGAAATGGTAGCTAAGAATGTCTCCAGGCAACATTTGTGCATGTGTGTATTTTTAATTTTGGGGTCAATCACTGAAGTGAAAGACGCATGCTTACAATAATTTCACATAATTGCATACTATTACACCCAGGTAAATGCTCTGAACAGGCTCTCTGAAGAAAGAGTGTTAAACTACGGGGTACTCAACAAAGTAGCGTGTTACACTATAAAAGTGAACAATATGAGCATATTTTTTAAGGTTGTTAAAACACAAAGACGTTATCCATCATATGGCAATGTAAATATATACCCCCCTAAAGATGTGGAATTTGATCTTTTGTGTACAAACAGCATGGCCTAGTGGATAGAGCAAGGGCCCAGAAGTCAGAAGGACCTGGGTTCTAATCCCAGCTCCATCATTCATTCATTCAATCATATTTATTGAGCGCTTAATGTGTTCAGAGCACTGTACTAAGCACTTGGGAAGTACAAATCGGCAACATATAGAGACAGTCCCTACCCAACAAAGGGCTCACAGTCTAGAAGGGGGAGACAGACAACAAAACAAAACAAGTAGACAGGTGACCACTTGTCTGCTGTGTGACTTTGGACAAGTCACTTAACTTCTCTGTGCTTCAGTGACTTCATCTGTAAAATGGTGATTTAGACTGTAAAGCCCCATGTGGGACATGGACTGTGCCCAAACTGATTAGCTTGCATTTACCTCAGGATTTAGTACAGTGGCTGGCACTTTGAAAGAAAAAAAAAGGAAGTAGATAATGATATGCTAAACAGATCTATTTTGATTATTATTATTAACAATAATAATAACAACTGCGGTATTTGTTACGCGCTTTCTACATGCCAAGCATTGTAAGCACGCTGGAATGGACGCAAGCAAATCTGGTTGGACACAGTCCCTGTTCCATGTGAGGCTCACAGTCTCAATCCCCATTTTACAGCTGAGGTAACTGAGGCACAGAGAAGTAAAGTGACATGCCCAAGGTCACACAGCAGACGGGGGCGGAGTCGGCATTAGAACCCATGACCTTCTAACTTCCAGACTCATGCTCTATTCACTCTGCCGTGCAAATTAACAGAGGCCCGAGGTGTAAAACGAAGGAGGGTAGCCCCGAGTCAATCCATTGGCGGTGTTCATTGAGCACTTACTGTGTGCAGAGTACTGGGCTACGTGCTTGTGGAGAGGATGATAGAATAAATACAGTTGGGACACATGATCCCTGCCCTCAAGGAGCTGACAGTTTAGTTCGGAGACAGACACTGAATTACAGATGGGGGAAATGGCAGAGTATAAGCGGGTGAGGGGGAAGAGACGGTGGGGAGGAGGGAGGAGAGGAAGAGGGGAAGGGAAGAAAGGAAAATACAATTTACACACAGGCCTGCCATCCGACGTGCCTCCCAACCTTCTCGTGAAGAAAAGGGCGGGCCAAACCTGTTCCCTCCTGCCGACTGGGCCGGACGTTGGGCCCCTCGTGACTCCTCGATGTACTGTTCCCGGACGGCATTTTTTGCCCCGCGCCAACGAAAGAAAGCCCCAGAGAGTCCGGCTACCTGAGGGGGCACCGACCCACGCCAATCCGAGGACCCCGTCGTCGAAGTCCCGGTCCGTAAACACATAGGCCAGGCAGTAATCGTCGTGGTTCTGCTCCGAGTTCAGCTCCAGGAACTTCTCCACACCGATGTTGGGGAAACGAAAGGGATTGGTGGGGTCCCTCTCGTCGCTGGTGGTGTTGATCTACAAAGGGACAACAGGACACTTGGAATGGAATCCATGGGGAAACTGCCCTCGGCACGCTGGATTTCTCCCAGCCACTTCCCGGACACTTCCGGGCGTCTGCCACCTCCAGATGCGGCTCATCGGACGCCATCTAATAATCCCTCGCAGCCCAAGGCCCTATCAATCAATCAATCATATTTATTGAGCGCTTACTGTGTACAGAGCACTGTACTATCGTTCCCCGCTGGCTTCGCCAGGCTGAGCTAAAGGACCACTGTCTGGGAAATGCAATTTCTACGTCAGTAGCCTAGAGAAACGCTCAGGGCGGGGCCAGGCTGGACGCCCCCGATATTCAGACTGTCCACTGGCTTTCTGATTTCCCCTTAATTCAGTTCATTTAAGGGGAAATCAAAAAAGCCAATTACTTTTTTTTAAATAGTATTTATTAAGCGCTTACTATGTGCAAAGCACTGTTCTAAGCGCTGGGGAGGTTACAAGGTGATCAGGTTGTCCCACAGGGGGCTCACAGTCTTCATCCCCATTTTACAGATGAGATAACTGAGGCACAGAGAAGTTAAGTGACTTGCCCAAAGTCACACAGCTGACAATTGGCAGAGCCGGGATTAGAACCCACAACCTCTGACTCCAAAGCCCGTGCTCTTTTCGGGTCCCTGTTGGTACTTACGAGGTGCCAGCATGGCCTAGCGAATAGAGCAGGGGACCGAGAGTGAGGGGGACATAGGTGCTAATCCTGTCTCCACCACTTTGCTGTGTGACCACAGGCAAGTCACTTCACTTTTCTGGGCCTCAGTTCCTTCATCTGTAAAATGGGGATTGAGACGGTGAGCCCCGTGTGGGACAGGGACTGTGTCCAACCCCATTTGCTTCTTTCTACCCCAGTGCTTAGTATAGTGCCTGACACATAGTAAGCACTTAATCAATGTCACAATTATTATTATTATTTTTTGTTCTAAGCCTGTTTGGGCTCAACCCCAGTTCTCACAATATACAGAGTTCTACAAGAGTCTCTGTGGGTTTCGTTTTAAGATGGTTTGGAGATGCAGGCTTACGCAATTTCCACATCCCGAGCTAAGTATGGACAAATGACTCAACCTCAATTACAGAGGACCTCAGGAGGCATAGAAATATTTCACTCGACACTGCCGAGGAGAGCTCGTTTGATGTACCAAGCTTCATTTTTTTCCCCCCACAAATACAAAACATTGTAATTGCTAAAAGACTTCACCCAAAATAGCACGGATCAGACAAGGATTCTTTTAAAAGAGCTCCTCTTATTAAGGCCTCTTTAATAACGGCCATGTTCTTGCCTATCTTCCTCAAAAAGGGTGGGTTAAAGAACTCTCCAATTTTCCTTGCTTCTGTCGGACAGGGACTGTTGTACAACCGGATTATCTTGTATCTAGCCCAGTGCTTAGTTTTTATCTATTCCTTTTTTGTTGTTTTTATTTCCCCATTGGAATTTGCTAAACGATTACTACATACACGGCACAGTAGTAAGTGCTGGTGGAGTGTTTGGCACGTAGCTTGACAAAAAAAAAAAATACATTCAACAATTCCTAGTCTGAAAATAAAAGTAGCTGCGATCCTGTTGCTGTGATCCCAGGAGAAAAACCTGGAGCTGGGTGGGACTGAGGGAGGGGATGTTCCCAGGCAAGAAGTCATTAAACAGCTTTCCGGGAAAGGAAGGAAACCAGGCTTCTACCTCAGGGCTCTGTGGGGGTTAGGAGCAAGTCGGGCCCAGGGCAGGTGGCTAATCTTTCCTAAACAACCCAGGAAACTCCTCAAACCAAAGGGGTCCCACCCTAATGCCCGCTGCCTAACAGGCCCAGTGGAAAGAGCGTGGGCAGGGGAGTCAGAAGACCTGGGTTCTAATCCTGGCTCTGCCACTCACCTGATATAGGACCCTGAGCAGGTCACTTCACTTCTCTGGGCCTCCGTTTCCTCAACTGTAAAACGGGGGTTCAATTCCTGTTCCCCCTCCTACTTAGACTGTGAGCCCCATATGGGGCAGGGAACTGTGCCTGACCTAATTAATCTGTACCTACCCCAGCACTTAGAACAGTGTTTGCCACATAGTATGTGCTTAACAAATGCCATAAAAAAACCCCACAACAAATCCCACCCCCTCCTCCCCTGGCAAAAACAAACAAAAAAACCAGGCTAAAGGGACTCCTGTTTCAGGAACACTGAATTACGCAAAGTCCAGCACTTAGTACAGTGCCTGGCACATAGTCAGCGCTTAACAAATACCATAATAATAATAATAATAATTACTATTATTATTAATAATAATAATAAAGTTGGAAAAGCTGCCAGTCAGCGAGTTTGCTCGTATTTCCAACTTTGAAAAATTGAGAAAAGATCCAGCTCCAGCCATACTCCTTACCTTTATTCGTTTGACCATGAAGCTGATGTTACGGATCCCTGAGAAGTCGGTTGACTGATAAATTGTATCGATTGCTTTCACGTGACTGGAGATCTGTTGAGGCAAAAACCAACAGCCGCAAAGGCATCAAGGACGGTTTAACGAAGACCCAGAAATCAATCGATCAATGATACTAAGCGTTTACCGAGTGCGGGGCACTGCGCTACGCATTTAGGAGAAGACAATACAACAGACAATACAACATCCCGGCTCCACCACTTGTCAGCTGTGTGACTTTGGGCAAGTCACTTGACTTCTCTGGGCCTCAGTTCCCTCATCTGTAAAATGGGGATGAAGACTGTGAGCCCCCCATGGGACAACCTGATCACCTTGTAACCTCCCCAGCGCTTAGAACAGTGCTTTGCACATAGTAAGTGCTTAATAAATGCTATCATTATTAACAGTGTTGGGAGACACGATCCCTACCCACAAAAAGCTTACAGTCTAAAGGGGGAGACAGACATTACAGACAGGGACATAAGTGCTGTGGGAATGAGAATGCAGTGAAAATCAAGCACTTAAAAAGTACGGGTCCAAGTGCATAGGCGAGCACTCCTAATCACAAATTCCAGAATGGATAAAGGTTTTCATTTTGTGTAGTTTATTATAGGTTTAAAAACCAATCCTTTTCCAAGACAAAGCCACACTGATGGGGGATGAGAATGATCAAGTTCACAGTTCACGGTTCAAACCCACCTTCAGAGTGTCTGTTCTTTCCCTCTCTGTCCACTCTCTGTTTCTGTCTCTTCTCTCTATCTCTCTGTCTACCGGTCCTCTCTCTCTCTCTGTGTCCTCTCTTCCTGTACCTCTGTCTGCCTGCGTGTGTCTGGGTCTGTCTGCCTGCCTGTCCCTGTGTCTGTCTGCCTGTCTCCGTCTCTGTCTCTACTTTTCCGGCCCTCCTCCCCTCCCCAACCCAGGCTTCCCAGCCGAGACTGCCGAGAACCTGTGGACCAAACAATTGAACATTCCAGGATTCTAGAGGATGCTTTCCCTGACACAGTCATCCGGACTTTTCCAGGGGCACTCGTCTCCGCTGGAGCTGTTCTGGCAGAGACCGCTTGCCCTGGAGGGATCCGGGCCGGGGAAAACAACAACAGCTGGAACCCTAAAGCGACAGCTCCTTGAGGCCGGGGACTATTGCCCAGCCAGTCAGACCAGTTCACTGGCACCGGTCCCATGCGGCTGAAGGGCCTCGTGCCTCAACCCGTCTTATCCCCGGAGGGCAGGGGCACGGCCCTGCCAGAGAAACTCGTGGCAACAACAACCAGGACAGGGAAGGGTTGCCCCACTTTCACAGCACCGTGGCCCCGAGGCCTTCCGGGTTTCACTGTCTGGAAGCAGCCAGCATCACCCAGGACTGTGCTTTGCACACAGTAAGCGCTCAATAAATACGACTGATTGATTGACTGTGTACTCCAGAAGGGCCCAGTTGTAGAGGACTCCCAACCCTATTTTCCCCAGGCCCCCCAACCCTGCCTGCCCCATCCTTCCCACGGGACCCCATTTTCTGGGAGTGCTTTCTCCAAGTTTCGAGCCTGCGTGTTTCGACCCCGACTGTTACCGCGCTTCTCTCGCGTTTTAACGGGTTGTCGATAAACCGCACAGGTTCAGCCATGGGACTGAGAAGCAGTAAATAAGTCCGGCACAGGCTTTGGGAGACTCTACCAATATTCATTCAATCGCATTTATTGAGCGCTTACTGTGCAGAGAGCACTGTACTAAGCGCTTGGACAGTACAATTCGGCAACAGAGACAATCCCTACCCTACCTATATCTCTAGGGAGATATAGGGAGAGAGGTAGTCTGGAAGATACCGATACCTGAGCAATCACGGCTTCCCGGGTTCCGTAGTACTTGAAGAAGAGATGGTCTGTCTGAATGTAAAGCTGACACGTGTTTTTTTCAGCTGAAGCGGCACGCTTTTTCCTCAACAGTTCGGGACCTTTCGTGACACGTTCTTCGTAAGGTTTCTGCGGACGAAGGAGTCACTCGCTTTTTTAATTCCACACGTGAAATCGTGATATATTGGTATTTCACCCCCCCAGAGAGCTATATCTCCAGATTTTAATCAATGAATCAATCAATCAATGGCATTGAGTGCTTACTATGTGCACAGCACTGTACTATGCGCCTGGGAGAACACCCCACAGAGTGGGCAGACACGTTTCCTACCCAAGGTGAGTTCACAGTCTAGAGGGGGGACATACATTAATATAAACACATAATTTAAAATACATAGTTTGAAGGTATATACATAGCTACACATATTTCATATCCCTCCAGAATTTTCTTTCGCTCCCTACACCTAATCTTCCTCTAGGCTCAGGTTAATTAAGTGATGAATTCTGATTAAAATGAAGATGTGACCCAACGTTCAAATTAATGGAAGAGTTTCAAGTAATTGCAATTTCATCCCACTTTCCCTTATAACACATCAAGGGTAGCGGTGGCTATGTAGTGAAGGCCAAGGAGCCTGGGTAGTCTGCCCCACCAAAGGGTCTCCCCAGAATGGAAAGATGTCAACATAACAGGAAGCTCCCCTCCGCCCAAGCCCCCCAAAGTTGGCACACAAGTGAGACGAAGAAAATGGAATGCGTGAGGCACAGAAGCCTCGTGGCTTTATGGACAGAGCACAGGCCTGAGAGTCAGAAGGACCTGGGTTCTAATCCCGGCTCTGCCATTTGTCTGCCGTGTGACCTTGGGTGAGTCATTTCACTTCTCTGTGCCTCAGTTACCTCATCGGTAAAATGGGGATTAAAAGTGTGAGCCCCATGTGGGACAACCTGATTACCCTGTATCTACCCTAGTGCTTAAAACAGTGCTTGGCACATAGTAAGCACTTAACCAATACCATAATAATAATTATTATTATTACCGTGCCTAGCACAGAGGAATTGCTTAACAAATATCATTTAAAAATAATCTTGCATTTTCCTTAAAGTTATTGTTAGGACAGTGTTCTGCACACAGTAAGCGCTCCATAAATATGATTGAATGAATGAATGCTGTCTTACAAAATTTACACAGGAGAAAATAACACCAAAAACAAAAATCTGCTGTGATCAGAAAAAAACAAAGGCCAGGAAGGAGAAACCATCAAACGCAAAAGATCATGTCAACTTTTAAGTCATCCATGCAAATCTAGACATATAGATGCGCCTGAACACGTCCCATTCCTCTTTGGGGGCCCAATATCCGATTCCCTACTATACCTGTGTGGCTTCCTCTATGCCCGTCATCTGGTATTTCCTCATCCTCTCAAACACGGAATGATCAGCACAGCCTCCTTGTGGCCCATACTTGTGAGGATATTCTAAAACACAAGAAAGGAATGTCCTGTCACTTTGATGGCGGAGCCGGGGAATATTGACACGGGTTTATTTTGGCCCATGAGAGAGAAGTGATCAGTTAGGGTGCTTGACCCCTGCTGCTTCCTTGATTCTTCCCTAAACGGAGCTGGAATCTCCAGGTACACTTGGATGTTTGAGAGCTCGAAAACAAGACCGTTCCCGTATTTCATTTCCATGTAGACTTGGTTCTTTCATGTAAAATCTATCCGTGAGAAGGATTTGATGCCAAAGGAGAGTTTTTCATTTCAATATTCAAACACATCCGAATAATGCCTTTAACGTTTAACCTGAAACAGAGTTTACAGACACAGCTTCCAGGATCTCACCTCCTAAGAACCACGAACCCCACAAAAACATGTCGACATGAAATCTTATTGGCAAACTTTACTAAGTGGAGCCACACACGCCAGAATTCTATTTCTCCCCCATTTTCAGATAACAGTTAATACTATGAATGATAATTTTCCTATTTGCCACAGCTGCAAAGTCGGTCAAAGGGCAAGCATTGCTTCCACTTGGTCTTCAAGAGCCTGGGGTTGGGATGAGGGGGGCGGAAACTCTGGGTTTTGTCCATGTGAGAGGCTCTATTTCACTCTCTAGACTGTCCCCGGTCCTCCCCCCGGGCCAGCGGTGGGGACACCGGGGTGTCAGACCCTGGGGTGGGGGCCCGAGGTGATGAGCTGATGGTTTCGTCCCGTACCCTGTGGCAACCTCCCCCCGTGAGGCTGTGCAGGACACAAACAGTGGAGCTGACCTGATTCATCCTGGGAGTGGGTGGGGGGTCTCCACGCCCAAAGCCCCTCGAGGACAAAAGGCCGCCCCATCCATTCCCGGATGCCCCCGATTTAGGAGGAGCTCGAGGAAAGGGGCTGGGGGCTGCGGCAAGAACAGCTCCCACCCCAGGGAATTTTGGATCCAACGTCCTGGCGAGGACTTGATCGCGTGGACACCGATCCAGAGATAGCTCGCTTCCTGGCAAGCGCTTAGCACAGTGCTTTAGTACACCGATCGACTCCCCCTTCTAGACTGTGAGCCCACTGTTGGGTAGGGACTGTCTCTATATGTTGCCAACTTGTACTTCCCAAGCGCTTCTGCACACAGTAAGCGCTCAATAAATACGATTGATGATGATCAGTGGTATTGATGAGGCACTTACTGTCTGCAGAGGAATGTAGTAAGCACTTGGTAGAGTACAACAGAGAGGCAGTATGACTGAATGGACAGAGCACGAGCTGGGGAGTCAGAAGGGCCTGTGGTTTTATCCCAGCTCCATCACGTGTCTGTTGTGTGATTTGGGGGAAGTCACTTCACTTCTCTGGGCCTCAGTGACCTCATCTGTAAAACGGGGGTGAAGACTGTGAGCCCCCCCGGAGGACGTGGACTGTGTCCAAACTGATTCCATCCCCCCCATCTTACCTCCTTCCCTTCCCCACAGCACCTGTATATATGTATATATGGTTGTACATATTTATTACTCTATTTATTTATTTATTTTACTTGTACATATCTATTCTATTTATTTTATTTTGTTAGTATGTTTGGTTTTGTTCTCTGTCTCCTCCTTTTAGACTGCGAGCCCACTGTTGGGTAGGGACTGTCTCTATATGTTGCCAATTTGTACTTCCCAAGCACTTAGTACAGTGCTCTGCACATAGTAAGCACTCAATAAATACGATTGATTGATTGATTGATCTACCCCAGTGCTTAGTACAGTGCCTGGCACATAATAAGCCCACAACAAGTACCATAAAAACAATTTTAAAAACTCTGGCATTTTGGAATGACCATAATAGCACACACAGAGTTCTGGGCCTCATCAAGTTTTGGGAATATTCAATATAAGGCTTTGATTATCTCCCTCATCGGCAAAATGGGGATTCAATCCCTGTGCACCCTCCTACTTAGAATGTGAACCCCACGTGGGACCTGATTAGCTTGTATCTACCCCAGTGCTTAGTACATAGTTTGGCACATAGCAGGTGCTTAGACACTGATTATTATTATTCTTTGAAATACAAAATAACAGAAGTGTGGTCTAGTGGATAGAGCACGGGCCTGAGTCCCAGGATGTGGGTTCTAATCCTGGCTCGGCCGCTGTGAGACCTGGGGCAAGTCATTTCACCTCTCTATGCTTTAGTTACCTTATCGGTAAAATGGGGATTAAGATTGAAGCCCCAGCGGCGACAGAGGCTGTGTCCAACCCGATTTCCCTGTATCTACCCCAGCACTCAGTACGGTGCCTGACACATAGTAAGCACTTAACAAATGCCATTAAAAAAAAAATGTAAGGAGAGGGAGGTTGCCAGAGGAGGACAGAAGAAATTGAGGGAGGTGAGCCCCTTAAAGGCAGGGAAGGTGTATCTCACTTTTGCTATGCTCTCCTCGGTGCATCATCATCATCATCATCAATCGCATTTATTGAGCGCTTACTGTGTGCAGAGCACTGTACTAAGCGCTTGGGAAGTACAACTTGGCAACATATAGAGACAGTCCCTACCCAACAGTGGGCTCACAGTCTAAAAACAGTGGGCTCACAGTATGGTGTTCCACTTTCAGCAGGTGCTCAATAAATCCCATTAATTCACTCACTCAGAGGATAAAGGAGCAGATATGGGAAAAACCAGAAACAGGGAGATATCAGGTGCTAATGCTGAAAAGTGAAAGGAAGGAAAAAAATTCCTTAAAGTTTTCACAGGCCTCAGCCAGTTTTAGAAATTGCTCTTGTCTGATCCTGTTCCCCCTCTGCCTGACTTTTATTTCTAGAGTCGCGACACTTCTCCTTTCAAGTGTCTTGAAACGCAGGCTGTGGTTTTCACACGCCAAGCCCTCAACAGAACCCCACCCAAGGGAGAGAAACACTCACTTGGGAACAGTGAGAGAATCAATCAACAATATTTCCTGACTGCTTTCTGTGTGCATACCACTGTACTAAGCGCCTGGGAGACACATTCCCTGCCCACAAGGAGCTTAGAGTCTACAGGAGGCATCTAAGGGCCTCTCTTCAACCTCCCCTTCTTCCCAACCCTCCCACCCCTTGTCGCCCCCAGTCCCAAACATCCTGTTTGTGGGATTTGGGCCTGGGATGGGTACATGCTGTCTTAGTAATAATAAAGCTCCGCCAATTGTCAGCTGTGTGACTTTGGGCAAGTCACTTCACTTCTCTGCGCCTCAGTTCCCTCATCTGTAAAATGGGGATTAAGACTGTGAGCCCCCCCGTGGGACAACCTGATCACCCTGTAATCTCCCCAGCACTTAGAACAGTGCTTTGCACATAGTAAGTGCTTAATAAATGCCATAATAATAATAACAATGGTGTTTGTTAAGCGCTTACTATGTGTCAAGCACTGTTCTAAGCACCGGGGTAGATAAAAGGTTATCAGGTTGTCCCCACATGGCGCTCACAGTCTCAATCCCCATTTTACAGATGAGGTAACTGAGGCACAGAGAAATGAAGTGACTTGCCCAAAGTCACACAGCTGACAAGTGGCAGAACCGGCATCCTGTATATATGTATGTACATATTTATTACTCTGTTTATTTATTTATGTATTTTACTTGTACATATCTATTCTATTTATTTTATTTTGTTAGTATGTTTGGTTTTGTTCTCTGTCACCCCCTTTTAGACTGTGAGCCCACTGTTGGGTAGGGACTGTCTCTATATGTTGCCAACTTGTACTTCCCAAGCGCTTAGTACAGTGCTCTGCACACAGCAAGCGCTCAATAAATATGACTGATTGATTCATTAGAACCCACGACCTCTGACTCCCAAGCCCGTGCCCATTCCACTAAGCCACACTGCTTCTCATCTTGATTTTCTTTTTTTTTTTTTTTTGCCGCGTTGTCACTGAGCAGTGCACATAGTAAGAGTTCAGGGAATGCTACTGGTTTGTGATTCCTCAGGTCAACCAGTGAAAAGTTATTTGAAGGCCAGGGGCCTACACTTTGCACCTCCTCCTCCTCCTCATCATCATCAATTGTATTTATTGAGCGCTTACTATGTGCAGAGCACTGTACTAAGCGCTTGGGAAGTACAAATTGGCAACATATAGGGACAGTCCCTACCCAACAGTGGGCTCACAGTCTAAAAGGGGGAGACAGAGAACAAAACCAAACATACTAATAAAATAAAATAAATAGGATAGATATGTACAAGTAAAATAACTAAATAAATAGAGTAATAAATATGTACAAACATATATACATATATACAAGTGCTGTGGGGAAGGGAAGGAGGTAAGATGGGGGGCATGGAGAGGGGGACAAGGGGGAGAGGAAGGAAGGGGCTCAGTCTGGGAAGGCCTCCTGGAGGAGGTGAGCTCTCAGCAGGGCCTTGAAGGGAGGAAGAGAGCTAGCTTGGCGGATGGGCAGAGGGAGGGCCTCAGTGCCTTCTATCTACTCTGCCATCACCAGAGGCGGTAACGTGGCCTCTGTTGCTATTCCAAGGGTGTTACAAACAACAACAACAACAATAATAATAGTAATATTTGTTAAGCATGTACTATGTACCAGACACTGTACTGAATGCTGGGGTAGATACAGGCAAATCATGCCAGTGTAGACATAAGTTAATTAAGTTGGAAACAGTCCCTGTCCCGCATGGGGTTCACAGTCTAGGTAGGGGGAAAAGGAGAATTGAAACACACAATTTAAGTGACTTACCCAAGGTCAAACAGCACACAAGTGACAGAGCCGGAATGAGAACCCAGGTCCTCTGATTCCCAGGCCCGGGCTCTTTCCACTAGCCCATGCTGCTTCTCCAGCCATTGGAAACCACTTTTCTCTCATTCCCCTCACTCCTTCCACCCCCAAGTGCCCATGGAGGGCACAGCTGAGGGATTTTGAGGGCTTTTTTTTATTTGTTTGTTTCAAGTTCTGAGGTTTAAAAAAAAATATTCTACAGACTATGAGCATCACTTGAACCACACTGCTCCTCTCCTCAACCCTTCATTGGTTTCTTGTGTCTCCTCAGATCAAACAAAATCTCCACCACGTCAGGAGATCATCTGTGACCTTTGAGAAGGTGGTTTCTGTGCACTAAGGGGACGGAAGCCAGATTGGACAGGGTCAAGGAGGGAATTGGGGGAGAGGAACTTGAGACAGAAGGTGTAGGCAACTTGCTCATGGAGTTTGGAAAGGAATGGAACGATGGGATGATAACTGGAGGGAGCCATGGGGTCAAGGGAGGGGTTATTTTTATGATAGGGAAGACATGAGCATGTTTGAAAGCAGTGGGGAAGAAACCACTGGAGAGTGAACAGTTGAAGATGGCTGTCTGGGTAGGGAAGAAGGGAGGGGGCAAGTGTTTTGAAAAAGTGCAAAATGATGGGATCGGATGCGTAGGTAGAAGGGATGGATTCTGAGAGAGGGCAGGAGATCTCCTCTTAAGATACTGCTGGGAAAGATGGGAGAGTTGAAGAAGGGGCAGGAGGAGGGAGGGACTGGAGAGAAGCAGGGGAGATTTTAGGGAGATCACACCTCACAGTCTCAATTTTTTCAATAAAGTAGGTAGCCAGGTCACTAAGGGAAAGGGATAGGGGAAGGCGGGAGTTGGAGGAGGCGACAGGAGGTTTGAGGTGGGACAGCTGGCAAGGGTAATGTGCATGGGTGTCCATAAGGACAGAGAAATAATTCTGCTGGGCAGAGTTAAAGCACGTAAGGATGAACTTGAGGTTGACGAAGATGGCCTGATATCTAGATTTCCCCCCTCAGTGCTCTCCAACTCATGCACAGATGAGAAGGAAGAGCATTGTGGAGGTCATCCAGGGCTGTGGGTTAGTGGAACCAGGATCCACAGAGAGATAGGGGAGCGAGTGTGTTGAGGTCAGCAGAGAGGGTGTTGTTGAGGGAGCCAATTTAGTCATCAAGGGAGGGGTAGTTTGGGTACGGAGGCTAAAGGGGGTATGATGCCTTGAGAAAATTGGATGGGATCAAAGATCGGGAGTCTCTGTGGAAGAACGGCAGAGATTTGCGGGGAGGAGGTTTGTGGGAAAGAAGGCAGGCGAGGTTATGGTCAGATACAGGGATTTCAGAGATGGTGAAGATGGAGATTGTGCAGTGGCTAGAGATGAGATCACGTGTGTGCCCAAGATGGCGAGTGTGAGAGTTGGGGTGGAGCTGGAGGTTGGTGGAGTTGAGGAGTGATAGAAAGCAGGCAGCAGAAGGGTCGTCAGGAATATCTACGTGGACATTAAAGTCCCCAAGGACCAATGTTGGGATACAGAAAGAATCAGACAGAGATCAGCTTTTCCGGCATTCAAATCCCTCCTAAAATTCCACCTCCAAAGAGCCTTCGCTGATTAATAAATCTATCAAAGGAATTTAATGAGCGCTCACTGTGTGCAGATCACTGGTTAGAGTACAATATAACAAGAGTTGGTAGACACGGTTCCCTGCTCGTGACAAGCTTACGGTCTAGAGCAGGAGACAAACATTAATAGAAATAGAGAAATTACGGATATCAAGTGCTGTGGGGACGAGGGAGGAGTGAATAAAGGGATCATATCTAAGTGGAAGAGTGTCACAGAAGGGAGTGGGAGAAGAGGAAATGAGGACCGAGTCATCAGGGAAGGCCTTCTGGCCTAGGTGTATCCTTGTCGGGGCGGGTGCGTAACCATAATCTCGTTGTGGGCAGGGAATATGTCTGTTATATTATTCTATAGTACTCTCCCAAGCACTTAGTACAGTGCTCTGTACACAGTAACTGCTCAATAAATACGATTGGCTAATTTCCCGGCACCCTGACCCTATCACTCCCTCAACTACTGTTCAAGGCCCTGCTGAGAGCTCACCTCCTCCAGGAGGCCTTCCCAGACTGAGCCCCTTCCCTCCTCTCCCCCTCGTCCCCCTCTCCATCCCCCCATCTTACCTCCTTCCCTTCCCCACAACACCTGTATATATGTATATATGGTTGTACATATTTATTACTCTATTTATTTATTTATTTATTTATTTTACTTGTACATTTCTATCCTATTTATTTTATTTTGTTGGTATGTTTGGTTCTGTTCTCTGTCTCCCCCTTTTAGACTGTGAGCCCACTGTTGGGTAGGGACTGTCTCTATGTGTTGCCAATTTGTACTTCCCAAGCGCTTAGTACACTGCTCTGCACATAGTAAGCGCTCAATAAATACGATTGATTGATTGATTGATTGATTGTTCCACTGTATTTGAGCTTATTTACACTCTCTTCAGCACTCCTGTACATCTGTCCACTTGATTTATTCATTTAGATCATATGAAATGAGTAAAGAGTTATATGCTTGTCTCCTCCACTAGAATGTAAACTCCACATGGATGAGGGAAACATGTCCCCATGAGTTATTCTGTGCTTCCAGGGAGGCAGCGTGGTCGAGTCTTCTAGACTGTGAGCCCGCCGTTGGGTAGGGACCGTCTCTATATGTTGCCGACTTGGACTTCCCAAGCGCTTAGTACAGTGCTCTGCACACAGTAAGTGCTCAATAAATACGACTGAATGAATGAAGAAATGAATGAATGAGAGGAAAGAATACAGGCCTGGGAGTCGGAGGACGTGGCCTCTAATCCCACCTCTGCCGCTTGTCTGTTGTCTGACCTTGGGCAAGTCACCTAACTTCTCTGGACCTCATTTTCCTCCTCTGTAAAATGGGGATTAAATCCTACTCCCTTTATTTAAGCTGTGAGCTTCACTCTGTGTCTGTCTTCAGTATCTGGCTTCTACCCCAGTGCTTAGTACAGGGCTTGGCACATAGGAAGCACTTAACAAACATCATTAATATTATTATTATTATTCCCAAGCACCCAGTATAGTGCACGGTGCCAAAAGGGGGCTCAATAAATGCTACTACTAATTGGAACTGACCTAGCCTATGGGGAGAACATTTGACACCCTAGGATTACATTATTTCCCTCCTTCGGGCCAAAGCACACTGATGTTTTTTCACCTATCTCTGTTTTTCACGCTTCTAAAAATATTGGCTGCTTGCCCCTGGCCCTTTTCCAGTTTCTTACATTCCTCAAGCTTCAGAGTCTAAGTGGGAGGAGCACTCCAATCAGGGGGACATGCAATCAATCGTATTTACTGAGCACTTACCGCGTGAAGAGCACTGTAATAAGCATTTGGGAGAGTACAATATAAAGAGTTGGTAGATGTGTTCCCTGCCCACAATGTGTTTACAGCCTTGAGAGGATGGAAATGTTCCCTTGCTCTGCAGATCTACCCTGAGTACACTTCTGTCTTGGTAATAAGAGGTGGTTGAAATGTTTCCTGACCACAATGAGCTTAGAGTCGAGGTGCAACGGGTGCATTCCCTTGCTCCTCGGATCTACCAAGCCACGCCTGTCTTGTTCATAACATTGCTACCTGACTCACCTCTGTCACCCCCCTGTCTCCCCATTGTTGCCAAAGGCACAACAAATTGTTGCTGAGAATAATGATGGTATTTGTTAAGTGCTTACTATGTGCCAAGCACTGTTCTAAGCACTGCAGTAATAATAATAATAATGGTATTTGTTAAGCGCTTACTATGTGTAGAGCACTGTTCTAAGTGCTGGGGTGATACAAGGTGATCAGGTTGTCCCATGTGGGGCTCACAGTCTTAATTCCCATTTTACACATTAGGGAACTGAGGCACAGGGAAGTTAAGTGACTTGCCCAAAGTCACACAGCCGATAAGGGGCAGAGTCGGGATTAGAACCCATGACCTCAGACTCCCAAGCCCGGGCTCTTTCCACTGAGCCACGTTGCTTCTCTAAAATATAATGGCATTAATTAGGGGCTTACTATGTGCAAAGCACTGTTCTAAGCGCTGGGGAGGTTACAAGGTAATCAGGGTGTCCCACGTGGGGCTCACAGTCTAAATCCCCATTTTACAGATGAGGTAACTGAGGCACAGAGAAGTTAAGTGACGTGCCCACAGTTATACAGCTAAATGGCAGAGCCAGAATTAGAACCCAAGACCTCTGACTCCCAAGCCCGTGGCGTGACCCAGTTGATAGAGCACGGGCGTGGGAGTTGCAGGGACCTAAATTCTAATCCCAGCTCTGCCACTTGTCTGCTGTGTGACCTCGGGCAAGTCATTTAGCTTCTCTGCACTTTAGTTATCTCATCTGTAAAATGGAGATTAATACCACGAGCCCTGTGTGGGATACGGACTGGGTCCAACCCGATTAGTTTATACCTAACCCAGTGCTTAGTACAGTGGCTGGTACATAGTAAGCAATTAACAAATAGAAAAAAAACACATAAAAACCACAAAAACCCAAACTAATTGACATTTACCAAGCAGGACGGAGGACTACAGGCCTTTCTCTAGTGATCTCCAATTCCACAGCTGCTTATTTTTTCCTCCATAAGAGGACTGCTCTGCCCTTGTTGCTTCCTGCTACGTTTTATTTTCTCCCTGAACATCTCTGAGTCACTCAAATCTAATCTGAGGGTTTCACCTCCCTTTCTGGGAATTTGGTGGGCACCACCTTCTACAAAATCCCATCCCGGCATCATTACTGGAACTGACAGAATTCATTCACTCATTCAATCGCATTTACTGAGCCCTTACTGTGTGCAGAGCACTGTACTATAAGCGCTTGGAAAGTACAATTCATCAAGCACTTGAATTGTGCGAGCTATTGTTATTAATAGCTCACAGTCTTCTAGACTGTGAGCCCACTGTTGGGTAAGGCCCGTCTCTATATGTTCCCAACTTGTACTTTCCAAGCGCTTAATACAGTGCTCTGCACACAGTAAGCGCTCAATAAATACAACTGAATTAATAATAACCATAATAGTAATATCTTTACTCGCTACGTGCCAAGCATTTTACTAAGCACTGGAGTAGATACATCATAAGAAGGTTGGACATGGGCGCTCACAGTCTATGTAGGCAGGACTAGGATTGACTCCCCATTTTACAGATGAGGTAACTGAGCCCAGGAAAGTGAAGTGACTTGCCCCAGGTCACACGGCGGAAAAGTGGCGGAGCAGGGATTAGAACCCAGATCCTCTGACTCCCAAGCCCGTGCTCTTTCCACTAGGCCACGCTGAAAGAGAAGAGTCAAAGTGAAAGAACCCAAGAGGGGCGACCAGGTGCCCTTGTATTGGCCTGAGGAGAAAAACAGGTGCTGGAGTTTCCCCGGAGTTGGTGTTATTCAGCCCGAAGAGAAAGTGAAACTTAGTGGTCAATCACCACTGAAAACATGCGACTACCTAAGTGTTTTTTTTATGGTATTTCTTAAGCGCTGATTATGGGCCAAGCAACAGTACTAAGCACTGGGGTAGATGCAAGCAAATCAGGTTGGTCACAATCCATGTCCCACATGGCGCTCACAGAGTTAATCCCCACATGGAGAAGCAGCTTGGTGTAGTGGATGGAGTATGGGCCTGGGAATCAGAAGGTCATGGGTTCTAATCCTGACTCTGCCGCTTATCTGCTATGTGAGCTTGGGCAAGTCACTTCACTTCTCTGGGCCTCAGATACCTCACCTGTAAAATGGGGATTGAGCCCCACATGGGACGGGGACTGTGTCCAACCCAATTTGCTTGCATCCACCCCAGCACTTAGTACAGTGCCTGGCACATTGTAAGCACTTAACAAATACCATCATTATCATTATTATTATTATTTTACAGATGAAGGTCACTGAGGCCCAGAGAAGTGAAGTGACTAATAATAATAATAATAATAATAATAATAATAATGGCATTTGTTAAGCGCCTGCTATGTGTGAAACACTGTTCTAAGCGCTGGGGGGGAAACAAGGTGATCAGGATGCCCCACGTGGGGTTCACAGTCTTAATCCCCATTTTATAGATGAGGTAACTGAGGCCCAGAGAAGTTAAGTGACTTGCCCAGAGTCACACAGCTGACAAGTGGTGGAGTGGGGATTAGAACCCATGACCTCTGGCTCCCAAGCCCGTGCTCTTTCCACTGAGCCACACTGCTTCGATCACACAGCAGAAAATTGGTGGAATCAGGGCTAGAACCCGGGTCCTTCTGACTCTGAAGCCCGGGCCCTATCCACTAGACCGTGCTGCTTCTTGACAGAATGACAGCACTGCCATGAATGCTTCGTTGAACTCTGGCATCTAAGGCTACGGCCTATTAAATAAAACAAGGGCACGGCAGTCAAAGAGAAAGCCATGTCATTTTTCTTAAATGGAAAATGACACCCGAAATTTCATCCTCAGAGCCAGGAAAACTGTGAGTTCTTAACTTCACTTTTTTTTTTTTTTGAAAATTTATTTGAGGGTGGGGGAGAGCATGCTGGAGTAGAAAGGATAGTCTGAGCCAATTCAAACTAAGAAAGGGGCGGGGCTGTCAGCCCCCTCTTCCTGCCTCTGAGGGCAAATTAACCTCAGAAATGGAAGGGCAAATTTTTTTATGGTATTTGTTAAGTGCTTATTATGTGCCAGGCACTGTTTTGAATACTGATATAGATACAAGCTAATCAGGTTGGACACAGTCCCTGTCCAACATGGGGATCCCAGTCTTAATCCCCATTATACAGATGAGGTAACTGAGGCCCACAAGTTGAGTGACTTACCCAAGGTCACACAGCAGACAAGTGGCAGAGCCGGAATTAGAACCCAGGTCCTTCTGATGCCCACGTCCATGCTCTAAACAGAATTCCTTATCTTCCTACCCAAACCCTGTCCTCCCCATGACTTTCTCATCACCGCAGATGGCACCATCATCCTTCCCGTCTCACAAACCCATACAACTGGTGTTATCCTTGACTCCTCTCTCTCATTCAACCCACCACTAAATCCTGTCCACTCCACCTTTACAAAATCGCTAAAATTCACCCTTTCCTCTCCATCCGAACAGCTACCACATTAATCCAATCACTTTTCCTATCCCACCTTGATTGCTGTATCAGCCTCCTTGTTGACCTCCTTGCCTCCTTTCCCTCCCGACTCCAGTACACATTTCATTCTGACGCCCAGATCATTTTTCTACAAAAACATTCAGGTCATGATTCCCCTCTCCTCAAGAACCTCCGGTGGTTGCCCATCTTTCACTGCATCCAACAGGAACGCCTGACAATTGGCTTCAAAGCCCTCAATCACCATGCCCCCTCCTTCCTCACCTTGCTACTCTCCTACTACAACCAGCCTACACACTTTGCTCCTCTAATGCCAAGCTACTCACTGTACCTCTATCCCGTTTATCTCACGGCCGACTTCTTGCCCACATCCTGCCTCTGGCCTGAAAAGCCCTCTCTCCTCACATCGAACAGAAAATGACTCTCCCCCCCATTTAAAGTGAGTAATCATAATAACAATACTAATAATTGTGGTATTTGTTAAGTGTTTACTATGTGCCAGGCACTGTACTAAGCAATGGGGTGGATAAACACAAACGGGGTTAGACACAGTCCCTGTCCCATGTGGGACGCACAGTTTCCTCCCATTCAAATCCTTATTGAAAGCCCATCTCCTCCAAGAGGGCTCTCTGACTAAGCCCTCATTTCCTCTTCTCCCACTCCCTTCTGCATCACCCTGACTTGCTCCCTTTATTCATTTCCCCTCCCAGCCCCACAGCACTTATGTCCATATAATAATAATAATAATAATGGCATTTATTAAGCACTTACAATGTGCAAAGAACTGTTCTAAGCGCTGCCAGTCATTCATTTATATTAATGTCTGTCTCCCTGTCTAGACTGTAAGCTCGCTGTGAGCAGGAAATGGGTCCGTTCTATTTTTATATTGTACCCTCCCAAGAACTTAGTGTAGTGCAGTGCTCTGCACACAGTAAGCGCTCAATAAATAGGACTAATTGCCCCCCATTCACTTTCTATCTCCTCCCACTCCCATTAACCACACACCCACCTTCCAGCAGAAGAAGGGGGTAGGCTAGTGCCTTGGGAAGATAAGACGAAGCTTTTCTGGAAAAATATTAGCAGGAGAGGGAAAAGCTTTCCTCATTCCTAGAAATGCAGAAAACCGGGCT